>NC_069504.1:525844716-526557216 GCF_027579735.1 Bombina bombina
TTACAAAACACATATGTGTTATGCAGTTTGATGAGCTTGTCTAACCAACTGGAATTTAACCAATATCACAATCCTCAACATTTCCTTGCTGATGTTAAATTGATAATTTCTTCTTGAATAACAGTTTTTGGAAAGAAGGCAGTTGTCCTGTTTGAATAGATTTCTCAATAAAAAATACTTTATTCTGACCCTTATTTAGTGCCTCCGGGGTCGATTACCCCTGAAAAGCTGTTTGTAATGATGAATGACCATAATATCAATGTGATTATAATGGATGCTCGAAGTACAACAGATTATCAGGAGTCTCACATACAGCATTCCATAAGTGTGCCACAAGAAGCTGTCCAGCCTGGGTACTTATTTTATAATAGCAGCATAAAATAACAGTAAAAAGGTGCAAACACATTCTAAAATATGTTTGTGTATGCAGATGCACTGCAAGCAAGATTGAAAATAACTTGCCCGATTCATCAAAAGAAATATGGGCTCAAAGAGGTAATGCTGATTATGTCATATTGCTAGACTGGTTCAGTTCAGTAAATGACTTGGCACTTGGAACAACCCTCCAAAGTTTAAAGGATGCACTTTTTAAGGTAAGAAATTAAGGCAAAGGAATATGATTTAAAATGTGCAACTTTTTCTATTGCAACTGCCTCTTCAATTATTATCAAGTTGGTGTTAGTTTTCATAGAATTGAATTGGAATACCTTGGAGATAGCATATGGAAGTTTTTAGGGCTCTGTATCTTTCTCTTCCTTTTTTTTAAAAAACAAAACAAAAACAAAACAACTTTATTAAGAATACTGGGGAAGTACATTACTTTGGAGACACAGCTCCACTTTTACAGTTATCAACAGCTGGTTTACTTTTCTTAATTTTAACCATCAAACTAACTAAAAGGAAAGTGGAACACCTGTTTTACAACACTAGCTAGAATAGGGATACTTCTCGCCAAATCGCCAGCTGCGGCTTTGCTACACATAGGTACATGCACTTTACCCAAACATCATAGCTACTTGTGTCTTTACCTTTTCTCTGACATAAACTTTCCATAGCTAGATTATGGAAGACAGAAGCTCCCCCTACCTGGCCCTACATAATTAACACCATGGCTTATATATACTCAATGGAAAGAAGTGTTTTTCACTCCATGGATAATTCTGACCTTTTTTAAATGATTTGGGCTGACTGGAAATCCTTATTTAACACTCAATGGCTTCCTAACACTGACCTCTAATATAGTGTGGAATACCTCTCCAAATTGGCTTTCTTCCCATAACATTGTTGCCTCCCTCATAATGTTTCCCCACTACTCCAAGCTACCACCATCCATACCCATCAGCAATCCTTTATTTTCCTGGACCTCTTCCGCCCCCTCCCCCCAAAATTCATAAAATGTCCAATTTAAAAATTCTTGTTATAGTTTATAAAATGTTCTTCATAAATGTGCAGCATCGTATACGAGCGTTAAGTGAATGTGATACGACGCACATATACATGCCGGGACTTTGTGACGTCATGGTTACATACCAGCCCCTGTATAGTAGATGAGTTCCGCCTGTACATGTTCAGTGGTGAAAAGATTACCTATTATAATAGCAACTGAAATAGTGCTTTTCTCTTGGTTGGGCTCAGAGTGCTGTAGTATGCTACATGCATTGTGCACATGCATGTGCCAAGTGCCCTGCATTAGTTTTCTGTAGATTTGAAGCACCAGCATACCATTTATTCCCCTTTAATTTTCTTTTTTTACATACCCATTAGCCTAACAGCAGAGATGGATGAGTATTGAGTTTTGTATGCATGTAATGTTTATGTTATGTATAGTTTAAATGCATATATTCTGTTTTATACACAGTGGGAAACAAAAACTATATTACGAAGTGAACCTTTCATTTTAGAGGGTGGTTATGAGAACTGGCTACTTTGTTATCCCATGTACACCACAAATGGGAAAGTGCTTGTGCCCAAGAGAAGTAAAACTGAAGCAGTCCCTGTGTCATGTAAGTTTATAAATTAATGTTGATATTCATTTGTGGACAATGTTGAGCTGCTTGTGGCTAACTATTAACAGTACAGACATACATTTTTCTCCAACATAGGTGTGTCCGGTCCACGGCGTCATCCTTACTTGTGGGATATTCTCTTCCCCAACAGGAAATGGCAAAGAGCCCAGCAAAGCTGGTCACATGATCCCTCCTAGGCTCCGCCTTCCCCAGTCATTCTCTTTGCCGTTGTACAGGCAACATCTCCACGGAGATGGCTTAGAGTTTTTTAGTGTTTAACTGTAGTTTTTATTATTCAATCAAGAGTTTGTTATTTTAAAATAGTGCTGGTATGTACTATTTACTCTGAAACAGAAAAGAGATGAAGATTTCTGTTTGTAAGAGGAAAATGATTTTAGCAACCGTTACTAAAATCGATGGCTGTTTCCACACAGGACTGTTGAGAGGAATTAACTTCAGTTGGGGGAACAGTGAGCAGACTTTTGCTGCTTGAGGTATGACACATTCTAACAAGACGATGTAATGCTGGAAGCTGTCATTTTCCCTATGGGATCCGGTAAGCCATTTTTATTACAGAAAGAAAAAAAGGGCTTCACAAGGGCTTTTCAAGACTGTAGACATTTTCTGGGCTATATCGATTTATATATAAACATATTTTATACTCCATAGCCTTGAGGAATTATTTTAATCTTGGGAATTATGTAAAATAACCGGCAGGCACTGTATTGGACACCTTATTCTCTAGGGGCTTTCCCTAATCATAGGCAGAGTCTCATTTTCGCGCCTCTATTGCGCACTTGTTTTTGAGAAGCATGACATGCAGATGCATGTGTGAGGAGCTCTGATACATAGAAAAGACTTTCTGAAGGCGTCATTTGGTATCGTATTCCCCTTTGGGCTTGGTTGGGTCTCAGCAAAGCAGATACCAGGGACTGTAAAGGGGTTAAATATAAAAACGGCTCCGGTTCCGTTATTTTAAGGGTTAAAGCTTCCAAATTTGGTGTGCAATACTTTTAAGGCTTTAAGACACTGTGGTGAAATTTTGGTGAATTTTGAACAATTCCTTCATACTTTTTCGCAATTGCAGTAATAAAGTGTGTTCAGTTTAAAATTTAAAGTGACAGTAACGGTTTATTTTAAAACGTTTTTTGTACTTTGTTATCAAGTTTTTGCCTGTTTAACATGTCTGAACTACCAGATAGACTGTGTTCTGAATGTGGGGAAGCCAAGGTTCCTTCTCATTTAAATAGATGTGATTTATGTGACACAAAATTTAGAGAAAATGATGCCCAAGATGATTCCTCAAGTGAGGGGAGTAAGCATGGTACTGCATCATCCCCTCCTTCGTCTACACCAGTCTTGCCCACACAGGAGGCCCCTAGTACATCTAGCGCGCCAATACTCCTTACTATGCAACAATTAACGGCTGTAATGGATAATTCTATCAAAAACATTTTAGCCAAAATGCCCACTTATCAGCGAAAGCGCGACTGCTCTGTTTTAGAAAATACTGAAGAGCATGAGGACGCTGATGATATTGGTTCTGAAGGGCCCCTACACCAGTCTGAGGGGGCCAGGAGGTTTTGTCTGAGGGAGAAATTTCAGATTCAGTGGAAAATTTCTCAACAAGCTGAACCTGATGTGATTACATTTAAATTTAAATTGGAACATCTCCCGCGCTCTGCTTAAGGAGGTGTTATCCACTCTGGATGATTGTGAGAATTTGGTCATTCCAGAGAAACTATGTAAAATGGACAAGTTCCTAGAGGTCCCCGGGGCCCCCCGAGAGCTTTTCCTATACCCAAGCGGGTGGCGGACATTGTAAATAAAGAATGGGAAAGGCCCGGTATACCTTTCGTCCCTCCCCCCATATTTAAAAAATTGTTTCCTATGGTCGACCCCAGAAAGGACTTATGGCAGACAGTCCCCAAGGTCGAGGGGGGCGGTTTCTACTCTAAACAAACGCACCACTATACCCATAGAAGATAGTTGTGCTTTCAAAGATCCTATGGATAAAAAATTAGAAGGTTTGCTTAAAAAAAGATGTTTGTTCAGCAAGGTTACCTTCTACAACCAATTTCATGCATTGTTCCTGTCACTACAGCGCGTGTTTCTGGTTCGATGAGCTAGAAAAGGCGCTCAATAATAATTCTTCTTCTTATGAGGAGATTATGGACAGAATTCATGCTCTCAAATTGGCTAATTCTTTCACCCTAGACGCCACTTTGCAATTGGCTAGGTTAGCGGCGAAAAATTCTGGTTTTGCTATTGTGGCGCGCAGAGCGCTTTGGTTAAAATCTTGGTCAGCGGATGCGTCTTTCAAGAACAAATTGCTTAACATTCCTTTCAAGGGGAAAACGCTGTTTGGCCCTGACTTGAAAGAGATTATCTCTGATATCACTGGGGGCAAGGGCCACGCCCTTCCTCAGGATAGGTCTTTCAAGGCCAAAAATAAACCTAATTTTCGTCCCTTTCGCAGAAACGGACCAGCCCCAAGTGCTACGTCCTCTAAGCAAGAGGGTAATACTTCTCAAGCCAAGCCAGCCTGGAGACCAATGCAAGGCTGGAACAAAGGCCAAGAAACCTGCCACTGCTACCAAGACAGCATGAGATGTTGGCCCCGATCCGGGACCGGATCTGGTGGGGGGCAGACTCTCTCTCTTCGCTCAGGCTTGGGCAAGAGATGTTCTGGATCCTTGGGCACTAGAAATAGTCTCCCAAGGTTATCTTCTGGAATTCAAGGGGCTTCCCCCAAGGGGGAGGTTCCACAGGTCTCAATTGTCTTCAGACACATAAAAAAACAGGCATTCTTACATTGTGTAGAAGACCTGTTAAAAATGGGAGTGATTCATCCTGTTCCATTAGGAGAACAAGGGATGGGGTTCTACTCCAATCTGTTCGTAGTTCCCAAAAAAGAGGGAACATTCAGACCAATCTTAGATCTCAAGATCCTAAACAAGTTTCTCAAGGTTCCATCCTTCAAAATGGAAACCATTCGAACAATTCTTCCTTCCATCCAGGAAGGTCAATTCATGACCACGGTGGATTTAAAGGATGCGTATCTACATATTCCTATCCACAAGGAACATCATCGGTTCCTAAGGTTCGCATTCCTGGACAAGCATTACCAGTTTGTGGCACTTCCGTTCGGATTAGCCACTGCTCCAAGGATTTTCACAAAGGTACTAGGGTCCCTTCTAGCGGTGCTAAGACCAAGGGGCATTGCAGTAGTACCTTACTTGGACGACATTCTGATTCAAGCGTCGTCCCCATCCTCAAGCAAAGGCTCACACGGACATTGTCCTGGCCTTTCTCAGATCTCACGGGTGGAGAAGTGAACGTAGAAAAAAGTTCTCTATCTCCGTCAACAAGGGTTCCCTTCTTGGGAACAATAATAGACTCCTTAGAAATGAGGATTTTTCTGACAGAGGCCAGAAAATCAAAACTTCTAAATACTTCATTCTGTTCCTCTTCCTTCCATAGCGCAGTGCATGGAAGTAATAGGTTTGATGGTAGCGGCAATGGACATAGTTCCTTTTGCGCGAATTCATCTAAGACCATTACAACTGTGCATGCTCAGTCAGGTGGAATGGGGGACTATACAGACTTGTCTCCGACGATACAAGTAAATCAGAGGACCAGAGATTCACTCCGTTGGTGGCTGTCCCTGGACAACCTGTCACAGGGGATGAGCTTCCGCAGACCAGAGTGGGTCATTGTCACGACCGACGCCAGTCTGGTGGGCTGGGGGCGCGGTCTGGGGACCCCTGAAAGCTCAGGGTCCTTTGGTCTCGGGAAGAATCTCTTCTACCGATAAATATTCTGGAACTTGAGAGCGATACTCAATGCTCTCAAGGCTTGGCCCAGCTTAGCAAAGGCCAAGTTCATACGGTTTCAATCAGACAACATGGACGACTGTTGCGTACATCAACCATCAGGGGGGAACAAGGAGTTCCCTGGCGATGGAAGAAGTGACCAAAATCATTCAATGGGCGGAGACTCACTCCTGCCACTTGTCTGCAATCCACATCCCGAGGAGTGGAAAATTGGGGAAGCGGATTTTCTGAGTCGTCAGACATTTCATCCGGGGGAGTGGAACTCCATCCGGAAATCTTTGCCCAAATTACTCAATTGTGGGGCATTCCAGACAAGGATCTGAATGGCCTCCTCGTCAGAACTTCAAGGTTCCTTGCTACGGGGTCCAGATCCAGGATCCCAAGGGCGACTCTAGTAAGATGCACTAGTAGCACCTTGGACCTTCAAACTAGCTTATGTATTCCCCGCCGTTTCCTCTCATCCCCAGGCTGGTAGCCAGGATCAATCAGGAGGAGAGCATCGGTGATCTTGAAGCTCCTGCGTGGCCACGCAGGACTTGGTATGCAGACCTGGTGAATATGTCATCGCTCCACCATGGAAGCTACCTTTTGAGACGAGACCTTCTTGTTCAAAGGGTCCGGTTCGAACATCCGAATCTGGTCCCTCACTCCAACTGACTGCTTGGAGATTGAACGCTTGATCTTATCAAAGCGAGGGTTCTCAGATTCTGTCATTGATACTCTTGTTCAGGCCAGAAAGCCTGTAACTAGAAAAATTTACCACAAAATATGGGAAAGAAATATATCTGTTTGGTGTGAATCTAAAGGATTCCCTTGGACAAGGTAAAAATTCCTAAGATTCTATCCTTTCTTCAAGAAGGTTTGGAGAAAGGATTATCTGCTAGTTCCTTGAAGGGACAGATTTCTGCCTTGTCTGTGTTACTTCACAAAAAGCTGGCAGCTGTGCCAGATGTTCAAGCCTTTGTTCAGGCTCTGGTTAGAATCAAGCCTGTTTACAAACCTTTGACTCCTCCTTGGAGTCTCAATTTAGTTCTTTCAGTTCTTCAGGGGGTTCCGTTTGAACCCTTACATTCCGTTGATATTAGTATTATCTTGGAAAGTTTTGTTTTTGGTTGCAATTTCTTCTGCTAGAAGAGTTTCAGAATTATCTGCTCTGCAGTGTTCTCCTCCTTATCTGGTGTTCCATGCAGATAAGGTGGTTTTACCGTACTAAACCTGGTTTTCTTCCGAAAGTTGTTTCTAACAAAACATTAACCAGGAGATAGTCGTGCCTTCTTGTGTCCGAATCCAGTTTCAAAGAAGAACGTTTGTTGCACAATTTGGATGTTGTTCGTGCTCTAAAATTCTATTTAGATGCTACAAAGGATTTTTAGACAAACATCTTCCTTGTTTGTTGTTTATTCTGGTAAAAGGAGAGGTCAAAAAGCAACTTCTACCTCTCTCTCTTTTTGGATTAAAAGCATCATCAGATTGGCTTATGAGACTGCCGGACGGCAGCCTCCTGAAAGAGATCACAGCTCATTCCACTAGGGGCTGTGGCTTCCACATGGGCCTTCAAGAACGAGGCTTCTGTTGATCAGATATGTAAGGCAGCGACTTGGTCTTCACTGCACACCTTTTACTAAATTTTACAAGTTTGATACTTTTGCTTCTTCTGAGGCTATTTTTGGGAGAAAAGGTTTTGCAAGCCGTGGTGCCTTCCATCTAGGTGACCTGATTTGCTCCCTCCCTTCATCCGTGTCCTAAAGCTTTGGTATTGGTTCCCACAAGTAAGGATGACGCGTGGACCGGACACACCTATGTTGGAGAAAACAGAATTTATGTTTACCTTATAAATTACTTTCTCAACGGTGTGTCCGGTCCACGGCCCGCCCTGGTTTTTTAATCAGGTCTGATAATTTATTTTCTTTAACTACAGTCACCACGGTATCATATGGTTTCTCCTATGCAAATATTCCTCCTTTACGTCGGTCGAATGACTGGGGAAGGCGGAGCCTAGGAGGGATCATGTGACCAGCTTTGCTGGGCTCTTTGCCATTTCCTGTTGGGGAAGAGAATATCCCACAAGTAAGGATGACGTCGTGGACCGGACCACACCGTTGGAGAAAGTAATTTATCAGGTAAACATAAATTCTGTTTTTTTCAGTAAACCTGTGTCTGACTTGCTGATTCTTTGTGGAAAGGTACTTATAGATTTGTTTTCTCTTAGTGGACTTCAGCTACCCATGCCTGGAAGAGCCACCTGCCCCTCCATTACTCACACATGTAGAGCTGCCTCCTGAACCTTCGAATGAAAATAACGAAGAAAAGGCTGAAGTCACTAAAACTGAGAAATCTGAGGAACCAATCATTTTAAACACCCAAAATCTAAGCCTGTTCCACAAGCTAGTCCTTCAGATCCTGTGAAAACCATTCACCCTCCAGACCCTGTGAAAACTATTCACCCTCCAGACCCTGTGAAAACCATTAGCGCTCCAGACCCTGTGAAAATGATTCCACAAGTGAGTTTATTCACTTTGCTTGACTAAAAGAGCTTGTTTTTTTCCAAGTACCGTTTGAATCATTAAAATAATACTGGTATACATTTATCACCTTTGTAATAATATGATTATAACTGTTAGCGTTCTACAATGTATACAGCTACAAAGGGTCTTAAAGAACAATTTTTAAGATGTTCAATACTGCTGAATATGTATGGAAAAATGCATCATTATGGTCAAATGTTTTTGTCTCGCTTATTTTTATTGTGCTTTGTTGTTGTAGAGCATGGTTACATCTACTGTGGGGATAATATATCCCTGTGGCATAACTAAATCCATATGACAGATCGCAGGTATTTGCGCTTCCTGTTTCCTTTAGTAGGAAGTGCAAAAGGCCATTACAATATAGTTGCAGTTTCTTGTGACCTGTTGACGGGACATTTTTTTACAGCTGTCGATAGCTCAAACATAAACTATCTGCTTCCCCCACAATCTGAACCCTTGCTCTCTAGCTAATCTCTGCCCGTGGCACTACCCACTTACACTTGTATCCTTCCCCATCGCCTAAAAAGCCACTTACACATGATCCCCAATCCCAAAACCCCTCAAGCCCAATTCCCCATAGTGTGCCCTGCGTCATAAAGCCCCATCCTACTTTAAAAAAAAACCCTTATTTTATTCCCCAAACATTTTATTGTTAGTTTAATAAAAGTAGTGATTCTTCAGCCTCTATGTAATAGGCTAGTGAATATATAATACAGACAACAGTTTAATTGCTTAAGGGTTCAGACACTCCATAGCATTGATTAGCCATACAGACCTGCTGTACTTAAATGGGATTGTCTACTTGATTTGTTTTATTGTTTTAAAAAGATGGCTAATGCCTTTACCTACGCATTCCCCCAGCTTTGCACAACCAACATTTATTATATTAATATACTTTATAACCTAAATCTCTACCTGTTTCTAAGCCCTTGCAGGCCGCCACTTATCTTAGTGTGTTTTATTAACTTTTCACAGCCAGATAGTGCTAGTTCATGTGTGCCATATAGATAACAATGTGCTCACTCCAGTAAAGTTATGCATGATCCATCACTAATTGGCTAAAATGCAAGTTTGTAATAAGCTCTGAGATAAGGAGGCAGTCTGTAGAGGCTACAAGGTAATCTCGGAGGTAAAAAAGTATATTAATATAACAGTGTTGGTTATGCAAAACTGGGGAATGGGTAATAAAGGCATTATCTATCTTTTAAAAAAAATACAAATTCTCAAGTAGACTTTCCTTTAAATGTCACACAGAATTTGCTGTTCATAAATAAAACAATTTGATTCTTATCCTACACAAATTTAGCTGTATTAAAAAACTGTTGAAGGTTTATTCTTCTGACCTGCTCCATTTAGGTACTAAACTTGAGATCTAGTCGTTAGTATTTCTTTTTGAACAGGGTGGTGAGAGTCCACAATCCATTACTCCTGGGAATTACTCTTCCCAGAAGTAATGGATTTTGGGACTCTCACCATCATGAAATAAATTAATTTATTAGGTAAAGTATTAATTATGATTTTAAATGTTGCATATTTCAAATATTTTTTCATAAATGGCAATACTCACTTCAGTGCTTAATTCTTACAAATGATTAGTGCCTCCTGTACTCTATAACTTTTTCTGTTAGGGTTTTTAAAAATATTGTTTTGCATATTCTTTGTTGTGCCATAGATGGTTTTTATTAGTTGTAACGATTTTAACTATAATAGACAATACAAAATTAAAATCTTTGGGGTTTTTTTTGTTTCCACATGACCACTTCATGTTTTTGTCAACAATTTAGATTGATCGTTCAAAGAAACCAACAGTGAAAGTTTTCTGATTAATGAAACCAAAAACCTAAAGTTTCAAACAATGAAACCAAAAACAACCCAGTTATAAATGGAAAACATTGTACCAGATAGATCAACGAAATCCATTATTGGATTCCAAACCTGCTGTAAAATTAGATATGCAACAATTTGATAAAAACATAAATGAAAAAACACAAGAAAAACAAAGAGAATATAGAAAATAATTCAGAAACACCGAATTCTTTCTAAACAAGATGTAGTTGTTAAAAAGAATGAGACTGAAATTGAAAAGGTTACTGTGAGTAAAAACGAAGAAACTGAAAAAAACTTCAAGTTGTCCAGGAACAGGAAAAGATTGAAACCAAAACAACAGATATTGACAAGAATTCCATAGGCGAAAGAAAAAGAAAGGGCAAATAAATATTCCAAGTTTGGTAAGTATTAAAGGGATGTTTTTTTTTTTTTTTTTTTTGCAATAAGGTATGTGTGTGTATATGTATGCTGGGTTTTAGACAAACTTCAATTCTTTTTTTATACCGGAATAAAGAAATATCAAAGTTTGTCTGAAACCCAGCGAGAGTGGTCTGTGCATTTTCCTATTTTATTACCCCTGCCAGCACCCTGGTTGTTATTTTTTGTTCGTAAAAGTGCAGAATATATAATATCATTGGATCTTAATAGCCCCCCAGCTGACTGTTCTCTGACTTTGAAGTTTCTCACTGGTTTCCAGCTACTTCAATGCAAATTTAGTTGCAGTAGAAATTGTTGTATCTAAGACCTCTACTAGGCACAAATCTTGTGCTTGCCCTATAACTATTAGTAAGAAGGTATAAACTAAAAGGAGCAGCAGCAGATTTTCGCAAAGACTATTTGCTTCCTAAGATAGGGAGAGTCACGGCTTCATTCCTACTTTTGGGGAAATACAACACCTGGCCCACCAGGAGGAGGCAGACACACCCCAGCCAAAAGGCTTAAATATCCCTCCCACTTCCTCATTACCCAGTCATTCTTTGCCTTTCGTCTCGGTAGGGGGGTGGCAGGAGAACTATCGGAAGATTTGGCGAGTCCTGAAAAAAGGGTATCTGCCCTTCAAGATAGGACTGGAGTTTTAAGTAGTCATGGTCAACCTCTCAGTGAGAGGTATTGATGAAAGTTAAAGTCTGGAAATGCAGGGAAAGTTTTTCTGCGAAACCATCCAGACTACTGCCAACAGCTCCTAAGGCAATCAGTGTTGACGAGTTTCACTGCGCTGCTTTCTTTCACTCAAGTCCATGTCTGGAGCGCTTCTATAAGACTGTAACACTTGAGGAGGCTGTGTTCTGTTCCACAGCATGGATCCTGGAGGCAAGATTGTTTCAATTTTTACACATAAAACGCTATAACAGGGTCACAGTGTGGCTCCTTTATACCTTGATGGGATCCAGGGTTAATATCTTCTGAAGGGTGTTTATTGAACAGTTGGGGTTAATTAATCAGTGTATTAATTATTTACATGCTGCTTTGTCTGATTTTTTTTTTTCCCTGGGTTGATAGACTGTGTGTTTTTTGTCTGGAACAAATGGGTTTCACTTTTAAGTTTCACCTTCGTTTTTGAAAGTGTTGCACAGCTCCTATTACTTGCTGTACTTGTAATAACAGGGGAAGTACTGTCTTGCACGCCATGTGATCTATGTTCATTCCAGCTGAGACTTAAACCTTAGGAGAGCGTTTCCTCTGTTAACAGTCTGGGTCTAGATGAGTGCCCCAGCCATTGGGAGTATAAAGGTGCAGTTTTCTATAATAAAAAATGTTTTTATTTGTGTCCTTCTGTTGTTATAACCTGAGCTATGGAGGACTCTGACATGTTTGAAGGTACTCCTTCTGTACTACATCAACCTTTAATTATGTTCCACATGCTTTAACACGTTATAAAGTCTAAGAAGGGAGAACAAGCCTGCTAAGGCTCTTAGTCCCTCTGAGCCGTCTACCTCTCAGGACCTGGAGTCATCTAAATATTTATTGATTTAGCTATTATGTCCAAAAACAGTTATCCGATAATGATTTAACCTCTGTAGCTTCAGAGGGTGAACTTTCGGGTTGGAGTCCTTAGCGTCTAAGCCTCCTGCTGCGGAGGAACCGTCCTTTAGATTTAAAATTGAGGCACTTGCATTTTTTATTAGAGGAGGTTCTGTATACGTTAGAGGTTCCCAGAGGCCGCTCTGCCTGAAGAACCTATGATACCTCAGTTAGACAAGTTTACGAAGACAGGAAAGTTCCTTTTGACTTTTCATGTGCCGGTTAAGATGGCGAACATTATTAAGAACGAATGGGAAAGAATTGTTTCTTCCTTTTTCCCTCGTCTACTTTTAAAAAAGTTGTTCCCCAGACTCTTTAATGGATTTTTGGGGCTCCATTCCTAAGGTGGATGGTGCTATCTGTAGCTTGCTAAACATACTACTATACCTCTTGAGGATAGTGCTTCGCTTCAGAGAGCTGATGGATAAGAAAATGGAAAACTTTCTGAGAAAGATGTTTCAACATACGTGATTTTTGTTTCAACCGGCGGCTGCAGTTGCCGGAGCGGCTACCTACTGGTGTGACTCTTTGTCGGAAACTCATTGAGGTGGAGTTTCCCCTCAAGGATATTCTTGACAGAATTAAAGCTGAGAATTGCTAATTCTTTTATTCTGTGATGCGATTTATGCAAATTATTCGCCTAAATGCAAAGGCCTCTGGCTTTGCGGTCCTAGCCCGCCGGGCACTCTGGTTGAAGTCTTGGTCTGCGGATATGACTTCCAAGTCCAGACTCCTTTCTCTTCCCTTCAAGGGAAACATTTTATTTGGTTCAGGCCTGGACTCCATTATTTCTAAGGTTACCGGAGTCAAGGGTGCCTTCCTACCGCAAGATAAGAAGAACAAGTCTAAGGGACGACAATCTTCTAAATTTCGTTCCTTTCCTTCTGACAAATCCCAACGTCAACAATCCTCCTCCAAGCCTGAGCAACCCAAGAGTACTTGGAAGCCGGCTCATTCCTGGAATAAATCCAAGCAGAATAAGAAGCCAGCCGAAAACAAATCGGCATGAAGGGGCGGCCCCGGGATCGGGTAGGGGACAAACTGTCTCTTTTTTCAGACGCCTGGTTCAAGGACGTACAGGATACGTGGGTCCTGGAGGTGGTATCTCAGGGATACAAGATAGGCTTCAAATTTCATCCGCCAAGAGGCAGATTCCTTCTCTCGAATCTGTCTACCAGACCAGAAAAGAGGGATGCCTTTCTAGGGTGCGTGTGGGATCTATCCTCCTTAGGAGTTGTTGACTCTGTGCCTATTGAAGAAAGAGGTTTGGCGTTTTATTCAAACCTTTTCGTGGTCCCAGAGAAGGAGGGAACTTTCCACCCAATTCTGGACCTAATGTGCTTAAACAAATTTCTCAGTGTCCCTTCCTGACAGAATTAAAGTTTATGACCACTGTAGATTTGAAGGACACTTACCTTCATGTTCCAATCCACAGAGAACACTTTCAGTTCCTGAGGTTTGCATTCCTGGACCAGCACTTTCAGTTCATTGCCTTTCCGTTTGGCCTAGCTACTGCTCCAAGAATCTTTACGAAGGTTCTGGGGGATCTTCTAGCCGTTGCCAGAACTCAGGGTATTGCAGTAGCCCCATACTTGGACGATATTCTGGTGCAAGCACCATCCTTTTCGTCTTGCAGAAGAATTCTTGGATACCCTTCTCAGTCTTCTTCGATCACATGGATGGAAGATAAACTTGGAAAAGAGTTCTCTTATCCCAAATACCAGGGTAGAATTTCTGGGTACTATAATAGACTCCATATCCATGAGGATATTTCTAACGGACCAGAAACGTTGCAAGCTAACTTCGGCATGTCTTGCCCTCCGGACCTCCTTGAGTCCCTCTATGGCTCAGTGTATGGAGGTAATTGGTCTCATGATGTCCTGAATGGACATCAATCCTTTTGCCAGGTTCCGTCTCAGACCTTTACAACTGTGCATGCTGAGGCAGTGGAACGGCAATCATTCAGATCTGTCTCAACATATTGTATTAGACAGCCGGTCGAGAGAATCGCTCTCTTGGTGGCTCTGTCCAGATCATCTGTCCCGAGGGACATGCTTCTTAAAGGGACACTGTAACCAATTTTTTTCTTTTGTAATTCAGATAGAGCATGCAATTTTAGGCAACTTTCTAATTTACTCCTATTATCATTTTTTCTTCGTTCTCTTGCTATAATTATTTGAAAAAGAAGGCATCTAAGCTTTTTTTTGGTTTCAGTACTCTGGACAGCACTTTTTTATTGGTGGATGAATTTATCCACCAATCAGCAAGGACAACCCAGGTTGTTCACCAAAAATGGGCCGGCATCTAAACTTACATTCTTGCATTTCAAATAAAGATTCCAAGAGAATGAAGAAAATTTGATAATAGGAGTAAATTAGAAAGTTGCTTAAAATTTCGTGCTCAATCTGAATCACAAAAGAAAATTTTTGGGTACAGTGTCCCTTTAAGACCATCCTGGAAGATTGTGACTACGGACGCAAGCCTATCCGCATGGGAAGCTGTTTGGGGTGCCAGGAAGGCACAGGGGTTGTGGACTCAGGAGTCCTCCTCCCTTCCTATCAATATTTTGGAACTATGGGCAGTCTTCAAGGCCTTGAAGGTTTGGCCACTTATGGGTTCGTCCCAGTTTATCAGATTCCAATCAGACAATATAACCTTGGTGACTTACATCAACCATCAGGGGGGAACGAGAAGTTCCTTGGCGATAAAGGAACTATCTCAGATTCTGGAGTGGGCAGAGGCCCACAGCTGTTTGCTGTCAGCGATCCACATTCTGGGTGTGGACAGCTGGGAGGCGGATTTTCTCAGCAGGCAATCCTTCCATCCAGGGGAATGGTCTCTCCATCCCGAGGCATTCGCAGAGATATGCAGCAAGTGGGGGACGCCGGAGATAGATCTCATGGCGTCCCGTCTCAATACCAAGCTACCCAGGTACGGGTCGAGGTCGAGGGATCCCCAAGCAGATCTGATAGATGCACTAGCAGTGCCCTGGAGGTTCAAACTCATATCTTTTTTCCTCCATTACCTCTTCTTCATCGAGTGGTGACCAGCATCAAGCAGGAGCGGGTAATACTGATTGCTCCATTGTAGCCGAGAAGGACGTGGTTTGCTGATCTAGTGGGGATGTCCTCATCTCCTCCGTGGAAGTTACCTTGTCGCAGAGACTTGCTGATACAAGGTCCATTTGTTCATCAAAATCTAGATTCTCTGAGGCTGACTGCGTGGAGATTAAACGCTTAGTCTTAGCCAAGAGAGGTTTCTCTGAGAGTGTCATTGATACTCTTATTCAAGCTTGTAAACGAGTTACTCGGCGTATCTACCACAAGGTGTGGAGGACCTACTTATTCTGGTGTCAAGAGCGTGGTTTTTCCTGGCACAGAGTTAAGGTGGCCAGGATCTTATCTTTTCTCCAGGATGGGCTGGAGAAGGGCCTTTCTGCTAGTTCCCTGAAGGGACAGATTTCGGCCCTGTCGGTTTTATTGCACAAAAGACTGTCTGAGCTTCCAGACGTGCAGTCCTTTTGTTAAGGCTCTGATTAGGATCAGACCTGTGTTTAGATCTGGGGCTCCTCCTTGGAGCCTAAATCTTGTTTTTCGGTTTTGCAACAGGTTCCGTTTGAGCCTCTGCATTCCGTTGACATTAAATTGTTTTCTTGGAAGGTTCTCTTTTTATTGGCTATTTCCTCTGCGCGCAGAGTTTCTGAGATCTCTGCTTTGCAATGTGAGCCCTCTTATCTGATTTTTCATACAGATACGGAAGTTTTACGTACTAAATTAGCAGATTGTGGTTCCTTCCTTGTGTCCTAATCCTCCTTCATCGAAGGAACGCTTACTTCACAATTTGGATGTGGTTCGCGCCTTGAAGTTCTATCTTCAGGCTACTAAGGAGTTTAGACAATCTTTCTCTTTGTTTATTGTCTATCTTTTTGGTTAAGGAGTGTCATCTGCTTAGCTTACGAGACAGCGGGACATCGTCCTCCTGAGAGGATAACGGCTCATTCCACTAGAGCAGTGGCTTCCTCTTGGACCTTTAAGAACGAAGCCTCTGTGGATCAGATTGGTAAGGCGGCTACCTGGTCCTCCTTACGTACTTTTTCAAAATTTTACAAGTTTGATGTTTTTGCTTCGGTTGAAGCAGCTTTCGGGAGAAAAGTTTTGCAGGCTATGGTGCTTTCAAATTAGGGTCCACCTCTTCCTTTTTGTTCCCTCCCGTTATTCATTCAGTGTCCTCTGGAGCTTGGGTATAATTTCCCCAACAGTAAGGAATGAAGCCGTGGACTCTCCCTATCTTAGGAAGGAAAACATAATTTATGATTGCCAGATAAATTCCTTTCCTTCCAGATAGGGAGAGTCCACGGCCTCTTCCCGCTTTTTCTTGTCTATGGGCGGTCCCCTATTTATTTTATTCTTCTTGCACAATTTATACTTCTACTTTTCCTTGTTCCCTCGGCAGAATAACTGGGGTAATGAGGAAGTGGGAGGGATATTTAAGCCTTTGGCTGGGGTGTCTTTGCCTCCTCCTGGTGGCCAGGTGTTGTATTTCCCAACAGTAAGGAATGAAGCCGTGGACTCTCCCTATCCGGAAGGAAAGAAATTTATCTGGTAAGCATAAATTACGTGTTTTTTTTAAACACATTAATGAGAAAAGAATCACAAAATAAATAACATTACACACAAAAAAAAGAAAAAAAGAATATTACGTAAGTGCTGTTAATGCCATGTGAAGTGCACTGCTCTGCTTTTCAGATTCACTTTTATGAAGATTTATAAATACCTGGTCTGAACAAAGTACTAAATACGAGCATAATAGAGAGTGACAAAAATGTGGCAAGAAAGTAATAGTATATAATAAGTAAGTTTGGGTTATAAATTGTTTTTAAGGGGTTTTTTTATGTTTAGAAGCATTCTATCAATATATATGGTTTGTAAAAATGATTCTGTTTAAACTTTATCCCTAACAAAATATGCATGTGACCCCTTGCCTTGCACTGTAGACCTCCTGCACTCACATTTGTGTAGCCAGTGATGTGTTGCTTTACATTGCCAGTGCCTGGAGCAGGAGAAAATACAGATGCACAGGTTGTGTGGACATTAAAAGTTAACAGTGCAGCTGTCATAATGTTTAAAACAAGCATTTTGTTGAATGCATATTGCAAACATTCTTCTAATGGTACTTTTCATATGACTTTTGCTTAATATCACATTGTTCTCTCTAAAAACTGTGTATTTTAATCTTATAGCCGGAAGAACATAAAAGTAATGAAGAAGATAAAACTGAAGTAGCTACTAAAGAGGCTTTTGAAGAAGATAGGCCCAAAGTAAGTAAATTAAATATACTGTATGTTTTGGAGTGGTGCTAGTCCATCTAATTCATAAAATATAGTTTTGTTACCTACAATTATTTAATACAATAATGTTAACTTTTCAGTCAAGCTTTGGAAGTATATTAAAGAGACAAAATTATCATATGCTAAATCACTTGAAAGTGATGCAGCATAACTGGAAAAAAATAGGATATCATAAAAGGAGCATATTCTTCCAGATTGAGAGTATCTGTGACATGTTTAATCCATTCTTTTGTGGATGGGGCGATCAGGAGTTTCACTGAGTTAAGTATAAATTGCATTAGCCTGAGCCTTAGTTTACTGTTGATCTTAAAGGGGAGGTTAAGTAGAGCGACACAGGGGTCTAGTTCAAATCTGGGGTTATTAAAGAAAAGTTTCAGTATCCTTTCTACTTCCAACCAGAGGCTTGTTATTTTTGGGCAAGACCACCATATATGGATCAATGTGCCTTTCAACCTACAACCCCTCCAACATCTATCTGAAGAATGGGGAAAATGTATTTCAATCGGGAGGGGGTTAGGTACAACCTTGTGATAATCTTGTAATGTAGCTCTAACATCTTAGGGGATGTTAAAGATCCATTGATTTCACAAATTGGTGTCTAGTTCTTTTCCCAGGTCACTATGCCATTTGTGCATGTATTTGGGGGTTCTTTGTTTTTCTTGTCTGTCAATAATTTTAGGGCTAATGAAAGAGAGTTTTTTATTGGTGTGGACATGTTACAGATCTGTTCAAAGGGTGTCATATTCCTAATTAAGTCAGCTTTGTATGGGGATGTGTGTATAAGGTGATGTAGTTGTCTATATTTAAAGTGAAGGTCTATTTTGATGAATTAGTGCCCGGTTTTTAATAAACCTATTAAAAACAAGGGCACTTTAATTTATCAAAATTGACATTTCACCGTTTTCTTCAAAAACTTACCTTTTAATCCTTGCAGCCGCTCCAGCACTTCCTCTGTCCGTCACAAGCCGTCTTCATGGGTCCAAAATGACAAATCCTGCTTCCTCCAATCACAGCGTTGCATCAGGCCAAGATTCCCCCGGGGGGGGGTGGAAGCTGTGATTGGAGGAAGCCTGATTCGTCATTTCTGACGTCTGCAGAGGTTTCCGACAGCCGGGGGAATCACTGGAGCAGCATTCAGGATTAAAAGGTAAGTTTTTGAAGAAAACAGTGAAATGTCAATTTTGATGAATTAAAGTGCCCTTGTTTTTAATAGGTTTATTAAAAACCGAGCACTAATTCATCAAAATGGACCTTCACTTTAAGCCAGTTAGTGTAGGTACCTTCCAAAATTTCCGTAAGCTCTTCTCTACATCTTAAATTTGGTCCATTTAGGAATGTGTTTATGGGGGTTGTGAACCCAATTTCTGCATATTGGGAACCTGTCGTGCTGACTCCTAGGAGCTTCACGTGCCTGAGCTCAATGTTATCTATATGAAACACGTGAATTTACGCCCTCTAGTGGTGAAAAACTGTCAAAATGCTTTCAGATTAGAGGCAGTCTTCAAGGTCTAAGAAATTAGCACATGAACCTCCTAGATTTAGCTTTCAATTAAGAATACCAAGAGAACAAAGCAAAATTGGTAATAAAAGTAAATTGGAAAGTTGTTTAAAATTACATGCCCTATTTAAATCATGAAATATTTTTTTTACTTTACTGTCCCTTTAATTTTAAACAACTTTCTAATTTTCTTCTATTAGCAAAGTTTCTTTGTTCTCTTGATATCTTTTGTTGAAAAAAGCTCAGGAGCATTCATGTCGCAGCACTATATGGCAGCAGTTTTGCAAGAATGTTATCCATTTGCATGAGCACTAGATGGCAGCACTATTTCCTGCCATCACAGAAACATTCAAGAGAGGCAAAGAGACCGTTAAGGCGAAACATGTCAGGGACGTTAGGGTACTGGTGAGGAGTCCTAGGAGCTCCTGTGTTTTTAGCAAGCCTTAGGCTGTCTACCATCAGAGCTATTTACTTAATCATTGCTTAACTTCTTACTTTGAAGCTGCATGTATTCATTACTTAAACTTTTCACTACTTGAACAAATTTTGCCTACTCCAATGACAAATTGAATAATCGCTACTTCAGTAGCGGCCATACTTAATTACAGCTATCTGTCTGTTCCACACATGTCGTTGGTTCTATATATAGATTACAAAAATTGTGTACTTACGAGCAATCAATTATAGCCAACATTTTGGACATGTTGTGTGGTATCATTACTATAGGGTTTATACCTGGAGCAACAAGCCTAGTCTAATTGGGCATCACTCTTTATAATAACTTTTGCTTTCGACCACAAACAAATTAGTTTAAAGTGTTAAAACACTAACACTAAAGAGCGGACAATCTCAATTGTTATTCTTGGATTAGTGAGTCTGTGTATGTGTGTGTATATATATATGTGTGTGTGTGTGTATATATGTGTGTGTGTGTGTGTGTGTATGTATGTATGTATATATATATATGTATGTGTGTGTGTGTGTGTGTGTGTATATATGTGTGTGTGTGTGTGTGTATGTATGTATGTATATATATATATGTATGTGTGTGTGTGTGTGTGTATATATATATATATATATATATATATATATATATATATATATATATATATATATATATATATATATATATATATATATATATATATATATATATATATAATTAATATATATAGCAATTTTCTGCAGGCAATACATGCCAAAGTGAGCGGTCACACGTAACTTGTATTTTTTGGTAAAGTGGGCATTCACTACCATACAACCTATATTCTATATCATAGGTTGACTCAATCACAATCTATCTATTGTAACAGACATTGGCTTATCCAACCATTATTTGCCACTGAGCAAACAATAGTGGCTGCTACATTATACAGATAATGGTGTTGATTTAATGCCATTAGTGGTGTACTGCAGTATACAAGCGTGTTACATTAACAGTAGCATTGGCTTCAAGCTGTAAAAATTTGTCTCTAACTTTTCTCACTTGGCTTATAGTGATGCGGACGATTACCACAATACAAACTAATAATCATAATGAATACGGATACTTATTGGGTTAATCTAGATGGGAATTAACTCTTTTTGAGTCTGCATTGTTGCTCTGATACTTTGTTATAATTTAATCAGAGTCCTGTATCCGCAGTTGCTCTTCAAACTTTACTACGCTAGTTACAGTAGCTGTATCAAGTTATGTCAATCAGCATTTGTTGCTCTGATCAAATGATAGGCTCCTAAGTGTGTTTTTAACTTGGTATTTTCCTATTTTATTATGTGTGTATTTGAACTAATAAAAGTTATATTTTAAATTCCTGAGTTGAATTGTCCACTGGAGATTCAATTCGCTCCCTTTAGTTATTGTGTAGCTGTACAAGCTTAAAAATAAGTTATTCACTTTTTTTATATCCTCCATTAAACCCCTTGAGTGCTACCCATGTAGTCTTTCTTTCAAAAGTTGGTCTCTTTGCCTCTTTTGAATGTTTTTGTGAATTAAACCCACTGCATAGCACTTACACACCCCTAATTTAATCCAAGTGACATAGTTCATTTACATTTTGGGGAAATACAGTGGGGTTTCTAGGGTAAATTATTAGTTGTAGTAGTGCCATTGGTGCCCCCCTTATCTTTCTGTTTCCTGCCATGTAGTGTTCCAGACAACTACCTAGGTATCTCTTCAACAAAGAATAACATGGGAACAAGGCAAATTTTTATAATGGGGGGGGGGGGGCGCAAGTGCTTAGATCATAACAAAGTTCTGATTTTAACACTTGCTGGAAAATTGCAATCACGTGATTTCAATGCCCAGATTGGATCATGGGTAACTGCCTACACTGCTAGGCACACCCCCGAGTCTGATTATTCATTAGCTAAAAGGAGGAGGCTACAGTACACCATAAAAGGTAGGACATTCCATGCCGTACTAACGGCGATAAAGCCCAGCGCTGCTAGGACAGCATGAAACATCCTAATTTGATCAATGGTTAGGTAGCCCAACATGTTTTCAGCATTCAAGGCAGAGGTAGCATTGCATGGATACTTTATGCTTTTGCACTTGTTTGCATCTTTTCACATTTTCTTCTCAAACGTATAAAGGTCTATTTTAGCTTTAGTAAGATTTTGGCCAGATAGTGTTAGTTTCTTTGCTCTTTTTTCTATTGAAGCTGGCCAAGGTATTTGGCTCTTTTCGGAGACGGATTTAAAAAAAAAAAAAAAAAGTGTAAAACACAAATATATTGATTTGCACAGAAATTTGTGCCTTGTACTTTTTCCTGATAAATGTAAGCAACAAAGTGCACATCTAGTACCTAGTATCCCCCATAGGCACCATATGCATGTATTCATTTGCCCATCAATATTATATAGTCATTGTAAAGAATCACAGATCTACTGATGTTTTCTAGGTCTTCATTATTCATATTCTTCCTCCTAATGGATTTATCTCTGCAATGATGGAGGAAACTGTATTTAAATTATATGAATAGGTTATGTATTGTTAGATCCATGGGGAAAGTGGTTATCTCACTTCCTGTATTGTTTGTAACCTAAATTCAATTTGCAGTAGCTATTCAGGGCCTGAAGAGAGTCACCTTGAAAGACCAAATCTAAATCCTACTAGAAAAGCTCCTTGTGCCAAGACCATTGATGTCTGGTTTATAAGCCTTTCAGTTTTTTCTTCAGATGTCCTGGGAACTTGATTTTCAAATGTGTCACTTTCAAGTGTAAAAACAGTTTTCTGGGTACAAGATAATCTTAATGAGACATGAAACCCAAAAGGTTTCTTTCATGATTCAGATAGAGCATCTTGGGTGAGAGCAGGTTAATAACCATGTTTACTAATCAGATGATTATTTCACCCTTGCTAGAGTTCAGCTATCCTATTCTATTATCTAATTTGCTTCATTCTCTTGATAGCCTTTGCTGAGCCAATAACATGAGACATATATGCACAGCCACCAATCAGCAGCTCCTGGGCCTACCTATGTATGCTTTTTAAACAAAAATTTGTGAAACAAATTATATAATAGAAGTAAATTGGAAAGTTGGTGAAAATTGCATATTCTATCTAAATTTCTTCAGGTAATTGGCAAGAGTCCATGAGCTAGTGACGTATGGATATACAATCCTACCAGGAGGGGCAAAAGTTGCCCAAACCTCAAAATTGCCTATAAATACACCCCTCACCACACCCACAATTCATAGGAGGTAAAGTTTGTAAAATTGGAGGTGGTAAAGTAAGTTTGTGCTTGATTTCTATGATTTCTTCTATGATAAGCGCTTCTCAGCATTTTGAAGCCCAATTCCTCTCAGAGTACAGTGTTTGTCAGAGGGATGTGAAGGGAGTATCGCCTATTGATTTTATAGTTTTCCTCACGGAAATGCTTTTCAAAGGTTCTCTGTTATAGGATTCAATCTCCTACCATCTCTTTTCAGATCGACGATATACTCTGCATATACCTTTACCTCTACTGATAAACTGTTCAGTACTGGTTTGGCTATCTGGCTATATGTGATGGGTGTCTTTCGGTATGTTTTCTCTGCAAGGTGTATCCAGTCCACAGATTCATCCTTTGCTTGTGGGATATTCGTCATTCCTACAGGAAGTAGCAAAGAGAGCACACCAGCAAAGCTGTCCATATAGGAGCTCCCCTCTAGCTCCACCCCCCAGTCATTCTCTTGCCTGGCTCTAAGCACTAGGGTCTCTCTCGGGAGTGTAAAGTGAATGTGGGTGTTAGATGTAGTTTTATTATCTTCAATCAAAAGTTTATTTTAAATGGTACCACACGGCTTTGTACTATTTATTCTCTAGCAGAAAAGTGATGACGATTTCCTGCTGAGAGGAAAATGATTTTAGCATGTTGTAACTAAAATCCACTGCTGTTCCCACACAGACTGAGGAGTACCAGAAAACTTCAGTTGGGGGAACCAGTTTGCAGGGTGATCTGCAATAAGGTATGTTCATGTCATTTATTTCTAGACAAGACTGAGATAATGCTAGAAGAGACTGGACAATATCCCCATGAGGGGAGGGTAAGCTATGTTCACAGACTTAGTAAGGAATTGAATGCTTACACAATAGGGCTAATATACTGGTTGGCACTTATTCAGGGCGATCGGTTGTTTGGCTAAGGAAAAATCATTTTGCAAGACACTTTGAAAGCCCTTTTGGGTTCTTTTTGGGGTTATTACCACATGGCTGTTTTTTAGTCACTTAGGAGTGATTTACTAGGCCTCACAGCTCCGGAGTAGAGTGGGAGGGGCCTTAGAATTGCAGAGAAGTTCATGCTGTTTCACATTGAGGGTCCTGCTGATGTTTGAGGGCCTAAAAGAAGCTATATTCCCCCAAATCTGATCCCTAAGGGCAGGTAGGGCCACTGCAAGGCTGTGGCAAGGTGCTGTAGTGATTTAACTGGGTGTTGGCTTTAGGCTGCTCCGGTTTGGGCATTAAGGGGTTAATCGTTTTGAAACTTGTGGTGCAATCTTATTAAGGCTTTAGCTACATACTGTGAAAATTTCAGAAAGATTGATGCATTTTTCACTGTTTTGTAAAATTGTGTGCTCTTTTTATCTCTTAAAGGCACAGTAACGTTTTTTTCAAATTGTGTTTTTTATTTGATTAAAGTGATTTCCAAGCCTGTTTGTGTACTCTACTAGTCTGTTAAACATGTCTGACACTAAGGAAAATCCTTGTTCAATGTGTTTAGAAGCCATGGTGGAACCCCCTCTCAGAATGTGTCCCACTTGTACTGATATGTCTATACACTTTAAAGATCATATTGTTGCACTTAAGAATGTGGCCCAAGATGATTCTCAGACTGAAGGTAACGAGGGTAGCCCGTCTGCCTCTCCCCAAGTGTCACAACCAGTTACGCCCGCGCAAGCGACACCTAGTACCTCCTAGTGCGTCTAACCCTTTTACATTACAAGACTTAGCGGCAGTCATGGATAATTCTCTTACAGCCTTCTTATCTAAACTACCCGTGTTATCTGCAAAGCGTGATAGCTCCGTTTTAAGAACAGAGTTAGGAGCATTCTGACGCTTTTGGTAACCGTATCCGATATACCCTCACAACGCTCTGAAGTGGGAGCGAGGGATTTGATGTCTGAGGGAGAAGTCTCTGATTCGAGGAAGAGTTTCCTCCTCAGACAGATTCAGATTACATTTGGCCTAT
Organism: Bombina bombina; assembly: GCF_027579735.1. Lineage (NCBI taxonomy): Eukaryota > Metazoa > Chordata > Amphibia > Anura > Bombinatoridae > Bombina > Bombina bombina. The sequence goes on from NC_069504.1 coordinate 525,869,447, forward strand.
TTTAAGTGTAAACTAGAACTCCTCCGTGTGTTACTTAGGAGGTATTAGCTACTCTGGATGACTGTGACCCTTTGGTGATTCCCAGAGAAATTGGGTAAAATGGACAAGTACCTAGAGGTCCCTGTTTACTCGGATGCGTTTCCGGTCCCAAGAGGATTGTGGATATCGTTACTAGGGAGTGGGATAGGCCAGGTGTCCCTTTGGGTCCCCCCTCCTGTTTAGTTAAGAAAATGTTCCCCATATCTGACCCCATGCGGGACTCGTGGCAGACGGTCCCTAAGGTGGAGGGGGCTGTTTCTACACTAGCTAAACGCACAACAGCATACCAATTGAAGACAGTTGTGCTTTTAAAGACCCTATGGATAAAAAATTAGAGGGTTTACTTAAGAAAATTTTTGTTCAACAAGGTTTTCTTCTCCAACCTATTGCCTGCATTATTCCTGTAACTACTGCAGCTGCTTTCTGTTTGAAGCGCTGGAAGACCTCGCTCCAGACGGAGACCTCATATGAGGAAATTATGGATAGAATTAAGGCTCTAAAGCTAGCTAATTCTTTTATCACTGACGCCGCTTTCCAAATAGCTAAGTTAGCGGCGAAAAAATTCAGGTTTCGCCATTTTGGCGCGCAGGGCGCTATGGCTAAAGTCCTGGTACGGCCGATGTGTTGTCTAAATCCAAGCGTTTGAACATTCCTTTCAAAGGGAAGACCCTATTCGGGCCTGAATTGAAAGAGATTATTTCAGCTATCACCGGGGGAAAAGGCCATGCGCTCTCTCCCTCAGGACAAAACCTTTAAAACAAAGAACAAAGCTAATTTTCGTTCCTTTCGCATTTTCAGGATCGGCCCCGCTTCATCCTCTCCGGCTGCAAAGCAAGAGGGTAATGCTTCACAGCCCAAGGCAAACTGGAAACCTTACCAGGGCTGGAATAAGGGTAAACAGGCCAAAAAGCCTGCAGCTGCCACCAAGACAGCATGAAGGGGTAGCCCCCGATCCGGGACCCGGATCTAGTAGGGGGCAGACCTCTCTCTCTTCGCTCAGGCCTGGGCAAGAGATGTACACGATCCTTGGGCATTAGAGATTGTAGCCCAGGGATACCTTCTAGAATTCAAGGACTCTCCTCCAAGGGGAAGGTTCCACGTTTCTCGTCTGTCTACAGATCAGACAAAGAAAGAGGCGTTTTTACGCTGTGTAGAAGATCTACATCCAATGGAAGTGATCCACCAAGTTCCAATTGCAGAGCAAGGACTGGGGTTTTACTCAAGCCTGTTTGTGGTTCCCAAAAAAGAAGGAACTTTCAGACCAATCCTGGATCTCAAAATTCTAAAACAAATTCCTCAGATTCCCATCATTCAAGATGGAGACCATGTCGGGACAATCTTACTAATGATCCAGGAGGGGTCAGTATATGACTTACCGTGGATCTAAAGGATGCATATCTGCACATTCCTATCCACAAAGATCATCACCAGTTTCTCAGGTTCTCCTTTCTGGACAAGCATTTTCAGTTTGTGGCTCTTCCTTTCGGGTTGGCCACTGCTCCCAGAATTTCACAAAGGTGCTAGGGTCCCTCCTGGCGGTCTAAGACCGCGGGGGCATAGCAGTGGCGCCTTACCTAGACGACATCTTAATTCAGAGGGCGTCAACTTTCCAAAGAACCAAGTCTCACACGGAGATTGTATTGGCCTCTCTGAGGTATCACGGTGGAAGGTGAACATCATAAAAGAGTTCTCCCTCCCCCCTCACAAGAGTTCCATTCCTAGGAACCCTGATAGACTCGGTAGAAATGAAAATATTTCTGACGGAGGTCAGAAAGCTAAAACTCTTAACTACTTGCCGAGCTCTTTATTCCATTCCTCGGCCATCTGTGGCTCAGTGCATGGAGACAATCGGACTAATGGTTGCGGCAATGGACATAGTCCCTTTTGCTCGGATACACCTCAGACCACTGCAACTATGCATGCTCAAACAGTGGAATGGGGATTATACAGATTTGTCCTCCTCAAATTCAGTTGGACCAGGAGACCAGAGATTCTCTTCTCTGGTGGTTATCTCAGGATCACCTGTCTCATGGAATATGTTTCCGCAGGCCAGAGTGGATCATTGTAACGACCGACGCCAGTCTATTAGGCTGAGGTGCGGTCTGGGACTCCCTGAAAGCTCAGGGCTTATGGTCTCAGGAAGAAACTCTTCTCCCGATAAACATTCTGGAACTGAGGGCGATATTCAACGCTCTCAGGCATGGCCTCAACTAGCGGCGGCCAAATTCATCAGATTTCAGTCGGACAACATCACGACTGTAGCTTACGTCAATCATCAGGGGGGGAACAAGGGGTTCCCTAGCAATGACCGGAAGTAACCAAAATAATCAGGTGGGCGGAGGATCACTCCTGCCATCTCTCAGCAATTCACATCCCAGGAGTAGACAACTGGGAGGGCGGATTTTCTAGAGTCGTCAGACTTTTCACCCGGGGGAGTGGGAACTCCACCCGGAGGTATTTGCCCAGCTGACTCAGCTATGGGGCACCCCAGAGTTGGATCTGATGGCGTCCCGTCAGAACACCAAACTTCCTATCTACGGGATCCCAAGGCGGTATTGATAGATGCTCTAGCAGCGCGTTGGTCCTTCAGTCTGGCTTATGTTTTTCCACCGTTTCCTCACCCCCCGCGTCTGGTTGCCAGAATCAAGCAGGAGAAGGCTTCTGTGATTCTAATAGCGCCTGCGTGGCCACGCAGGACTTGGTATGCAGACCTAGTGGACATGTCATCTGTCCCACCATGGACACTGCCAATGAGGCAGGATCTTCTAATACAGGGTCCGTTCAAGCATCCAAATTTAGTTTAGGATTCCCAGGATATTGTCCTTTCTCCAAGAAGGATTGGAGAAAGGATTGTCAGTTAGTTCCTTTAAAAAGGACAAATATCTGCTTTGTCTATCCTGTTACACAAGCGTCTGGCAGAGGTACCAGACGTTCAAGCGTTTGCTCAGGCTTTTGTCAGAATCAAGCCTGTCTATAAACCTGTGGCTCCGCCATGGAGTTTGAATCTAGTTCTTTCAGTTCTTCAAGGGGTTCCGTTTGAACCTTTACATTCCATAGACATTAAGTTGTTATCTTGGAAAGTTTTGTTTTTGATAGTTATCTCTTCTGCTCGAAGAGTTTCAGAATTATCTGCCTTACAGTGTGATTCACCTTACCTAGTGTTCCACGCAGATAAGGTAGTTTTGCGTATCAAGCCTGGTTTTCTTCCTAAAGTTGTTTCTAACGAGAATATTAACCAGGAAATAGTTGTTCCTTCTCTGTGTCCTAATCCATCTTCGAAGAAGGAACGTCTATTACACAATCTTGATGTAGTTTGTGCTTTAAAGTTCTATTTACAAGCAACTAAGGATTTCAGACAAACATCTTCCTAGTTTGTTATCTATTCTGGTTAGAGGAGAGGTCAGAAAGCGACTGCTACCTCTCTTTCCTTTTGGCTGAAAAGCATCATCCGTTTGGCCTATGAGACTGCTGGCCAGCAGCCTCCTGAAAGAATTACTGCTCATTCTACCAGAGCAGTGGCTTCCACATGGGCTTTCAAAAATGAGGCTTCTGTTGAACAGATTTGTAAGGCAGCGACTTGGTCTTCACTGCATACTTTTGCCAAATTTTACAAATTCGATACTTTTGCTTCTTCGGAGGCTATTTTTGGGAGAAAGGTTTTACAAGCAGTGGTGCCTTCCGTTTAAGGTACCTGTCTTGTTCCCTCCCTTCATCCGTGTCCTAAAGCTTTGGTATTGGTATCCCACAAGTAAAGGATGAATCCGTGGACTGGATACACCTTGCAAGAGAAAACAGAATTTATGCTTGCCTGATAAATTACTTTCTCTTGCGGTGTATCCAGTCCACGGCCCGCCCTGGCATTTAAGTCAGGTAAAAAATTTTTTGTTTAAACTACAGTCACCACTGCACCCTATGGTTTCTCCTTTTTCTTCCTAACCTTTGGTCGAATGACTGGGGGGTGGAGCTAGAGGGGGGAGCTATATGGACAGCTTTGCTGTGTGCTCTCTTTGCTACTTCCTGTAGGGAATGAGAATATCCCACAAGTAAAGGATGAATCCGTGGACTGGATACACCGCAAGAGAAAGTAATTTATCAGGTAAGCATAAATTCTGTTTTTCTTATTTAAGACACACTCAGCTATGGTTTGGCGCTTTATGTATTAATATAAAGTGTTAAATATATGTACAGTATTTATTTATATTTTCCATGAGTCAGGTCTATGTATATTTCCTTTTTCCAGACTGTCAGTTTCAGTTTGTAAAGCATGTTTAGAAAGTTATTTGTCTTACCTGGGGTATAGTCCTTTTTTCAAATTGACTATTTTTTCTTTTAATTTTGGCGGGCAAAATTAGGGCTCGCGAGGGCGCAAAAGGCTGTTATTTATTGTGTCATTCTTGGCGCAATTTTTTTTTTGGCGCAAAGGTACGTCTTTGACACAAGTTGGTGATATCAGGCGTCTTACTTGACGCCAGTTTTCCTTGCACAAGGTTGCGTCTGTTATGACGCAAGTTGCGTCATTTCCGGATGTTGTTGGTGCCAAAAAAAAATTCAACTTCCTTTTGCGTCGTGCGTCATACTTGGCGCCAAAAAATTAGTTTATTTTTTACCCCACTTCCTATATGCCTCTTGCCTTCTATATGCTCAGAGGGCTATGCTGTTTGCATTTTTTACCATTCCTGAAACTGCCATATAAGGAAATTGTAAATTTTGCTTTAATGTTTTTTCTTTTACCTTTTTTGCAAGATGTCTCAATCTGATCCTGTCACAGAAGCAACTGTTGGAACCATACTTTCTGATCACAGTTCTACCAAAGCTAAGTGTATCTGTTGTAAATTAGCTGAGATTATATCTCCAGCTGTAGTATGTAACAGTTGTCATGATAAGCTTTTGCACACAGAAAAGGTTTCCATCAGTACTAGTACAGTTTCTGTTGTTCCTTCAACCTCTAATGTACATGATATCCCTGTTGATATGAAAAATTATATTGCTGATGCGATACAGAAGGCTTTGTCTGCTATTCCGCCTTCTAATAAACGTAAAAGGTCTTTTAAAACTTCTCAAAACATTGATGAAATTTCTAATGACCGACAACATACTGAAATATCCTCCTCTGATGAGGATCTCTCTGATTCAGAAAATCCTACCTCAGACATTGACACTGACTAATCTACTTATCTTTTCAAGATTGCGTATATTTGTTCCTTGTTAAAATAAGTGTTGGTTACTTTGGATATTGAGGAGTCTAATCCTCTTGATATCAAAACTAGTAAACGTTAAAATTCTGTCTATAAACCTCCTGTGGTTACTCCTGAGGTTTTTCCAGTTCCTGATGCTATTTCTGATGTGATTGCTAAGGAATGGATTAAGCCTGGTACTTCTTTTATTCCTTCTTCTAGGTTTAAAAGGTTGTACCCTTTGCCAGCGGCTAGATTAGAGATTTGGGAGAAAGTCCCCAAAGTTGATGGGGCTATTTCTACTCTTGCCAAACGTACTACTATTCCTATGGAAGACGGTACTTCTTTTAAAGATCCTTTAGATAGGAAACTTGAATCTTATCTAAGGAAAGCTTATTTATATTCTGGCTATCTTTTCAGGCCTGCCATTGCTATGGCTGATGTTGCGGCTGCATCAACCTTTTGGTTGGATAGCTCAGCACAATAGGAAACAGATCCTGATTTGTCTAGCATTGTTCATTTGTTTCAACATGCTAATCATTTCTCTGTGATGCTATTTTTGCAATGCGATGTTAAAATCTATGTCTTTAGCTATTTTAGCTAGAAGAGTTTTATGGTTCAAATCTTGGAATGCTGACATGGTATCTAAGTCTAGATTACTATCTCTTTCTTTCCAATGTAAGAATTTAGTTGGTTCTCAGTTGGATTCAATTATTTCAACTATCACTGGGGAGAAGGGAGTTTTTTTGCCTCAGGATAAATGATCTAAGGGTAAATCTAAAGCTTCTAATTATTTTTGTTCTTTTCAACAGAACAAGTAACAGAAAACCAATCCTTCCCCTAAAGACTCTGGTTCCAATTGGAAACCTTCTTCAAGTTGGAATAAATCCAAACCTTTTAAGAAACCAAAAGCCAGCCCCCAAGTCTGCATGAAGGTGTGGCCCTCGATCCAGTTCAGCTGGTGGGTTGCATATTAAAATTATTCCAAGACATTTGGGCAAATTCTGTTCCAAGTCAGTGGATTCAGAGTATTGTCTCTCAAAGGTATCGAATAGGTTTCAGAGTAAGACCTCCTATGAGAAGATTCTTTCTCTCTCACGTTCGAGCAAATCCGGTGAAGGCTCTGGCTTTTCTGAAGTGTGTCTCAGATCTAGAGCTTTCAGGGGTAATAATACCAGTTCCATTTCAGGAACAGGGTCTGGGGTTTTATTAAAATCTATTCATTGTCTCAAGAAAGGAAATTCATTCAGGCCAGTTCTGGATCTGAAGTTTTTAATCATTTTGTAAGAGTCCCAACTTTCTAGATAGTGACTATGAGGACTATTTTGCCTTTTGTTCCGCAAGGTCATTATATGTTCACGATAGACTTGCAGGATGCATATCTTCACATTCCGATTTATCCAGACCACTATCGGTTTCTGAGATTCTCTTTTCTAGACAAGCATTACCAATTTGTCGCTCTTCCATTTGGCCTAGCAACAGCTTCAAGGATCTTTTTGAAGGTTCTCGGTGCCCTTCTATCTGTAATCAGAGAACAGGGTATTGCGGTGTTTCCTTATTTGGACGACATCTTGGTACTAGCTCAGTCTTTACATTTAGCCGAATCTCACACAAATCAACTAGTGTTGGAGGATCAATTTGCCTAAGAGTTTCTTGATTCCTCAGACAAGGGTCACCTTTTTAGGTTTCTAGATAGATTCAGTGTCCATGACTCTGTTCTTAACAGACAAGAGACAAATGAAATTGGTTTCAGCTTGTCGAAACCTTTTCAGTGGCTATGTGCATGGAAGTTTTAGGTATCATGACTGCAGCATCGGTCGTGATCCCCTTTGCTCGTTTTCACATGAGACCTCTACAGCTTTGTATGTTGAATCAATGGTGCAGGGATTATACTCAGATATCACAATTGATATACTTAAATCCCAACATTCAACTCTCTCTGACTTGGTGGTTAGACCATCATCGTTTAATTTCAGGGGGGACTCTTTTGTTCATCCTACCTGGACTGTGATCACAACAAATGCAAGTCTCTCAGGTTGGGGAGCTGTCCTGAGATCTCTGACAGCACAAGGGGTTTGGAAACCTCAAGAGGCGAAGTTACCAATCAATATTTTAGAACTCCGTGCTGTTTTCAGGGTTCTTCTGGTTTAGCCTCTGTTAAAGAGAGAACCATTCATTTGTTTTCAGATGGACAATATCACAACTGTGTCATATGTCAATCATCAGGGTGGGACTCGCAGTCCCCTAGCTATGAAAGAAGTATCTTGGATACTTTCTTGGGCAGAATCCAGCTCTTGTCTAATTTCTATGGTGCATACCCCAGGTGTAGATAATTGGGAAGCCTATTATCTCAGCCTTCAGACCTTACATCCGGGGGAGTGGTCTCTCCATCCAGATGTATTTTGTCAGATTGTACTGATGTGGGGTCTTCCAGAAATAGATCTGATGGCTTCTCATCTAAACAAGAAACTTCCCAGGTACCTGTCCAGGTCCAGGGATCCTCAGGCGAAGATGGTGGATGCTTTAGCAGTTCCTTGGTTTTACCAACCTGCTTATATCTTTACGCCTCTAGTTCCTCTTCCAAGAGTGATCTCCAAGATCATACTAGAACAATTGCATGTGTTTCTGATAGCACCAGTGTGGCCTCACAGGTTTTGGTATGCGGATCTTGTTCGAATGTCCAGTTGCCAGCCTTGGCCACTTCCTCTAAGACCAGACCTTCTGTCTCAAGGGTCGTTTTTCCATCAGGATCTCAAATTGTTAAATTTGAAGGTATGGAAATTGAACACTTAGTGCTTAGTCATAGAGGTTTCTTTGACTCATTGATTAACACTATGCTACAGGCTTGTAAGTCTGTTTCAAGGAAGATTTATTATCGAGTTTGGAAGACCTATATTTCATGGTGTTCTCATAAATTCTCCTGGCATTCTTTTAGAATTCCTAGAATTTTACGGTTTTCTCAGGATGGTTTGGATAAAGGTTTGTCTGCAAGTACTTTGAAGGGACAAATCTCTGCTCTTTCTGTTTTATTTCATAGAAAGATTGCCAAGCTTCCTGATATTCACTGTTTTGTTCAGGCTTTGGTTCTTATCAAGCCTGTTATTAAATCAATCTCTCCTCCTTGGAGTCTTAATTTGGTTTTGAAGACTTTGCAGGCTCCTCCTTTTGAGCCTAAGCATTCTTTGGATTTTAAACTACTTTCTTGGAATGTGTTGTTTTTTTGGCTATCTCTTCAGCTAGAAGAGTTTCTGAATTGTCTGCTCTCTCTTGTGAGTCTCCTTTTCTGATTTTCCATCAGGATAAGGCTGTTTTGCGGACTTCGTTTAAATGTATTCCTAAGGTTGTGAATTCTAACAACATTAGTAGGGAAATTGTTGTTCATTCCTTGTGTCCTAATCCCAAAAATGCTCTTGAAAGATCTTTGCATTCTTTGGATGTTGTAAGAGTTTTGAAATATTATGTTGAAGCTACTAAAGATTTCATGAAGACTTCTAGTCTATTTGTTTTCTTCTCTAGTTCTAGGAAAGGTCAGAAAGCTTCTGCCATTTCTTTGGCATCTTGGTTAAAGCTTTTGATTCATAAAGCTTATTTGGAGGCAGGGCAGTCCCCACCTTAGAGGATCACAGCTCATTCTACTAGATCAGTCTCCACTTCTTGAGCTTTTAAGAATGAAGCTTCAGTTGATCAGATTTGCAAAGCAGCAACTTGTCGTCTTTGCATACATTTACAAAATTTTACCATTTTGATGTATTTGCTTCTTCTGAAGCAGTCTTTGATAGAAAAGTTCTTCAGGCAGCTGTTTCAGTTTGATTCTTCTGCTAATGTTTTAAGTTTTTTTTCTTTCAATTTATGAGAATTTTTTTTTTTTTTTTGTGGATTTAATTTTTTCAGTGGAAAATTGCTGTTTTTATTTTATCCCTCCCTTTCTAGTGACTCTTCTGTGGACTTCCACATCTTGGGTATTTCTATCACATACGTCATTAGCTCATGGACTCTTGCCAATTACATGAAAGAAAACATAATTTATGTAAGAACTTACCTGATAAATTAATTTATTTCATGTTGGCAAGAGTCCATGAGACCCACCCTTTTTCTGGTGGTTATGTTTTTTGTGTAAAAGCACAATTATATTTCTAGTTCCTCTTTTTTTGTATGCTTTTATACTCCTTTTTCTATCACCCCACTACTTGGCTATTCGTTAAACTAAATTGTGGGTGTGGTGAGGGGTGTATTTATAGGCATTTTGAGGTTTGAGAAACTTTGCCCCTCCTGGTAGGATTATATATCCCATACATCACTAGCTAATGGACTCTTGCCAATATGAAAGAAATGAATTTATCAGGTAAGTTCTTACATAAATTATGTTTTCCTTTCTAGGGTTCCCAGTGATCCTCTGTGAAAAGGGCTTATGTGGCTGTTCTGGTTCTTTTAAAGTTTCATGTGGTTTGTCCTGTTCATGAAATGCACTAGTAGTTTCATTGTTCCATAGATGGACAGTTACATCATCCCCTTTTGGAATTGAAACAACTTAATGGTTATGAATGTTCTTCATAAGAAAATTGAGTCCTTGACTGTATGACTATTTCTTCTTCTTTTTTTTTTTTTACCCTAAATTTCCAAGATCAGTGAAGATGTTTCTCATTTGGTGGCTGATTAAATATTTTATTTTTTATTAGTTTATTTTATACATAATAAATGCAAATACAACAACCACGTGCAAGTGGTGAGAAAAGGATAAATAGCAAGTGACAAACAACATAAGTTAGTCTTAGAGCTTTCAAGTGTATCTCCCTTATTGCTCTGAGCTTTAAGTTTCTTCTCATCAATGCTATGGTCTTGGGGGGACCAAAGATCTTAGTGCAGCAATCTGAAAAGTGCAAGATCACACCCAAGTTGTCTTTAATGATGAGCAAAAACAGGATTTAACTTTCCTCTGGAAATGGGAGGTAGCTCAAGTTGTAGATAACGAGGTCTTGTCACTAGTGGTCTCGCTTAATATAAAAAAAAATTAAACAAGGAACTGACAAATTAAACTATTAAAAGCATAGAAAATAAAAAGAAAGACAATAAAGAGAAAGAAGAAAGAGAACAAGGGAAGTCTCACATGCCTGTGTTCTGGTTATTTGCTATACCAGTGGTCTGTTAAAAAGGAGAAAGAAAAAATATTAATTTAAGCATCTATTTGTGATTAGAGAATCTAGTCTTGCGTAAGTTGTCATATGTGAAGGATTCCCAAAGGAACTGCATATCATGGAATAATGTCAGTTGGCCTAGCTTAAAATAATAAAATCTTTCCATTGTCAGGTTTTTATAAACCAGGTTTTTCCATTCTAGTATGGTTGGTGTTCTTGCTGATTTCCACATTTTCGGAATTAGTTGGTTGGCTGAGTTGAGCATGATTTGAAATAAATTCTTTCTTATTTTGCATGTAATTGGGGGTGTGTGGTTAAGCATTATTATTTCTGGGTTGGGGGGTATGTGTGTGTTTAGAGCTGTATTGATGCCTTTAAAGACCTCCGTCCAAAATATTTTAATGTCACTACATTCCCACTAGATTTGTTAAATATGACCCTCTTGTATGCAACCCCTCCAGCATGAACCCGAAGACTTTTTGTAGATATATTTGATTCTAGCCGGTGTCCTGTACCATCTCATAAATATTTTGATGTTAGTTTCTTTTGCGTGAGCTGAATGGCCTGAACAGGATAAATTTGTAAATCTTCGGGACCAGGTTTTTGGAGCTGTTGAGTTCCCTATCCCATCGTTTGGTATATGATGGGAGGTGGGGGAAGGTATTAGACAGGATGATTTTATATAGTTTAGATATCACCTGGGATGTCTCTTTTTTTAGGAATGCAAAGTTGTTCGAACGCCGAAAGGGGACGTGTTAGGTCTTTTTTGTACTTATGTGATGTTATGTAGTGTCTTAATTGGTGAATCTTAAACCAAGAAGACAGGAAAGAGGGTTCTAGTGTTTCAAGTTGTTGCTTAGATTTGATATTGCTAGTGCTATCTGTCAGTAGGTATAAGGGGAGGTGTTGCATAAGGTCTAGTTGGTGACAGTGTTCCAGGTGCAAGCCTGGTTGAAATTCTGGATTATTTAAAAGGGTAGTACCTAGAGGTAATTCTATTTTGTGAAGTACACAGTTTCCTCCTGTCTGACCAGGTTTCATTGGTGATTGAGGAGGATGATATAGAGCGTTTGTTAAAGAATGCTGGATTCCAGCTTATAGTGCTTAGCTCATGGGGCGAGGTCATGGCATTCTCAATTTGCATCCACCTTCTAGAGTCAGGAGCCTCAGCTCTTCACCAGTCAGAGATCCTTTGTAAGGAAATTGCAAGTTTATAGGAGAGCAGGTGTGGAACACCCAACCCTCCCTCAGTGGGGAGTTTAAACAATGTGTTTTTATTAATTCGTGGAGGCCTGCGTCTCCAGATGTAATCATTAATTATTTTTTGTAGTGTGGCGAGATCTCTTTGAATGCTGGCTATTGGAACTGTCTGTAGGATGTATAAGACTTTTGGTAGTAGAGTCATTTCTTTCATGTAATTAACAAGAGTCCATGAGCTAGTGACGTATGGGATATACATTCCTACCAGGAGGGGCAAAGTTTCCCAAACCTTAAAATGCCTATAAATACACCCCTCACCACACCCACAAATCAGTTTTACAAACTTTGCCTCCAAGGGAGGTGGTGAAGTAAGTTTGTGCTAGATTCTACGTTGATATGCGCTCCGCAGCAAGTTGGAGCCCGGTTTTCCTCTCAGCGTGCAGTGAATGTCAGAGGGATGTGAAGAGAGTATTGCCTATTGAATGCAGTGATCTCCTTCTACGGGGTCTATTTCATAAGGTTCTCTGTTATCGGTCGTAGAGATTCATCTCTTACCTCCCTTTTCAGATCGACGATATACTCTTATATTTACCATTACCTCTACTGATTCTCGTTTCAGTACTGGTTTGGCTTTCTACAAACATGTAGATGAGTGTCCTGGGGTAAGTAAGTCTTATTTTCTGTGACACTCTAAGCTATGGTTGGGGCACTTTATTTATAAAGTTCTAAATATATGTATTCAAACATTTATTTGCCTTGACTCAGAATGTTCAACTTTCCTTATTTTCAGACAGTCAGTTTCATATTTGGGATTATGCATTGAATTATCATATTTTTCTTACCTCAAAAATTTGACTTTTTTCCCTGTGGGCTGTTAGGCTCGCGGGGGCTGAAAATGCTTCATTTTATTGCGTCATTCTTGGCGCGGACTTTTTGGCGCAAAAATTCTTTTCCGTTTCCGGCGTCATACGTGTCGCCGGAAGTTACGTCATTTTTTTGACGTTATTTTGCGCCAAAAATGTCGGCGTTCCGGATGTGGCGTCATTTTTGGCGCCAAAAGCATTTAGGCGCCAAATAATGTGGGCGTCTTATTTGGCGCTAAAAAATATGGGCGTCGCTTTTGTCTCCACATTATTTCAGTCTCATTTTTCATTTGCTTCTGGTTGCTAGAAGCTTGATATTTGGCATTCTTTCCCATTCCTGAAACTGTCTTATAAGGAATTTGATCTATTTTGCTTTATATGTTGTTTTTTCTCTTACATATTGCAAGATGTCTCACGTTGCATCTGAGCCAGAAGATACTACAGGAAAATCACTGCCTGCTGGATCTACCAAAGCTAAGTGTATCTGCTGTAAATTTTTGGTAGCTATTCCTCCAGCTGTTGTTTGTAATAATTGTCATGACAAACTTGTTAAAGCAGATAATATTTCCTTTAGTAATGTACCATTGCCTGTTGCAGTTCCCTCAACATCTAAGGTGCAGAATGTTCCTGATAACATAAGAGATTTTGTTTCTGAATCCATAAAGAAGGCTTTGTCTGTTATTTCTCCTTCTAGTAAACGTAAAAAGTCTTTTAAATCTTCTCTCTCTACAGATGAATTTTTAAATGAACACCATCATTCTGATTCTTTGGACTCTTCTGGTTCAGAGGATTCTATCTCAGAGATTGATGCTGATAAATCTTCATATTTATTTAAGATGGAATTTATTCGCTCTTTACTTAAAGAAGTACTAATTGCTTTAGAAATAGAGGATTCTAGTCCTCTTGATACTAATTCTATACGTTTGGATAAGGTTTTTAAAGCTCCTGCGGTTATTCCAGAAGTTTTTCCTGTTCCTAATGCTATTTCTGCAGTGATTTCCAAAGAATGGGATAAATTGGGTAATTCATTTACTCCTTCTAAACGTTTTAAGCAATTATATCCTGTTCCGCCTGACAGGTTAGAATTTTGGGACAAAATCCCTAAAGTTGATGGGGCTATTTCTACCCTTGCTAAACGTACTACCATTCCTACGTCAGATGGTACCTTCGTTTAAGGATCCTTTAGATAGAAAAATTGAATCCTTTCTAAGAAAAGCTTATCTGTGTTCAGGTAATCTTCTTAGACCTGCTATATCATTGGCTGATGTTGCTGCAGCTTCAACTTTTTGGTTGGAAACCCTAGCGCAACAAGTAGCAAATCGTGATTCTCATGATATTATTATTCTTCTTCAGCATGCTAATAATTTTATCTGTGATGCCATTTTTGATATTATTAGAGTTGATGTTAGGTTTATGTCTCTAGCTATCTTAGCCAGAAGAGCTTTATGGCTTAAGACTTGGAATGCTGATATGGCTTCTAAATCAACTCTACTTTCCATTTCTTTCCAGGGAAACAAATTATTTGGTTCTCAGTTGGATTCTATTATTTCAACTGTTACTGGTGGGAAAGGAACTTTTTTACCACAGGATAAAAAATCTAAAGGTAAAAACAGGGCTAACAATCGTTTTCGTTCCTTTCGTTTCAACAAAGAACAAAAGCCTGATCCTTCGTCCTCAGGAGCAGTTTCAGTTTGGAAACCATCTCCAGTCTGGAATAAATCCAAGCCTGCTAGAAAGGCAAAGCCTGCTTCTAAGTTCACATGAAGGTACGGCCCTCATTCCAGTTCAGCTGGTAGGGGGCAGGTTACGTTTTTTCAAAGAAATTTGGATCAATTCTGTTCACAATCTTTGGATTCAGAGCATTGTTTCAGAAGGGTACAGCATTGGTTTCAAGATGAGACCTCCTGCAAAGAGATTTTTTCTTTCCCGTGTCCCAGTAAATCCAGTGAAAGCTCAAGCATTTCTGAATTGTGTTTCAGATCTAGAGTTGGCTGGAGTAATTATGCCAGTTCCAGTTCCGGAACAGGGGATGGGGTTTTATTCAAATCTCTTCATTGTACCAAAGAAGGAGAATTCCTTCAGACCAGTTCTGGATCTAAAATTATTGAATCGTTGTAAGGATACCAACGTTCAAGATGGTAACTGTAAGGACTATATTGCCTTTTGTTCAGCAAGGGAATTATATGTCCACAATAGATTTACAGGATGCATATCTGCATATTCCGATTCATCCAGATCATTTTCAGTTCCTGAGATTCTCTTTTCTAGACAAGCATTACCAATTTGTGGCTCTACCGTTTGGCCTTGCTACAGCTCCAAGAATTTTCACAAAGATTCTCGGTGCCCTTCTGTCTGTAATCAGAGAACAGGGTATAGAGGTATTTCCTTATTTGGACGATATCTTGGTACTTGCTCAGTCTTTACATTTAGCAGAGTCTCATACGAATCGACTTGTGTTGTTTCTTCAAGATCATGGTTGGAGGATCAATTTACCAAAAAGTTCTTTGATTCCTCAAACAAGGGTAACCTTTCTGGGTTTCCAGATAGATTCAGTGTCCATGACTCTGTCTTTAACAGACAAGAGACGTCTAAATTGATTACAGCTTGTCGAAACCTTCAGTCACAATCATTCCCTTCGGTAGCCTTATGCATGGAAATTCTAGGTCTTATGACTGCTGCATCGGACGCGATCCCCTTTGCTCGTTTCACATGCGACCTCTTCAGCTCTGTATGCTGAACCAATGGTGCAGGGATTACACGAAGATATCTCAATTAATATCTTTAAAACCGATTGTTCGACACTCTCTAACGTGGTGGACAGATCACCATCGTTTAATTCAGGGGGCTTCTTTTGTTCTTCCGACCTGGACTGTAATTTCAACAGATGCAAGTCTCACAGGTTGGGGAGCTGTGTGGGGATCTCTGACGGCACAGGGAGTTTGGGAATCTCAGGAGGTGAGATTACCGATCAATATTTTGGAACTCCGTGCAATTTTCAGAGCTCTTCAGTTTTGGCCTCTTCTGAAGAGAGAATCGTTCATTTGTTTTCAGACAGACAATGTCACAACTGTGGCATACATCAATCATCAAGGAGGGACTCACAGTCCTCTGGCTATGAAAGAAGTATCTCGAATTTTGGTTTGGGCGGAATCCAGCTCCTGTCTAATCTCTGCGGTTCATATCCCAGGTGTAGACAATTGGGAAGCGGATTATCTCAGTCGCCAAACGTTGCATCCGGGCGAATGGTCTCTTCACCCAGAGGTATTTCTTCAGATTGTTCAAATGTGGGGGCTTCCAGAGATAGATCTGATGGCCTCTCATCTAAACAAGAAACTTCCCAGGTATCTGTCCAGATCCCGGGATCCTCAGGCGGAGGCAGTGGATGCATTATCACTTCCTTGGAAGTATCATCCTGCCTATATCTTTCCGCCTCTAGTTCTTCTTCCAAGAGTAATCTCCAAGATTCTGAGGGAATGCTCGTTTGTTCTGCTAATAGCTCCGGCATGGCCTCACAGGTTTTGGTATGCGGATCTTGTCCGGATGGCATCTTGCCAACCATGGACTCTTCCGTTAAGACCAGACCTTCTGTCGCAAGGTCCTTTTTTCCATCCGGATCTGAAATCCTTAAACTTAAAGGTATGGAGATTGAACGCTTGATTCTTAGTCAAAGAGGTTTCTCTGACTCTGTGATTGATACTATGTTACAGGCTCGTAAATCTGTATCTAGAGAGATATATTATAGAGTCTGGAAGACTTATATTTCTTGGTGTCTTACTCATCATTTTTCTTGGTATTCTTTTAGAATTCCGAGAATATTACAATTTCTTCAGGATGGTTTAGATAAGGGTTTGTCCGCAAGTTCCTTGAAAGGACAAATCTCTGCTCTTTCTGTTCTTTTTCACAGAAAGATTGCTATTCTTCCTGATATTCATTGTTTTGTACAAGCTTTGGTTCGTATAAAACCTGTCATTAAGTCAATTTCTCCTCCATGGAGTTTGAATTTGGTTCTGGGAGCTCTTCAAGCTCCTCCGTTTGAACCTATGCATTCATTGGACATTAAATTACTTTCTTGGAAAGTTTTGTTCCTTTTTGCCATCTCTTCTGCCAGAAGAGTTTCTGAATTATCTGCTCTTTCTTGTGAGTCTCCTTTTCTGATTTTTCATCAGGATAAGGCGGTGTTGCGAACTTCTTTTGAATTTTTACCTAAGGTTGTGAATTCCAACAACATTAGTAGAGAAATCGTGGTTCCTTCATTATGTCCTAATCCTAAGAATTCTAAGGAGAAATTGTTACATTCTTTGGATGTTGTTAGAGCTTTGAAATATTATGTTGAAGCTACTAAATCTTTCCGAAAGACCTCTAGTCTATTTGTCATCTTTTCTGGTTCTAGAAAAGGCCAGAAAGCTTCTGCCATTTCTTTGGCATCCTGGTTGAAATCTTTAATTCATCTTGCCTATGTTAATTCGGGTAAGACTCCGCCTCAGAGGATTACAGCTCATTCTACTAGGTCAGTTTCTACTTCCTGGGCGTTTAGGAATGAAGCTTCAGTTGATCAGATTTGCAAAGCAGCGACTTGGTCCTCTTTGCATACTTTTACTAAATTCTACCATTTTGATGTACTCTCTTCTTCTGAAGCAGTTTTTGGTAGAAAGGTACTTCAGGCAGTGGTTTCGGTTTGAATCTTCTGCTTATGTTTTTCATTAACTTTATTTTGGGTGTGGATTATTTTCAGCAGGAATTGGCTGTCTTTATTTTATCCCTCCCTCTCTAGTGACTCTTGTGTGGAAAGATCCACATCTTGGGTATTCATTATCCCATACGTCACTAGCTCATGGACTCTTGTTAATTACATGAAAGAAAACATAATTTATGTAAGAACTTACCTGATAAATTCATTTCTTTCATATTAACAAGAGTCCATGAGGCCCACCCTTTTTTGTGGTGGTTATGATTTTTTTGTATAAAGCACAATTATTCCAATTCCTTATTTTATATGCTTCGCACTTTTTTCTTATCACCCCACTTCTTGGCTATTCGTTAAACTGATTTGTGGGTGTGGTGAGGGGTGTATTTATAGGCATTTTAAGGTTTGGGAAACTTTGCCCCTCCTGGTAGGAATGTATATCCCATACGTCACTAGCTCATGGACTCTTGTTAATATGAAAGAAATGAATTTATCAGGTAAGTTCTTACATAAATTATGTTTTTTGTGGCCTGGATTCTACCTAACCAGGATATGTTTTTTGGGAGCCAGGAGCTAGTGAGGGTCTGGAATTCTGAGATAAGACCACCATAATTATATTTGTGTAATTCTGATTTGTCTGGGGTTATGTGTATTCCGAGATATTTTAAGTATTAAGTCTGCTGTTTAAGGGGACACAATGTCTTTAAGGCATCCAAGGAATGTTGTGAAAGGCCAATGGGTAAGTATTCCGATTTTGTCATGTTCACCGAGAAGTTAGACACGGTTCCGAATTGTGTTAATTCTGAGATAGCTATTGGTAGGGAGGAAAGGGGGTTGGTGAGAGTCAGAAGAATATCATCCGCAAATATGGCTAGTTTATGACTGCTCTTTTATGTCAACTCCTTTGATTTGCTTGTTTAATGTTATTTTAATGGCTAACGGTTCTAGGGAGAGAATAAAAAGGAGTGGTGAGAGGGGGCAACCCTGTCTAGAACCATTCCGTATTCAGAAAGAGTGCCGTTTATTTTGATTTGAGCCGAAGGGGTAGTATATAAAGCTAAAAAATTTTGAGTGAAGGAATCTGGGAATTGAAAGCGTTGTAAAGTGGCATGCAGATACATCCAATCAAGACGGTCAAAAGCCTTTTCGGCATCGGTGGATAAAAATATAGTTGGGATTTTTTTTTGTGTTACATATTCTAAGAGATTAAGGACCTTGCCCCGTATTATCCTTGGCCTCTCTGTTTGGCACAAAACCGACCTGATCTTGATGAATCAGTGTCGGCAGAATTTGATTTAGTCTCATGGCTAGGATTTTGGCGTAAAATTTTAGATCTATGTTGAGCAGTGAGATTGGCCTGAAATTTGCCGGGGAATTTGGGGGTTTACCTGGTTTAGCCAGGACTGCAATAGAAGCTTGTAACATGTTGTCAGGGAATGGCAGATGTTCTGGTATGGCATTAAAAAGAGATGTTAAATGGGGGATTAAGTGTTTCGCGAAGGTTTTGTAATACAGGCCTGTGAAACCACCTGGTCCTGGTGCCTTACCTTGTTTTAACTGTTTTATCGCCTTTTCAACTTCAGTGGTTTGGATAGGTAATTCTAAACTTTTGGAGTGTTCTGGGGTTAGTTGTGGGATCGGTATACTATCTAAATATTGATTACATGAATGGAGATGAGTTTGGGAGTCTCTATGAGGGAAGAGGTTGTATAGTTTGTGGTAGAATTCTTTGAATTCCTTAGCTATGGATTTGGTATCTTCTAAGTGTTTTCCACGTGAGGACTTTATAGAGTGTATATACGTTTTCTGCTGCTGTTTTTTTAAGGCTCTAGCCAATAGTTTCCCCGGTTTGTTTCCTTACCTGTAAAAGTTTTGTTGCAAATGAAGTAGTTGTCTATGTGATTTAATATGTAAGATGGAGTTTAGTTTTTCCCTATTTTTTGTTAAGTTCTCTAAGATGTCTTTGTTTGCCGGATTAAGTTTGTGTGCATAGTCTAACTTAGCAATTTCTTTAGCTATGGTGTCTACTTCCTCTCTACTTTTCCTGTTAATTTGTGCTTTAGCCTTAATGAACTCTCCTCTTATGGTGCTTTTATGAGCCTCCCATAGAGTGGACACGGTAACGTCTGGTGTATTATTTAAGGAAAAATAACCTTTTATATGTTTAGAAAATAGTTTTGCCGGAGCTGGGTCAAGTAGCAATGAATCATCTAGCCTCAACTGGAAGGTGTCGGCCAGCCTATGGTGCATGTGACTAGGAGGATGACTTGGCATGAGATAGGACCAAGTGGTCCACGAATATGTAATCTAACCTGGAGTAATTGCGATTAGGGTGTGAGAAAAATGTAAAATCTGTTTTTTTGGGGATGAAAATATCTCATGAAGCCCGGGTAATTTTAGTTTTTGCCAGATAGTTTTAAGATTGGGAATTCTAGTTCTTGTGTTAGGGTTTGAACAATCAATTGTGGGGTCTAGTGGGAGGTTTAGATCTCCTGCCATGATGAGGGAACCTTTAGACTCCTTAATGATTGAGTCTGTTATAGAGGTGATAAATTTATCCTGTTGTGAGTTAGGGGCGTAAATGTTTACTAAGGACACCGGTTTGCCATACAATAGGCCTTTTACACATAGAAACCTTCCATCTTTATCTGAGACAATTTGTGTTTTAGTGAAGGGTATACTTTTGTGAATGATGATGCTCACCCCATTGATTTTTTTTTCGAGTTGGTGCTGTGAAAGTGTTGGGGGTAATGTGGAGAGAAATATTTGGGCACGTTTTTGGTTTTAAAATGTGTTTCTTGTAGCATTAATACATGCCCTCCTTTTCTATGAAGGTCTAATATGGCCAATCTCCGTTTTATTAGGGCAGTTGAGACCCTTGGTATTTTGTGTAAAGACCCTAAGGTCTTGAGATGTGTGATTACTCATTTACCTGGAGTAAAGTTGAGAACCTTAATGCAGTTAAGATGCTGCAACATATTCCGTGTTCGTGATGTGAGAACAAAAAATAAAAAATAAAAATAGTTAAAGAACGGAAAAGAAACATACAGTGAAAAACACAATTCTTAGCAAGAACATATTGAACATATAACTAATCTGTAGGAGACAATCTCCTGTCTGAGCGAGAGCAATAAAACAGCTAATAGCTATTAATCTGTAACATTTGAGGACTTATGACTTATATGCTATAAACTTCGTGGTTATAAACAACATAATATAGGAATCTATGAACAGTAATAGTTATACTAATTGCAATGGAAGTAATGCATGTATAACAAGCAACACAATAAACACAAGTGTATAAATTTAAATACCAGTCAGCCAATTATTGTGGAAACAGAACGGGTTAGCTGGAAATCACAGAAAGGAAGGACTTGCCATCATAGGAGCAATCTCTCAAAGAGAGACAAAGCTAGTAGGTCAAGAGAGTTTCAATGATGAGTTAGTTGTCACCCCTCATCTTCTGGTCGAAGGGGTGGAGTGGTGGCCACTTTTCGTGCTTTCTTTTGAGGAACTTGCCTCCATTCCCTTCTCTGTGGCAAAGGCGATGATTTACCTGGTCTTGATTGACCCTCCTGTGGTTGATCCATTTCTTCTACTTGTGGAGGTGGTATATCTAAATCTCTGCAAATGGATGGGATGTCCTTGATGGAGGTGCAATTGAAGCGTTTGCCCCTCCAGAGGATCACTAGGTGGAAAGGGAATCCCCATCTATATGGAATGTTCATTTTTCTCAGCTGGGTTGTACATGGTTTAAGATCTCTCCGCTTTGATAGAGTTCTTTGCGATAAATCCGCAAACATTTGTATCTCTGAGTTTTCATGTTGAATAAGTTGCTGCTCCCTAGCTAGCCTCATCAGCTCTTCTTTGACTTGAAAGTTAGTGATTCTGATAATGACATCTCTTGGTGGTTGACCAGCCTGTGGTTTTGGCCGCAGGGCTCTGAGCTCTGTCTATTTCTATTTTAGTCGGGGTCTCTTCTTTTTTTAAAGCGTTGAAAAGGTCTTGAAGATATTGTTCCAAATCTGAAGGTGGGATGATTTCTGGTATTCCTCTCAACCTTATGCTATGGCGTCTGTTTCGATTATCAGCATCATCTATCTTATCTTCAAGTTCAATGATAGTTTCGCCTTGTGATTGAATTGTGTTTTGCAAGTCTGAAATGGCTTCTGTGTGCAGATCTTGGGTGTTTTCAAGGGATTCCACTCTGTGGCCGATTTCAGAAATGTCCTTTTTAAGGTCAGATATTTAATCTCTAATACATTGTTTGACTTGCGATATCAATGAGGAAAAATCTTTTTTTAGAGGGTATTGAATTCGAGCTGCGTGGATTGTGATATTTTCTGAGACCTGATCACCATCAGAGTCAGAGGAGCTTTGATAGGAGACATGGTCTGGTATTTCAGCTTCAATAGAATGGGGGACTCTTGGTTCCAGAGTTTTAAAGAAGTTGTTGACTGTGTTTGCTGCAGGTTTTAACTGCTTTGTGTTTCTGCTGGTTTTATTTCCCTTCTTTGGAGACATTGCTAGGGTTGGGTGTTTTGAGCAGTCTTCTAAACTTTTTATGCAGCTTTGTGTAGAGAAAACAAGGGAGAGGATTTCCTTCACTCCTATGCAGGTCCTTAGTAGCAAGGATTCTGAAATAACTATTAGGTGAGTGAATCTGCACTTTGATACTGTCTCTAGGTGTTGATAAAAGGGAGTAGAGAAAACTGTCCCAGCATGGATGATTGCTGCCTTATAAAAATGGAATAGGTGATTGCTGCCTTATAAAATGGAAGCTGGGAGATAAGTAACCTCCTTCATATATGTAGGGGTAGTGTCCCTGAATGTTTCCTGATTACACTTTTATTAGGCTGAGTGAAGCTGTGTCAGGTTTAATTTAGCTGAGAGAGCGTCTGAATAATTTATAAATACATTGATGCTCTAAAGCCTTTGTATTACTCCCAGCTCTCTTTCCTGCCTACTACCACCATCACTCCATCAGCTAGGGAGATGGTCCATTGCGCTGATTAGCAAGTGCGCAATAAACTGAGATGCAGGCTGCGGCCTGTTTCTGGACTTACCGTGATCCCTTCTTTTGTGATTGTATCCTTATATATTAATGGAATAAAGGTTTTTTTTGTACTGTTGCTCTGTAGCCAGCTTATATTTTTTTTAGATACAATGATGATCCCTAGGAGATTTAGACTTGTTTCCTCCAGTGGCTCTTTTCTTTCTCTTGTGATTCAAAAGATTAGGCAGGACTTGCATATTTCTCAATTATCGCTTGTTTTTATTGCTCACATTGAAAAAGGCCAGTTTACAGGCCAAAACGCGTTTTTGTGTGATCGGTAATAACTTGTGTCCGTTTTCATAAACATCCCCAGTCCAAAGCCGAGGTTCCTGTGTATCGGCCGGGCATAGTTGGGGGATGCGTCTCTGTAACGGTATAATTATTTAGGGCTATGAATGTGTGTGTGCTATGTCTTTTTGTTTGTTAGTTTCAGACATCTATGTATAGCCACAGTTTTTTTTCCAAATTATCTTTCTTTGAACTTCCTAGTGGTCTTTGGATATTTTAGTTCCAATTATTTTAAGGACTATACACTTAATTTTAACTTTGTCCCAATAAAGTATTAATTTTATAATTGGTAGAAAATTGCGCCCTAATCCCCTATTCTTATTCCTTCTTTTTTTTAATTTTCTTGTCCTTATTCTTATTATTTCCCACTTTATTATTATTTTAAGTAGCTTATTACCAGAATCAACATAAATAGGAGTTGATCCATCTGCTCCTTTAAAAAAGAAAAAAAAAACATATGAGGGGTGCTAGATGATATTAAAACATCAATCTCCTGACAGCACTATTAAACAGGCCTGGGAACATATAAATTAGGCATTGTTTAGGGATTTGGCTATGATTTCTAAAGATAGAAGGGCTTTATTACTTGCTTTTATTTGCTGGGTTTCTTCTACTATAGTGTGCATAAGGGATTAGCTACCAGTTTTCTGAAAGTGTAGTTGTCTGTTCTGTAAAATGTACTTCTGTAGAAAAAGTTCTTCATCCAGGTGTTTTGTTTTTGTTTAATGCATGAGTAGACTCTATCCAGTCCCCAAAGATTCCATTGCTCCATGTTTTTTTTGTAATTCAGTCTATAGAATCTTCAGGTTTTATATCATCACCCATTTGAACCTGTGGAATTGTCTTTTAAGTTACTGGTTTTCAAAGTGGCCTTATCCACAGCCAAGAGAGGGTCACATTTTGGAGAACTAATTAGCTTTTTCAGATTTATGTTATTTGGAAGCTACTGTTAGGGTCGAAGCTAATTATGTTATATATGTGGCTTCTTTGTATGCCAGACATAACTCAGTTTCAATCAAGCATTTGAAGGTAGACATATGGTTCTTTTTGTATGATTTCAATGTTTTAGCAAACCATGTTTTTGCTAGCAGCACTCATAAAGAAAGTTCTTGCAGACCTCTCTACAATAAATTAATTTCTTTATCTTCTAAGTGGAAGTGTATGAAGTCTTATTATGGCTTCTTACCAGTTCAATGTCCGGTACATTTTCTGTCTTCCTTTCTTTATAAATATAAATCTGTCCTATTTTTTTTTTTAACTGAGGCTATGGTTAAAGAAGTCGGAGTTTGCAGATTGCTCTTTCTACTCCAAGTGCCCATGTTACTACTTCCCTAAATCTAGTGTACTACCTGTATAAAGAAAGTAACTTATTTTCTCATCAATGTTAATGGGAAATATTTCATATATTTTATTATTTTTCTTTCTTTTTTTAAATTTATTTTTATATAGAGGGAGCCTTTGATGCGAGCTCGAAGTGAGGAGATGGGACGGACTGTACCTGGGATGCCTGAAGGTTGGGTCAAGGTAATAATCATTTAACAATGACAAAGATACAAATCTAAAATCAAGATTTGCAATTTTTTTTGCTCCTGAAGGAAAATAAGTAATTTTACTGCTCACTTCAATGGGTAATATACTAAGATAGTTTGTTCTGATGAGTCAGTCATTAACCTCTATATTAAGCTCTGAAAGTGAATGTAAATTTTCCTGCAGTCACCTCTATTTTTAGTAAAACATTGCTAAGCACATTACCATATACAAATATTGGTACATATGTGATTCAGGATTTCCCCATTGTCATCAAAGTCACCAAGGAGCTAACATATAGTACTGGGGTCAAAATTCAAAAGCTATTGTCGTCTAACTTACCCTAAAACCTGAATATTAAACTACTTGAAAAGTGGGAGAATATACTTTCTTCCTTTATCAATTTAGGTTTGTGCGTAATAACTCATAAATCACTGATTGAATAAAACGGTCTAATAATCTTAAGAATTAACATATGAATTAGCCCAAAATCTACTAAAGCAGGAAATCATTAATATACATTGACTAGATGAAAAAAAATGTAGTATTATATATTTCTTCAGCTGCTGAATGTTCACATGACCTTACTCTTTCCTTATGTATCTTCCTATCTAGTTTCTTGATGCTGTTACTGGCACCTATCGTTATTATCATTCACCAACACACACGGTTCACATGTATCCACCTGAGATGGCTCCTTCATCCACGCCAGTACATAAAGTCAAGCCACAGGTTAAAACCGATACTGATCAGGATCAAACAAAGTTAAAGCGTTCTTACTCTTCGCCGGATCTAACACAAGCAATTAAGGATGAGGAGAAAAAGAAAACAATACCGCTAATTAATCGTGAAAATAAGTAAGTGTTCCCCTAACATTACATGATAGATAGATGGATAGATATAATATGTGTGTGTATGTATCTATGTGTATATATATATATATATATATATATATATATATATATATATATATATATATAATACATGCACACATACACACATATATATATAGTTCAGAATTATTAAGAAAAAAGAGAAAAATACACAGTAGAACTGTATGAGATACTGTGAAAAAGGTGGGGGATTGCAGCGCTCTTTCAAAAAATTCCCACTTAATCTAAAATGTAGATATGCGGCTGGAGGATTTTGTCAGACCAAAGAAACATGCACACATGGGCTAGGTCAAATGCAATTGGTTTATTACAAAGTTAAAACAGCAAAGATTAAGGCATAAAGCATAATGTCAAACCAGTATACGCAAGGTATTACCACTTTAGTGGGCATTAACTATTGAACAAAAAATGCTAAACTTACATATGGACAGTGCAAAATTAGCAACAAATTGAGGGAAGCTATCCCAGAAAAGTGTGAAAATGGCTCAGTATGTAATAGTGCTTAGACACACTGTTGCGATACACAAAGAACCTGTTACATAATAAATATATATATATATATATATATATATTTTTTTTTTATTTTTTTATGGACTTTAACTCCATTAATCAATACTAACCAAGTTTTGATTTTAGATCCCCTTTTTTTTTTTTTTTGCTTACAAAGTTTAACTTTATTGGTATTATCAGGTCCTCCAATAAAAAGTAATGTTTGCTTGTTTAGTCCACAAATGAAATATAATTTTATCTCAAAATTATAAATTATTCCACATTCTTATTGAATGGGAATGTCCAAAAGTAAGAATGTATGTATTATATATATTGTGTATCAATCATAAAAAAAAAAAAAAATTAAAAATCCACATCCTTTTTATAATATTGCTTATATGTTCTGTCTCTTACAGGCCAATGACTCTATCTAAAACGGAAATTACAAAGTTGTCTGCATCAAAGATCCGCAGTCTAAATCCTGTGTTTGGTGGTGTAGGTCCTGCTCTCACAGGACTGAGGAACCTAGGGAATACATGTTATATGAATTCTATTTTACAGTGTCTTTGCAACACACCACACTTGGCAGAGTACTTCCATAAAAATACTTATCAAGCAGATATAAACAGGTAATTGTTAATTATGACATGAAATTATTTTGTTTTGTTCTTTACTTTCTTATTTTTTTTTTTATATGTTTTTATTGAGGTTTCAAGAGAGAGATTACAGACAATCATAGGAAAAAATATGATAAAGACATACCAGAAAATAACATTCAATGCAAAATATTGTCCACTATTCCGGGACAGATGACAGTGTCTGTAATGTGCATAAAACAAACCTAAATTAAACCTCGTTTTTACCTTGTAGAATTTCCCCATTGGAGAGAAGGCCACTCTTGGGCCTATATATTTTCTTGTTATATTTAGGAGGGGGGCTAGTAAATCTTAGAGGCCACACTTAGGCCATGATGACAAAACAACATTCTATACCTTTTAGTAAAAAAGTACCATAACTTGCAGAGCTAACAGTATTATATAAAGGTCAGATCATACAGGACACTTCAACAGAACATAGAGTGAAGTTATATAAACATAGAATCTATGGAGCATGTAAATCACTAGATAGCTAGCATTGTATAATGTAAAGTCCCTAGTATTTAACTATTTATGTCTTATTGCATGGGTAGTGAAGTACCAATGCTTAAAAATATACAGAGGGGAATTGATGTAAAAGGAATATAGGAGCGTTAGCTCTGTATTACCCTTTGGCGCAGTTTTGTATCAAAGGGTGCGGGCAACCTTGTGACACCACTAGACTCACATATAAAACTAACTCAGGCAAGTTAAGGGTGAACATTTGATACTGGGTCACTGATCGCTAATTGCTGAGGATTCCGTCTCTGATAGTGTAAGAACATAAACATAAAGATATAAACATATTGTCCCTTCTAGACAGCGCAAAACGTTGTTCCAGAAAGGCTAACTACAATAGATAAAGGCCTGCTGCAATTTCTTGCCTGGCCTATGAATACACTGTAGGGTAGGTTGCCTACATAGTGCCCATCCAGCTGAGTATGGACAATAATTTTATATTAATAGGGGTTATGTCTGATGGGTAGATAGACTGACTTGAAATATATAAAAGACATCAGTTCAGGAGGCCAATTAAAAGTTATAGGAATGTAGCTCTAGGTATTTAGATAGGCCAAAGTGGACATAACAAAAATCTATAATGCCAATAAACGGTATATAGCTAGATTTGGAGCCATTTGTCAATTTATAACCAAGTTGGGACGTATGGAGTGTGGAAAAAATACTTATGAATCTTCTAGAGTCTAAAAAGAGGGCCTTATTAAATAAGAAAGGCTTAAAGGGACATTAAACACTCTTTGAGATGGTAATATAAAATGATAAATTGTATATATGAAACAACTCTGCAATATACTTTCATTATTTATTTTGTCATCTTTGCCTGTAATTCCATTCTGAAATTGTGAGCTTTTCAGTTCCTGTTAGAAATGGAAGTGCAGAACACTGTTAAATCCAGCACAACCATTGGCTGCACACTCTAGTGACCTATTTATAACTGTCCCTTATTGGCCACAGCAGAGAAGGTAACACAAGTTACAACATGGCAGCTCCCAGTGTTTTATAGACACTAAAACGTTACTTATTTTGTCACTTTTTAAACAACTAATGAAACTTTAAAAAATACATCTACATGTTACTCATGGACTAATCTTTTCTTTGAATGCATCATTCTATGTAGCATGTATTTAGTGTTTAATGTCCCTTTAAGTAATGTTAGAGGTGTGTATTCCATATTGTGTGAGAATTGCTACTACAGAATGTGAAAAGACCATATGCGGTTCATACATAAGGGCCATATGCGGTTCATACATAAATGTTTCATCTGATCCCCTGTTTGTGTCTTAAAGTCAGGGTGTTAGCAAGGGTGCCCCAAACACCCTCCACCACCCACCGAACAGACCTTGTCCAGAGCTGCTTCCTCTCTCATACGGTTACCCCCAGTCGAAGGTACTCTGGTGGCTCAGAGAACAGCTTCAATTTGTCTCCAAAGCCCTGCACGTGGGGGAGCACCTCTAGCTCTGGAAAGATGCCTAGTTCATCAGACAGTATTTCGCTCACCAGCTCTCCCATGATCAGCCGCTTCAGAGGAGCTCAGTGGCACCCCTCTCAGTCCAGGCATCTTGTCAGAATATATGCTTGCTGCAAGAGAGGCACTTTCCAGTTCACCCGCATGGCGGTTGAGTGTTGTCTCAGGAGGGGCCCGCACTTGGGGTGAGGGCTCTGTTAGATCTGAGGTGCTTACATGGGTCCCAGCCTCTTCCTGCACCTCTCCGGGCACTACCCCAGCCAGGGCACGCCGGTGTCCAGCTTGTGTTGCCAGCGCACACAGACTGTTCTATTCAGCGGACCATGCTTGTAATATGCTCTCGTAATAGTCATCAAGTAAGTGGATCACTTCCTCGAGTAGCAAATTAGCATTGTGCTCCGTCTGTTCTGTTGAGAGTGTGTTTGTGTAGCTTGAACGTCGTTCGATCTTCCCTTTTCTATATCCCTTAATACAAGTATGGCACTGTATTGCTCCAGTTGGTGTAGATTGTGAAGGGAAGATTATCATCTGGCAGTCCAACTGTGACTACTTAACCCGGATAACCGGGGGGTGGCGAGACCTTGTATTGAGGCTACCGCCTAAGGACTCGACGGTCCGGTTTAGCACTTCAGGGTCATAGGGTCTACAAATCTGGTATCAATCGGTTCAGCATAGTGTAATACACATGTAGATGTCCTGGTTTTCCAGAGATGCAGCATAAATCTGTTCAAAATCGGCAGATTGTCCAGATCTCACCCGGAGCTACTGATATGACGTCCTATCATGGACGCTGCCCAGACATGCCCCCCTACTTTCTTATTTTTGCTTAAAGGCACAGTCTAGGCCAAAATAAACTTTCATGATTCAGATAGAGCATGTAATTTTAAACAATTTTCCAATTTATTTTTATCACAAATTTTGCTTTGTTCTTTTGGTATTCTTAGTTGAAAGCTTAACCTAGGAGGTTCATATGCTAATCTCTTAGAACTTGAAGGCCACCTCTTTTCAGAATGCATTTTAACAGTTTTTCACCTCTAGAGGGTGTTAGTTCATGTATTTCATATAGATAACACTGCTCATGCACGTGAAGTTTTCTGGGAGCAGGCACTGATTGGCTAAACTGCAAGTCTGTCAAAAGAACTGAAATAAAGGGGCAGTTTTCAGAGGCTTAGATACAAGATATTCACAGAGGTTAAAAGTATATTAATATAACTGTGTTAATTATGCAAAACTGGGGAATGGGTAATAAAGGGATTATCTATCTTTTAAAACAATAACATTTCTGATGTAGACTGTCCCTTTAAGTTAATACATTTCCCCTGCAATAAAACTGTTTAATATATTTTTGCTTTGCTTTTTGTTATATGAAAAATCTGAAAATGTATTAATCCCTCAGATAATGATGATAAATTAGCTATGGAGCTATGGCCCTCATTTATAAGAGGGGTCTCATACCTTACTATTAAAATTAGAGGGGGAGATATGTGCTCTGTAATAGCCCCTCTGACCCACCACTAGAAATGACCTAGAGTAAAAGATGATTACTGATTTTAAGGGTGATCAGCTTCATCTTTGGTATATTCAAATGAAGGGCAACTTATCCCTCTAGCACAAACAGGGGAATTAGTTGCTCTGTTAGAGCCCCCCTCCACCTCGGTGTAAACAGCGCTTTAAGTGGTGCTGCAGGTTATGGCTATTTTTACAATGATTACCAGTGACCCCTTATTTAAAGGAAAGACACTTGTCCCTTTAAATATTCTGTGGTCTAAGATACAGCCATTAAAAACTGGAAAATTTGAAATGTATTGGTTAAATCTGAAAAAAGACTCAATGTGCATTGGTAGAAAGCATAGCCACTTCGCATTGACAGGGAGTACAAAACTGATACAGCTGTATTCATTTAAATTTAAAAGGATATTGAACAGTGCTCCTTAAAGGGACAGTCAACACCAGAATTTTTGTTGTTTTAAAAGATAGATAATCCCTTAATTACCAATTCCCCAGTTTTGCATAACCAACACAGTTATAATTATACATGTTTTACCTCTGTAATAACCTTGTATCTAAGCCTCAGCAGACTGCCCCCTTATTTCAGTTCTTTTGACAGACTTGCATTTTAGCCAATCAGAGCTGTCTCCATGGTAAATTCACTTGCATGAGCTCAATGTTATCTATATGAAACACGTGAACTACTGCCCTCTAGTGGTGAAAAACTATCAAAATACATTTAGATTAAAGGCCTTCAAGGTCTAAGAAATTAGCATATGAACCTCCTAGGTTTAGCTTTCAACTAAGAATACGAAGAGAACAAAGCAAAATTGATGATAAAAGTAAATTGGAAAGTTATTTAAAATTAAATTTCTTATTTGAAACCTGAAAGTTTTTTTTTTTTTTGACTTGACTGTCCCTTTAAGTAAAACTAAATATATGTTAAATGGAAGTAAAAATAAAAAGAAACAGTGTGTGAAAAACAGCTAACAACTTACTTGTTTTCTTGCTAAATGAGCACTTGTACCCACTGCCGAAGCTAGATAAGAGAGCCACCAATACAGAACTTAGGTTATATGGTTACATGATTTTTGAAGCAAAAGTCCTATACTGAACATGGACAATAAACTAATTGTAGCAAGCCAATAGGTCTCCTAGCAACACTTCGAAGGAAAAACTGCTCATTTGCCTTCCTGCAGTGGCTCCAGCCTCCGTGTAGGACTGTGACAGGAACTAATGGACATTGCACAAAGTTAAAAGTAATAAAAGGTAAAATCCTTTTAAAGTGTTGAATAATACATATTGGGCTAGATTACAAGAGGAGTGGCTGGTTAATGCTACTGCAAGCTTGGTGTAGCATTGTGCGCTCGTAAAATAAATATATAAAGCAAAATAAATTTATAAATATATAAAGCAAAGTCCTGTGTAGGAGTGCACACCATATATTTAGTAGCAGCTGCCAGGGTGCAATGTCAAAACAGTATGTACTATGCAAAAAAGGCAGCACTCACTGGTCATTTGTAAGTAAAATTTAGCTTTTAATAAACAAAAAGTTAAAATCTTGGGAAAAACATGACGTTTCGATGCCTAACTGGCATCTTTTTCAAATGTCCCAAAAGGTAAATCAAAAGTGGTCACACCAGCTATGTGGTGTTCCCCATGAGAGCATAAAACTACTGGCTGAATGTGTTATATTTATACAAGTCATAGTTGACATTGAGGCTGTGTTCAGCTGTGGATAATCACTTGCAAATCTGATCAGCTGGTTCCGTTCCCACCCACAAGCTTTATACTTCATTGTGCTGTTAGTTGAGCAACTGCATGGCTAATTTGCATATGTGGGAGTGATCTGCACCGGAGTAGTGTCCAATGATCTTGCAATGTTTTCAGGTGTCATCATACACGCCCACTTGTCTCTGCTGTGAGCGAAACTTCCCCAAACAAAAGGATATTAGCCTGTGACTTATGAACTGCTTCTGGCGTAACAATGCCGTATGTTTCACACAGGTTGGTGAGGGGTCACCTTTGTCAATCAACGTAGAAGCTGCATGTTCACCTTGGCACATGGTGTACTGAACATTGTACTGGGATGTAATACACATTCAGTTGTAGTGAGGAGATCAAATGTCCCACCTATAGCGGGTACACCCTCGCATTTATTCATAAAGCAACAGCTAATGCAGGAATATCAGGAAATATCGATGGGGTGTAATACACATTCGATCTATTCAAATCAGACAACACAAATGCCCCACTTGTAGCGGGTACATCCCCATTGGTTAATATGAAGCTCCCATGCAAGATTAGCAGAAAATGCTTGATAGAGCACACAATCCAGCAACATGTGGGGGGTGGTGATGTTAAATAAATGACAACTAATAACACATTAGCCAAGTAGCAAAGGAAGAGAAAAAATGTAGAGAAGAAAAAATGAAGAAAAAATTAAAAAAGTTAAAAACATAGTAGAAGCTGGAGCAATAAGCAAATTCAAAAAGTGTCCATTTTGTAATCCAATGATAGAAACATTTAATGCATTTGTATTCATACATTAGTGGATCATTTTTATCCAATGAACGGCCCAAAGTCCAATTTAATTTTTAATCCTTTAGGAGAGACGGTGTCCAACATGTAGATCCATCTGGACTCTAGTCTAAGTAACATATTGTTGCAGTCTCCCCCCCTTTTTGGAATAGGTAGAGGATCAATAATCGTGCAGCGTAGACTGGAGATGCTATGTTTCTGTGTAGCAAAGTGTCGGGCAACTGGGAGATCAGATGTTCCATTCTTCAGTGCCTCCCTAATTGAGCATCTGTGATTCGCCATTCTATCTTTGAAAGGGGTGGTCGTTTTCCCCACATAGACCAGAGAACAGGGGCAAATTAGGATATATATGACATATGAGCTGTTACAATTCAGCCGGTAACGAATGGTATATCTTTTATTCTTGTGTGGATGTTGAAAAAAATCTCCAACTTGCATGGAATTACAGTTAACACAATCACCGCATTTGTAGCAACCACTTTTTCGAGATTTTAACCACGTATCACCTTGATGGGAACTTTTGGGATCATTTTTTACCAGTAGGTCCCTGATACTCCTCGCCCGTCTGTAAACTACTCTTGGAGTGTTAGTTTTCCAGGATGCCAGGCTCCTGTCGGTCTCAAGTAAGTCCCATCTATTGTGAATGGAATCCCTTATGGTCTCATATGATGGAGAGAATGTGGTAATGAAGTTTAACTTTTCTTCAGTCGTGTTTTTTCTTTCTTTATGTTTTAGGAGTGAATCTTGGTTACACCTGTGGAGTTTCTGTCTCACCATATTAATATCCTTAATGTCATATAGCCTTTCCTCCAATTTCTTACACATAGCATGCAATTGTTCACTGCAGATTTCTGTTTCGGAATTATTCCTGATTACTCGCGTGAGTTGAGAGGAGATAATGCTTAACTTTTGGTGTCGTGGGTGATATCTAGAAGCCAGCAGCAGCGAGTTTCTGTCAGTGCTCTTAGTGTATAAAGATGTACCAAATCTAATGTGTTGTTCAGTTCTGACTTTAAAAATATTTAAATCCAAAAAGTGTATTTGTTCATGATCACATTCCATTTTGAACCTAATAGGGCCTTTGATCTGATTCAGATGTTCTACCCATAGTATCAAGTCCTGTTCACTGCCACGCCAAATCAAAAACAAGTCATCTATGTATCTAGTGTACATCAGGATGTTGGGATGTGTGTAGGGTTGCATAATATGATGCTCATACCAGAGCATAAACATATTGGCATAGACAGGGGCCATGTTCGAGCCCATGGCTGTCCCTGCTATCTGCAAATAAAAATTACTTTCAAAAGAGAAATAATTTTTAGTTAAGCAATGTTCCATAAGTTCCAAAAGGACCCCTATAGTCTGGGTTCCCCGTGGCCATGGATCTAACAGCCTCCAAGCCATCCAAGTGGGGGATGACAGTATAGAGGCTGTCAACATCCATGGTCACGAGGATATCCCCATCAGTCAATAAATGAAAAGTTTGTAGTTTACGTATCATCGCAGATGAATCTTGTAAATATGATCTCGAATTAGTAACTAGGGGTTGAAGGTGATGGTCAATATACTTCGCTAAGTACATTGACCATCACCTTCAACCCCTAGTTTTTCTTCTCTACATTTTTTCTCTTCCTTTGCTACTTGGCTAATGTGTTATTAGTTGTCATTTATTTAACATCACCACCCCCCACATGTTGCTGGATTGTGTGCTCTATTAAGCATTTTCTGCTAATCTTGCATGGGAGCTTCATATTAACCAATGGGGATGTACCCGCTACAAGTGGGGCATTTGTGTTGTCTGATTTGAATAGATCGAATGTGTATTACACCCCATCGATATTTCCTGATATTCCTGCATTAGCTGTTGCTTTATGAATAAATGCGAGGGTGTACCTGCTATAGGTGGGACATTTGATCTCCTCACTACAACTGAATGTGTATTACATCCCAGTACAATGTTCAGTACACCATGTGCCAAGGTGAACATGCAGCTTCTACGTTGATTGACAAAGGTGACCCCTCACCAACCTGTGTGAAACATACGGCATCGTTGTGCCAGAAGCAGTTCATAAGTCACAGGCTAATATCCCTTTGTTTGGGGAAGTTTCGCTCACAAAGACAAGTGGGCGTGTATGATGACACCTGAAAACATCGCAAGATTATTAGACACTACTCCGGGGCAGGTCACTCCCACATATGCAAATTAGCCATGCAGTTGCTCAACTAACAGCACAATGAAGTATAAAGCTTGTGGGTGGGAACGGAACCAGCTGATCAGATTTGCAAGTGATTATCCACAGCTGAACACAGCCTCGATGTCAGCTATGACTTGTATAAATATAACACATTCAGCCAGTAGTTTTATGCTCTCATGGGGAACACCACATAGCTGGTGTGACCACTTTAGATTTACCTTTTGGGACATTTGAAAAAGATGCCAGTTAGGCATCGAAACGTCATGTTTTTCCCAAGATTTTAACGTTTTGTATTATTAAAAGCTAAATTTTACTTACAAATGACCAGTGAGTGCTGCCTTTTTTGCATAGTGTGTGTATATATATATATATATATATCTCAAAATGAGTAATTTTCTGATATAACTGGAAAAAAATAATGTGAAAAGTTATTATTCTAAAAATTAAATCTTTATGTAGAAAATCCTGATTTAAATAGATTTAATTTAAATCAAATCCACCCTGTACACAAATATGAAATTCAACATGTTTTAGATGTTGGTCTCTCATATGCATGACAGGCTTTTTTCAGTGTCCCTTTTAGATAACTCTCATTGAAATAAAGCAAATAACTCTTGAATTTTATTCATTTTGCTCACAGATCAACTCTTTGCTTCGCAGCTATAATTTTTTTCTCATTAGTGAAAACCAATTTTTTTTTTTTTTTTTTTTTTACAGGGCAAACCTTTTAGGTCATAAGGGGGAAGTGGCTGAGGAATTTGGCAGCATCATGAAAGCACTGTGGACAGGTCAATACAAATTTATAAGTCCTAAGGACTTTAAAGTGACAATTGGAAAAATAAATGACCAGTTTGCTGGATACAGCCAGCATGACTCACAGGAATTGCTGCTATTTGTTATGGATGGATTGCATGAAGATCTCAATAAGGTAATGCTTTTCTAATGCATTCATCTGTTTATGGCAATAAAGACCGCTTCAGTCTAAGCGCATAGAGAGAGAATATCTCACTGGTCAGGTTTTAATCTTGTTTAGCAGTTCTCAGCTGACTGGAGAAGATGTACAATGTTGTTGACTTAATAGTGAGGTTGAACGTTGTAAAATTAGATCATTTTGGATTTTGTCAGTGTGCAAGGGGGGGGGGGCATGTTGTATATATTAGAGTAAGTTGTAAGTGAACAGCAAACAATATGTAAAGGTGGGGTTTTTAAATGTGGGCCCGGGGAAGGATACGTGAAATATGTGTATATATTATAGATGGAAAGGAGAGATGTTTGTGCACAGGAAAGATAGATGATTAGCACAAATCTGTCCACCTGTCTGCATGACTTGACTGCATGTAGAAACATTCTAAGATTTATTTTTTCTTTTCATTTGATGTACCCTTCGATGACCTAATAGAGAGTAAGTAAGCAAAGTATTTGTTTGTGTTGCCGTTTCTAATTTTCATAATCTGGATGTTTGATTTTATGTGTTTGTGTATTGTAGCAAATAACAAATCGGATAATTTTATTTTTTTTCATATATTTGTAGAAAATAAATGAGTTGGAAACTGCATACTTGTTGCTGAATGCATCTTATTATGCACTTTGTAGGCATTTATTTTTTCCTTTACCAATTTAAGTGAAAAAAGCAAAGGATTATTTATTAATTTTCTTTTACAAGATATGATGAGTCCACGGATTTCATCCTTATGGGATTACGCCTCCTGTTTAGCAGGAAGTTGCAAAGAGCACCACAGCAGAGCTGTATATATAGCTCCTCCCTTCCCTCCCACTCCAGTCATTCTCTTTGCCTGTGTTAGTGATAGGAAGAGGTAAAGTGAGGTGTTAGTTTAGATTCTTCAATCAAGAAGGTTTTTATTTTCAAATGGTGCCAGCGAGTACTATTTTTCTCAGGGAGAAATCGTCAGTCACTTCATCTTAAGAGGAGTAGAGACATCTTATTTTTCTGCCGTGATGTTGATGATCTTAGCAAACATTTCCTAAGATCCTGCTGGTTTCCACAGAGCAGTTGAAGGTAGTGTAAAAGAAATATCTTCAGTGTGGAGAACCGTGTGATGCTGCAAGCAGCATTGAGGTATGTTCAGTCATTTGTTTTTGGGGAGACTTGATGCATCAGAACAGGCTGACATTATTCCCTATCTGGGGAGGGGTAATCAGTATGCACTATATGTATGGAAATGGTGTACCTGGAATGCCCTTTATATTGATTGCTAAATATCTTTAAGGTATATTCAGTGTGGGCTAGAAGCTGGGAGATGCGGTTTGCTGGCTAAGGGCTGTCATTGTCATTTCATTATAACTGGCCTGAGGGAGTGCAGTTTTTTTTTAATGAAGTTACACTTGGTAATTGAGGTGTATGTAAGAGGGGCACATGGCGTTTATACTTTATTTGGGAACCGACATGTTTGTTTTTCTTTGCTACCCATGCGGGTCTCAGTAAGGCTAGAGTTACGCCCACGGTGGGCGGGGCCTAATTTTGCGCACTCAGCCACGCAGTATCATCCGGGTCGGATAGACAGCAAGGTCCTGGGCTCTGGTGGGGCCTAAGTTGTTTTGTCAAACGAAGAGACTTAAGGAGCTACTCAAGCAGAATCAGTGTGTTTTGGGGGCAGGTAGGCGCCTCAGCGGTGCTGTGGCGAAGTGCAGGGGCCTGATTTAATAAAAAGTTGTTATAACTGGTAAATTCGATATAATTTGATATATAACATATCTAAGCAAAGTGGTGCAATATTGTTAAGCTATTTTGGGCACTTAAGGACAGTTTTTATTGCTGTAAACGTTGTTTCTGAGATAACAGAAAAATTGTTGCGCTTTTATTATTTAAAGGCGCAGTACAATTTTCGGTTCAAAAATTTTGTCTATGTAATTTGACTTCAGAACTCAATATTTCAAATTAGGAACGACTGCTATTGCTAGTCTGTTTAACATGTCTGAACTTGAGGAAACTACTTGTTCTATGTGTTTAGATGCCATTGTGGAACCCCCTCTTACTTTTTGTCCCTCCATGTACTGAAAGGGCCTTCCAATGTAAAGAGCAGATTTTATTTAAGGAAAGCGTGTCTAAGGATGATTCTCAGTCTGAGGAGAATCAGGGTATGCCGCTACTTTCTCCCCAGGCGTCACTACCTTTAACGCCCACCCAAGCGACGCCGGGTTCTTCAACCGCGTCTACTTCATTTACTCGGCAGCATATGGCTGCAGTTATGTCATCTACCCTTACAGAGCTTTTATCTAAGTTGCCAGTCTCACAGGGCAAACACAGCAGGACAGAAGTCAATTTGAATACTGAGACATCTGATGCTTTGTTTGCTATTTCCGATGTACCCTCACAGGGATCTGAATTGGGGGTCAGGGATCTTCTGTCTGAGGGGGAGCTTTCTGATTCGGGAAGTGTGTTACCTCAGACGGACTCGGACGTCATGTTCTTTAAATTTAAGCTTGAACACCTCCGCCTGTTACTTCGGGAGGTTTTAGCGACTCTGGATGACTGTGACGCTATCGTGGTACCACCAGAGACATTGTGTAAGATGGACAAATACTTAGAGGTGCCTGCTTACTCTGTTTTTCTGGTTCCTAAGAGAATCTCGGAAATTATTACTCGGGAATGGGAAAGACCGGGTATCCCGTTCTCACCTTCTCCTAATTTTAAGAAAATGTATCCCATATCTGACACTGTTCGGGACTCTTGGCAAACAGTCCCTAAGGTGGAGGAAGCGGTGGAGGAAGCTATATCTACCCTGGCTAAGCGTACAACTATTCCTATTGAGGACAGTTGTGCTTTCAAAGACCCTATGGATAAGAAATTGGAGGGTCTTCTAAAGTTATTTATTCATCAGGGTTTCCTTTTACAACCGACGGCCTGCATTGTACCAGTTACCACTGCGGCGGCCTTCTGGTTTGATGCCTTAGAAGAGTCTCTTAAGACTGAGACTCCTTTAGAGGATATTTTGGATAGAATTAAGGCTCTTAAGCTGGCTAATTCTTTTATTACAGATGCCGCCTTTCAGATTGCCAAATTGGCGGCTAAGAATGCCGGCTTTGCCATTTTAGCGCGTAGAGCGTTATGGTTAAAATCTTGGCCTGCTGATGTGTCATCTAAGTCAAAGATTTTGGCTATTCCTTTCAAAGGAAAAACCCTATTCGGGCCTGACTTGAAAGAAATCATTTCTGACATTACGGGAGGTAAGAGTCATCTCCTACCTCAGGATAGAACAGCTAAACTGAGGGGTAAACAAAATAATTTTCGTTCCTTTCGGAACCTTAAAGGATTCCCATCTTCTTCCGCTAAACAGGAAGGGAATTTTGCTCAAGCCAAGTCCGTCTGGAGACCCAACCAGGCTTGGAACAAGGGTAAACAACCCAAGAAGCCCGCTGCTGCTACCAAGACAGCATGAAGGGGCGGCCCCCGATCCGGGACCGGATCTAGTAGGGGGCAGACTATCTCTCTTTGCCCAGGCTTGGGTAAGAGATGTTCAGGACCCCTGGACACTGGTAATCCTGTCCCAAGGGTATCAACTGGAATTCAAAAATTCTCTCCCAAGGGGGAGGTTTCTTCTTTCACGATTGTCTGTAGACCAGATCTAGGCGCTGAAAAAGCGTGTTTTTTTTTTTGGTCCTACTAGGAGAAAAGCGGTATACAAATACTAGTTATTAAGACTGCATGAAGGTGCGGTTCTCAAACCAGTTCTTCTGGTGGGGGGGCAGATTGTTATTTTTTGGATGGATTCAGTCCAAAGTCTATAGAATATTATTCTTAGGGTTTCAATAGATTTTTTGAATGAGACCTTCTATGGGAAGATTCTTTCTTTCTCATGTTTTAATACACTCTGTGAAGGTTCAGGTTTTTTCTGAAATATATTTCAGAACTGGAATTTTTTTCAGGGGTGTTTGTACCAGTTCCGTAGCAGGAAAAGGGTTTGGGTTTCTATTTAAATCTATTGTTTGTCCCAAAGAAGGAAGATTCACTCAGACCAATCTTGGATCTGAAAACTTTAAATCGTTTTGTGAGTGTCCCAACTTTCAAGATGGCGACTATAAGGACTATTATGCCTTTTGTTCAGCAGGGTCATTACATGTTCACATAGTTGTATGGGACGCTTATCCTCACATTCCAAATCATTCAGACCACTTTCGGTTTCTGAGATTCTCTTTTCTAGGCAAGCTTTACCAATTTTTTCGCTTTTCCATTTGGTCTAGTGAAAGCTCCAAGAATCTTTTTGAAGGTTCTTGGTGCCCTTCTATCTGTAATCAAAGAGCAGGGTATTGCAGTGTTTTCCTTATTTGGACGATATCTTGGTACTGGCTCAATCCTTTCATTTAGCAGAATCATACACGATTCAACTAGTGTTGTTTCTTCAGACATGGTTGGAGAATCAATTTAGTGTCCATGACTCAGTCTTTAACAGTCAAGAGACAAATGAAATTAGTTTTAGCCTGTCTAAACCTCCAATCTCTATTATTCCCTTCAGTGGCTATGTTCAGGGAAGTTTTTAGGTCTCATGATTGCAGCATTGGACGCGATCTCCTTTGCTCATTTTCTTAGAGTAGTACTCTTCTCAAGCTACACGTCCTCACTAGGTTCCTTAATAAAGTCCCACGGGTTTCATTATCATTTGTATGCCGACGACACCCAAATCTACCTCTCTGCACCAGAACTATCTCCTTCCTTGCTAACCCGTGTCACTGACTGTCTCTCTCATATCTCATCTTGGATGTCCTCACTACCTCAAGCTAAATCTCTCCAAAACTGAGCTCCTTATTTTCCCCCTTCTTCCAAAATCTCCACCCCCCATGTCTCTAACTGTTTTTAACTCCATCATTACCCCAACCTCACATGCCTGATGTCTTGTGGTCACACTGGACTCAAATCTTTCTTTCACTCCTCACATTCAGTCCTTGACTAAAGCATGCCGCTTCCACCTTAAAAATATCACTAAAATTAGATATTTCCTTAACAAGACACAACAAAGATTTTAATCCACTGTCTGATCCTTTCCCGCCTCGACTTCTGCAACTCTATCCTCTCTGGTCTCCCTAGCTGCCGACTAGCTCCTTTACAATCCATAATGAATGCCTCTGCCAGTCTCATCTTCCTTGCACGTCACTCTTCATCTGCCGCACCTCTCTGCCAATCCCTTCACTGGCTTCCTCTTGCCTCCAGGATTAAACACAAAATTCTCACTCTGACACTCAAAGCCCTCAATTGCACTGCTCCCCCCCTACATCTCAGGCCTTGTCTCCAGATACCAGATACTCTCCCTCTCGTCCC
Organism: Bombina bombina; assembly: GCF_027579735.1. Classification (NCBI taxonomy): domain Eukaryota; kingdom Metazoa; phylum Chordata; class Amphibia; order Anura; family Bombinatoridae; genus Bombina; species Bombina bombina. The sequence goes on from NC_069504.1 coordinate 525,909,906, forward strand.
CTTCGCTCCGCTCATGATCTCCTACTCTTCTCTCTTGTTACCTCCTCACATTCCTGTCTACAAGATTTCTCCAGATTGGCTCCCATCTTATGGAACTCTGCCTCGCTCCACAAGAATCTACCCTAGTTTTAAAGCTTTAAGTGCTCCCTGAAGACTCTACTACTCAGGGATGCGTACAACCTACACTAACCTATCTCCACTGCTATCCCCTAAAACCCCATGGCATGTAAGCCTATGAGCCCAGCTGTTTGTAGTTCACCTTCATAAGAGCCGACTACAACAGCGCAACTCTCGGCAGGACCCTCTCTCCCCATTTGATCCCTGTTATCGTTTTTATATACCATCTATGTTCATAGCGCTGCAGAACCTGTTGGCGCTCTACAAATACCTGATAATAATAATAATAAATACATACACATGTCTATATATATATATATATATATATATATATATACACAGTATCTCACAAAAGTGAGTACACCCCTCACATGTTTGTAAATATTTTATTATATCTTTTCATGTGACAACACTGAAGAAATTACACGTTGCTACAAGTAGTGAGTGTACAGCCTTTATAACAGTGTAAATTTGCTGTCCCCTCAAAATAATTCAACACACAGCCATTAATGTCTAAACCATTGGCAACAAAAGTGAGTACACCCCTAAGTGGAAATGTCCGAATTGGGCCCAATTAGCCATTTTTCCTCCCCGGTGTCATGTGACTCGTTAGTGTTACACGGTCTCATGTGTGAATGGAGAGCATGTGTTTTAAATTTGGTGTTATCGCTCTCATACTCTCTCATACTGGTCACTGGAAGTTCAACATGGCACCTCATGGCAAAGAACTGTCTGAGGATCTGAAAAAAAAAGAATTGTTGCTCTACATAACGATGGCCTAAGCTATAAGAAGATTACCAAGACTCTGAAACTGAGCTGCAGCACAGTGGGCAAGACCATACAGCGGTTTCACAGGACAGGTTCCACTCAGAAAAGGCCTCGCCATGGTTGACCAAAAAAGTTGAGTGCATGTGCTCAGTGTCATATCCAGAGGTTGTCTTTGGGAAATAGACGTATGAGTGCTGTCAGCATTGCTGCAGAGGTTGGAGGGGTGGGGTGGGGTCAACCTTTCAGTTCTCAGACCATACGCCGCACAATGCTTCCAGAAGGAAGCCTCTTATAAAGATGATGCACAAGAAAGCCCGCAAACAGTTTGCTGAAGACAAGCAGACTAAGGACATGGATTACTGGAACCATGTCCTGTGGTCCAATGAGACCAAGATAAACGTATTCTGTTCAGATGGTGTCAACTGTGTGTGGCAGCAACCAGGTGAGGAATACAAAGACAAGTGTGTCTTGCCTACTGTCAAGCATTGTGGTGGGAGTGTCATGGTCTGGGCCTGCATGAGTGCTGCCGGCACAGGGGAAGCTACAGCTCATTGAGGGAACCAGAATGCCAACATGTACTGTGACATACTGAAGCAGAGCATGATCCCCTCCCTTTGGAGACTGGGCCGCAGGGCAGTGATAACGACCCCAAACACACCTCCAAGACGACTCCTGCCTTGCTAAAGAAGCTGAGGGTAAAGGTGATGGACTGGCTAAGCCTGTCTCCAGACCTAAACCCTATTGAGCATCTGTGGGGCATCCTCAAACGGAAGGTGGGGAAGCGCTCCGTGATGTCGTCATGGAGGAGTGGAAAAGGACTCCAGTGGCAATCTGTGAAGCTCTGGTGAACTCTATGCCCAAGAGGGTAAAGGCAGTGCTGGAAAATAATGGGGCCACACAAAATATTGACACTTTGGGCCCAATTTGGACATTTCCACTTAGGGGTGTACTCACTTTTGTTGCAAACGGTTTAGACATTAATAGCTGTTGGTTGTTATTTTGAGGGGACAGCAAATTTACACTGTTATACAGGCTGTACACTATGGAAATTCTGGGATTGTTCAACTTACTTTCTTTTATAGAAATTGTTCCCGGATTTTGACCTGAGTTACTTGTGTGCTTGTTAGTGACGCACGTTTTGCCTGGTTAGTCCGGCGGGACTTGCCGGTTCACTTGTGTTCGTTTTAAAAAAAAAAAAAAGAAAGCAACTACACTAATACTTCATTTAGACCTGAGGGTCTGTATGCTGGAAGGGCCAGTGGTGTATCACTGTGTTCCTTTGCAGCCTCGGTGGAGGGCTGTGGTCCTTGCTACTTGTAGCGGCTCTGACATTCAAGAGTTTTTTTTTTAATTGTGGTCATGGTCTAGTTTGTTCGATACTTGGACTCTTTAGGGGTCTGGGACAACCTTGAAGGATATGTGGCGTATTGTTTCGCTCCTTCATTCCTGTGGGATTGATGTCAGGCGTAAGGCGCCTGTCTTCTGAGCTGAAGTATCCTGGTATCCGCTATTTCTCCACAGCAGTAGCTGTTTCTCAAGGGCCCTTCAGAGGTGGTTGGTTTAACCATCTTCGCCTCTGGGAGCGTTTATGCTCGGGTTATGTGGTTCTCCTTTTTGCAGGTGTTGCCACTAGGGTTTCTAGGTCACTAAGTAGCCCCTTTTTAGGGTTTAGGACTAGGTTGATGTCTGTCCTAGGGTCCATAGGATTTAGTGCTGCGGTTTAATCGCAGTGTCTCCTCTGCGGAGATTGTCAGTTGGATCAGACTCGGGGAGTTTTATGTTGGGCCATAGGCTATAATAAAAATATCTGAAATGTAATCATTCCATACATATTTTGCCATACTTCAGTACATATAAGTGGTTTCGTTACATTACACAAATTTTTTTTTTTTTAAAGGGACAGTAAAGTCATAATTGAATTTTCATTATTCACTTTTAAATTTACATCTATTAGCAAATTTACTTTGTTCATTTTGTATCCTTTGTTGAAGAGTAATGATAGGTAGGCTGATAGGTATCTAGGAGTGTGCACATGTCTATTGCAACAGTGTTTGCAACTTTCAATAACATTGCTATAAACACAGCTGCCATATTTCTAAAGACACATGCACGCTCCTGAGCTCACCTAAGATTGCTCTTTAACAAAATATACCAAGAGAAGTAAATTGGAAAGTTGTTTTTCATACTCTGTCCAATTCATTTAAGTTTAATTTTACCTTTACTGTCCCTTTAATCAATATCAGAGGATCCTATAAAGATTTACTTAAAATATGTGATTAACAAAGTCTTAAGTATTCAGCCACAAACAAACACAATTAAAAGTTTAACATGGAACCCTACTCCCATAAATTTTTGCTATTCTTCCAAATTCCTTTATAGGATAAAAACTTATATTTCCATGCCCCTTTTGTTATTCAGATGTATTTCCTATTCCTCAGCCTTTTAGTGTACACTTTCAGTTTACAAAGGGAGTTTATGTAACATGTTTTCCAAGTTGAAGTAAATGCAATGCTATTTTTAAAGAAGTGGACTAATCTTATAGGACTGATGATCCCACCAATTCCTACAGTAAAAAAAGCACATGCACTCGGTCCAGTTATAATTATGGAAGCATTATATCGAAATGCTCTTTAAACCCAACATGTATAAAAAGCATTTGGCCTGTAAAGCCCAGCAAGCTCACAAATGTTAGATTCAGACATGGTATCCTATACCATTAGTAAACAAGACAAAGAAAGTTCCCAGCTAATAAATAACCTGTGGTACAACACTGCCAGACTCACACGTAAGCATTTTAATCAGAATCTAAAGAATGTTTTTGAAAGATAACATGTTAGAAAATTGTCTTAAATCAGACATTGTAACGTGATAAAACAACCACTTTTATAGGGTGTCTGTAATTCATATTTGGAGATACACATCAGCTCCTCTTCCAGGAATAGTATACTCTCACTGGAATATCATTCCTTATGACTCAAGTTCCATTTGACACTCAGTGCACGACTTTGAGTCCTGGAAGTTAATCATTTATGTACAGAGTATATCTATTATCATCATCTTTATTTGTAATGTGTCTACAAGTTCTGCACTTTACGGGATCTGAATTTCTTCAGCATGTTAATAAGTATGGGATTCCATTTCTTCTTGAATAAAGTCTAAGGGAAACATGGAATTCACTTTCACTAGAGGAGTTAAGGGAAGTCAAGAATGATTGGTATATACCTACAGCTGTTTTAAAAATGTTCTAAGATTACACTTCAGATGGAAATATGGGTAGACTTAATGGGCCGCCTGATTCTTGTCTGTTATCAGGATTGAAATCTGTGAATTCTGTAAAGCTTTACTGTGTTAAAGTGTGTCTTCCTCAAGAATTGCACTCTGAAGATACATATTTCTGTACTTTTGGCCAATACTGGTATAAGGGCTGAAAAAGGCCTCTGATAATCAGATCAGTTAGGGCATGGGCCAGAATAAAAAAACAAATCAAGAAATTATAACATTGTTCCTTCACAAGATTTGCCTCTAGTCTGAAACTTTTTTTTTTTGTCTTTCTTTCTTTTTTTATTTTTAAATTTATCCTTCTAACTTTTTTCTTTTAGAATTGACTTTGGAGAGCATTTGTTTCAGACTTTTACCATTATAATCTACTTATCTGTTGTTTAATCAATTTACGTTTCAGGCAAGTTTTTTTTTTAAAGGTAGTCTTACTGTTCCAAAGAGAACGGCAGATGTTGCTTCCTTCCTTTTTGCTGAGATTAGAAATCGGATAAAAATAATCTGTTATATGCTTTGGGTTTTGTATAGTCTCTGGTTAAGAAATTTCCTTTCGTATAGCATAGAGACATAGACATTCCTGGGAATATAAAAGATTCAGTTTCATAGATGCTTTGTAAAGCTTAGTTTGAATTTTAACTTGCAAATAATGCCTGCAATTAAGTAGTGTTCATAAATGTAACACCCAGATATTAAATTGTTTACTTACAGACAATTTAATGTATTACACATGCAAGGTGAATGTATTTTTAACAACTAATTTAATCTGTAGTTTTATTTCCCAGGCAGACAACAGGAAAAGATACAAAGAAGAAAATAATGATCACATGAGTGATAATCAAGCAGCAGAGTTTGCTTGGAGGAAACACAAGGAACTCAACGAGTCAATCATTGTGGCACTTTTTCAAGGCCAATTCAAATCAACTGTTCAATGTCTTACCTGCCATAAAAAATCTAGAACCTTTGAGGCTTTCATGTATTTGTCTCTGCCTCTTCCATCCACCAGTAAATGTTCTCTTCAGGTGAAACTTCTTTATTTGATTTTTTTAGATAAATGTTCTAATTAATAGCATAGGTAGAATGAATTATTAGCAACAGAGAGCAAAGGGATCCTTTGCTGGCGCTCTACAGATAAGTAATAATAAGGAACTACAACTTCTGAGCACCTGTACCTGCAGCTAGTTTAGTGTGTGAGTGAGTGGGTTGTACATAAGGTAAGAATGTGAGCATATGTATATGTGATAATGATAGTGTGTGCTTTGTGTTTGTTTAATGCAGCAGTAGCCATACATAGAATTACAGTGGATGGAACAGCTTAGTACATAGCGTCCTATAATCAATTCAGCCTTAAAGAGATACTAAACCCAATTTTTTCTTTCATGATTCAGATAGAAGATGCAATTTTAAACAACTTTCTAATGTACTCCTATTATCTAATTTTCTTCAATCTCTTGCTATCTTTATTTGAAAAGCAGAAATGTAAGCTTAGGAGCCGGACCATTTTTGGTCCAGCACCTGGGTAGCGCAAGGCATGTACACTCTTTTACAGATAACATTACCTTCTTCAGAAATTCTGGTTCTTTCTCATGTTCCCCCAGCCCCAGTGAATGAATTGGACGTTTTTTTTTGTTTGTTTTTTTAGAAATTGTTTTTATTCGTGATTTGAAGAAAGAATAATATAACTATTGGGGACTCGCAGGACCCCTTTACAAAGATAAAATACAATAAAGTGTCGGACCTGCTGGTCCTACAAAACATACTTTGTACATTGAAAAGAAAGAATCGAGACAAGTTGGTCTCACCATGTGCGAAGTTGGAATGTAAACTATGCTATGTAGAGATGAGAGAGTCAATGGTTGTGTAGTAGAGCACTTCAACTTAAATGTATTAAGTGCAGGGAGGGGAAGAGAAGGAATAGAAGGGGTGGGCACATATGTGGGGAAATAGGGGGAGAGGGAGGGGCATGCCTCGGCTAATGCATCTGGTTATCTGTACAGGCTATAAGGAAGGAAGAGTGGGCAAAGCGCTAGTTATTGGGTCGGGCGTCTTGTGTCGTGGCTGGAGGGTGCCATAGGGTATTATATTTGTCTTTCCAGTCAGCCCAGGCCATTTCAAATAAGTCAGATTTGTTAAGGTCAAGATATGGCCTTTTCCATGATATACAGGTAGGCCATTGTGTTTACAATGTCTTCAGACTTGGGAGAGAACTCCTTTTTCCAAGCTCTGGCTATATTCGTTTTGATCGAGGACAATAGGTACACACCAAAGAGACTTTGGTGTTTGGGGAGGGCGTGGAGGCCTAGATGGAGAAGGGCGAGGGCTGGACCATCAGGCATCCTAATGCCAAAATCAGTGAGGGTGCGGAACCCTCTTTTCCAAAGGGGTCTGATATTGGGGCACTCCCGCCAAATGCGCAGCAGGCTACCTTGTAGGCCACAGCCTCTCCAGCATAGGGGTGAGGTTCCTGCATACATTTTAGACAGTCGGGTAGGGACAAGGTACCAGTGAGAAAGAACTTTATAATAAGTTTAGAACATTGTTAGTGTAGGGTCTTTTCTCCAACATTGGTGTGTCAGGTCCACGGCGTCATCCTTACTTGTGGGATATTCTCTTCCCCAACAGGAAATGGCAAAGAGTCCCAGCAAAGCTGGTCACATGATCCCTCCTAGGCTCCGCCCACCCCAGTCATTCTCTTTGCCGTTGCACAGGCAACATCTCCACGGAGATGGTTAAGAGTTTTTTGGTGTTTAAATGTAGTTTTTATTCTTCTATCAAGTGTTTGTTATTTTAAAATAGTGCTGGTATGTACTATTTACTCTGAAACAGAAAAGGATGAAGATTTCTGTTTGTAAGAGGAAGATGATTTTAGCAGACAGTAACTAAAATCGATTGCTTTTTCCACATAGGACTGTTGAGATGAAGTAACTTCAGTTGGGGGAAACAGTTAGCAGACTTTTCTGCTTAAGGTATGACTAGCCATATTTCTAACAAGACTGTGTAATGCTGGAAGGCTGTCATTTCCCCTCATGGGGACCGGTAAGCCATTTTCTTAGTCAAAAACAAACAGAATAAAGGGCTTATTATGGGCTAAAAAACTGGTAGACATTTTTATGGGCTAAATCGATTGCTTTATTTGTGCATATTATTCAAATTTAGGCTAACTATTGACATTTATAATCTTGGGGAACGTTTATAAAACGACAGGCACTGTATTGGACACCTTTTTCAGTCAGGGGGCCTTTCTAGTCTTAGACTGAGCCTCATTTTCGCGCCATTAATGCGCAGTTGTTTTTTAAGAGCAGGGCATGCAGATGCATGTGTGAGGATCTAAGAATCTCTGAAAAAGCTTTTAGAAGGCGTCATTTGGTATCGTATTCCCCTCAGGGCTTGGTTGGGTCTTAGCAAAGACTGTATCTGGGACTGTATAGGGGTTAAATTGAAAAACGGCTCCGGTTCCGTTATTTTAAGGGTTAAAGCTCTGAAATTTGGTGTGCAATACTTTTAAGGCTTTAAGACACTGGTGAAAATTTGGTAATTTTTGAACAATTCCTTCATACTTTTTCACATATTCAGTAATAAAGTGTTTTCTGTTTGAAATTTAAAGTGACAGTAACGGTTTTATTTTAAAACGTTTTTTGTGCATTGTTGACAAGTTTAAGCCTGTTTAACATGTCTGTACCATTAGATAATCTATGTTCTATATGTATGAAAGCCAATGTGTCTCCCCATTTAAATTTATGTGATAATTGTGCCATAGCGTCCAAACAAAGTAAGGACAGTACTGCCACAAATAATGATATTGCCCAAGATGATTCCTCAAATGAGGGGAGTAAACATGATACTACATCATCTCCTACTGTGTCTACACCAGTTTTGCCCATGCAGGAGGCCCCTAGTACATCTAGTGCGCCAATACTTATTACCATGCAACAATTAACGGCTGTAATGGATAACTCCATAGCAAATCTTTTATCCAAAATGCCTACTTATCAGAGAAAGCGCGATTGCTCTGTTTTAAACACTGAAGAGCAAGAGGACGCTGATGATAATTGTTCTGTCATACCCTCACACCAATCTGAAGGGGCCATGAGGGAGGTTTTGTCTGAGGGAGAAATTTCAGATTCAGGAAAAATTTCTCATCAAGCTGAACCTGATGTTGTGACATTTAAATTTAAATTAGAACATCTCCGCGCACTGCTTAAGGAGGTATTATCTACTCTGGATGATTGTGACAATTTGGTCATTCCAGAGAAATTATGCAAGATGGACAGGTTCCTAGAGGTTCCGGTGCCCCCCACGCTTTTCCTATACCCAAGCGGGTGGGGACATAGTAAATAAAGAGTGGGAAAAGCCCGGCATACCTTTTGTTCCTCCCCCTATATTTAAGAAATTATTTCCTATGGTCGACCCCAGAAAGGACTTATGGCAGACAGTCCCCAAGGTCGAGGGGGCAGTTTCTACTCTAAACAAACACACTACTATTCCTATCGAAGATAGTTGTGCTTTTAAAGATCCTATGGATAAAAAATTGGAAGGTTTGCTTAAAAAGATTTTTGTACCGCAAGGCTACCTTCTACAACCAATTTCATGCATTGTTCCTGTCACTACGGCAGCGTGGTTCTGGTTCGAGGAACTAGAAAAGTCGCTCAGTAGAGAAACTCCATATGAGGAGGTTATGGACAGAGTTCACGCACTTAAATTGGCTAACTCTTTTATTTTAGATGCCGCTTTGCAATTAGCAAAATTAGCGGCGAAAAATTCAGGGTTTGCTATTGTGGCGCTCAGAGCGCTTTGGCTAAAGTCTTGGTCAGCGGATGTGTCATCCAAGACAAAATTACTTAACATTCCTTTCAAAGGTAAAACTTTATTTGGACCTGATTTGAAAGAGATTATTTCAGACATCACTGGGGGAAAGGGCCACGCCCTTCCACAGGATAGGTCTTTTAAGGCTAAAAATAAGCCTAATTTTCGTCCCTTTCGCAGAAATGGACCAGCCTCTAATTCTGCATCCTCTAAGCAAGAGGGTAATGCCTCACAACCCAAACCAGCTTGGAAACCAATGCAAGGCTGGAACAAGGGTAAGCAGGCCAAGAAGCCTGCCACTGCTAACAAGACAGCATGAAGGAGTAGCCCCCGATCCGGGACCGGATCTAGTGGGGGGCAGACTCTCTCTCTTTGCTCAGGCTTGGGCAAGAGATGTTCAGGATCCTTGGGCGCTAGAAATAGTTTCTCAAGGTTATCTCCTGGAATTCAAGGAACTACCCCGAAGGGGAAGGTTCCACAAGTCTCACTTATCCTCAAACCAAATAAAGAGACAGGCATTCTTACATTGTGTAGAAGACCTGTTAAAGAGGGGAGTGATACACCCCGTTCCAATAAAGTAACAAGGAATGGGATTTTATTCCAATCTGTTCGTAGTTCCCAAAAAAAGAGGGAACGTTCAGACCAATTTTGAATTTGAAGATCCTAAACAAATTTCTCAGGGTACCATCGTTCAAAATGGAAACTATTCGAACGATCCTACCCACCATCCAGGAAAGTCAATTTATGACTACCGTGGATCTAAAGGATGCGTACCTACATATCCCTATCCACAAGGAACATCATCAGTTCCTAAGGTTCGCTTTTCTGGACAAACATTACCAGTTTGTGGCTCTTCCATTCGGATTAGCCACTGCTCCAAGGATTTTCACAAAGGTGTTAGGGTCCCTTCTAGCGGTTCTAAGACCAAGGGGCATTGCAGTAGTACCTTACTTGGACGACATTCTAATACAAGCGTCGTCCCTGTCAAAGGCAAAGGCTCATACGGACATCGTTCTAGCCTTTCTCACATTTCACGGATGGAAGGTGAACAAAGAAAAGAGTTCTCTGTCCCCGTCAACAAGAGTTCCCTTCTTGGGAACAATAATAGATTCCTTAGAAATGAGGATTTTTCTGACAGAGGTCAGAAAATCAAAACTTCTAAGCTCTTGTCAAGTGCTTCATTCTGTTCCTCGTCCTTCCATAGCGCAGTGCATGGAAGTAATAGGATTGATGGTTGCAACAATGGACATAGTTCCTTTTGCACAAATTCATCTAAGACCATTACAACTGTGCATGCTCAAACAGTGGAATGGGGATTATACAGACTTGTCTCCAATGATTCAAGTAGATCAAAAGACCAGAGATTCACTCCGTTGGTGGCTGACCCTGGACCATCTGTCCCAGGGAATGAGCTTCCGCAGGCCAGAGTGGGTCATTGTCACGACCGACGCCAGTCTAGTGGGCTGGGGTGCGGTCTGGGAATCCCTGAAAGCTCAGGGTCTATGGTCTCGGGAAGAGTCTCTTCTCCCGATAAACATTCTGGAACTGAGAGCGATATTCAATGCTCTCAGAGCTTGGCCTCAACTAGCAAAGGCCAAATTCATAAGGTTCCAATCAGACAACATGACGACTGTTGCTTATATCAATCATCAAGGGGGAACAAAGAGTTCCCTGGCGATGAAAGAAGTGACCAAAATTATTCAATGGGCGGAGGATCACTCCTACCACTTGTCTGCGATCCACATCCCAGGAGTGGAAAATTGGGAAGCGGATTTTCTGAGTCGTCAGACATTCCATCCGGGGGAGTGGGAACTCCATCCGGAAATCTTTGCCCAAATAACTCAATTATGGGGCATTCCAGACATGGATCTGATGGCGTCTCGTCAGAACTTCAAGGTTCCTTGCTACGGGTCCAGATCCAGAGATCCCAAGGCGACTCTAGTAGATGCACTAGTAGCACCTTGGACTTTCAACCTAGTTTACGTATTCCCACCGTTTCCTCTCATTCCCAGGCTGGTAGCCAGGATCAATCAGGAGAGGGCCTCTGTGATCTTGATAGCTCCTGCGTGGCCACGCAGGACTTGGTATGCAGACCTGGTGAATATGTCATCGGCTCCACCATGGAAGCTACCTTTGAGACAGGACCTTCTTGTTCAAGGTCCATTCGAACACCCAAATCTGGTCTCCCTCTAACTGACGGCTTGGAGATTGAACGCTTGATTCTATCAAAGCGTGGGTTTTCAGATTCGGTGATAGATACTCTGGTTCAGGCCAGAAAACCTGTAACTAGAAAAATTTACCATAAAATATGGAAAAAATATATCTGTTGGTGTGAATCCAAAGGATTCCCATGGAATAAGATAAAAATTCCTAAGATTCTCTCCTTTCTTCAAGAAGGTTTGGAGAAAGGATTATCTGCAAGTTCTCTAAAGGGACAGATCTCTGCTTTATCTGTCTTACTACACAAAAGACTGGCAGCTGTGCCAGATGTTCAAGCATTTGTTCAGGCTCTGGTTAGGATCAAGCCTGTTTACAGACCTTTGACTCCTCCCTGGAGTCTAAATCTAGTTCTTTCAGTTCTTCAAGGGGTTCCGTTTGAACCTTTACATTCCATAGATATTAAGTTACTATCTTGGAAAGTTTTGTTTTTGGTTGCAATTTCTTCTGCTTGAAGAGTTTCAGAGTTATCTGCTCTGCAGTGTTCTCCTCCTTATCTAGTGTTCCATGCAGATAAGGTGGTTTTGCGTACTAAGCCTGGTTTTCTTCCTAAAGTTGTTTCTAACAAAAATATTAACCAGCAGATAGTTGTACCTTCTTTGTGTCCGAATCCAGTTTCAAAGAAGGAACGTTTGTTACACAATTTGGACATTGTCCGTGCTCTAAAGTTCTATTTAGTGGCTACTAAAGATTTCAGACAAACATCTTCCTTGTTTGTTGTTTATTCTGGTAAAAGGAGAGGTCAAAAAGCGACTTCTACCTCTCTTTCCTTTTGGCTTAAAAGCATTATCCGTTTGGCTTATGAGACTGCCGGACGGCAGCCTCCTGAAAGAATCACAGCTCACTCCACTAGGGCTGTGGCTTCCACATGGGCCTTCAAGAACGAGGCTTCTGTTGACCAGATATGTAAGGCAGCGACTTGGTCTTCACTGCACACTTTTGCCAAATTTTACAAATTTGATACTTTTGCTTCTTCGGAGGCTATTTTTGGGAGAAAGGTTTTGCAAGCTGTGGTGCCTTCCGTTTAGGTGACCTGATTTGCTCCCTCCCTTCATCCGTGTCCTAAAGCTTTGGTATTGGTTCCCACAAGTAAGGATGACGCCGTGGACCGGACACACCAATGTTGGAGAAAACAGAATTTATGCTTACCTGATGAATTACTTTCTCCAACGGTGTGTCCGGTCCACGGCCCGCCCTGGTTTTTTAATCAGGTCTGATGAATTATTTTCTCTAACTACAGTCACCACGGTATCATATGGTTTCTCCTATATATATTTCCTCCTGTCCGTCGGTCGAATGACTGGGGTGGGCGGAGCCTAGGAGGGATCATGTGACCAGCTTTGCTGGGACTCTTTGCCATTTCCTGTTGGGGAAGAGAATATCCCACAAGTAAGGATGACGCCGTGGACCGGACACACCGTTGGAGAAAGTAATTTATCAGGTAAGCATAAATTCTGTTTTTTGTCAATAAAATGGCCCTTTGCCAGGAGTCGACGGTAGTATTGATACGTAGGAGAGTGTCCCATCTAGATAGGTGTGGAGCTAGAGCGGGCGGAGAAGTGCCCTCTAGAAGATTATAATGTATTGAAAGCGGCCTGACAAGCCTGCGCCCCCCCCTTGCCAGATGGATTCCCAGGGGGTGATAGAGCGGGAGGAGGAGGGAAGGAAGCCCCAGCTTTTCAGGAAGCTTTTAATCCTGAGCATTTCAAAGGGGAGGAATGTAGGGATGTCTGCGTGCTGACCTAGTTGTGCTAAATCCGTAAACCCGTCTGGTTGCGTGACGGACCAGAAGTCTGAGACTTTGCTAACCGAATTGGAAGTTTTACCGGTCTGGGTTCTGTATGAGCTAGGGCTCAAAACCTTTTGCAAAGTGTGTTTTTTTTTTTTAGCCATAGACTTTTTGAGATTGTCTTTAGATATAGACCTTATGAAGGGAGTCTTTAACATTGAACCTTGCCTGTTTGGTTATTTCTCATGTAAATAATGATTAATTGACAATGACAAGACACTTGGAAAACATTAGTATTCTTTTAGAATTCTTTTTTGAGATTCTTGAGGCACTGCTCCTGGCATTGATTGGTCAGTATAAGTTATATGTTAATATTTTTATATTTACAGTTATTCCTATTCTGTGTGCATAGCTTTCTTTATTAGTAAAAAAAAACTGAAAGAAAAGAGAGTGCATTAATGTAGTACACTTATTCCGTAGTGGAAAAGCGGTAACATGTAATAAATCCTAGAATTCATGTGGGAAATATGGGTAGCCTGAAAATTCAATCTGTTTCAATAAACTTAATAAAAAGCACAAATATCCACGAGTATGAAGAGGGCATCTTTCTTTTTTCTCACCAAGTTTCTGAACCTTTATAGATTTAATACTTCACAACCTTTTCATTCATTGATAATTTCCACGATGAAGATGTTATTAAAACCCTTGCAGCTTGAAACATTGTCTGATGAGATTATGCTTTAGAAGACATTTGTTTCAAATAAAGGTAATGCTATTTGATATGCACCCAGAATCCTTGTTCTTCCTTGTTTTTGCTAGGAGTCTGTTTTATCTATAGTTATATGTAGAATCAGAATAAATGAAGATGTGTGTGTAAATATACGGTAATGTCACCATTAATGTATGCATGGATTTGCTTACAGTATTGTGATTGGGAAGTAAAGCTATGAATGATAGATGTATAATCTTTGTTTTGGAGAGTTCAGTTCTAGGTATAACTCAAGGGAAGATACAGAATCTTTAAACAGATTTAATAGTTTAAGAAATGTATTTTCACACATTTTTGTGAACTAGTAAACACAAATCATTAATATCCATTAACATTACTTTCTCTTGTTAAGTGTATCCAGTCCACGGATCATCCATTACTTATGGAATATATTCTCCTTCCCAACAGGAAGTTGCAAGAGTCCACCCACAGCAAAGCTGCTATATAGCTCCTCCCCTAACTGCCATATTCAGTCATTCTCTTGCAAGCCTCAACATAGATAGGTCGTGAGAGTCTGTGGTGATTTATACTGTTTTTCTCAGGCAGTATTTGGAAGAAGAATCTGCTTGCGTTTTTTCTATGATCTTAGCAGACGTAACTGAGATCCATTTGCTGTTCTCACACATTCTGAGGAGTGAGGTACTTCAGAGGGGGAATGGCGTGCAGGTTTTCCTGCAGATAAGGTATGTGCAGTAAAATATTTTTCTAGGAATGGAATTGACTAAGAAAATACTGCTGATACCGAAGTAATGTAAGTAAAGCCTTAAATGCAGCGATAGCGACTGGTATCAGGCTTATTAATAGAGATACATACTCTTATAAAAATGTGTTTTAAAACGTTTGCTGGCATGTTTAATCGTTTTTTAACGTACATTGGTGATAACACTGTAATGTTGGTATAGCCTTAAATGCAGTAAAAGCGACTGGTATCAGGCTTATTAATAGAGATACATACTCTTGTAAAAATGTGTTTTAAAACGTTTGCTGGCATGTTTAATCGTTGTTTGGTGATAAAACTTATTGGGGCCTAAGTTTTTTCCACATGGCTGGCTTAAATTTTGCATAGAAACAGTTAACTGAAGCTTCCCACTGTTGTAATATGAGTGGGAGGGGCCTAATTTAGCGCTTTTTTGCGCAGCTAAAATTACAAAATGAATTATCCAGATTCCCTCAGCAGTCCCATGAATACTACAGGACATTTCTAAAGGGCTAAAAAGACTTCCAAAATCGTTTATAGGGAAGGTAATCCACAGCTCTTCTGTGGCAGTTTTGTTGTGTCTGTTTTTAAAAATGTCTGTCGTTTTTTTTATCTTTTTTTTTTGCATTAAGGGGTTAATCATCCATTTGCAAGTGGGTGCAATGCTCTGTTACCTTATTACATGTACTGTAAAAATTTCGTTTGTTTTACTGCCTTTTTTTTTCACTGTTTTTCAAATTTTGACAAAATTTGTTTCTCTTAAAGGCACAGTAACGTTTTATATATTTGCTTGTTAACTTGATTTAAAGTGTTTTCCAAGCTTATTAGTCTCATTATTAGTCTGTTCTAACATGTCTGACATAGAGGAAGCTCTGTGTTTATTATGTTTTAAAGCCATGGTGGAACCCCATCTTAGAATGTGTACCAGATGTACTGATTTCATGTTAAACAATAAAGATCATTTTTTGTCTTTAAAAACATTATCACCAGAGGATTCTGTCGTGGGGGTAGTTATGCCGACTAACTCTCCCCACGTGTCAGACCTTTTGACTCACGCTTTAGGGACTCACGCTCAAATGGCGCCAAGTACATCAAGGGCATCCATAGCGTTTATTTTACCAGGGGATTCTGTCGAGGGGAAAGTTATGCCGACTAGCTCTCCCCACGTGTCAGACCCTTCGACTCCCGCTTCAGGGACTCACGCTCAAATGGCGCCAAGTACATCAAGGGCGTCCATAGCGTTTATTTTACAAGACATGGCAAAGGTGGTGAATAATACTCTGGCAGCAGTATTAGTCAGACTACCTGAAATTAAAGGAAAGCAGATAGCTCTGGGGGTAGATACAGAGCATACAGACGCTTTAAGAACCATGTATGATACTACCTCACAATATGCTTAGTCTGTGGGTGATTTTTTTGACTCAGGGAAGATGATTTAACCTGATTCTGATATTTCTACATTTAAAATTTATGCTTGAGAACCTCCACTTGTTGCTCAGGGAGGCTTTGGCTGCTCTGAATGAATGTGTACAATCGCAGGGCCAGAGAAATTGTGTAGACTGGATAAATAATATGCAGTGCCGGTGTGTACTGATGGTTTTTCCAATACCTAAAGAGGTTTACTAAAAAATTTTTTAATAAGGAATGGGATAGACCAGGTGTGCCTTTCTCTTCCCCTCCTATTTTTTAGAAGAATGTTTTCTAATAGTTACACCACACGGGACTTCTGGCAGACAGTTCCTAAGGTGGAGAGAAGAGTTTCTACTCTAGCTAAGCGTACCACTACCTCTGGCGAGGACAGTTGTGATTTTTAGATCCAATGGATAAAAAATATTTATTCAACAGGGTTTTATCCTGCAGCCCCTTGCATACATTGCTTCTGTCACTGCTGCTGCGGCGTTCTGGGTTGAGTCTCTTGATGAGGCTTTACAGTTAGCGACTCCATTGGATGAATATATTTGACAAGCTTATGCTAGCCAATTCCTTTGTTTTCTGATGCCTTTGTTCATTTGACTAGACTAACGGCTAAGAATTCTGTTTTTTTACTATACTGGTGCGCAGAGCGCTATGGCTTATATCATGGTCAGCCGTCGTGACTTTAATAAATAAGCTACTTAACTTCCCTTCAAGGGGCAGACCCTATTCGGGCCTGGTTTGAAGGAGATTATTGCTTATATCACTGGAGGAAAAGGTCATGCCCTTCCTCAGGATAGGAATCAAGGGCCAAAAAAGGTCTAATTTTCGTGCCTTTTAAAACTTCAGGGCAGGTGTGGCATCCACTTCCTCTAAGGCAAAACAAGAGGGAATTTTTGCTCAGTCCAAGGCGGTCTGGAGACAATTGGACCTGGAACAAAGATAAGCAGGCCAAGGAGCCTGCTGCTGCCTCTAAGGCAGCATGAAGGAACGGACCCCTATCCGGTAACGGATCCTATAGGGGGCAGACTTTCATTCTTCGCCCGGGCGTGGGCAAGAGATGTCCAGGATCCCTAGGCATTGGAATTTATATCCCAGAGATATCTTCTGGATTTCAAAGATTCCCCCCCCCCCCAAAAAAAGGGGAGATTTCGCCTTTCACAATTATCTGCAAACCAGATAAAGAAGGAGGCATTCTTACAATGTGTACGAGATCCATCCAGTTCCAAGAGAGGAACAGGGACAGAGTTTTTACTCAAATCTGTTTGTGGTTCCCAAGGTGAGGGAACCATCAGACCTATTTTGGATCTAAAGATCTTAAACAAATTCCTCAGAATTCCGTCATTTAAGATGGAAACTATTCGTACCATCTTAACTATGATCCAGGAGAGTCAATAGAGGACTACAATGGATTTGAAGGATGCTTATCCTCACATTGTGATGCATAAAGATCACCTTCGTTTTTCAGGTTTGCCTTTCTAGACAGGCATTACCAGTTTGTAGCTCTTTCCTTTGGGATATCTACAGCCCCAAGAATATTTATGGAGGTTCTGGGGTCACTTTGGCGGTCCTTAGGCCGCGGGGCATAGAAGTGGCCCCTTAGTTAGACGACGTCCTGATACAGGCGTCAAACATCCAAATTGCCAAGTCTCATACGGACGTAGTACTGGCATTTCTGAGATCACATGGGTGGAAAGTGAACAAGGAAAGAGTTCTCTATCCCCAATCTCAAGGGTTTCCCTCCTAGGGACTCTGATAGATTCTGTAGAAATGAAAATTTACCTGACGGAGTCCAGGTTGTCAAAGTTTCTAAAATTCTGCCGTGTTTTTCATCCCATCCGCGCCCTTCGGTGGCTCAGTACATGAATGAAATCGGCTTAATAGGTAGCGGCAAGGGACATAGTACCGTTTGCACGTCTACATTTCAGACCGCTGCAACTATGCATGCTCAGTCAGAGGAACGGGGATTACACAGATTTGTCCCCCTGTTGAACCTGGACCAAGAGACCAGAGATTCTCTTCTCTGGTGACTATGTCGGGTCCATCTGTCCAAGGGTATGACCTTCCGCAGGTCAGATGGGACAATTGTTACAATGGATGCCAGCCTTTTAGGTTGGGATGTAGTCTGAAACTCCCTGAAGGCTCAGGGATAGTGGACTTAGGAGGAGATCCTCCTTCTAATAAATATTCTGGGAGTGATATTCCATGCTCTTCAGACTTGGCCTCAGTTGGCAACTCTGAGGTACATCATACTCAGTCGGACAATATACACGACTGTGGCTTACATCAGCTATCAAGGGGGAACAGAAGTTCCCTAGTGATGTTAGAAGTCTTACAATAATTCACTGGACAGAGACTCACTCTTGTCTATCAGCTATCCATATCCCAGGTGTTGAGAACTGGGAGGTGGATTTTCTAAGTCGTCAGACTTTTCTTCCGGGGGAGTGGGATTTCCTTCGGAGGTCAAGACCAAGCAGGAGAGGGCTTTGGTGATTTTGACAGCGCCTGCGTAGCCACGCAGGACCTGGTATGCAGATCTGGTGGACATGTCATCCTTTCCATCACGGTCTCTGCTTCTGAGACAGGTCCCTCTACCTCAGGGTCCTTTCAACCATCTAAATAGAATCAATCTGAGATGGACTGCCTGGAGACTGAACGCTTGATGTTATCAAAGCATGGCTTCTCCGAGTCAGTCATTGATACCTTAATACAGACATGAAAGCCTGTCTCTAGGAAAATTGAACATAGATATGGTGTAAATATCTGATAGTTATGAATCCAAGGGTTACTCATGGAGTAAAGCCTGGATTCCCAGGATATTATCTTTTTCTCCAAGATGTTTTTGAGAAAAGGGTTGTCAGCTAATTCCTTTTAAGGGACAGATTTTTACTCTGTCTATTTTTTTGCACTAGCGTCTGGCAGGTATTCTAGACGTTCAGGCATTTGGTCAGGCTTTGGTTAGATCCAAGCCTGTGTTTAAAACTGTTGCTCCACCATGAAGCTTAAACCTGGTTCTTAAGGCTCTTCAAGAAGTTCCGTTTGAACCTTTTTTGTTCCATAGATATCAATCTTTATCTTGGAAAGTTCCTTTTGGGTAGCTATTTCCTCGACTCGTAGAGTCTCCAAGTTATCTGTGTTACAATGTGATTCTCCTTATCTGGTCCTTCGTACGGATAAGGTAGTCCTGCGTACCTACCTGGGTTTTTTCCTAAGGTGGTATCTAACAAGAACATCTCTCAAGAGATAGTTGTTCCATGCTTGTATCCTAATCCTTCCTCAAAGAAGGAACGTCTATTACACAATATTGGACGTGGTTTGTGCTTTAAAGTTTTTACTTACAAGCTACTACAGTTTTCATCAAACGTTCACCTTGTTTGTTGTCTATTCTGGACAGAGGAGAGGTCAAAAGACTTCAGCAGCCTCTCTGTCTTTTGGTTAAAAAGCATAATTCATTTAGCTTATGAGACTGCTGGACAGCAGCCTCCTGAAGGGATTGCAGCTCATTCTACTAGAGCTGTGGTTTTCACTTGGGCCTTTTTTAAATGTGGCTTCTGTTGAACAGATTTACAAGACGGAGTCTTGGTCTGCGCTTCATACTTTTTCAAATTTAACAAATTTGATACCTTGCTTCTTCGGAGGCTATTTTTGGGAGAAAGGTTTTTTTTTTTTACAGGCAGTGGTAACTTCCGTTTAAGTACCCGCCTTGTCCCTCCCATCATCCGTGTACTTTAGCTTTGGTATGGGTATTCCATAAGTAATAAATGATCCGTGGACTGGATACACTTAACAAGAGAAAACATAATTTATGCTTACCTGATAAATTTATTTCTCTTGTAGTGTATCCAGTCCACGGCCCGCCCTGTCACTTTAAGGCAGGTAATTTTTTCATTTGAACTACAGTCACCACTGCACCCTATGGTTTTTCCTTTCTCTGCATGTTTTCGGTCGAATGACTGAATATGGCAGTTAGGGGAGGAGCTATATAGCAGCTTTGCTGTGGGTGGACTCTTGCAACTTCCTGTTGGGAAGGAGAATATATTCCATAAGTAATGGATGATCCGTGGACTGGATACACTACAAGAGAAATAAATTTATCAGGTAAGCATAAATTATGTTTTTCATGTTCATTTAAGAATTCTTAACACTTTTTGAGTTAAATTTTATTAAAACAGGCAACATAAATTGCTGTCAAAGTGTTTGTCTATTTTTCATCTTTGTTATTTTTATCTTTGTTTTTGTTATCTAGTGACCTTTTTTTTTTTTTTTTTTTCTAACTCCTGAACTACAACAATCACGTTTGTAAAGACCCATGTTCAGAATTTTGTGTATGAATATTGACCTATCACATTAAAGCATTAGATATTTAGTACTGGTCTGTGGAGCAACCTCTATTCCAGTCAATCTGTAGTTTAACAAATGATTGTGAGAGTCTGAATAAATTTTTATTTTTATCAACATCCAGACTTTTAACAATAATTGTCTTTCCCCATAAAAGCATTATACTATTGCATAGTCAACAAGGCAAAGCATGTTACTTGAAGTAAATACTGTTGGGTTTGATTGCGTTGCAGTTGTGTATGTTATATTTTACCACAAGAATCTAATCTTATTTTTAGGATTGCCTCAAGTCCTTTTCCAAGGAAGAAAAGCTAACAGATAAAAATAGATTTCATTGTAGTAATTGTAAAACTCTGCGAGATTCTCTGAAAAAAATAGAAATTTGGAAGCTTCCACCTGTCCTTCTGGTGCACCTAAAAAGGTAAATGTTTTGCTTTCTAGCGGTTTCATGATAAATTCCTGAGCATGGTCATTTCTGCATCATTAACACTTAATTGTTTCACTCTCACCAATTCATGAAGGATAACGTATACACAGTTGTGTCCATTGTTTGGCATCACCTTAATTGTAAAAGACCCACAGTCCAGTCCCTCATGTAAACATTGTTAATACTCAGTCATAATAAATTGGTTTTGTATTGTAATTTTGTTTTTACCTCTAATAAAATAAGATGGCTCCTTTTAGGGCTGTTTCAGTTATCGCTCTATTTATCAGAATGCATCTATAGTGCTACGCTAGGCCGTACTGTATTAAATGGCCATCATAGTGGAAAAATTGCATGGTCTAATTAATTGGAGCATATTATTTTATCAATAGCGACCCTGCAACTATGTGTTTAACTTCCTCACAGTTCTCTGCAGCTCCTGAATGGTATTTTAATTATGTGTTTAACCCCTTTGTGGGTTCACTAGTGTGAATTACAGAGTGTAATTTTTTTTGCTGTATAATAGCCCTTTTAGTTTATTCTCCAACAAAGCACAACACGTGTGCGATTGACAATCCATACAATGTATTTAGTGCATGGTCGTTATTCAGGGGGGAACTCATTGAGACCCCCCCTGCACTTACATTGCATCCCTGGTAGTCAAGGGCTCCGGCATTCACCCTGGAAACCCGGAAATGCCGGGAAGGACAACTGTTAAGGAAGCTGGATGAAGGGGTTGGTATTCAAATCCCTCAATTTGAGCTCCCTTAAGCCATAGAAACCCCTAGACCCTCTGTTTTAAAGCTAATCACATGCTCTTTCAAATGGCGTTTGTCTTCTGGGTTAAAATTTAAGCACTTCTCTTTTTTTATAAAAAAAACCCCACTTGCTTTCATACAGTAAACATATGACTACCCTATAACAGACCATCACAAAGGCATAGAGACCACCAAGACCCCTTGTTTTAAGGCCCCTCTTAAATAAAACAGCTATGTTTTAATAGCTAGGTCAGGGATGGGGAACGCTGGTCCTCCAGATGTTTCAGAGCTACATTTCATGTAGTTCTTTCAGGAGTGCCAAGGTTCCCCATCCCTGAGCTAGGTGATCACCTGGCATTAATAAATTACCACTTATTTGTATAGAGTATTGTAAGAGACACTAAGTGCAGATCAAATTTACATAACTATAGTGAAAGGCCTTTATATGAGGTTGACCCATTCATTTTACTGTAGAGTTTAGGGGAAAAACGCACAAAAAACTTGTTTATAACCTTGTTTATTAAATCTTTAAAAAATAAAATAAAAAAAATGTTTACACTTTTTTTGTGTGTGCATATTTCTTGCCATTATTATACATAAAATAATGGTATTATTTGAATCAAATTTTTCACCTTAAAATATATATATGGGGGTTTCCTCACTGGAAAATAGCCTGCAGTGTGGCCAAAATATCAGCATCTAAAAACTGCAAAAGAGCTCAGTACAGGGGTTGAAATGGTTCAGCAGTTAAAAGGTTAAAGAATCAGAATAATATTTATTAGGTAAATTGATGTTTAGTTTTTTGTTGTAGTTTGTTACAAATGTTTTAGATGTGTGACATACAGCGCATAATATGTATGTTTACGTTATTTTATTATGTATTTTATACTTTTTCAGATTTTCTTATGAAGGGAGATGGAAACAAAAGCTTCAGACATACGTGGATTTTCCTTTGGAAGGTCTTGAGCTATCGCAGTATGTTATTGGCCCAAAGTTTTTCAAGAAATACAGTTTGTTTGGAGTATCTGTAAGTAGCAAGAAGTGATGTATTTTATATTTATTTATATTTGTGTGTATTTTGTTCCATAAATATGTATATATTTATCATATATCTCATCCTCTTGATTAACATAGAGATATCAATGTGAATTATTTTAAAATCTTTTTAGAAAAGAAGATTATAAGCCTTAACACAAGAGGGACATTTAACACTAAATAAATGCTAGATGGAATGATGCATTCAAAGAAAAGATTAGCTGAGAATAAAAGTTTTATTAGTTGTTTAATTATTGTCATTATAAGTGTAAAGTTTTAGTGTCTATAAAGCAACGGGAGCTGCTGTGTTGTAACTTAGGTTACCTTCTCTGCTGTGGCCAATTAAGGACAGTTATAAATAGGTCACTAGCGTATGCAGCCAATGGCTGTGTAATATGTGTTCTGCACTTTCATTTCTAGCAGGAACTGAAAAGCTCACAATTTCATAACGGAATTACAAGAAAAGGGGACAAAATAAATAAAGTATATTGCAGACTTTCTTTCATATATATGGCGAGAGTCCATGATCCGTTACATATGGGATTACATTCTTACCACTAGAAGGAGGCAAACCCCAAGAGCTCTATAAAAACCCTTTCCACCTCACACATACCTTAGTTTTTACTTTGCCTCTGTTGGAGGTGGTTACAGCATGAAGAAGTGCATGATTCTTCAGTGGAAGGGGCTTTCAGTCTATGTTGAACCCGGGTTCGCCTCAGAGTACAGTGCTTGTAAGAGGGATGTTTTTGGGGTAAGGTTCATCACATAATGGTTTTGCCTCATGGGAAATCCTTCATAGGCCCTCTGTAAATTCGGTCGCAGGGACTCGTCTTCTGCCTCCCTTTACAGATCTACATTATACTCCTATTCCATTACTTCTCCTGATCTGTTTCAATACTGGTTTGGCTGTCTGCTGCTTGCTTGATAGTAGACGAGTATCTATGGGTAAGTATGTTTTAAATTTTACCACAGATACAAATTTTCAGGTTGGAGAGCTGTTTGAGGGTCTCTGACAGCACAGGGTTTGGGATCCTCAGAGGCAAGGTTCCCAATCAATATTATAGAACTCTGTGCAATTTTTTAGGACCCTTCGAGCTTGGCCTCTGTTAATAAGGGAATCTTATCTCCATTTCCAGATAGACAATGCCACAACAGTATCTTCTGTCAACCATCAAGGGGGAACTCACAGTTCTCTTACCTTGATGGAGGTGTCTCGGATTCTCTCTTGGGCAGAAGTCCATTCTTGCCTAAATCTTATGATTCACATCTCAAGAGTGAACAATGGGAGGCAGACTTTCTCAGTCATTAGTCTCTAAATCCAGGGAGTGGTCTCTTCATTAGGATGTGTTCTGTCTGATTGAGGATCTTTGGAGCCTACCAGAAATAGATCTGAGGACCTCTTGTTTGAACATCAAACTTTCCAGGTACTTTGCAAAGTCCAGGGATCCTTAAGCAGAGGTAGTGGATGGTCTAGTAGTCCTTGGTCTTTTTTACCCTGCTTAACTGTTTTCTCCTCTGGTTCCTTTTTCCAGAGTGATTTTCAAGATAAGACTAGAAAAGTAGTTTGTAATCCTGATTGCCCCAGTGTGGCCTTACAGGATTTGGCATGCAGATCTGGTTCTAAGTGTCCCACAATGGTTTATTGGTAAACTTTGCTGGCTTATAAGCTGAAGGTTGAGAGTTCATTTCCAGCTATGGCTACGAATATTCTTTCAAAACGTTGCCAAAATCATCTTTTTTTAAAGTCCAGTTATCCGCTTTGACCTCTGCGGTCAGACCTTTTGGGTCTCAAGGTCCTTTTTTCCATCCCGATCTAAAGTCTCTAAAACTTCATGGCATGGATAATAAACGCTTAGTTCTGAGACATAAAGGTTTCTCAGAATACTTATCTCTAGGAAAATTTATCACAAAGTTTGGAAAACTTGCAATGATGTATAGATCATACATTTCCTGACATTTTTTTAGAATCCCTCGGATTCTTCAGTTTTTTTCAGGATGGTTTAGATAAGGATTTATCTGGCAATTACCTGACAGAGCAGAAATCTGCTCTTTTATTTTATTTAATGGAAGATTACTAGTCTTACTGCTGATCCTTGTTTTGTTCAGACCCTGGTCCGAATTAAACCTGTTATCAAGCCTATTTCTCCTAGTTGTCTTAACCTAGTGTTAAATGATTTTGCAAGCTCTTCCTTTTGAGCCTATGTTAAAATTGGACATTAGACTACTTGGGTTGTTTCTCTTAACCTTCTCTTCTGCTAGCAGAGTTTCTGTATTGTCTGCTCTCTCTTGTGAGTCTCCTTATCGGATTTCTTCAGGATAAGGCTAATTTTCAGACTACATTTAAATTTTTGCCTAAAGTTGTTTCCTCACATAACTTTAGTTGTGCCCTGATCCTAAGAATGCTTCTGAAAGATCTTTGCATTTTTTTTATGTTGTTAGAGCTTTGAAATATTATGTTAATGCTACTAAGGATTTCTAAGTCAGTTGCCACTTCTTGGGCTTTCAAGAATGAGGCTTCAGTTGATCAAATTTGCAAGGCAACCACTTGGTCTTCTTTGCATACCTTACTAAATTTTACCATTTTGATGTTTTTGCTTCCTCTGAAGCAGCCTTTGGTAGAAAGGTCATTCGGCAGTTGTCTCAGTTTTTTGATTATGCCTGTTTTTTTGTTGTTGTTTTTTTTTTGTTTGTTTATTATAAGAGATTTTCTTCTTTTGGGTTGTGGATTTAATTTCTCTGCGAAAAAAAAGCTGTTTTTTTTTCAATCCCTCCCTTTTTGGTTACTCGTAGATTTCCACAGCTTGGGTATTAGTTACCATTTGTAATGGATCGTGGACTCTTGCCACCTAAATGAAAGAAAACATCATTTATACTTGCCTGATAAATTTATTTATTTTTCATGGTGGTGAGAGTCCATGAGCCCCCATCCTTTTCTTGGGGTTGATTTATTTTAAGCACATCCTTTTTTCCTGCTTCTTTTTTTGCTCTTACTCCCTTTTAAACCTCACTGCTTGGCTATATGTTAAACTAAGGGAGGGGTTTTATAGGGCTCTTGGGGTTTGGGAAATTTTGCCTCCTCCTAGTGGTAGGAATATAATCCCATATGTAACGGATCGTGGACTCTTGCTACCATGAAATTAATGAATTTATCAGGCAAGTATAAATTATATATTTTTATATATGCAATTTAAAATTTTATATTACTATTTCAAAGTGTTTAATGTCCCTTTAAAAGCAGAAGTATAAGTGGATGCCCCTGTTCCTCATCTTTTTCTGGTCTTAGTTTATTTAGAAAAACAATAAAACCTGCCAAACCTTGGTTCCCTCGTTCATTTTTTTCCCAACAAATAATGAGTTCCATAAACATAAATATGGTGCACGGCTTCAGATGTTACTATTATGGTTCTGTAAGTACTTCCTATATATATTTGTCATGTTTCCTTGTTGGACCCTAACTCATTGTCATATTGTGTTTGTAATATCTCATATAGTTTAAAAGAAAAAAAAACTTATACAGGCTGAATTGAAATAGATTTTCACATTAAGGACTTGTCCTATTGTCTTAAAGGGATATAAAACAGTACTTTTAGTAACAACAATTATAATGACTTCACTTTAGATTAAAGTAAACATAAAAAGAAACAGATTGTGTTAGAAAAAAAGAAAACCACTTATTTGTTTTCTTGAAAAACGAGCACTTAGAGATTCTCAGTCTAGCCCCTGCCCATGGCTAAACAAGGAAACAAACGCCTAGATTTAGCGTTTTGTCGGTAAAGACCCACGTAGCTAACGCAGCTTTTTTTCCCAACGCACCCTTAAGACAACACTGGTATTTAGAGTTGTCTGAAGGGCTGCGTTAGGCTCCAAAAAGGGTGCGTTGAGCCTAATTTACCGCCACTTCAACTCTCAATACCAGCGTTGCTTACGGTAGCGGTAAGCTGGCAAAACGTGCTCGTGCACGATTCCCCCATAGGAAACAATGGGGCAGTTTGGGATGAAAAAAAAACTAACACCTGCAAAAAAGCAGCGTTAAGCTCCCAACGCAGCCCCATTGTTTCCTATGGGGAAACACTATCTAAGTCTGCACCTAACACCCTAACATGAACCCCGAGTCTAAACACCCCTAACCTTACACTTATTAACCCCTTAAATTTAATATAATTTTAATCTAACGAAATAAATTAACTCTTATTAACTAAAGTATTCCTATTTAAAACTAAATACTTACCTGTAAAATAAACCCTAATATAGCTACAATATAACGAATAATTATATTGTAGCTATTTTAGGATTTATATTTATTTTACAGGCAACTTTGTATTTATTTTAGCTAGGTACAATAGCTATTAAATAGTTATTAAGTATTTAATAGCTACCTAGTTAAAATAATTACAAAATTACCTGTAAAATAAATCCTAACCTAAGTTACAATTAAACCTAACACTACACTATCAATAAATTAATTAAATAAATTACCTACAATTACATACAATTAAATAAACTACACTAAATTACAGCAAAAAACAAACACTAAATTATAAAAAATAAAAAAAGATTACAAGAATATTAGGCTAATTACACCTACTCTAAGCACCCTAATAAAATAAAAAAAGCCCCCCAAAATAATAAAGGTCCCTACCCTATTCTAAATTAAAAAGTAACCAGCTCTTTTACCAGCCCTTAAAAGGGCTTTTTGCGGGGCATGCCCCTAAGTAATCAGCTCTTTTGCCTGTAAAAAAAAAATACAACCCCCCCCCCCAACATTAAAACCCACCACCCACATACCCCTACTCTAACCCAAACCCCCCTTAAATAAACCTAACACTACCCCCCTGAAGATCTCCCTACCTTGAGTCGTGTTCACCCAGCCGGGCACCAAAAGAGGACATCCGGAGCGGCAGAAGTCTTCATCCTATCCGGGCAGAAGAGGACATCCGGACCGGCAGACATCTTCATCCAAGCGGCATCTTCTATCTTCATCCATCCGACGAGGAGCGCCTCCATCTTCAAGATCTCCGGCGCGGAACATCCTTCTTCACAGACGACGAATGACGGTTCCTTTAAATGACGTCATCCAAGATGGCGTCCCTCTAATTCCGATTGGCTGATAGGATTCTATCAGCCAATCGGAATTAAGGTAGGAAAAATCTGATTGGCTGATCCAATCATCCAATCAAATTGAGCTTGCATTCTATTGGTTGATCGGAACAGCCAATAGAATGCGAGCTCAATCTGATTGGCTGATTGGATCAGCCAATCGGATTGAACTTGAATCTGATTGGCTGTTTTAATCAGCCAATCAGATTTTTCCTACCTTAATTCCGATTGGCTGATAGAATCCTATCAGCCAATCGGAATTCGAGGGACGCCATCTTGGATGACGTCATTTAAAGGAACCGTCATTCGTCGTCTAGTCATCAGTGAAGAAGGATGTTCCGCGCCGGAGGTCTTGAAGATGGAGCCGCTCCTCGTCGGATGGATGAAGATAGAAGATGCCGCTTGGATGAAGATGTCTGCCGGTCCGGATGTCCTCTTCTGCCCGGATAGGATGAAGACTTCTGCCGCTCCGGATGTCCTCTTTTGGTCCATCGGTGCCCGGCTGGGTGAACACGACTCAAGGTAGGGGGGTAGTGTTAGTTTTATTTAAGGGGGGTTTGGGTTAGAGTAGGGGTATGTGGGTGGTGGGTTTTAATGTTGGGGGGGTTGTATTTTTTTTTACAGGCAAAAGAGCTGATTACTTAGGGGCATGCCCCGCAAAAAGCCCTTTTAAGGGCTGGTAAAAGAGCTGGTTACTTTTTAATTTAGAATAGGGTAGGGACCTTTTATTATTTTGGGGGGCTTTTTATTTTATTAGGGGGCTTAGAGTAGGTGTAATTAGCCTAATATTCTTGTAATCTTTTTTTATTTTTTGTAATTTAGTGTTTGTTTTTTGTTGTAATTTAGTTTAGTTTATTTAATTGTATGTAATTGTAGGTAATTTATTTAATTAATAAATAAATAAATTAATGACTTAGCTTTAGGGGTTAATACATTTATTATAGTAGAGGCGAGGTCCGGTCGGCAGATTAGGGATTAATAAGTGAAGTTAGGTGGCGGCGACGTTTGGGGGGGCAGATTAGGGGTTAATAAATATTATGTAGGTGTCAGCGATGTTAGGGGCAGCAGATTAGGGGTTCATAGGTATAATGTAGGTGGCGGCGGTGTGCGGTCGGCAGATTAGGGGTTAAAAATATTTCTTATAGTGGCGGCGATGTGGGGGGACCTTGGTTTAGGGGTACATAGGTAGTTTATGGGTGTTAGCGTACTTTAGAGCACAGTAGTTAAGAGCTTTATAAACCGGTGTTAGCCCATAAAGCTCTTAACTACTGACTTTTTATTGTGGCTGGAGTCTTGTCGGTAGAGGGTCTACTGCTCACTTCAGCCAAGACTCTAAATACCGGCGTTAGGAAGATCCCATTGAAAAGATAGGATACGCAATTGGCGTAAGGGGATCTGCGGTATGGAAAAGTTGCGGCTTGAAAGTGAGCTTTAGACCCTTTCCTGGCTGACTCTAAATACCAGTGGGCGGCCAAAAGCAGCGTTAGGACCCCTTAACGCTGCTTTTGACGGCTAACGCAGAACTCTAAATCTAGGCGTATCATTGCAAAATTTTAGGTCACATGATTTTTGCAGCAGAAATCCTATATTGATCATGGGCAATAAACTGACTGGAGCTATTTTATGGTGTCTCCTAGCAATGCTTCAAGAGAGACACTATACCTTTTGCCTTCCTGTTGAGGCCGCCTCCTCCTTGAGGGACTAATACCTATTCCAGTGATTTCTATTAAGTATAAGCCCCTGCTTTTTTTGTTTGTTACTGCAATGGAACAGACTGTTTAACATCCTTTCAATGTTTTTTTGGCTTTGTGGTGTTTTCCCCTCTGATGGGTTTCATGAGAGCTTTTCTTGCTTGATGAGATCAAACCCTTAGTTATATATAAAATAGTTGTTCTCTCTTGTCCTGTAAGAATTAAAATGAGTTCACAGAACATAGCCTAAAGGACATGTTATCTATCATGTTATAATTTTTTTTTTTTTTTTGTTTGATTTTCATCTACACACCTCATACCACTAACATGAATCCAAATATGACCATACTGTTATTCGTGATAACCCTTTTCTCACTCCAATTTTGTTCACATCACTACAGCCATAAGCACACACCTCTAACTGGAAAACAAATTATCATACACCATGGCCTGCTCTGTTGCTGTAACTTATCTGCTGAGTGCTGATGGAGAGTTATAAAAAAGTAACCCTCCTACCCCCACCTCACAAAATTCTAAAGTATCACATTCACTATATGGCCAAACAAAAATGATTTCCAAATTCCTATTCCTTATGTTACTTGCCCTTGCAAATGACGTAGAGTCTAACCCTGGTCCACCAACAAATTCCATTCCTAGCCTTCCAACTAAAAAAGGCCTCTCCTTTGTGCACTGTAATATCTGCAGCTTACTACCAAAAATTGATGCACTGCAAGGTGTTTACAATACAAGCCCAAAATCATTGTGATCTCTGAATCGTGGCTAACCGCAAAAATACCTGACTCTGCCATTGCAATACATGGGTATTCATGCCATAGAAATGATAGAGCAAAGAGAGGAGGCGGCATTGTAATTTATGTTGACAATTCCACAAAGTTCACCCCCTTACCAAATTCTAGCTCTCCTGTCACCTTTGATTTCCTTTCTGGCACAATTGAGATCCCGTGCAGTAAATCAATCATTCTTGCAGGAATCTACCGCCCACCTAGCTCCCCTGTGCATTCCCTTTCTGACATAGAACATCTCCTTAGTGAAACCATAGCTCAAAACCCAAAAAGTGAAATTTTGGTTTTTGGAGATTTTAATATTGATTGGCTGAATCCAAAAAATAATAGTTGTCGCTCGCTGTTTAAATCTTTGCAGCTAACGCAATTAATCTCCTCCCCAACTCGCATAAACATCAAAAGCCATAATCACACCCTGCTCGACTGGATTCTCTCCACTTCTCCTGACCGAATCCAGGTGGCAGGTGTTCTCCCTAACAATTTCAGTGACCACTGCTTAGTGTACTGCATGCGCAAAATAAAGGCAACTAAATCCTCTCCCATTTCTAATTGACATTAGATTAAACCTAATCCAAGATCTAGACTCTGCAGTTGAATTCTTTCAGTCTGAACTCCTACAAGTTTGGCATTTACATGCCCTGCTGTGTAAGGTGAGAGTAAAAGGAGCACACTTTAATTGGATCACAGCTGACCTCATTCAAATGTACCAGTTTCGAGATTCATTGTGGTCAAAGTTCAAGCATACTGGCTCTGTGAACGATCACTGTGTATATAGACAATTGCGGAATATATGCACTAAACAAACAAAATTGGCCAAGGCCCAATATTTCTGTGAAAATCTGAACAATAACATATTAAACCCTTGAAAGTTTTGAAAACTCATAAATAACTTACAAAATCCACCAATACACTCCCAACCCTCCACTGTCAATGTGGACGACCAAACCCTGCAACCCTCTTAGAAGTAGCTAATGCCTTTAATAGCGATTTTGTCGGATGCTCCACCACCCTGATTGACAAACTAATAAATGACACTCATCCTGAAACTTCAAAAGTGGATCAGGCCCCACTAAATCAGCAAAAACCCAATATAGAGAAGTTTAATTTTAGACCTGTACCCATCAATGTCATTAAGAAACACCTTAATAATCTAAAAATGAAAAAACAGTCTGGACCTGATCAAATCCCAGCAATGCTGTTGAAACTCTGTGCGCCGGCAATTGCTAAACCTGTCACAACCCTAATTAACGAATCCTTGGTGTCTGGATACATACCCAAACTTTGGAAAACTGCAAGAGTAGTGCCTATTCATAAAAGTGGGGAGTTAACCTTGGTTTCTAACTATCACCCTATATCATTGCTCCCAGTATTGTCAAAAATCTTAGAAAAATGCATCCATATGCAAATATGTGAGTATTACCAACAATCTAACTATCTGACCCTTGATCAATCAGGTTTTCGCCCAAATCACTCCACTACAACTGCCCTCATAAAAGTTTGCAACGACGACCTAACTGGAGCTATTTTCCTTGATTTTGCAAAGACCTTTCACACAGTAGACCACAACATACTACTGCTCAAACTAAAAAACTCTGGTATTGCTGATCATCCGTTAACCTGGTTTCAATCATATGTATCGGATCGATCACAATATGTCTCCATTTCTGACAGCGACTCTCTCCCTCTCCCAGTCACGTGTGGTGTTCCCCAAGGTTCCATTCTCGGTCCCCTACTATTTACATTATTTATAAATGCTCTGCCTAATGTCTGCAAATCCTCTACTGTACACATGTACGCAGATGACACGGTAATCTATGCAAACAATTCCAATCTGCCGCAGCTTGAAGCAGTGCTCCAAGACCAGTTCACAGAGGTAGAAAAGTGGATCTCCAAAAACAAACTCTTCCTAAACACTGACAAAACTGTCACAATGATCTTTGGAACGGGACCTAAATTACACAAATTACAAAATTCCCATCTACGCATCAAAACAAAATCCAATTGCACACTGACCGCAGTCCAATCTTTCAAATACTTGGGTATGTTGTTAGACCCCAATCTATCTTATGGCCTCCACATAGAAAAACTTGCATCTAAACTTTATCCAAAACTAGGTGCCCTGTACAGAAACAAATCCTGCCTCAGTCCTACAGTAAAGGAAAAGATTGTACAGCAAATGCTGATGCCTATCATGGATTACGGGGACGTAGTATCTGCACCTGCACCGCAAACTCACCTTAATAAACGTAATAAATTGTATAACTTATTCTACTGCTTTGTGCTACAATGTAACTACAGGACCCACCATTGTGACATGCTAAAATAACTAAACTGGCTGTCGCTGGAATACAGACGCACCCTCCATCTTTCCTGCCTTGTGTTTAAGAGCCTTTCTGGGAAGCTCCCACCCTACCTGAGCAGAATGCTCTCCCCGGCTGATCCCACCTCCTATAACCTCCGATCCAATACCAGCACATTATTTAGCTTGCCTCAATACAAAAAGAAAGCAGCTCGATCCTCCTTTTCCTACAGAGCACCACAATTATGGAATGACCTCCCGCTCACTTTCAAACCTTCCCCAAGCCTAATATCCTTTAAGAGATCCCTCTCATACACATACATAGATACATATCTTAAAACAGAATGCACCTATCATGGTTGATTATATATTTCCTATCTGTTCTATGTTACATTTTTTGCATATATTGTGTATTATTATTGTTTTTGTATTTTATTGTACCCTATTGTATCAGTGCAATGTTTTGTGGACCCAGGACATACTTGAAAACGAGAGAAATCTCAATGTATACTTCCTGGTAAAATATATTTTATAAATAAATAAAATTAGAGCTTTTTTTTTCACTCTGAAATTGTAGAATCTCTAGTTGCAGTGCTTGTTATAAGCAATGGATGACTTATTGCCTGATTGGATTCTGTCAACCAGCAGGGATATACGCACAGTAATGATGTAGGTGGTATCTATACTTCACTGGTCAGGGAGTAGTCAAACGCCAATCTCAGGCAATCTATTAGATTACTAAAGCCAACGGACCACTTACTTATCCTGAAAAAAAGGTCACAACCCCTGCCTACTTTGTCAGTGTTTAGTTTTTCACTTTCGCAGACCCTTTTTTGTGTGTGAAGATTTGTAATTACTTTGACCCAGTCATTTTATTTTGTTGCAGAACTTAAAACCTGTTGCAGCTAATACATTATACATAGCAGGAGCAGTTTTATCCAGATGTTATTCGGAAACTGCTCTTTAGATTTGACATCTCCAGTGCATACAGTAGATAAAAGATTAATGTCTGTATTTACTGGCATTTCACTACTACCTTTAAAGGAAATTCTTTACAATTTCATCAGTTTTTATCAATGTAATGTTTTTGTTGGTGGAGTTTTCAGTATTTTGGACTTTGGCAATATGAAGGTAGTGTGGGACTTTGGTTTTGTGCCCTGTGACATAAAAATATGAAAAAAACATATTAGTGACATAATAGCATTCAAAGGCAAGTGCCTCTTTTTATGGTAATTTGTTACCTCCCACATTGTATTCCATACCCTCGCAGTGAGGCAACAAATGTATATATGTAGAGTAGGGTGGGAGTCTCTAAAGACCTTTCGATTCAGGATATTTCTAGGTTTTGTGGTATACTGAGGCAGTGTTCTCCACAGAAATTTTTGCCAGCTAGCTGGCATTATGAAGTAGCCGGATGTGGGCAGTGTAATATTTTCTGATATTATATCATTTTCTGCTATCTATTCAAAGCACACATTAATTGCATAATTTAACATAAATGTGTTTAATTGTAATTTGTGCAATAAAAAAATTACATTTTAACTTACTGTGAACATGAAATGTATCAAGAAGTAAAAAATGTTGTTATTCATATGCATTTGATTGTGAGTTTGTTGATAGATAATAATGAATTGAACAAATGTGTTTAACAGAATACTACTGAAATGACACAAGTCACAAGTATGTGAGTTGTGTCAGAAAAAGGTATGCTTCTTTACACTGTAATGTGGTTATCTCCAATATCCAGGATTTCAGATTAAATTATAAAATGTAACTTTTATTCATGTTTCTTAAAAAAGACAGCTTATATATTGTGATGTTTTGCTGTCCTCACTTTTAATTAGGGGTTTCCTATTTTTTTAACTTGCTCTCCTTTAAGCTGTAATACTAACGGAATTTAATGATTATTAGTTGGTGGTTTACTTAAGCTAAAAATAAGTGACTAATGGCTAATTTAAGTAATGTGGCATTGCAATAGCTAGTGACACGGTCGTGTCCAAAGTTGGTAAATCAGTTAATGTGGTATAGCAAAAGTAGAATAATTATAACACAAGACAAGTGAATCAAGGGTTCCAAGGGAATTGAGTTGCAGTCGCCAGTAAATAGCAATATTTTTTAAGTAAACCGCTTAAGGTAAAGCAAGTTCTAAGTAATTTCAAAGAATCATGGTTTTCACAAACACAGTGATACAATAAAGTTACAATCGACAGTGATAATTGCAGACAAGATGGTAATCGCTCAGAGCACAACAGACTTTAAGCAATACAAAAAGTAATAACAGTTGCTCTCTGAACATTATAAGTGCAATATAAGTAGTGAATCTCCTTTAGCAAACACAAGTATATAACTTATTTATATTTAAAGCTGATTTATCAACATCCAACACAAAATTTCAAAGTGGAACATTGTGTTTCCTTAATAGCTACAAAGTAGCAGTACAATCTAATGAGCAAACCAGCTATCTAACAGTTACTTTTGTTGCAAAGATATTCTTATATAATGCTTTAATACAGGCTTTAATCTAACAAGCCTATTATAGTTTTAAAGCAATATCTATGTGCATATATATATTGCAAATTAACAACATTTCAAGTACAACAGAAGTCCATAATAGCAGCGCATTTTCCCTGTCATGAAATTTAATGATAATACTATATCAATTCATGATTAGGTGATATCCTATGAACTCATTTTTATACCAGCTCCTTATAGAGCATTTACTTATATGGTATGCTTATACAACTAGAAGTTATTGTAATATATCAATAACAAATTGTGCGCAAACATTATACCATATGAGTACTCAGACTTGAGTTTATTATCAAAATTACTACTAATTTCTATAACCACATCAGCCACATTACTACCTGTTTGTCACTTCCTAATTTAAATATCATATCAGGACTACAAGCAAGATACAGGAATTCCAAACCTGTTAATAACATATGAAGCTAACACATTGTATATTTCAAACAAGCCACATATATGGCAAGTAATTATTTAGAAAATACAATTAGTAGTTACTAGACTTCATATATTATACCTTATAGTTCCTACTACTGTAACCAACTCAAGACAAAAAGGATAATGTACGTCAACTTAAAGGAGAAGTGTTTTTAATTAAAAGTGAGGACAGCAAAACATCACAATATATAAGCTGTCTTTTTTAAGAAACATGAATAAAAGTTACATTTTATAATTTAATCTGAAATCCTGGATATTGGAGATAAGCACATTACAGTGTAAAGAAGCATACCTTTTTCTGACACAACTCACATACTTGTGACTTGTGTCATTTCAGTAGTAATTTGTACCCCATGCTTAACCACTGCTCCTATAGGCCACCCATTTATTTGTGCAATAATCTGACAAGGTACCTAAGGAGAAAAGAAGTTCCCAAATAAAGGAATAATACAGTTTGGATTTGTTCCTAATTCTTTGATTACATGTGTTTAACAGAATCACTATGGAGGATTGGATGGAGGACACTACACAGCTTACTGTAAGAATGCTATTAGACAAAAGTGGTTTAAATTTGATGATCATGAAGTATCAGACATTTCAGCCTCAACTGTGAAATCATCTGCAGCTTATATCCTTTTTTATACTTCTATGGATCTCCGAGCCACAGAGTGTTCTACATAAATAACTTTCTATCAAATTCTAGATGCGGGAATAATGTTGAAAAAGTGCAGGATGATCACTGTTACAGAAGTCGGTGAAACAAGAAATATATATTTCTGATCATAGATGATATCTATTACATCATTTGAAACAAATCGTATAAATATCTATAGTGTACACTTCACACTTTAACCCTTGTCAAGTTAAATCAGCTTATCAAGTAGTAATAAATATCTTAAAATGCCCTTATTAAACCCTTATGTAAAATGTATTTTCTTCTTGTTATGCAAGTGCTCTCTTCTTCCCCTTTCTTACAATTCTGCTCTGCTGTGAACCAGAACTGATCTACACAAATTTAGAATGTATTATAAATCAATGGCTGCAAAATTGCACTTCACTACCATGTATAATGTATACATATATACAGTTTTTCTTTGCTATGTATTCTATTTGCACAAAGATACATTTTAGCCTCTTTAGTAAGCTATTTTTGAGGCCTCATGTTCAGACTCAGTAGGCTAGGATAATGCCTATAAGTAAAGACAGATGTATGCAGGTAAAAAGAAAATGATGCACTCCTTCCTATAAAATATACATTTTCTTTCCTGCTTTTGTTTTCCTGACTATTGTAAAATAAAAACTTTTAATTTCCAAATTCACCAGTGTTGCAATTTTTTTTTCTGTTATTCAATTATCTGTGCTTGTAAAATTTTACTTATGTGTGGATTTATATATTTTAATGTGTTTTAGAATTCTGCAAACGAATAGGCACTGGTGCCCAGTAAAATGCCTTTCAATTTTGTTAGTGGCGGCTGGTGAAATGTGAGAAGGTTTGAGCCACCAGTGCTGGTCCCCTACACTTGTGACATTAATCCACATAGCAGCTTGTCTTTTTCACTTGGCTGCATTGGACATTCTGCAGTCAAGTTAGCACTCTTGTCTCTGTTCCTTCTCTTCCGTTACTTGCATGCAGTTCCGTGACAGTGAAAAGCAGCATGTCAAGAGTTAATGATGGCACCAGGCCTGAGAGCCAATCTATTATGTATGGCAATCAAGGGGTAAGATCACAGCGGCATTTATGTTTCTTGCACACGATTAAGTCAAATCTACATGGTTTTTACAGATAAATCATTGCTGTGTGTCTGTTTTATGCTGTCAATGTGATAAAAATGGAGATGGCCTGCAGCTCTAGACACGAGGGAGATGTTGGTAAGAAGCAAGGGACTCCTGTGTATCACAGGGACAGTATCCACCACAAGTGCACACAAAACTCAAATGATGTTTCACTAGGTAGCAAGTGATGTCAGCTTGGGGAATTTTACATTATTTTTTTTATTATTTACTAGCCCTCCAATATAAGCATCAAAATGAGACAAGTAACCCTCTTTTTGTTCAAGGGACACATATGGTCACCATGACAATATCAATCACCTGATCGATTCATAAGCTGATGGGACAAAATAATGGGGTTTGAGGTAGCTGCTCTTTTGCTCTTGAAATTATACAGAGGGAGATCCTTTACTTGAAAGAGGCAATATTCCTCTTTTAATGGGTATTGTCAGAATGATGGCAAATACGCTGAAGCATCTAACCATATAAATATGTAATTCAAATATGTCTTTTATTGCCCATTGGTAATTCAGTGGTTGTCATGGTAATAATAGCCACCTGGTAGGAACCACTAGCTCCATTTTATTTTTGTTCCTAATGTCAGAGCTCCAAGATCTGTTATTTTAAGTAAATACACTTTCTGTGGTATTCTAATAAACTGACAAAGTGCGAGTGTATGCAAACATTGTTATTATTGACTTGAATGCTTTTCTTTTTTTCTTGTACACTATAATGACCAAAAAAACTAGAAGTATTTTCTAAAACAACAGGATCTGCTTAAAAAATAAATACAATTTCTGCATATTACCCAAAGAAAAAGTGCTGGCATTTATGCCATGGTCCATAAGTGCATTGATATAAAAGTAAATAAAATGTTTCTGAGATGTATTTATTTCCTCTACATAGCAAATGAAAGTGCTTATTGAAAATATGTAATTTCCCTTAAATGCCCCTTTGTATAAAAAACAATACAAGTTAATCTGTTTGAAAGCATTACTTTTATAAGCAGTATTGCCTTTTATCTCAGGAAGAGGTCTTCCTTGGCATACAGAATAGCTGGCTAGTGTAAAACAGTAAGTAAGCTGAAGACGTTTGTACTGTTGCTTCTGAAATAATGTAGCACCTTGTGTCATTAAAAGCGTTCCACTGTTTAGTCTTAGGATGTTTACAGTACGCTGTATAATGGCCGTCATCCATGTCTCCAGAATGGTTCTGCAATAAAATCAGATGCTATTTAATGCATGTTCTTTAGATGAATCATTGATACAAGGAAAATCCACACAACCACACTACTAGTTTTATGTTCATTTTGTATTCTTTTAATTAGAAAAAGGAAATTTTGATACATTTAAACTGATTTTCAAGTAAAAAAGTACTAACTTACCACCACTGCATACAGGTCATATTTTTGATGCTTTACATGAAATGGAGAAATAAATGCAGACAGGTCTAAATTCTTCAATGGGAAATTGACATAGGTATTTATCTTTCTTTTTAGTTGATCTTTATATTCAAACCTACAAGAAGAAAAATATAATCGATTGCTTGCCATTCCTTAATATACGCATTTTTAAATAGTAGTGTAGAAGCAATCAAGTCATCACTCGTATTTCAGTCACTTTATACTATTTCCTATGTAATTGTCATTCCTTCTTTAACATGAGAAGTTACACACATTTCTTATATATAAGTGGGGAGTGAATAGCCAATATTTAGCACTATACAAAGTAATCAGGAATTAAGCTATTGTTTTTATTACAAACACTGAAAATTTAACTTAAAGGTCTCTCATAAGTGTATCTTTTTACAGAAGTAAAAAGTTTGGATGACAAATAATTTATAGGAGTATTCTAATCCAAGGATAGTTGGGGTTTTTTAAGGAATCTATGGATAAAAAGCTGGAGGCTTATTTAAAAAAGATGTATGTCAATCAGGGTTTACAATGGCAACCTACAGCAAGTATTGCCACGGTTGCGGGGGCAGCATCTTATTGGTGCGATGCCCTGTCTGATCTGATTTCAGAAGAGACTACAGTAGAGGAGATCCAAGACAGGTTTAAGGCTCTTAAACTAGCCAATACCTTTATCTGTGATGCCAACATGCAGGTAATTAGACTGGGAGCTTAGATTTCTAGCTTCACTGTTTTAGCTCGCAGAGCTCTGTGGTTAAAATCTTGGTCAGCTGATATTTCTTCAAAGGCCAAGCTTTTGGCTTTACCTTATAAGGGCAAAACTTTGTTTGGACCTGGTCTGGCGGAGATCATTTCAGAGATTACGGGTGGAAAGTGATCTTTCCTACCTCAGGACAAGAAGAATAGACCTAAGGGTTGCCAGTCTTCTAATTTTCGTTCCTTTCGAAAATTAGAAAGGAACGAAATTCCACTTGGAAGTCCAGCCAGCCCTGGAATAAGGGAAAACCTTACAAAAAGCCTTCCGCTGACTCTAAATCAGCATGAAGGTTCTGCCCCGATCCAATTTTGGATCAGGTGGGGGGCAGACTTTCTCATTTTCAACAGGCTTGGATACGCGATGTCCCAGATCCATGGGCTGTGGACATAGTATCCCAGGGTTACAAGATAGGATTCAAGTCTCGCCCTCCAAGGGGCATTACTCCTGTCAAGACTATCCTCAAACCAGGTAAAGAGGGAGGCCTTCTTAAGTTGCGTAAAGGACCTATACTTCCTGGGAGTTATTGTTCCAGTCCCTCTGTTCCAGTCCAGTCTTTCAAGATGGAAACTATTCGTTCCATTATTCCATTGGTGCAGGAACTCAATTCATGACGACCATAGACCTGAAGGACACGTACTTACACATTCCCATTCACAGGGATCATTACCAGTTTCTAAGGTTTGCCTTTCTGGACAAGCATTTCCAGTTTATTGCTCTTCTATTTGGTTTTGCCACAGCTCCCAGAGTATTCTCAAAGGTCTGGGAGCTCTATTGACAGTGATCAGATCTCAGGTAATTGCAGTGGCGCCTTATTTAGACGACATCTTGGTTCTGGTGTCATTTTTTCATCTAGCAAAATCTCATTCAGAGATGTTGTCTTTTCTTTGTTCCCAAGGGTGGAAAGAGTTTTCTAGTTCCATCTACAAGAGTGACTTTCCTAGGAACAATCAAAGATTCTCTGACAATGAAGATTTTCCTGATGGACGTCAGAAAATCCAAACTTCTGGCTACTTGTCTTCACCTCCAGTCTCCCTTTCGTCCATTAGTGGCTCAGTGCATGGAGGTGATTGGTCTGATGGTAGCTTCCATGGACATCATTCCTTTTGCTCGATTCCATCTGCGACCATTACAACTGTGCATGCTTCGTCAATGGAACGGAAGCAATTCAGATTTATCGCAGAGGATAAATCTGGACCCCTTAACAAGAGACTCTCTCTCGTGGTGGATTTCTCAGGAAAATCTGGCTCGGGGAACTTGCTTCCTGAGACCTTCAAGGATGATCGTGACTATGGACGCCAGCCTATCAGGCTGGGGAGCTGTTTGGGGTTCTCTGAAGACTCAGGGCCTGTGCTCTCGGGAAGAGTCCTCTCTTCCCATAAACATCTTGGAGTTTAGAGCCATCTTCAATGCCTTGACAGCTTGGCCTCAGTTATCTTTAGTCTGATTTATCAGATTTCAGTCGGACAACATCACCTCAGAGGCTTACATCAACCAACAGGGAGGAACTCAGAGTTACTTGACCATGAAGGAGGTGACTCGCATTCTGCAGTGGGCGGAAGCTCACAATTGTCATC
Source organism: Bombina bombina (assembly GCF_027579735.1). Classification (NCBI taxonomy): domain Eukaryota; kingdom Metazoa; phylum Chordata; class Amphibia; order Anura; family Bombinatoridae; genus Bombina; species Bombina bombina. Next base: position 525,950,613 of record NC_069504.1, read on the forward strand.
CACATTCCAGGAGTGGACAATTGGGAGGCAGATTTTCTGAGCAGATAGACCTTTCATCCCGGGGAGTGGGCTCTCCATCCGGAAGTGTTCTCCAGAATAACCCTCTTGTGGTGGGTTCCGGTGTTGGATCTGATGATGCCTCGTCAGAACGCCAAGCTTCCAAGGTACAGTTGAAGGTCAAGAGATCCTCAGGCCGTCCTGATAGATGCCCTGGCGGTTCCATGGGATTTCGGTCTAGTTTACCTATTTCCTCCGTTTGCTCTCCTTCCACGAGTCATTGCTTGTAACATTCATAGCAACATAAGCTCCTTAATAAAATAGTGAACCACAACTGCTGAAGGCTAGAAAACAGCTTAGTAGTTTGTGAGATTTTGTATTAAGTATAGATATGTTTGTAGCATTATATTCCTTTAACTCTATCAGAAGTCTAGAGCCAAACTATGAGTAATGCAGTTAATAAGGAGCAGGGTGTACTTAACTCAGTATACATGATCTGTAAGCCATATTTGCAAGCAACAGAATAAGATGGAAATAATATATTCCTTATCCCAGTTATTCTGTAGAATCCTCTTTTCACACTGCAGCTAGAGAAAGGCTGGTTCAATTCTAGGAGGGGGAGACAGGTGTGCAGAGACAGGAAAGCTTGATTGAAGGCAGACACAGAGGCTTAGAGAGCTGACAGGTAAGTTTTAGGATTACATTTTAAAGCTGAATCCAGGTAAGGGATTTGAGATGAGCCAAAGTGGCTAAAATTGTATTTTGTTTGCTGGTAGTTAGAGATAAGCTGTGAATACAGCATGAGAGCTTAATCAAACAAATTGAACAAGCAGTGTTTGCTAAAAAGGGATTTAAAGGTAAATGACATCACAGCTAGAGGTGTTACCAATAAGTTAAGGTGGAGAGGTTAGATGTAGCAATAGTTGTGACATTGCTCGTATCAAGCAGGAGAGAGCGTCTGTTATTCTAATAGCTCCTGCCTGGCCTCACAGGATCTGGTTTGCAGATCTGGTGAAGATGTCATCTCTTCCACCTTGGAGGTTACCTCTGAGGAAGGAATTCAGGGTCTATTCCTCCATTTGAATCTAGATTCTCTGAAGCTGACTGTTTAGAGATTGAATGCCTAGTTCTGTCTAGATGTGAGTTTTCGGAAGCAGTCATTGATACTATGCTTCAGGCTTGTAAACCTGTTACTCGCAGGACTTACCATAAGGTATGGCATAAATATCTTTTTTGGTGCAAAGCTAAAGGTTTCTCCTGGAGTTGGGTGAGGATTCCCCGAATTTTATTGTTTTTTCAGGAAGGCCTGGAGAATGGTTTGTCAGTCAGTACTCTGAAGGGTCAGATTTCTGCTCTGTCTATTCTTTTGCACAAACATCTGGCAGATTCTCCAGATGTTCAAGCTTTTGTTCAGACCCTGGTCAGAATCAGGCCTGTGTTTAAACCTGTTGCTCCTCCTTTGAGCCTTAACCTAGTTCTTAAAGTTCTGCAGCAGGCTCCGTTTGAGCCGATGCATGTTGTTGATATAAAATTGTTATCTTGGAAAGTTTTGTTTCTCCTTGCTATTTCTTCTACTCGCAGAGTTTCTGAGCTTTGAGCTCTGCAGTGTGATTCCCATACCTTATTTTTCATGCAGATAAGGCGGTCCTTTGTAATAAATTGGGTTTCTCCCTAAGGTAGTGTCGGATCGAAACATTAATCAGGAAATTGTGGTTCCTTCTTTTTGTTCTAATCCTTTCTCTCATAAGGAACGTCTACTGCATAACTTGGATGTTGTGCGTGCTCTAAAATTTTACTTACAAGCTAATAAAAAGATTTATTTTGCAAGATGTACCAAGTCCACAGATTCATCCTAACTTGTGGGATATTGTCCTTCCTGACAGGAAGTAGCAAAGAGAGCACCACAGCAGAGCTGTCTATATAGCTCCCCCCTTAACTCCACCACCCAGTCATTCTCTTTGCTGACTCTAAGCAGGAAGGGTAAAGAGAAGAGGTGTCAAACTGTTTTATTTTATCTTCAATCAAGTGTTTGTTATTTTTAAATGGTACCGGTGTTGTACTATTTACTCTCAGGCAGGACATAGATGAAGATTTCTGCCTGGAGGATGATGATCTTAGCATTTGTAACTAAGGTCCACTGCTGTTCTCACATGAGCTGAGGAGTACAGGAAAACTTCAGTGTGAGGAACAGTTTCTTGCTATACAGCAATGAGGTATGTTCAGTCATATTTCTTTCATGTAATTAGCAAGAGTCCATGAGCTAGTGACGTATAGGATATACATTCCTACCAGGAGGGGCAAAGTTTCCCAAACCTCAAAATGCCTATAAATACACCCCTCACCACACCCACAATTCAGTTTTACAAACTTTGCCTCCCGTGGAGGTGGTGAAGTAAGTTTGTGCTAGATTCTACGTTCATATGCGCTTCGCAGCAGGCTGGAGCCCGGTTTTCCTCTCAGAGTGCAGTGAATGTCAGAGGGATGTGAAGAGAGTATTGCCTATTGGAATTCAATGGTCTCCTTCTACGGGATCTATTTCATAGGTTCTCTGTTATCGGTCGTAGAGATTCATCTCTTACCTCCCTTTTCAGATCGACGATATACTCTTATATACCATTACCTCTACTGATTCTCGTTTCAGTACTGGTTTGGCTATCTACTATATGTAGATGAGTGTCCTGGGGTAAGTTTGGCGTCTTGGTTAAAGTCTTTGATTCATCATGCTTATGTAGAGTCGGGTAAATCCCCGCCTCAAAGAATTACGGCTCATTCTACTAGGTCAGTTTCTACTTCCTGGGCGTTTAGGAATGAAGCTTCTGTTGATCAGATTTGCAAAGCAGCAACTTGGTCTTCTTTGCATACTTTTACTAAATTCTACCATTTTGATGTGTTTTCTTCTTCTGAAGCAGTTTTTGGTAGAAAAGTACTTCAGGCAGCTGTTTCAGTTTGATTATTCTGCTTATAATTTCAGTTTTTTTCATTATTGAGATTAAAACTTTTGTTTTGGGTTGTGGATTATTATTATTTTTCAGCGGAATTGGCTGTCTTTATTTTATCCCTCCCTCTCTGGTGACTCTTGCGTGGAAGTTCCACATCTTGGGTATTTATTATCCCATACGTCACTAGCTCATGGACTCTTGCTAATTACATGAAAGAAAACATAATTTATGTAAGAACTTACCTGATAAATTAATTTCTTTCATATTAGCAAGAGTCCATGAGGCACACCCTTTTTTGTGGTGGTTATGATTTTTTTGTATAAAGCACAATTATTCCAATTCCTTATTTTGATGCTTTCGCTCCTTTCTTGTCACCCCACTGCTTGGCTATTCGTTAAACTGAATTGTGGGTGTGGTGAGGGGTGTATTTATAGGCATTTTGAGGTTTGGGAAACTTTGCCCCTCCTGGTAGGAATGTATATCCCATACGTCACTAGCTCATGGACTCTTGCTAATATGAAAGAAATGAATTTATCAGGTAAGCTCTTACATAAATTATGTTTTTCTGCAGAGACTGTGTTAACTCAGAAAGGCTGACAGTGTCCCCATTAGGGGAAGGGGAAGCAGTAATCCTTGTGTTATCAGAGGTTTTTACTAGCTTGCATAAAGGGTTCATTTTTTGTGGGCACTCAGTTTGTTATGTGAATTTGGGACAAACGTTTTTTTGTCTGGGAGTAACGTTTTCTGTTTTATGGGACATTTGCTTGAGGGTTCTTTGGGGTTGTTTATAACCCACATGGCTTTCAGGCAGGGTTTGTTAGTTTTGTGTAGGCCCCAGCAACATCGAGTGAGGTGGACGGGCCTACATTTACAAGCAGCAAGCAACTTCTCCTGAGGTCCTGATAGTCTTCTGAGGGACTAATTGAAGCTTTAAACCCCATATTATAGCTTCCTAAGGGCAGGTAGGGCCACAGCAGAGCTGTGGCAAGGTGCTTTAGGGGTTTTTAACCGGTTTTAGACAATTATCAATCCGTTTTTTTCATTTGGGGGTCTATTGCTTTTTTACTTGTGGTGCAATCCTTCTAAAGCTTAGTGGGTACACTGTTAAAATTTCGGAATTTTTGAAGCAATTTTAACCTGTTTTGCAGTTTGTGTTTTTTCTCTTAAAGGTACAGTACCGTTTTTGCAAATTGTGTTTTTTTCATTAAATAAAGGGTTTTCCAAGCTTGCTTGCTTCATTACTAGTCTGTTAAACATGTCTGACACTGAGGAAACTCATTGTTCAATTTGTTTAGAAGCCATTGTGGAACCCCCTCTAAGAATGTGTCCCAATTGTACTGATATGTCTATAAATTGCAAACAGCATATTTTGACTTATAAGAATTTGGCATTAAATGATTCTCAGACAGAAGGAAATCAGGTTTCGCTATCTAGTTCTCCCCAAGTGTCACAACCAGTTACGCCCGCACAAGCGACGCCAAGTACTTCTAGTGCGTCTAATTCTTTCACCTTGCAAGATATGGCTTCAGTTATGAATACTACGCTCACAGAGGTTTTATCTAAACTGCCAGGGTTGCAAAGGAAGCGCAGTAGCTCTGGGTTAAGAACAAATGCTGAGCCTTCTGACGCTTTAGTAGCCGTATCCGATATTCCCTCACAATGTTCTGAGGTAGGGATGAGGGATTTGCTGTCTGAGGGAGAGATTTCTGATTCAGGAAAGATGTTCCCTCAGACAGATTCAGATATGACAGCATTTAAATTTAAGCTAGAGCACCTCCGTTTATTGCTCAGGGAGGTTTTAGCTACTCTGGATGATTGTGACCCTATTGTCGTTCCAGAGAAATTGTGCAAAATGGACAAATATTTATAGGATCCTGTTTACACTGATGTTTTTCCGGTCCCTAAGAGGATTTCGGACATTGTTACTAAGGAGTGGGATAGACCAGGTATTCCGTTCGCTCCCCCTCCTGTTTTTAAGAAAATTTTCCCCATTTCTGACACCATAAAGGACTCATGGCAGACGGTCCCTAAGGTGGAGGGAGCTATTTCTACTCTGACTAAGCGTACAAATATACCTATTGAAGACAGTTGTGCTTTCATTGATCCTATGGATAAAAAGTTAGAGGGTCTCCTAAAGAAAATTTTTGTTCATCAGGGTTTTCTTCTTCAACCTATAGCGTGCATTGTTCCAGTAACCACTGCAGCTGCCTAACCAGGCTTGGAACAAGGGTAAACAGGCCAAAAAGCCTGCTGCTGCCACTAAGACAGCATGAAGGGGTAGCCCCTGATCCGGGACCGGATCCAGTAGGGGGCAGACTTTCTCTCTTTGCTCAGACCTAGGCAAGAGACGTTCAGGACTCCTGGGCCATAGAAATTGTAACCCAGGGGTATCTCCTAGATTTCAAAGATTCTCCTTCAAGGGGGAGGTTCCATCTTTCTCAATTGTCTGTAAACCAGACAAAAAGAGAGGCGTTCTTACGCTGTGTAGAAGACCTTTTTACCATGGGAGTGATCTGCCCAGTTCCGAACACAGAACAGGGGCAAGGTTTCTACTCCAATCTGTTTGTGGTTCCCAAAAAAGAGGGAACCTTCAGATCAATTCTAGATCTCAAGATCCTAAACCAATTCCTAAGAGTTCCATCCTTCAAGATGGAGACCATTCGGACTATTTTACCAATGATGCAGGAGGGTCAATATATGACTACTGTGTATCTAAAGGATGCGTATCTACACATTCCTATCCACAAAGATCATCACCAGTTCCTCAGGTTTGCCTTTCTGGACAGGCATTACCAGTTTGTGGCTCTTCCCTTCGGGTTGGCCACGGCACCAAGAATCTTCACAAAGGTGCTAGGGTCCCTTCTGGCGGTCCTACGGCCGAGGGGCATAGCAGTGGCGCCTTATCTAGACATCTTAATTCAAGCGTCGACTTTCCAACTTGCCAAGTCTCACACAGACTTAGTGTTGGCCTTTCTAAGATCTCATGCGTGGAAGGTGAACGTGAAAAAGAGTTCTCTTATTCCTCTCACAAGAGTTCCATTTCTGGGAACTCTGATAGATTCGGTGGACATGAAAATATTTCACGGAGGTCAGGAAATCAAAGATTTTAACCACCTGCCGAGCTCTTCATTCCATTCCTCGGCCGTCAGTGGCTCAGTGTATTGAGGTAATCGGACTTATGGTAGCGGCAATGGACATAGTTCCGTTTGCTCGCTTGCATCTCAGACCACTGCAACTATGCATGCTCAAACAGTAGAATGGGGATTATGCATATTTATCTCCTCAGATAAATCTGGATCAAGATACCAGAGACTCTCTTCTTTGGTGGTTGTCACAGGATCACCTGTCCAGGGGAATGTGTTTCCGCAGGCCAGCGTGGGTTATTGTGACGACGGACGCCAGCCTACTGGGCTGGGGTGCAGTCTGGAATTCCCTGAAAGCACAGGGTTTGTGGACTCAGGAGGAGGCCCTCCTACCGATAAATATTCTGGAATTAAAAGCGATATTCAATGCTCTTCAGGCGTGGCCTCAGCTGGCTTCGGCAGGATTCATCAGGTTTCAGTCTGACAACATCATGACTGTAGCTTATATCAATCATCAGGGGGGAACAAGGAGTTCCTTGGCGATGATAGAAATTTCCAGGATAATCTGATGGGCAGAGACACACTCTTGCCATCTATCAGCGATCTATATCCCAGGGGTGGAGAACTGGGAGGCAGATTTTCTAAGTCGTCATCCGGGGGAGTGGGAGCTCCATCCGGAGGTGTCTGCTCAACTGGTTCAGCTATGGATCTGATGGCGTCTCGTCAGAACGCCAAACTTCCTTGTTACGGATCCAGGTCAAGGAATCCTCAGGCAGTACTGATAGATGCTCTAGCAGTAACCTCGTTCAACTTGGCTTATGTGTTTCCACCATTCCCTCTCCTTCCGCGTCTGATTGCCAGAATCAAACAGGAGAGAGCTTCAGTGATTTTGATAGCACCTGCGTGGCCACGCAGGACTTGGTATGCAGACCTGGTGGACATGTCATCTCTGCCACCGTGGACTCTGCCACTGAGACAGGACCTTTTGATTCAAGGTCCATTCAAGCATCCAAATCTCATTTCTCTGCAACTGACTGCTTGGAGATTGAACGCTTGATTTTATCAAAGTGGGGTTTCTCTGAGTCGGTCATAGATACCTTGATTCAGGTTCGAAAGCCTGTCACCAGGAAGATCTATCATAAGATATGGCGTAAATATCTTTTTTGGTGTGAATCCAAAGGCTACTCATGGAGTAAGATCAGGATTCCTAGGATTTTGTCTTTTCTCCAAGAAGGATTGGAGAAAGGATTGTCCGCTAGTTCCTTAAAGGGACAGATATCTGCTTTGTCTATTCTGTTGCACAAGCGTCTGGCAGATGTCCCAGACGTCCGGGCTTTTTGTCAGGCTTTAGTTAGAATTAAGCCTGTGTTTAAACCTGTTGCTCCGCCATGGAGTCTCAATTTAGTTCTTAAAGTTCTTCAGGGGGTTCCGTTTGAACCCATGCATTCCATAGATATTAAGCTTCTATCTTGGAAAGTTCTGTTTCTAGTTGCTATCTCTTCAACTCGAACAGTTTCTGAACTATCTGCATTACAATGTGACTCGCCTTATCTTGTTTTCCATGCTGATAAGGTGGTTTTGCGTACCAAACCTGGGTTCCTCCCTAAGGTTGTTTCTAACAGGAATATCAATCAGGAAATTGCTGTTCCTTCTCTGTGTCCTAATCCTTCTTCTAAGAAGGTCCGTCTGTTGCACAACTTGGACGTGGTTCGTGCCTTGAAGTTTTATTTGCAGGCAACCAAAGATTTTCGCCAATCATCTTCTTTGTTGTCTATGCTGGAAAGCGTAGAGGTCAAAAGGCTACGGCTACCTCTCTTTCCTTTTGGCTGAAAAACATCATCCGTTTGGCTTATGAGACTACTGGACAGCAGCCTCCTGAAAGAATTACAGCTCACTCCACTAGAGCGGTGGCTTCCACATGGGCTTTTAAAAATGATGCTTCTGTTGATCAGATTTGTAAGGCTGCGACTTGGTCTTCGCTTCATACCTTTTCCAAATTTGATACTTTTGCTTCTTTGGAGGCTATTTTTGGGAGAAAGGTTTTACAAGCAGTGGTGCCTTCCGTTTAGGTTCCTGTCTTGTCCCTCCCTTCATCCGTGTCCTAAAGCTTTGGTATTGGTATCCCACAAGTTAGGATGAATCCGTGGACTCGGCACATCTTGCAAAAGAAAATAGAATTTATGCTTACCTAGTAAATATCTTTTGCGATGTACCGAGTCCACGGCCCACCCTGTCTATTCAAGACAGATAGTATTTTTTTTTATGTAAACTTCAGTCACCTCTGCACCTTATAGTTTCTCCTTTTCTTCCTTGGCCTTCGGTCGAATGACTGGGGGGTGGAGTTAAGGGGGGAGCTATATAGACAGCTCTGCTGTGGTGCTCTCTTTGCTACTTCCTGTCAGGAAAGACAATATCCCACAAGTTAGGATGAATCCGTGGACTCGGTACATTGCAAAAGAAAGAAATTTATCAGGTAAGCATAAATTCTGTTTTTCGATAATCTTCTGCCCTTTTTGTTGTTTTCTCTGGAAAACGTAAGGGTCAGAAGGCCACTTCTTCTACTCTTTCCTTCTGGTTAAGAAGTATGATTAGTTTTGCTTATGAGACTACTGGACAGCAGCCTCCTGAGAGAATTACGGCTCATTCCACTAAGGCTGTCACCTCTTCTTGGGCTTTCAAAAATTAAGCTTCTGTGGAACAGATTTGCAAGACGGCAACATGGTCTTCTTTGCATACTTTTTCCAAATTATACAAGTCTGTTACTTTTGCCTCGGCTGAGGCTTCTTTTGGGAGAAAGGTTCTTTAAGCTGTGGTGCCTTCTGGTTAGGTCCTCCTGCCTTTTTTCTTCCTCCCTATTCATTCCGTGTCCTCTAGCTTGGGTATTGGTTCCCACTAGTAATTGAAATGACGTTGTGGACTCTTAGGAAAGAAAACAAAATGTATGCTTACCTGATGAATTTCTTTCTTTCCGGACATGGAGTCCACAACCCCGCCCTCTTTTTAATTATATTTCGGCAGTTTTTTTGAGTAAACCTCAGGCACCTTATTCACCCTTGTGTTTCTTCTTTTTCCATTTCCTTCTGCTGAATGACTGCTGGTTATGGGTAAGGGAAGTTACATTTAACAGCTTTGCTGGGATGCTCTTTGCCTCCTTTAAGTCAAAATTATAGATTCTTTTTGACTTAAATGTCCCTGCACTGGGTTGCCTAGCACTCTTCAAGGACTTGAGACAGACCTTATTTCAAGGGTATCCCTGTATGAACACAGGTAAATCAGTTAGTGGCCAGGCATTATTTTCATTAATGAAATGTAAACATTAGACAACCCTGGCTAAACAAAGTTAAAATGTCATCCCGGTGATGCACCTTTAAAAGGATATGTGCGGATGTGCCAGTCAGCAGAATAAATTGTAGTCTTTGACTGTCTTATCTGTACGTATCCTTTTCTGAGTACTCCGTATGAGCATGTCCATATGTGAGTTTGCAGAAGGGAATTTCCTAAAAATGAACAAAGCAGAGCAGGTTGTGGTTTATTATAAGCCTTTATAAGGCATGTAGTATGCGTTAGATAAATCTAATTGACCCTTGAGTACCTTTTTAAGTGGAATATTATGATCTCTGGAGGCTTGTATATCCATGTTTTCATTGATGTATTTTGACTAATTTTACAGACCGAGCAGTTTCTTTTCTTTGTCCAGGTCACCATATCTTCATGGAAAAAGTATTCAAGACATTCCTACCGAATAGGAAAAATATTTTAGTGCTTAATTGATAAGGAATAATAATAATATGATCATATATTTATAAATGAACATATTGTAAATATGTTTGGTCCCTAAGACATCAGCTGTACAAATCTGTTAAGGTTTGAGTGCCTAGAGTCAGATTAATACTCTAGCAGACTCTAGACAATATATTATATAAAAGCACAGCAATTCTTTACTGACTAGACAGCTATACGCCTAAATCTACATATAAACTAGAACAATTTTACAGGGAGCGGCTGCTGGTTATGTCATCTTCCTTAAATGCATTTTTTATCTGGGCACTGGATTTGGCTTTTGATGAGGTTAAAAGGCAAGACTTTTTGAATTTTTTGCAGAAATTAAATTACTTCTGAATTTTGTCTCTGAAGCCACTAATGATGAGCTAACTGGTGGCTATGCACATATGCCTCTTGGCATTGGCTCACCAGGTGTGTTCAGTTCCCAGTAGTGCATTTCTGCTCTGGAGCTGACTTTTGCAAGGGTTAAACAAATAGTTATATGCAAGCAGTAGTGCAATAATAAAGTTCTCTTTGCTTATATGCACTTGTATGCCCTGTTAAGTATAATAAACTAGGCATATATAAACTGACTTTGCTGTGCTTTTTCTGCCATTGACTGTAGTTTGAAAGGTTGCTAAGCAAAAAATCAAACTTTAGGTTGCTTTGCTAACACAAGGTAGGGGCCCTATTATTTAAAGCTCTCTGGGCTTCTGAGATTCTATAAAAATTATGGCCAGTGTTATAAAGCCCCTGTCTTTATTCTCTAAGGGCAGTTTTTACCATGAGAACAGTGTGTCTCACAAATGGGTGTTCCATGCTTTTAAGTATGTGAAGGCAAGCATACATTACAAAAGGTCTAAAAAAACACATCATTTAAAGATTGTATAAAATGATTTAATTATTTTGTTAAATAAAAGTATGCAGTAAAAATTGTATTGTTTAGATTGACAGGTCATAAATGTTGGAGCTAATGCTCCGAGATGGTCGTGTTCAACCTGGCTTTGGAAGAAAATTCCCTAGTAACAACACTGCATATTTTCTTTTGAAGACTCAGATCATTGTAAGGAGGAGGACATTTTTTTGATTCCTATAACAAAAAAGGACTATTATATTATTTGCCTAGGCTTCTTATTTTTTTTTTCTTCTGACACAATCGAAATAACGTCAGGTCCAAATAAATTCTTCCTTTTTTTTTAAAAAAAAAAGAAGAGATAAAAGTCTATCTTTGGACATCCTGCTAGCTGACAATGAGTTAAATCATAAAGCCTTCTGGTCAGCACTACTTAAGTCATCAAATGTAATTATTTCAAATAAGTGCATAAATCGACTTGAGAAGTTTCAAACAATTTTGAAAATCTTCATTCACAGAGTCTTTTAAAAATTTGTTCAGACAAATTGTTACACAAAGAGCAGATGCAACTGCTACAGAAGCAATGCTTGCTGGTTCCTGAAAGATGTGCTATCCTCTAAGGCAAAGATGGGGAACCTTGGCCCTCCAGATGTTTCAGTACTACATTTCCCATGATGCTCAACTGGACTTCAGAGTGCCTAAGCATCATTGGTAATGTAGTTCTGAAACATCAGGAGTGCCAAGCTTCTCCATCCCCGCTCTAAGGGAACAGAAGTGCAGTTTACCAAAGCTCTACATTAGAAGCCAGTAAAGAGCAACTGCTACAGAAGCAATGCTTGCTGAAAAAGGCCTTTCGATTAAAGAAAGGTTACTAATTTCAAGTCCACAGGGTTCCTAAAAGATAACAGCAGTGCACTTTTTCCAAAGGGAACAGTAGTGCCATCTCCCAACGCTCTACACTAGAAGCCAGTAAAGGAAACATCCTATTTAGAGAACAGATTAAAAGAGAAGACCAGGCTTGGTTTACTCTCTTATAATTATTTTAATAAGGTCCTCAAGAACAGAAAGAAAACCTCTTGTGACCTAGCAGATGGTTTAAAAATAAAATCATGTTGTTTGGAAGGTTTTTCCTTTCGATGATTTAAGGTATTGGATGCTTAAAGTACATAAAACCTCTTTAAGGAAAGGACAAATATGTTCAAGATTCTAAAGAGAGAGAACAGCACTCCATGAGATAGAACAGAAGCTGGAATAACTTCCATGCATGTTCATTTTTATTGTTCAAGCTCAAACATGAGAGGTAGACTTTGTGCCTGATCAGTAAAAAGTATCCTGATCATCATAAAAAAAAACTCACCTTCAGAAAACAACACTACCTGCCTCACACTGTAAAGTATCGCCACTGAAAAGGTGTCAAGACAAATATGGCTGAAACCCTACTATCAAACTACTGGAGATGTATCCCAATCAAAGTGCAGGTTACTCCCCTGGAACACCCGGCTAACCACCACAGAATGCCTACACCTACTGTATGTCATATTTTAACTACACTCCCCTGGGACATCCAGCTAACTCTCACAGACTGCGAACACCTACATTTTATCTTCCCTATACTCCCCCTGAAACGCCCAACTAACTCCCACAGAACGCCTACACCTACGTCATGTCTTTAATCTATCTGACTAATAAAGTATACAAGAAAAAATATATATAAATATTTATGTTAAAAATAATAAACAATCAAAAATAACTATTTTAAATGATATACATTATACATGACAATGCATATCATTTTAACATGGTATATAAATGCAATGCTACACTAAACTATTAACACCTTACGCACCCCCAGTGCAACCTACACTATTAACCACTAATCTCCCAAAACCTAAAGACCTTACCACCCCCTAGGATTTTTCTATTGGTCGATTGGGCTAAGTATTAAAAAAATCAGCCAATAGAAATTCAAGAGCATCTCTGAAAGGGCAGATTTCAGCTCTTTCAGTTTTGTTCCACAGAAAGATTGCTAATATTCTTGATGTTCATTGTTTTGTTCAGTCTTAGGCTTGATAATAGGTTTAATACGAACCAATTTCTCCTCCATGGAATCTTAACCTAGTGTTAAGGGTTTTGCAGGCTCTTCCTTTTGAACCTATGTAAAAATTGGGCATTAAACTACTTCCTTGGAAAGTTTTTTTTTCTTTTGTCTACATCTTCTGCAAGAAGAGTTTCTGAATTGTCTGCTCCTTCTTGTGAGCCTCCTTATCTTAATTTTCATCAGGATAAGGCTGTTTTTTACCAAAGGTTGTTTCTTCAGACAACTTTGGCAGAGAGATTGTTGTTCCTTCTTTGTGCCCTAATGCTAAAAATGCTTCTGAAAGATCTTTGCATTCTTTGGATGTTTTTGGGCATTGAAATATTATGTTGATACTATTAAGGATTTTGGACAAACTTCTAGTTTGTTCTTTTTTTCCTGGCCCAAGAAAAGGTCAGAACTCTGCATTTTCTTTAGCCTCTTGGTTAAAACTTTTGATTCACAAAGTTTATTTTGGAGGCAGGTCAGCCTCCGCCGCAGCAGATTACTGCTCATTCTACGAGGTAACTTGTCACTTCTTGGGCTTTTAAGTAAAAGGGTTCCGTTGATCAAATTTGCAAGGCAGCTCTTTTTTGATACTTTTAACTAAATTCTACCATTTTGATGTTTTTGCTTCTTCTGAAGCAGCCTTTGGTAGAAAGGTTCTTCAAGCAGTTTTCTCAGTTTGATTGCTTTGCCTGTTTTCTTTTTTAACTGCATTTCATTTTTGTTGGGGTTGTGGATTTATTTTCTCAGTGGTAAAATATGTTTTTAAATCCCTCCATGTATGTTATTACTTGTGGACTACACAGTGTGGGCATTAGTTCCCATGAGTAATGGATCATGGACTCTCACTACCTATATGAAAGAAAACAAAAATAATTTATGCTTACTTGATAAATCAATTTATTTCATGGTGGTGAGAGTCCACGAGACCCCACCCTATATTTTCTAGAGTTAAATTTATTTGTGGCACATCTTTTTTCCCTGCTCCTTTGCCTCTTCTGCTCTTATTCCTTTTTCTTGCCTCACTTGTTTGGCTATACGTTAGACTGAGGTATGTGGGAGGTGTTTTATAGTGCTCTTGGGGTTTGGGAATCTTTGTCTCCTCCTAGTGGTAGAGAAGAGTAATTCACATAAGTAATGGATTGTGGACTCTTACCACCATGAAATAAATTAATTTATCAGGTATGCATAAATTGTGTTTTTTACATTTGGGATTACCTTGTATCTATGCCTCTGCAGATTGCCCCCTTATCTCAGTGATTTTCACAAGCCTGCATTTTAGCCAATTAGTGCTGTATCATGCATAACCCCATGGGAGTGAGCACAATGTTATCTTTATGGCAAACATGAGCTAGCATTGTCTGGCTTTGAAAAGCTAATAAAATGCACTGAGATAAGAGGCAGCCTTCTGGGGCTTAGACACAGGCAGAAATTTAGAGGTTCAGGATTTATAAAGTATATTAATATAACAATGTTGGTTGTACAAAACTGGAGAATGGGCAGTAAAGGTATTTTCTCTACTTTTAAACAATAAACTTTTTGTAGTTTGTCACTTTAACTATTGGACACAATCATTTCTAAGGGGTGTGCTATTTGGCATTACAACATTACAGTTTTTCCTCACAGACTCTGTAAGTAACACTATATATAGTTGTTTTCCTACCTGTAGAGATCGTTGTAGGCCGGGGGGAATTGGCAGAGACATAACTGTAAAACTTTCATACTTGTAGTTTGTGTACCCACACTCCAAGCAAACAGTGTCATGCCGCAGAACTCCTTGTAGTAGGCGTGTGATTACTGATGGCTGACTAGTATTACTGGCTAAGCAGCTGTCTGTGCTTTCTCTTACACCAGATTTTCTTTCTACTGTCTGAAACAGAAATACGGTATTCTTTCTACTGTCTGAAACAGAAATACGGTACTATTTGCCTCCATTTTAAAGCTGTATATAAAACTAATTTTAAAAGTTAATTTTACTTAAAGGGACAGTCTGGTCCAAAATAAACTTTCCATTTTACTTTTATCTTCAATTTTGCTTTGTTCTCTTGGTATTCTTAGTTGAAAGCTAAACCTAGGTAGGCTCAAATACTAATTTCTTAGCCCTTGAAGGCCGCCTCTTATCTGAATAAATGTTGACAGTTTTTCACAACTAGAGGGCGTTAGTTCATCAGCACTGATAAGGGGGTGTTTTGCAGTGGCTTAAATGCAAGGTAATCAAAGAGGTAAAAAGTATATTAATATAACCGTGTTGGTTATGTAAAACCGTTGGTTATGCAAAACTGGGGAAAGGGTAATAAAAGGATTATCTATCTTTTTAAACAATACAAATTCTGGTGTAGACTGTCCCTTTTAAGTGGAGCGTTTTCTCAATATTAGGAGGTTTCTACATTATTTATGCTTTTTTTAGAGCTCCATAGTATATTATAGAGAGGATTTCTAACTAGAGAAATATAGTTAACTCCACTTTGCTTACATATGTTAGGTCTTCATGTAATACATTCAGTGTATAAATCAGTAATTCCTGAGCATCCTCCTGGTTTCCTCTTTTAAATGGAGGGTGAATTCTGCAAACGGCAACCCAAAAATCTTCTGGTGATATATAATCAGGTTCCCCAAACCACATGGCATCCATAAGTTCAGCAAATGTTCGTGCAACTTCACATTTCTCCCTGTAAATGAAATATTCAGTTGCATTATTTTATTTATTTTATGTGCCTCTAAGCACAGGTGTGCAGTTATAGTTTACTGCTTGTGTCAAATTCATCACATTTACATTTGCTTTTAATTGTAAGGAACTTTATGTTAAACAATTAGGAGAAGTAATTTAAAGTGATGGTAAACTCACTACATGAAGTCTGCAATATATTAAAGCTCTACGTACAAATAATACACTGAGGCACTTATTTTTAGGCTAAATAATGTAGTAGACCGAATAACTAAAAACTTTTAATCCCACGTTACCCTGTTCCTGGCCGCCTCCGTGTTAAAGACATTTTTTCCTATTTTGACTGGCATATGGTACAGCCAATAGGGGATGCACCATACACCCTATGTATTTTCTCATTGCCATGCTCCCGTGCCGTGCTCCCGTGCTGCGGCGTTGAGGGTTTTCAGTTAGGATTACAAACTGTGCAGGTGCATTTCTTAGACTATCCGAAAGCAGCCTAAAAACTGCACCTGCGCAGTTTGGAATCCTAACTGAAAGCCCTCAACGCCGTGGCACGGGAGTGCGGTGATGAGAAAATACAGGGGCATCCCCTATTACCATCACTTTAAGAGCAATTTTACATGAATCTCACTAACAGAAGCCATTTGCTATCAAACATATTTTTCCATAAAGAGAATGTCATTTTAAACAACTTTCTAATATAATTTTTTCTTTGTTCTTTTGGTATCTTTTGTTGAAAAGCAGGGACATAAGCTCAGGTGCGTGCATGTGCCTGGAGTACTATATGTCAGCATGTAATGCTCCAGACACCTACCTAGGTATCTCTTCAACAAAGAATAACACAGAACGAAGCAAATTTGATAATAGAAGTAAATTGAATTTTTTTAAAAAACTATTGTATGTTCTGTCTGAATTACAAAAGAACCTTTTTGGGTTTCATATCCCTTTTACTTGCTGAAATAGAATAATTTGTGAAATAGTATTGATTAAAATTGTGGTTTTTATTCTAATTGCATTCATTTACGCTGCAGCAAACACGTTCCGTCTTATATACATTGGCAATTTTACATTTTAAATATCACATTGCTCAGGAAAATTATCATCATATTTTTTTTTTCTGTTTTATCTATATCAGGTTATCCAGCCTATTCATTGGGATTTCTTTTTATTTGTAGAGCCAGTGACCCAACTTAAGAAATTCTATTGAACCAAATGATATTCTACCTTATAAACAAACTTTAAATGAGCTTCCCTTTTGCAAGAGCCACAAACAGGCATACTTACATACACAGACCCTTATACACTTACGTCACACAGGAAGGATAAGAGTAATGATGTTCCAGAGAGGAACACTTTGGGCTAGATTGGGTGGACCTGATATAATTAATATATATATATATGTGTATCCTTCCCGAGAACGTAGGCACTCACTGGTCTTTAGACATAATCCATTTATTGATCCATAGAAAAAAGTTACATTAACATGACGTTTCGGTACATAATTGTACCTTTATCAAATGTAGCAAAAGATAGATATTAAAAACTTCCTAAATAACTTACCCCAATCCACCACCTAAATACCCCTAGTGTACACCGCATGCCGCCAAATCTCTGTGAGTGAAGTCGGCGTCTGACGTCATCAAGGCGCGTTGGACCATGCGCCCTGTGAGATCGTAGAGCCGAAGTTGCCATAGCAACATGTAAACAAAACACGGTACCTGCGGTAACGCTGGTGTAACTCTGTGCAGCTATGTCATCTCAAAACTATACAGCGCTGAATGTTTGTAATGTGAAGCACATCCACATATATTACATCAGAGTAAGAAATACCCATATATCTGTAATATTAAAACCAGCACCTACATAACAGCGCAGTATCCCAGAGAAATGACAGAGTAGAAAACTAAAAAATTAACTATATACATATGTGTATCAGTGCAACATCACTATCAATCCTAAAAACTGTAATAGACCTGTGTTTAATTTTATGCCATAGCATCAGATAACAGTATCTAATTACAGATATAGGTAAAACTACTGGTTTACATTCATACCTAATTGTCATATGGTAGAAACATAGGAACCAATGTGAGAGCCATTATGAACCATGTTGAAGTCCATATAACCAGCTGAGCGTTTGCAGGTTGAATGTGATCATAAATTTGTTATTACACAGATGTGTGATGTAACTTTTTTCTATGGATCAATAAATGGATTATGTTTAAAGACCAGTGAGTGCCTACGCTCTTGGGAAGGATACACATTATTGGTTTGTAGTGCACCTTGGCGGTTGGATCAAGTAAGATAGTGCTGTCCTTAACTTGGACTGTATATATATATATATATATATATATATATATATATATATACTGACTAGAGATTTCTCTCCTATATTTGGTCTATTTAGGAACCTGATCACAACACTAAATAATATTGGTTCAAGATGGCTGCTCACTATGATGAGTTATTAAAGAGTTTCTAACCCAAATGCTGTAACACTAGTGCCTATAATACATAGATACCTATGTTAAAGTCCTTTGGTCCTAATTACCACTGTACTGATGCCTCCATCCATGGGAGGTTCTACACTATAACATTTGTGGGTGCAAAAAGTTGACCACAAGCTAATTAATAGTGGTGGTCATAGGGTTACCACATAGTCTGTATTTTACTGATACGGACAGTATTTTTAAAGTTAAGGTCAAAAATAAAGATTAAATGTAGAAATAATTATGATATCCTGGTCAAACTTTTTCTAATTGTATTGTAGTTGAATTATAAAAAAATATAAAAAAATATAATTTATAATTTAGTTCCTGAATAATGCTGCATAATTATTTATGTGAAATTAGCTAATGAATGGATGGTATTTTATTCCAGAAAGGTGGCAACCCTACTGGTAAAGGGACTGATATCTACTTTACCTCGCACTTTGCTGTTTGTTAAAAGGGCAATATCTAGCAAATTTAGGACAGTCTGTACATTTGGGGTGCACCTGTAATGAATGTTTGTGCATAGTACCCCCCAAAAACCATTAGAACAAAAACTAGGCCTTATCGAGCTTGGCCTTCCATTTACAATAAACCATAACCATTATTTATTTATTTATTTATAAAATATTTTACCAGGAAGGATACATTGAGATTTCTCTCATTTTCAAGTATGTCCTTGGTACACAAAACATTGCATTGATACAATGGGTACAATAAAATACAAAAACAATAACAATATTAATACATAATATATGCAGAAATTTAACATAGAATAGAAAAGGAAATATATAATCAACCATGACAAGTGCATTCTGTTTCAAAATATGTAGAGAGGGATCTCTTAAAGGATATAAGGCTTGGGGAAGGTTTGAACGTGTGCGGGAGGTCGTTCCATAATTGCAGTGCGTTTTAGGAAAAGGAGGATCGAGCTGCTTTCTTTTTGTATTGAGGCAAGCTAAATAATGTACTGGTACTGGATCGGAGGTTATAGGAGCTGGGAATAGCCGGGGAGAGCATTCTGCTTAGGTAGGGTGGGAGCTTCCCAGAAAAGCTCTTAAACACAAGGCAGGAAAGATGGAGGGTGCGTCTGGATACCAGCGACAGCCAGTTTAGTTCTTTTAGCATGTCACACTGGTGGGTCCTGTAGTTACATTGTAGCACAAAGCGTCAGAACGAGTTATACAGTGTATTTAGTTTATTAAGATGAGTTTGCGGTGCAGGTGCCTATACTATGTCCCCATAATCCATGATTGGCATCAGCATTTGCTGTACAATCTTTTCCTTTACTGTATGGCTGAGGCAGGATTTGTTTCTGTACAGGGCACCTAGTTTTGGAAAAAGTTTAGATGCAAGTTTTTCTATGTGGAGGCCAAAAGATATATTGGGGTCTAACAACATACCCAAGTATTTGAAAGAGTGAACTGCGGTCAGTGTGCAATTTGATTTTGTTTTGATGCATAGATGAGAATTTTGTAGTTTGTGTAATTTAGGTCCTGTTCCAAAGATCATTGTGACAGTTTTATCAGTGTTTTGGAAGATTATTTTTTTTGAGATACACTTTTCTACCTCTGTGAACTGGTCTTGGAGCACTGCTTCAAGTTGCGGCAGATCGGAATTGTTTGCATAGATTACTGTGTCATCTGCGTACATGTGTACAGTTGAGGATTTGCAGACATTAGGCAGATCATTTATAAATAATGTGAATAGTAGGGGGCTGAGAATGGAACCTTGGGGAACACCACACGTGACTGGGAGAGGGTGGGAGTCACTGTCAGAAATGGAGACATATTGTGATTGATCCGATACATATGATCGAAACCAGGTTAGCGGACGATCAGCAATACCTGAGTTTTTTTTTAGTTTAAGCAGTAGTATGTTGTGGTCTACTGTGTCAAAGGCCTTTGTAAAATCAAGGAAAATAGCTCCAGTTAGGTCTCCTTGTTCCATGCCAGTTTGGTTGTCGTTGCAAACTTTTAGGAGGGCAGTTTTAGTGGAGGGATTCGGGCGAAAACCTAATTGATCAGGGGTCAGATAGTTAGATTATTGGTAATATTCACATAATTGCGTATGGACACATTTTTCTAAGATTTTTGACAATACTGGGAGCAATGATATTGGGCGATAGTTAGAAACCAAGGTTATCTCCCCACTTTTATGGATAGGCACTACTCTTACAGTCTTCCAAAGTTTGGGTATGTATCCAGACACCAAGGATTCGTTAATTAGGGTTGTGACAGGTTTAGCAATTGCCGGTGCACTGAGCTTCAACAGCATTGCTGGGATTTGATCAGGTCCAGGCTTGTTTTTTCATTTTTAGATTATTAAGGTGTTTTCTTAATGACATTGATGGGTACAGGTCTAAAATTTAACTTCTCTATATTGGGTTTTTGCTGATTTAGTGGGGCCTGATCCACATTTGTAGTTTCAAGATGCATGTCATTTATTAGTTTGTCAATCAGGGTGGTGGAGCATTCGACAAAATAATTGTTAATGGCATTTGCTACTTCTAAGGGGAGTTGCAGGGTTTGGTTGTCCACATTGACAGTGGAGGGTTGGGAGTGGATTGGTGGAGTTTTTAAGTTATTTATGAGTTTCCAAAACTTTCTAGGGTTTGATATGTTATTGTTCAGATTTTCACAGAAATATGTTTTTATATGTTATACACAGTGATCGTTCATAGAGCCACTATGTTTGCCTCACCAGATATAAACTACTAACCCAATATCCCTCACTGGAATTATTACAACCACATACAGCTTAAATTGAGCAATTAGGCAAGTTGACTGTCAAACTGAGCAAGCCCTCTCTCCTGATTGGTTATTGTCAATCATAATTACGTGATTTTTTTGCTGAAGCATTGACTCTGATCCCACACTTGACACTGGGTCCAATCTCCTGTTAAGAACTACTTGGCACCTAGCACCTTGTGCTTTCCTTTGGCCTGGCCCTTACCAAATGCAGTAAGTTCCCACCTTCCGCAGGTGTCCTATGGCTCCTATTACACTAACTTCCCACATAGGGGGATCAGTGTCACCCTTCTGGCCCTGCTACTCCTTCTCTGCGCCTGGTTCATTCTTGTCCTCTTGGATGATTGAATGAGGCCCATTTATCAAGCTCCAAACGGAGCTTGAGGGCCCGTGTTTCTGGCGAGTCTTCAGACTCGCCAGAAACAGCAGTTATGAAGCAGCGGTCTAAAAACCGCTGCTCCATAACCCTGTCAGCCTGATCTGATGAGGCGGACAGGAATCACCACAATTCAACCCGATCGAGTACGATCGGGTTGATTGACGCCTCCCTGCTGGCGGCCTATTGGCTGCAAGTCTGCAGAGGGCGGCGTTGCACCAGCAGCTGTTGTGAGCTGCTGGTGCAATGCTGAATACGGAGAGCGTATTGCTCTCCGCATTCAGCGATGTCTGTCGGACCTGATCCGCACTGTCGGATTAGGTCCGACAGACATATAATAATTCGGCCTCATTGTCTATGTTTCAGAGTTTAAGTTTATATGCTGTTTAGTGTAATCATAAGCATTGCCTTTTTGTGTCTAACTGTTGTTTTGTTTTTGTTTGTTAAAAAAAAAAAAAGATTTGTTTAAATAACTGAATTTGTAAACATTACAGACTTTGCATGTCACATGGTACCCTCAGTGTTAACATTAATTTTGTTTGATTTAATGTAGTAAAATCAGATTTACCAAACTAGACACATTTGAAACTGCCACGACAGGAAGTAATCCACCAGTGGAGTGGTGCTGCACAGACACTGTATGACTGCATTCATGTAGCACGAGTTGCCCAGGTTACACAGGCCAGTGACTCCTTGCTCTTTCCTGCTCTTGTGTTCAACCAGGCAAGAACTCTGCGAGGAACCTTTATCACTGTTTAAGAATGAGAGGAAAGGTTATATAATAACAGACATTACTTACATTGTTATTTCTAACACTATCTGAGGGGAGTTAGCATGCCCTGCCATTCTGTTGCAGCAGTCTTGGCACTCTCCATAGAGCCCTATGTGGTACCAACGGTTTCTCCCAGCTGGGGGGAAGACATAATTAGAACCCTGTTTATTATCATTTAATTATTATAATTATTTCTTAGGCTATGTTATGCTATATTTTTCAATTCCATTATTATCTCTGTCATAACATTTATATCTTATAATTCCCTGTTCTTTATTTAAATATTTTTCAAAATTCATTTTAAACATGATATACTCCATGTTTTTCTGGTGTCCCTGATTATTCTTGAAAATCCTTTCTTCCCTGAGTTTTGTCAAATGCTTTAACCTGCTTTAAGATTGCAAAGTATCGTTAAGATAATGTTGTAAGAAGCCACTGGAAAACTAAAGTTTCTAATGAATTGGAATAGCTATAAAGGGACATAAAACCCATTTTGTCTTTTATGATTCAGATAAAACTTGTGATTTTAAACAACTTTCCAATTTACTTCTGTCTAATTTGTTTTATTCTCTTGATATCCTTTGTTGAAATAGATACCTAGGTAGACTTAGGAGCTGCTGATTGGTGGCTGCATATATATGCCTCTCGTCGACTTACAGCTAGCTCCCAGTAGTGCATTGCTGCTTCTTCCACAAAGGGTACCAAGAGAATGAAGCAAATTAGATAGAACATACTATTTTTAACAACTTTACAAATTACTTCTATCTGAATTATGAAAGATACATTTTGTATTTAATTTTCCTTTAAATTTGACAACAGAAGAAAGAGGAAGAAATAGTCTTTATACAGCTATTCTAATAGCTATTATAGAACCCTTTACATGTTCCATTTCTTCTGCTGATAAATCCAACTTGGTAATATATCACATATATAAGGTTTCTTTTTCTGAAAGTCTCATGGTTATTACTTATTAGATTTATGTCCTCTCACCAAATCCAGGTAAACTCTGGTTGCCGATTATTATCATTATTTGAAATACATCAACAGGTTGCACAGTGATACAAAGGGTGTACAATAAATAAATAAAGATAAGACTAGTAAGGGAGGGTTAGAGGGTCCCTAGAGAGTTTACAATCAGAGGTCCATTCCAATAATTCCTCATTGATTTACAGGGTTTTTTTTTAATGTTTTTTTTTTTTTTTTAAATTCAACCTCATTGTAATTCATTTAAATAACCCACAATAAACGATTTATTTTATGCATTTCAAATATATTCATGCAATGAAAACATTCACAATATCTTACATGGAAACAATTTAACACTGATATTCCAATCAATAACAAAACACTTTTCTGGCAGCTTTTCAAAATGATTTTTTAGACTTCTCACCTATATTTCTTTTCATAGTATTTTTAAGTGGTATTTTTTTATGTTAAAAATATTGCTCACACTTTTAAACTATGAATCTGATACAAATATTAAATATAGTTATCCAGATGTACTATGAATGGAATTGTTTGGATCTTTAAACATGTTAATTATACAATTAATCAAATAATATAAATGTATTAACTGCAAATTGCAGACACAAACCAAACTCCCATTGATCTACACACGCCCACCAAAAACCCCTCCCCAGACAAAACACTCTTCACTGAAATCTCCCCCTATCCTACAGGACCTCAGCCCAGTGTATTCACTTATGTTGTCTTTGTTCCTCCATAGACAATAATGATCTTCAGTGCTCATTGAAGTCACCGTTCTTCATCTTCACCCAACAGAAAAAACTGTCCTCTGACAAAACCCAGTCCTCAAACTGTAGCTCCTGCTTCAGCAGAATATGTATCTTTCAAAAGATAAAATAATTAACATTCAAAGTAAAGAAATAAATCAAACTGTCATTACAGATGATATATAAATTCACAAAAGAGTGGTTCAGAGGATTTTATTTACTTGGTAATTTAGTTAGACCCAGTAGTGCAACTAGCACAGCTGATTGGATAAGCAGCAATTTCCTCCTAGGACTTTATACTGTATATGGTTAACCCCTTTGTGAGGGTTAAGCACATAGCAATACATCTTTGCTAGTGTTACATGCGCCAGCCATAATTCTATAAAGCCGCCAATAGTCCTGATCTCTACTAAAGGAAAATCCCAGTCGGGTTCATATGCAAAGAAAATATTTACCAATGAGCTTAGAGTTGCCATTTAGTACTGCAGTGCCCAGCAATGTAGTTGTATTCTCATATATAAGAGTATGTAGTCACTGTAACGCTGAGGTGACGCAGCCTCTAAAATATATACTGAAAATACAGAGTACAAAACATATTTTGAAACTAAATGTCTCCTACATATACTCAAATATAGAAACTATAGAATATGAATTCTTCATACATACAGGATATGTGTATTCCCCTATCTAAGAGCCAGTGGCTAGTGAATAATGCGAGTTTGCATCAAAAAGCCCTTCAGAGTACTGAGTTTGGACTTCAAATGTGGCTCTAATTAGTAGCCAAGTTGCCTAATTCTATCTGTTTGAATCAATGGAGCTTAGTAGTTTTACGGTATAAAAGTACCATTCATTATATAGTTTTCCTGTACATTTTAGCATCTCTGGTGTGTGGGGGTCTAATAGTAGCATCAGATATAGGAGAACTATCCGAGGTTGAGGCACCAGGTAGGGTGTTTGTTCTTTTAAATATAGTGTGCCTCAGAATTGTTATATGTTCTTCTATAATAAATATAAAAAAAGCTTAATTGTCTCCTCTGTGTAACTGTAACAAGTCCTGTTTCTTTAGCTAGTGAAGATGGATACTATATAGATTTCATTTTTATGTCCTTTTGTTAAGGCATGGATAAATATGTATGGGTACCTTTTTATACTGGAATTTGTATGTGTTTTTGCTACAACCACCATAAAAATATGATATATCATCCAAAAGTGAACAAATTTAAAGGGACAGTCTAGTTAAAATTAAACTTTGATGATTCAGACAGGGAAGCTACATGTCATTTTAAACAACTTTCCAATATATTTTTATCATCAAAATTGCTTTGTTCTATTGGTATTCTTAGTTGAAAGCTAAACCCCTAGGTAGGCTCATATGTTAATTTCTAAGTCCTTGAAGGCCGCCCATTTGATAGTTTTTCACAGCTAGAGGGTGTTAGTTCATGTGTGCCATGTAGATAACATTGGGCTCAGGCCCTCAGTTACCCAGGAGACAGCTCTGATTAGCTAAAATGAAAGTCTGTCAAAAGAACTGAAATAAGGAGAAAGTCTGCAGAGGTTTATATACAAGGTAATCACAGAGATAAAAAGTACATTAATATAACCATGTTGGTTATGCAAAACTGGGGAATATGTAATAAAGGGATTATCTATCTTTTTAAACAATAAAAAATCTGGAGTAGATTGTCCCTTTAACAGAAAAGAGGATTTATTTATTTGGTGGAAGTATAGTATCAAGATGGCAAGAAGAGTGGAGTAGAATGAAAGTAGCAAAAAAGAATGGGAATAGAATATAGTTACATACATACACCTTTTTCCTGAAATGCCACCACTGAAAACCCCAAATGCAAAGGATTAGGCTGAATCAATCCCATATTTTTCAGGATTGTTCTTGCCTTGTTGGAGGCATAGCAACATTACTTCATGTAACACTACATAATATATACAGTTGTTCTCATAAGTTTACATACCCTGGCAGAATTTATGATTTCTTGACCATTTTTCAGAGAATATGAATGATAACACAAAACCTTTTCTTTCACTCACGGTTAGTGTATGGCTGAAGCCATTTATTATCAATCAACTGTGTTTACTCTTTTTAAATCATAATGACAACAGAAACTACCCAAATGACCCTGATCAAAAATTTACATACCCTGGTGATTTTGGCCTGATAACATGCACACAAGTTGACTCAAAGGAGTTTGAATGGCTATTAAAGGTAACCATTCTCACATGTGATCTGTTTGCTTGTAATTAGTGTGTGTGTATAAAAGGTCAATGAGTTTCTGAACTCCTGACTCCAGTGCTGCACTGACGATTCTGGATTCTGAGTCATGGGGAAAGCAAAAGAATTGTCAAAGGATCTGTGGGAAAAGGTAGTTGAACTGTGTAAAACAAGAAAGGGATATAAAAAGATATCCAAGGAATTGAGAATGCAAATCAGCAGTGTTCAAACTTTAATAAAGAAGTGGAAAATGAGGGGTTCTGTTGAAACCAAACCACGGTCAGGTAGACCAACTAAAATTTCAGCCACAACTGCCAGGAAAATTGTTTGGGATGCAAAGACAAACCCACAAATAACTTCAGGTGTAATACAGGACATGTTGTGTGGCTGTTTCAAGATGCACAATAAGGAGGCACTTGAAGAAAAATGGGCTGCATGGTCGAGTCGCCAGAAGAAAGCCATTACTATGCAAATGCCACAAAGTATCCCGCTTACAATACGCAAAACAGCACAGAGACAAGCCTCAAACCTTCTTGCACAAAGTCATTTGGAGTGATGAGACTAAAATTGAGCTTTCTGGCCACAACCATAAACGCTACATTTGGAGAGGAGTCAACAAGGCCTATGATGAAAAGTACACCATTCCTACTGTGAAACACGGAGGTGGATCACTGATGTTTTGGGGTTATGTGAGCTACAAAGGCACAGGAAATTTGATCAGAATTGATGGCAAGATGAATGCAGTATGTTATCAAACAGAACGCCTCATTTTCCACTTCTTGATTAGAGTTTGAACACTGCTGATTTGCATTCCTTGGATGTCTTTTTATATCCCTTTCCTGTTTTATACAGTTCAACTAGCTTTTTCCCACAGATCCATTGACAATTCTTTTTCTTTCCTCATGACTCAGAATCCAGAAACGTCAGTGCAGCACTGGATGAAAGATGCAAGGGTCTGTCAGGAGTCCAGAAACTCATTGACCTTTTATACACACACACTAATTACAAGCAAACAGATCACAGGTGAGGATGGTTACCTTTAATAGCCATTCAAACCCCTTTGTGTCAACTTGTGTGCATGTTATCAGGCTAAAATCACCAGGGTATGTAAACTTTTGATCAGGGTCATTTGGGTAGTTTATGTTGTCATTATGATTTAAAAAGAGTAAACACCGTTGATTGATAATAAATGGCTTCAGCCAAACACTAACCATGAGTGAAAGAAAAGTTTTTGTGTTATCATTCATATTCTCAGAAAAATGGCCAAGAAATCATAAATTCTGCCAGAGTATGTAAACTTATGAGCACAACTGTATATATCTTTTTTTATGGGTGTACTCACTGGTAATGAGTACCACCACATCTGCCATCTCATACCAGGTAATATTTGTAATCATCATGTAAATAATAGTTTTCACAAGAAGAGGCTGCAAAATATATCAAGCGTTGTAAATAACTTTGTCCCTTTGCTTTTCTCAAAGTTAAAGAGCACAATATATCAATCAATCAATGCGTACCGGCACCTTTTCTGTTACAAAAAAGTACTGTGTATATATATATATATATATATATATACATACTGGTATATATGTATATATACATATATATATATATATATGTATATATACATATAAAACAGGACATTGGTGCCCATCCACTTGCAAATAAACGGACAAAATTTAAATGCTCAAAAAATTGCCCCCCCCCTTCCCAAAAGAAAACAACTCGTCTTTGCTTTTATATTAAAATTGGAATCTTAGCCACACAATTTGGTCATATTCTGCTTAGTCAGTCACTCACTTACGTATCCCAATGTTGACTGGTCCTAACACTACAATACTTTGCCTTTATGAGCTCAATCATTCCTCGCTTTTTCTCTTTATAGTAGAATGAGACTCCCTGGCTGTATATACAACTGCAATACACTATAATGAGTACACCTGAATATGCGTAGGGTGCTTTAACCAATGGAAGATGGTCAGTCTCCTTTTTTTTTTCCTCTCTCTTCTATGGCATTATGCATTCTCATTGCTATGTGCAAAATGTTTCAATTCCTGAATCACCGATTCCTGATTGTGTAGTGTGGGTTTATGACCCCTGCATATGTCTCTAATCAACTATCTCACTGTATTTTGCTACAGGGGCACTTCTCTGTGACATGAAGATGTACATTTCTTTCTGCACTCCAGCAATAGAGATGTAAATATGTAGAGACATAGCACTAAATATGCACAGTGAACTACAGTGAATGAAGAAAGAACAATATCTGGTTCAAAGTATTGACTAATTAACAAGGATAGCTGTTCTCAGGTATTAATAGCAATTTTTCATTAAAAAATGGGGTCTCAGTGGGGCAATTTTTACATTTAAAACGTTGTTCTACTTAGGAAGCATTTGAGGAGCAGGCTACACAAATGGCACCAAGATTTTTGCAGCGAGGATACTCAGAAAAACAGGTTAAAAGAGCCTGGACTAGAGCTAGTCAAACTCCTAGAAATCAATTGCTGTATAGTAAGAGGGATGCACTTAAGGAGAACAATAAGACGAGATTGATAACACGATATAATTCACACTGGGGTACATTGCGTGGGATATTGAATAAGCATTCTAGCTAATGACATGACACTTAAAGATTGTATATCAGAATATCCTTTGCTAACTGCTAGAAGAGCACCCAGCATAAGAGATAAGTTAGTACACAGTGAATTTCAGAGAGATACAGGCTCAAACTGGCTGACTAAATTTCAGAGCAACAGGGAGCCTATCACACATGTGGACACTGTGTGTATTGCAGTTATGTTGAAAAATTGGCTATTTTTAGCACAGAAGCAATAGGCCAGGTCTATCATGTAAATAAAAGAATTTCATGTACCACTAAAAATGTAATCTATTTGTTACACTGCCCCTGCCCCAGGTATTATGTTGGTAAAACAACATGTGAATTGGAAAAACAGAATCATGGAACATATGGATGATATAAAGAATTGTGATCAAGATAGCCCTGTGGCTAGACACTTTCAAAGACATCATAATTCACATTTTTCTACATTACAAATTATGGGTATTGAACATCTAAAACCTAAGAGGAGAGGTGGTAACTTAGATTGCTCTTGCAGCATGAATCACGATGGATGTTCAGGCTAAATACGCTGGCACCTGTGTGTCTGAATAACAAAATAGAATATGCATGTTTTCTGTAAACTGTGTACAAAATTTAAGAATGAAAAATTACTCAGTAAAGTGTAATCAGATTTAAACAGTTATGTACTTAGTGTATTTCTTAAATTTCACTGTTGCAAATATGTATCATATTAAAAAAAACTTGTATTAATTACTTGAGTTGGAAACATTGTATATATTATATTATAAGTAACTTTTATATGAAGGAATGATAAAAATATTACATTTGATGGATCTAGTTGTATAGTTAACATGGTGTCATCCTATAAGTTTAATGCATGTAACATATTGTCAAATAGTAGGTAGTTAAGTATACCATAGGATTTAAGATTTGCAATAGAATTATGTCCCTTTAAAGTGAATGCAAATTTTCAACGAGTGCCCGGTTTTTAAAAATACTTTAAAAACAGGAGCACTTTCATTGATGAAAGTTAACATTGCACCAGATTTGTAGAAATACCTTTTACTTCTCCAAAACCGGATCGCCGATCCCAGCCTCAGTACTGACGTCAGAAATAACTAAACCGTCTTTCTCCAATCATGGCTCCCCCCCCCCCATCTTGTGATGCCCGGCTGTGATTGGAGGAAGCTGGTTTCGTCATTGCTGTGTTTGTACAGTAGGAATGAGGAGGCAGGGGATCGGTGATCCGGTTTTGGAGAAGTAAAAGGTATTTCTACAAATCCGGTGCAATGTATACTTTCATCAATGAAATTGCTTGTTTTTAAAAGTATTGTTAAAAACCAGGCACTCATTGCTGAAAATTGACATTCCCTTTAAGTATATTTCTTAGGGGGCATATGGTTTTAAATCAAAGACTATTTGAACAGGCTTTAGCGATAATTGAACACATCTGATGAAGCCCTTATTCCAACCCTTGAGGGAGAAGGGCAAAACACGTAATGCTGGAAGTGTGATGACATATACTATTGTTGCTATCCAGTGAAATGGAGAATGCCAGCATTTGAAAATCATACCACTTGCAAGTGAAGAACCACCTTACCTATCTGAAGAGATAGTCCGGGAAAAATTGGACATAATTGTGGAATAATGTAATTGGGACTGCATGCACATGTATTAGCGCTCTCTCTCTCATATAACGTGTGCACCCTATCTTTTGTTGCTTTTCTGTTATTAATAGCAAATGCTTCACTGTAAGACAAAGCATTCACATGCTGCTCATAAGTTATGAGGTGGGAGCAATCTCTATATATATATATAATAAAGCCCCTGAACTGGCACTAGGTATTGTATTTTGTGCTGGGAACATTAGAGAACCTTATGATGAGCAGAGGGAAACCTTGTTCAGAACAAAAATGGTAAGAATGGTAATGAAAATTAAAGTGTGCTGCTAAATTTTAGGCAAGTTAGAATTAATGATCACACATTTGCATCAATGATTTTTGCACTGTCAATGAAAGTAATAGTTTTAGATCAGTAAAAAATACCCAAGTTAATCCAATAAACTTTAATTCTAGTGTGAAGGATATAAATCCAATATAATCTTTTCAGGAGATTGACATTACATATTTACATACATTGTGTTCATTAATTTGATTTCCTTGTTGCCTCACAGAAAGTAGTGATGTCCTTTATTATTATTTTTTTTAAAACAAAATATATATATATATATATATATATATATATATATCCACAATGTTATCCTGATTTAGAGTTTTGGCCTCATATAAAATGTATTTTCTAATAATAAGTCATAATGTATAAATACAATTGCAGAACGTTTGCAGTGTACCTGTTGGAATGTAGAATCTGCCACTGTCAATATGTTGGTAAGACAACCAGGCAGTTTGGTACTCAAGCTCAAAAACATTATAATGATGTAAAAACGTATAAACTGATTCTACAGTGGCTCAGCACTTCAACAATGTACAGTACATTTCAGAAACGTTGGCAATTTTTCCATAAAAGCTCTAGATGTTGCTAGAACACCAGTAAGGGGAGGCAATAAATAAGAGATTCTGGATAAAAAAAGAGCTTTTTTGGATCTATAAGCTAAAGACCAGAGTACCAAATGTCTTAAACCGTAAGTGGGATATTAGTTATTTTATTTGATCACTCCATATGTGTTAAGCATGCAGCTTCTCCTTACAATGGTACAACACTAAAGTGGGTACAGTTTGACTTAAAAAGGGTTAAAATCGGTTTAATAGGAAATGTACTCACATTTAGTAATCAAGTAGAATCCACACTAAAGTATGGTGGTATGAATTATCTGTATCAATTTTACTGGACCAAGAGCACTATGTATCCTTTTGCTTTGTTTTTACAACACTATTTTGTTGCTTTTATTGTGTAATTTGTAAGTAATGGCAAATGTAAGGGCATGTTGCCCTATATAAGGATGTAGTTCTGTATAACACATTCTATGATTAAGTGCCACTAGGGGGGCACAAAACACATCAGACCACTATTCTCCACATGTCTAGGTATTGAATAAACTTTTCATTGATCTGTTTGTGCAGCCCTGTTCTATTGTTTGTGCAGTGACCTAGCTTAGGCATGATTTGCAAAACTGAGTGCAGCAGGACAGATCTCTTAGATTTTGATCAAAGAAAGCACTGCTGTAACAATCATCTCACTCACACACCACAAGCAAACCAACACACTAAAGTATTGATACTGAACAGAGATAGTATATAATGATCATTTTAGTTCCCTTGCGGAAATCAATTTGGCAGCTTCAGCAGTGCAGAGCCCCATGCACTTGCAATCTCCTTGTATTGCAGCAGGCCGTCTGGTGGGTGGGTAAGGGCTACAATGCTGCACTAGAGCAGCCATGAGGGCAATGATGTACAAAGAGGACTGCTGGTACAAGATATCTCAGGAGAGCAGCAGTTTGGCTACTTGCTGGGCTTTGAAAGTTTGATTGAACTTCTGCAAGCAGTAGACAGTCATGGCTTCACAGGAGAACTGTCATGTCCACTTAGCATTACATTATTTAATTCAAAAACCTCCATGAACAATGTTATAGTAATGCATTAACCCCTTAAGGACAAGGCCATTTTTCAATTTCTTTCCCTTAAGGACCAGGGCTAATTTTACATTCCTGCGGTGTTTGTGTTTAGCTGTAATTTTCCTCTTACTCATTTACTGTACCCACACATTATATACCATTTTTCTTGCCATTAAATGGACTATCTAAAGATACAATTATTTTCATCATATCTTATAATTTACTATAAATTTTTTTTATAAAATATGAGGAAAAAAAAGGAACAAACACACTTTTTCTAACTTTGACCCCCAAAATCTGTTACACATCTACAACCACCAAAAAACACCCATGCTAAATAGTTTCTACATTTTGTCCTGAGTTTAGAAATACAGTGACGTGCAGTGAGGTCAGAGGCTGGTGAGGCACTGGCTAGGATACGTAATATACCTATGTATAAAATAGCTACCTAATCCAGTGTCCATATACCTACCAATACAGATATGGTTCTATAAAAGCATGGAATAAAAAAGGTAAAAAGTATACTCTTGCTCATCTGGAGTGGTTTAGGAGTACCAATTTGATTATGTGTTTAACCTCACTGCAGGGTTTAATAGAAAATCTTGCTATTTTAAGTGATGGTATTCATGTAGTTAGCCAGCAAGACCATGAAATACTTGGTAATAATACACCAAGTATTTCCCGGTCTTGCTGGCTGACTACATGAACACAATCACATAAAATAGCAAGATTTTCTATTAACCCCTTAACGACTGAGGACGTGCAGGGTACGTCCTCAAAAAAAAGGCAGTTAACGCCTGAGGACGTACCCTGTACGTCCTTGGTGTGGAAAGCAGCTGGAAGCGATCCTGCTCGCTTCCAGCTGCTTTCCGGTTATTGCAGTGATGCCTCGATATGGAGGCATCCTGCAATAACCTTTTGTAGCCATTCAATGCAGAGAGAGACACTCTGTGGCCCTCTCTGCACCGGAAATCGGTGGCTTTCCTCATTGGTGGGAGGGAGCCTGTGTGGGAGGCGGGTGGCGGCCATCAATGGCCCTGGTGATGTGGAGGGGGGCGGGGACGTGCACGGGGAGGGAGCAGGTGGGTACCTCTGCACTACAGAAAAAATGTGTACTAAAATTAAATAAAAATGGGGATAAAAATGATTTAAGAAAAAAAAAACATCAGTTAGGTGGTGGGGGTTGGGAAGCTACACTACAGAAAAAAAAAAAAAAAAAAAAAACTTTTTTCGCAAACTGGCAGACAGCTGCCAGTACCCAAAATGGCCCCCAATAAGGCAGAGGGGGAGGGTTAGAGAGCTGTTTTGGAGGGGGGGATCATACACAGCAGCATATGTAAATATGCTTATTTTTTTTTATTTTTTTTTTAAAAACACCTTTAATTTTAGTACTGGCAGACTTTCTGCCAGTACTTAAAGGGACATTACACCCACATTTTTCTTTCATTATTTAGATAGAGCATGTAATTTTAAACAACTTTCTAATTTACTTCTATTATCTAATTTGCTTCATTCTCTTGATATTCTTTGCTGAATAGCATATCTAGATATGCTCAGTAGCTGCTGATTGGTGCCTGCACATAGATTCCTCATGTGATTGGCTCATCTATGCGCATTGCTATTTCTTTAACAAAGGATATCTAAAAAATAAAGCATATTAGATAATAGAAGTAAATTGGAAAGTTGTTTAAAATCGAATTCTCTATCTGAATCACGAAAGAAAATTTTTGGGTTTAGTGTCCCTTTAAGAAGGCGGGGACAATTGTGGGGTGGGGGGAGGGAAGGGAGCTGTTTGGGAGGGATCAGGGGGGAGGCTGATCTCTACACTAAAGCTAAAATTAACCCTGCAAGTTCCCTACAAACTACTTAATTAACCCCTTCACTGCTAGCCATAATACACGTGTGATGCGCAGCAGCATTTAGCAGCCTTCTAATTACCAAAAAGCAACGCCAAAGTCATATACAGGTATACCCCGCTCATACAGCGGGTTAGGGACCGGAGCCCCGCTGTAAAGTGAAAACCGCCTTAAAGTGAAACAAGGCAGTTTTAGCTTTTTTTTCAGTGTTTAAAATCTTAAAAACATGTTTGAACTAACTAATATTAGGGGTGCAATAGTGATACGTTTAGTTTAACACTAGCACAGCAAGTATTCAATT
The DNA here is from genome assembly GCF_027579735.1 of Bombina bombina. Lineage (NCBI taxonomy): Eukaryota > Metazoa > Chordata > Amphibia > Anura > Bombinatoridae > Bombina > Bombina bombina. The sequence goes on from NC_069504.1 coordinate 525,984,648, forward strand.
AGTATTCAATAAATACTGTACCTGTAAAATAGTGACAATTACTGTAGTAAAATTTGCCAGACTATAGCACTGAGGCACAGATTGCACTGCAATGCAGTTAACAGAGTGAACTAAGCATAACAAAATGGTGCCAGTCACTTTTCTCGCAATCTCACAATGATTTACAGCACTGTTTCAAAATCCTTGAAGGTTGAACTTCAGCTCCACAAAGCGCTGTATTAGCGAATCGCTGTAAAGTGAGGTATACCTGTATGTCTGCTATTTCTGAACAAAGTGGATCCCAGAGAAGCATTTACAACCATTTATGCTATAATTGCATAAGTTGTTTGTAAATAATTTCAGTGAGAAACCTAAAGTTTGTGAAAAAGTGAACAATTTTTTTATTGATCGCATTTGGCGGTGAAATGGTGGCATGAAATATACCAAAATGGGCCTAGATCAATACTTTAGGATGTCTTCTAAATAAAAATATATACACATGTCAATGGATATTCAGGGATTCCTGAAAGCGCTAATTTTGAAAAAAAAGTGGTTTGGAAATAGCAAAGTGCTACTTGTATTGCCCTATAACTTGCAAAAAAAAGCAAAGAACATGTAAACATTGGGTATTTCTAAACTCAGGACAAAATTTAGAAACTATTTAGCATGTTTTTTTTTTTGGTGGTTGTAGATGTGTAACAGATTTTGGGGGTCAGAGTTTAAAAAAAAAAAAAAAAAAAAAAAAAAAAAAAGTGTTTTTTCCATTTTTTCCTCATATTTTATAAAAAATTTTTATAGTAAATTATAAAAGATATGATGAAAATAATGGTATCTTTTGAAAGTCCATTTAATGGAGAGAAAAACGGTATATAATATGTGTGGGTACAGTAAACGAGTAAGAGGAAAATTACAGCTAAACACAAACACCGCAAAAATGTAAAAATAGCCTTGGTCCCAAACGGACAGAAAATGGAAAAGTGCTGTGGCCATTAAGGGGTTAAGCCCTCCAGTGAGGTTACACACATAATCAAACCGGTACTCCTAAACCACTCCAGATGAGCATGAGACACAAATACCTTAGTAAAGATTTGAATGTGTGTTAAACCTCTCTGCAGGGTTTAATAGAACATTTTCTATTAAACCCTGCAGAGAGGTTAAGTATGCATTATGTAGCCACCAATCAGCCCCTAGAACCTAGGTTCTTTTAGGCATACAATAAAAAAAAATGTACCTTTAATTTTGATATTGAAAGTGGACTTAAATTGTCTGTAGATTGTCACACACCCACAAAGCATAAAAATTAAATAGTATGTTATTCAGCACTGGAAAATTGTTTTTTATATCCCTCTTTTTAGAGGGCACAAAAAAAAAAAATTATGTCACTTTATTGTAAAAGTCATTGATGAGTCAATCCAAATTCTGTATTTGGGCTGTATGAGTCAGTGAATCATTTATTATTTATCAGACCCCAGATTTCATATTCTTATAAGTATTTATTTTAATTTATCTTTTACTGTGTCATGCCACAGTGCAGCGCAAAAGAAGCATTAAAATTCCACAAGGAACACACAAACCTGGATGACATCTAATCTGCTATATCAATGCAGATAAATAATGTTAATTCAAGAATATTTTTCTTTAAGATGCTAGTCTACAGACTGCAAACTCTCATTCATAGAAGCACCAGCAGCCAGCTTTACTCACTTCCAAGTTCCTCATTCCGTTTTTTTTCTTTAAGCTGCTAAAGACTGTTTCCCTCATTCATAGAAGCACCAGCAGCCAGCTTTACTAACATGTTCCTCATTCCATTTTTTCTTTAACCCCTTAACGACCAAGGACGTACGCCACACGTCCTCTAAAAAAATACACTTAATGACCGAGGACGTGTGGCGTACGTCCTTGGTCTGGAAAGCAGCTGGAAGCGATCCTGCTCGCTTCCAGCTGCTTTCCGGTTATTGCAGTGATGCCTCAACATCGAGGCATCCTGCAATAACCCCCCTTGGCCATCCGATGCAGAGAGAGCCACTCTGTGGCCCTCTCTGTACCGGACATCGATGGCCGGTTTCGGTGGTGGGTGGGAGCCAGTCTGGGAGGCGGGTGGGCGGCCATCGATGGGCCGTATGATGTGGCGGGGGGCGGGATCGTGGGCGGGAACGCCGGGTGCGCGTGCGTGCACGAGGGTGCGCGCGCGGGGGGGGGGGTAGGAAGCGGGTGGGAACCGCTACACTACAGAACATTTATGGGGGAAAAGTGGCAGTGATTGCCAAATATATATATATATATATATCGATCTAAGAGATCTGGGAGGGGTGGTGGGTTGGTCTTTTGGGGGGGGGGCAAGCTACACTACAGAAAATTATTTTAAAAAAATAATAAAACAATGTTTTACTATAAACTGGGTACTGGCAGACAGCTGCCAGTACCAAAGATGGCTACTAATAAGTTAGAGGGGGATGGGTAAAGAGCTGTTTGGGGGGTATCAGGGAGGTTGGGGGCTAAGGGGGGATCCTCCAGAGCAGCATATGTAAATATGCATTTTTTTATTTATGTTTTATCAAGGATAGCTTTTTTTTTTAGTACTGGCAGACTTTCTGCCAGTACTTAACATGGCGGGGACAATTGTGGGGTGGGGGAGGGAAGAGAGCTGTTTGGGAGGGATCACGGGGTGTAATGTGTCAGGTGGGAGGCTGATCTCTACACTAAAGCTAAAATTAACCCTGCAAGCTCCCTACATGCTACCTAATTAACCCCTTCACTGCTAGCCATAATACACGTGTGATGCGCAGCGGCATTTAGCGGCCTTCTAATTACCAAAAAGCAACGCCAAAGCCATATATGTCTGCTATTTCTCAACAAAGGGGATCCCAGAGAAGCATTTACAACCATTTGTGCCATAATTGCACAAGCTGTTTGTAAATGATTTCAGTGAGAAACCTAAAATTGTGAAAAATTTTACTTTTTTTTTTTATTTAATCGCATTTGGCGTTGAAATGGTGGCATGAAATATACCAAAATGGGCCTAGATCAATACTTAGGGTTGTCTACTACACTACAATAAAGCTAAAATTAACCCTACAAGCTCCCTACATGCTCCCTAATTAACCCCTTCATTGCTGGGCATAATACACGTGTGGTGCGCAGTGGCATTTAGCGGCCTTCTAATTACCAAAAAGCAACACCAAATCCATATATGTCTGCTATTTATGAAAAAAGGGGATTGCAGAGAAGCATTTACAACCATTTGTGCCATAATTGCACGAGCTGTTTGTAAATAAATTCAGTGAGAAACCTAAAGTTTGTAACAAAATGTGTGAAAAAGTGAACAATTTTTTTTATTTGATCGCATTTGGCGGTGAAATGGTGGCATGAAATATACCAAAATGGGCCTAGATCAATACTTTGGGATGTCTTCTAAAAAAAAATATATACATGTCAAGGGATATTCAGGGATTCCTGGAAGATATCAGTGTTCCAATGTAACTAGCGCTAAGTTTGAAAAAAAGTGGTTTGGAAATAGCAAAGTGCTTCTTGTATTTATTGCCCTATAACTTGCAAAAAAAAGCAAAGAACATGTAAACATTGGGTATTTCTAAACTCAGGACAAAATTTGGAAACTATTTAGCATGAGTGTTTTTTGGTGGTTGCAGATGTGTAACAGATTTTGGGGGTCAAAGTTAGAAAAAGTGTGTTTTTTTCAATTTTTTCCTAATATTTTATATTTTTTTTATAGTAAATTATAAGATATGATGAAAATAATGGTATCTTTAGAAAGTCCATTTAATGGCGAGAAAAACGGTATATAATATGTGTGGGTACAGTAAATGAGTAAGAGGAAAATTACAGCTAAACACAAACACTGCAGAAATGTAAAAATAGCCTTGGTCCCAAACGGTCAGAAAATGGAAAAGTGCTGTGGTCATTAAGGGGTTAAGCTGCTTAAGACTGTTTCCCTCATTCATACAAGCACCAGCAATCAGCTTTACCAACAAGTTCCTCATTCCATTTTTACTTTAAGCTGCTAAAGACTGTTTCCCTCATTCATCGAAGCACCAGCAATCAGCTTTACTAAAAAGTTGATCATTCCGTTTTTTCTTTAAGCTGCTAAAGACTGCTCCCTCTCAGGGAACAGTCTTTAGCAGCTTAAAGAAAAAACGGAATGAGCAACTTTTTAGTAAAGCTGGCTGCTGGTGCTTCGATGAATGAGACTCATTCATAAAAGGACCAGCAGCCAGCTTTACTCACTTCCAAGTTCCTCTCCTGTCTCCTCAATATCTTAAAGGGACATTAAACCCAAAAAAAATTCTTTCATGATTCCGATGGAGAATACCATTTTAAACAACTTTCTAATTTACTTCTATTATCTAATTTGCTTCATTCTCTTGATATTCTTTCCTTAAAAGCATATCTAGATAGGCCCAGTAGCTTCTGATTGGTGGCTGCACATAGATGCCTCATGTGATTGGCTCACCCATGTGTATTGCTATTTCTTTAACAAAAGATATCTAAAGAATGAAGCAAATGAGATAATATAAGTAAATATGAATGTTGTTTAAAATTGTATTTTCTATCTGAACCATAAAAGAAAATGTTTGGGTTTAATGTCCCTTTAAGTAAAGTTCCTAGCAGCCACAGCCACACACAGTGAGTGACAGTCATTTCCACCCACTGCTCCCTGCTAATTTAAATAATTATTAACCGGATCGGTCCTCAGGCATGTAATCATCTGATTCAGAATCAGATGATCAATTGAGTACTGGTCCAGTTAATAATTCTAAGGCAAGCTCCCTGCTGCACTAGTAACTAACAGTCAGTCAGAGTAAAAAAATGACAGTGCACACTTCTTTTTTTACCCCCTCCTAGGCCGCATACCCATTTTTAGTATTATTACATAAGTCAGTCTCTTACTTGCAGGGTAATGGTTGTCGTTCGCTTCTCAGTCAGGGGCAGGCAGCCAATCAGCTGTCGCAAACCGGATCCTCCTCTGTGTTTTTTTGATGATTGGTGCTCACTTGCTCAGTGACTAACAGGCAGGAGTGTCTGTCTGTCACTGTTGTTCCTGCCACACTGTTTGTTCTTTGCGCTCCGGTCAGTATGTTCTCCTGCTGCTGTCAATCACCAGGAGAAAATACATGACCGGAGTTGATTGGCTCCCAGGAAAATACGAGGCCTCATTAGAGATGCCTCTTTAATAGTTTTTTCAGCCGTGCTGCAGCTCCCAATCACCACCGGGTGGTGCAGCAGAGCGGCTAGTCTTAAAATCTATTGCGCAATATTCTAAAGTTTGAAGAAGAAAAAAAAAAAAATTTTTACTTTTTAAATAAAATTTTATTTCAATTTGCCCCAAATGGCAGGTGCGGCAGTGCCTCACTTGCCTCCTATGAGTGCACGTCACGCAGGACAACCTATTGTTATTGTCAGGATTATTATTTTTTTTTATTATTATTATTCCGCCACTTTTTCAAGTGCTTATAAAAACAGCATGTTCTTTGCAAGTTATAGGGCAATAAGTACAAGTAGCACTTTGCTATTTCCAAACCACTTTTTTTTCAAAATTAGCGCTAGTTACATTGGGACACTGATATCTTTCAGGAATTCCTGAATATCCCTTGACGTGTATATATATATATATATATAAAAAGTATATATAAACCGCCAAATGCGATCAAATAAAAAAAAAAAATTGTTCACTCTTTCACAAACTTTAGGTTTCTCACTGAAATTATTTACAAACAGCTTGTGCAATTTTGGCATAAATGGTTGTAAATGCTTCTCTGGGATCCCCTTTGTTCAGAAATAGACATATATAGCTTTGGCGTTGCTTTTTGGTAATTAGAAGGCCGCTAAATGCCACTGCGCACCACATGTGTATTATGCCCAGCAGTGAAGGGGTTAATTAGGGAGCTTCTAGGGTTAATTTTAGCTTTAGTGTAGTAGACAACCCCAAGTATTGATCTCGGCCCATCTTGGTATATTTCATGCCACCATTTCAACGCCAAATGCGATCAAATTAAAAAAAAAAAAAAAAAAAAATTTCACAATTTTAGGTTTCTCATTGAAATTTAGGACACAGAGAAGCAGCGTTCCCAGCAACAACCACGGACCTGGCGAGGCAACCAGAAGTACACCGGTCTCAGTACAAACTTCACATAGAGAGCCAACGGAGTGCCGTAGCAGTGGCGAAACCCAGCCACTCTACATATACAGAAACGAAGGAGAAAAGCAGGCACTGCATCAGGGCTCCATAAAATTGAAATCCTTTACTAGAACATGATTAAAAAAATAACAGCTACATCCGCTGTATAATACGCTTGAAAAAAGGTACAAGTGTCAAGTACAAGGCAGGGGTGAGGCAGACAATACTTGTGTCTCCCTAAAAAAATAAAGGATTTAAATTTTATGGAGCCCTGATGCAGTGCCTGCTTTTCTCCTTCGTTTCTGTTCTCATTGAAATTATTTACAAACAGCTTGTACAATTATGGCACAAATGGTTGTAAATGCTTCTCTGGGATCCCCATTGTTCAGAAACAGCAGACATATGGCTTTGCTTTTTGCTAATTACAAGGCCGCTAAATGCCGCTGCGCATCACACGTGTATTATGCCCAGCAGTGAAGGGGTTAATTAGGTAGCTTGCAGGGTTAATTTTAGCTTTAGTGTAGAGATCAGCCTGACACTTCACACCCCCTGATCCCTCCCAAACAGCTCTCTCTCTCCTCCCACCCCACAATTGTCCCCGCCATCTTAAGTACTGGCAGAAAGTCTGCCAGTACTAAAATAAAAGCTATCTTAATTTTTTAGCATATTTACATATGCTGCTGTGTAGGATCCCCCCTTAGCACCCAACCTCCCTGAGCCCCCCCCCCCCCCCCCCCCAAACAGTTCTCTAATCCTCCCCCCTCTCACTATTTGGTGCCATTTTGGGTACTTGCAGCTGTCTACCAGTACCCACTTTTCAAACTTTTGGGCATTTTTTAATTTTTCTGTAGTGTAGCTGGGCCCCCCTCAATACCCCCCTCTCCCTGATCCCTTTTATAAATAAATTCCCCCCCCCCCCCCCACATTACCACCAGCTCCCACCACAACCGGTTTAAATTGCGGGGGCGCGCATGCAGCCCCGCCCCAGGGACTAAAACCAGCAGAAGATTCCCAGCGATGGGCCACCCACCCTCCTCCCTGCAGCTACTCCCACCCACCAATGATCGGCACCATCTCTGGCTGATGCAGAGAGGGCCACAGAGTGGCCCTCTGCATCGGTGTGCCAGAAAAGGTATTGCAGTGATGCCTGAATATCGAGGCATCATGGCAATAAGAAAGCGGCTGGAAGCGAAAACACCTACGTCGTACAGGGTACGTCGCTGGTCTTTAAAGACCAGTTTGTGTAAGACGTACCCTGTACGACTTGAGTCGTTAAATACATTGCTCATGTATACTTGTGATTTCTAAATCACAACTCATGTTCCTGCATTAGGCAACAGATATTTTGACCAAATAGTAAACCATGTTCCTGTTTGTTCCTATTTAACAAAATTATGCGACAAACAAAAAAAAGCCATTTACCTGTATTAGTTTTTTTGTTTAAAGTTAAACATGTCACTGCATTAGTTTGTATTTTTTTGCTCCGAGGCCACTGGTTTTTAAACCGTTCCTCGGGCCTCCCCAACAGGCCAGGTTTTGAATATATCTGAACTGGAGCACAGGTTAAATAATCAGCTCATTAGTAAACATGGTTTCTCATCCAATACAAGGTCTGATATAGTATAGATTTTCTGATAAAACATTCTTTGTTCAACTTAAAATGGATTACAACCTCCCAGCATGCGAGTGGAAAACAAGTAGACACTAAAGTGAAATAAAATAAAGACAACATTTAAAAAAAATTTATTGGATGTGTAATGACAGCGATCTTACAGCACTTAGGAACAGATTCTAGAACGGTTCGTGACCTCCTCTACATTTTAAGGAAACCAGTCATTAACAGAAACTGCTCCCAGCCTGCAATTCAGCCTGTGTCCCACATCGTCTGCTCCACAAACAAGCTACATGATAGTACACGTCTTCTTGTTCCTGGTAATTTTTTCCATCGTTTTTCCTGCCTTCATTCTCTTCACAGTTTCTATAATCTGAATATAAAAAGCAACCCACATTAATATAGTTACTAATATATATTTTTTGTATCGTCTATCAGCAAGCATTAAAAACATAATTTATGCTTACCTGATAAATTTATTTCTCTTGTAGTGTATTCAGTCCACGGGTCATCCATTACTTATGGGATATATTCCCTTCCCAACAGGAAGTTGCAAGAGGATCACCCAAGCAGAGCTGCTATATAGCTCCTCCCCTCACATGTCATATCCAGTCATTCGACCGAAACAAGACAAGAAAGGAGAAACCATAGGGTGCAGTGGTGACTGGAGTTTTAATTAAAATTTAGATCTGCCTTAAAAAGACAGGGCGGGCCGTGGACTGAATACACTACAAGAGAAATACATTTATCAGGTAAGCATAAATTATGTTCTCTTGTTAAGTGTATTCAGTCCACGGGTCATCCATTACTTATGGGATACCAAAGCCAAAGTACACGGATGATGGAAGGGACAAGGCAGGAACCACTGCCTGTAGAACCTTTCTCCCAAAAACAGCCTCCGAAGAAGCAAAAGTATCAAATTTGTAAAATTTAGAAAAAGTGTGAAGCGAAGACCAAGTTGCAGCCTTGCAAATCTGTTCAACAGAGGCCTCATTCTTAAAGGCCCAGGTGGAATGAGCTGTAATCCTTTCAGGGGGCTGCTGTCCAGCAGTCTCATAGGCTAAACGTATTATGCTACGAAGCCAAAAGGAGAGAGAGGTTGCCGAAGCTTTTTGACCTCTCCTCTGACCAGAGTACACGACAAACAGGGAAGTAGTTTGACGAAAATCTTTAGTTGCCTGTAAATAGAACTTCAGGGCACGGACTACGTCCAGATTATGCAAAAGTCGTTCCTTCTTTGAAGAAGGGTTAGGACATAATGATGGAACAACAATCTCCTGATTGATATTCCTGTTAGAAACTACCTTAGGTAAAAACCCAGGTTTAGTACGCAGAACTACCTTGTCTGAATGGAAAATCAGATAAGGAGAATCACAATGTAAGGCCGATAACTCAGAGACTCTTCGAGCCGAGGAAATAGCCATCAAAAACAGAACTTTCCAAGATAAAAGCTTAATATCAATGGAATGAAGGGGTTCAAACGGAACTCCCTGAAGAACTTTAAGAACCAAGTTTAAGCTCCACGGAGGAGCAACAGTCTTAAACACAGGCTTAATCCTAGCCAAAGCCTGACAAAAAGCCTGGACGTCTGGAACTTCTGCCAGACGTTTGTAAGAGAATAGACAGAGCAGAAATCTGTCCCTTTAACGAACTAGCAGATAAGCCCTTTTCTAGACCCTCTTGTAGAAAGTACAATATCCTAGGAATCCTAACCCTACTCCATGAGTAACCCTTGGATTCGCACCAATATAAATATTTACGCCATATCTTATGGTAAATTTTTCTGGTAACAGGCTTCCGTGCCTGTATTAAGGTATCAATAACTGACTCCGAGAAGCCACGCTTTGATAGAATCAAGCGTTCAATCTCCATGCAGTCAGCCTCAGAGAAATTAGATTTGGATGGTTGAAAGGACTTTGTATTAGAAGGTCCTGCCTCAGAGGTAGAGACCATGGTGGACAGAACATGTCCACTAGGTCTGCATACCAGGTCCTGCGTGGCCACGCAGGCGCTATCAGAATCACCGATGCTCTCTCCTGTTTGATCTTGGCAATCAGTCGAGGTAGCATCGGAAATGGTGGAAACACATAAGCCATGTTGAAGACCCAAGGGGCTGTCAGAGCATCTATCAGCGCTGCTCCCGGGTCCCTGGACCCGTAACAAGGAAGCTTGGCGTTCTGGCGAGACGCCATGAGATCCAGATCTGGTTTGCCTCAACGATGAATCAGTTGAGCGAAAACCTCCGGATGAAGTTCCCACTCCCCCGGATGAAAAGTCTGGCGACTTAGAAAATCCGCCTCCCAGTTCTCCACACCTGGGATGTAGATCGCTGACAGGTGGCAAGAGTGAGACTATGCCCAGCGAATTATCTTTGAGACTTCCAACATCGCTAGGGAACTCCTGGTTCCCCCTTGATGGTTGATGTAAGCCAGTCGTGATGTTGTCCGACTGAAATCTGATGAACCTCAGTGTTGCTAACTGAGGCCAAGCTAGAAGAGCATTTAATATTGCTCTCAACTCCAGAATATTTATTGGGAGGAGTTTCTCCTCCTGAGTCCATAATCCCTGAGCCTTCAGGGAGTTCCAGACTGCGCCCCAACCTAGAAGGCTGGCATCTGTTGTTACAATTGTCCAATCTGGCCTGTGAAAGGTCATAACTTTGGACAGATGGACCCGAGAAAGCCACCAGAGAAGAGGATCTCTGGTCTCTTGGTCCAGATTTAGCAGAGGGGACAAATCTGAGTAATCCCCATTCCACTGACTTAGCAAGCATAATTGCAGCGGTCTGAGATGCAGGCGCGCAAATGGCACTATGTCCATTGCCGCTACCATTAAGCCGATTACTTCCATGCACTGAGCCACTGACGGGCGTGGAATGGAATGAAGAACACGGCAAGCATTTAGAAGTTTTGATAACTGGACTCCGTCAGGTAAATCTTCATCTCTACAGAATCTATAAGAGTCCCTAGAAAGGAGACTCTTGTGAGTGGTGATAGAGAACTCTTTTCCATGTTCACTCTCCACCCATGCGACCTCAGAAATGCCAGAACTATCTCTGTATGAGACTTGGCCATTTGAAAGCTTGACGCCTGTATCAGAATGTAGTCTAGATACGGAGCCACCGCTATGCCTCGCGGTCTTAGAACCGCCAGAAGAGAGCCCAGAACCTTTGTAAAGATTCTCGGGGCCGTAGCCAACCCGAAGGGTAGAGCTACAAACTGGTAATGCCTGTCTAGAAAGGCAAATCTTAGGTACCGATAATAATCTTTGTGAATCGGTATATGAAGGTAGGCATCCTTTAAGTCTACTGTGGTCATGTATTGACCCTCTTGGATCATGGGTAGGATGGTTCGAATAGTTTCCATTTTGAATGATGGAACTCTTAGGAATTTGTTTAAGATTTTTAGGTCCAAGATTGGTCTGAAGGTTCCCTCTTTCTTGGGAACCACAAACAGATTTGAGTAAAACCCTTGCCCTTGTTCCGTCCGCGGAACTGGGTGGATCACCCCCATTGCTAAGAGGTCTTGCACACAGCGTAGAAATGCCTCTCTTTATTTGGTTTGCCGATAACCTTGAAAGATGAAATCTCCCTTGTGGAGGAGAAGCTTTGAAGTCCAGAAGATATCCCTGAGATATGATCTCCAACGCCCAGGGATCCTGGACATCTCTTGCCCAAGCCTGGGCGAAGAGAGATAGTCTGCCCCCCACTAGATCCGTTTCCGGATAGGGGGCCCTCTCTTCATGCTGTCTTAGGGGCAGAAGTAGGCTTTCTGGCCTGCTTGCCCTTGTTCCAGGGCTGGTTAGCTTTCCAGCCCTGTCTGTAACGAGCAACAGGTCCTTCCTGTTTTGGAGCGGAGGAAGTTGATACTGCTCCTGCCTTGAAGTTACGAAAGGCACGAAAATTAGACTGTTTGGCCTTTGATTTGGCCCTGTCCTGAGGAAGAGTATGACCCTTACCTCCAGTAATGTCAGCAATGATTTCTTTCAAGCCGGGCCCGAATAAGGTCTGCCCCTTGAAAGGAATATTAAGTCATTTAGATTTAGAAGTCACGTCAGCTGACCAGGATTTAAGCCATAGCGCTCTGCGCGCCTGGATGGCGAATCCGGAGTTCTTAGCCGTTAGTTTGGTTAAATGTACAACAGCATCAGAAACAAATGCATTAGCTAGCTTAAGTGTTATAAGCTTGGCCATAATCTCATCCAATGGAGCTGTGCGAATGGCCTCTTCCAGAGACTCAAACCAGAATGCCGCAGCAGCAGTGACAGGCGCAATGCATGCAAGGGGCTGTAAGATAAAACCTTGTTGAACAAACATTTTCTTAAGGTAACCTTCTAATTTTTTATCCATTGGATCCGAAAAAGCACAACTATCCTCCACCGGGATAGTGGTACGTTTAGCTAAAGTAGAAACTGCTCCCTCCACCTTAGGGACCGTCTGCCCTAAGTCTCGTGTGGTGGCGTCTATTGGAAACATTTTTCTAAATATCGGAGGGGGGGGAAAAAAAAAAAAAAAAAAAAAAAAGGCACACCGGGTCTATCCCACTCCTTGCTAATTATTTCTGTAAGCCTTTTAGGTATAGGAAAAAAGTCAGTACACACCGGTACCGCAAAGTATCTATCCAACCTACATATTTTCTCTGGAATTGCAACCGTGTTACAATCATTCAGAGCCGCTAATACCTCCCCTAGCAATACACAGAGGTTCTCAAGCTTAAAATTTAAAAATTAGAAATCTCTGAATCCGGTCTCCCTGGATCAGATCCGTCACCCACAGAATGAAGCTCTCCGTCCTCATGTTCTGCAAATTGTGACGCAGTATCAGACATGGCTCTCACATCATCAGCGCGCTCAGTCCTTAACCCAGAGCTATCGCGCTTGCCTCTTAATTCAGGCAATTTAGATAATGCCTCTGTCATAACAGCAGCCATGTCTTGCAAAGTGATTTGTATGGGCCTCTCTGATGTACTTGGCGCCACAATATCACGCGCCTCCTGAGCGGGAGGCGAAGGTACTGACACGTGAGGAGAGTTAGTCGGCATAACTTCCCCCTCGTTGTCTGGTGATAATTTCTTTACAGATATAAATTGACTTTTATTCAAAGTGACAGCAATACATTTAGTACACATTTCTGTGGGGCTCCACATTGGCCTTCAAACATAGTGAACAAACAGATTCATCTGTGTCAGACATGTTTAAACAGACTCGCAATGAGACTAGCAAGCTTGGAAAATCCTTTCAAATAAATTTACAAGCAATATAAAAAAACGCTACTGCGCCTTTAAGAAGCACAAAAAATCGTCACAGTTGAAATAACAATGAACCAAAGCAGTTATAGCAACCAAATTTTCACAGTAAATGTATTAAGTTAGCAAAGCATTGCACCCACTAGCAAATGGATGATTAACCCCTTAATACCCAAAAACGGATAATCAATTTAATAATTAACGTTTTTATCACAGTCAAACACACTATCACAGGTCTGCTGTGACTGATTACCTCCTTCAAAATGATTTTTGAAGACCCCTGAGCTCTCTAGAGACGTCCTGGATCAAGGAGGAAGAAGCAGGAAGACTGAAACTGAATTTTTACTGCGCAAAAAAGCGCTAATAGGCCCCTCCCACTCATATTAAAAAAATGACAGCCATGTGGAAAATCATGCCCCAAAAGATTTATCACCAAAGTACCTCACAAAAAAAAAAAAACGAATAACATGCCAGTAAACGTTTTAAACATGCACCTTAAAAGTTAGGTAGTGTTATTAATAAGCCTGCTACCAGTCGCTTCTACTGCAGTTAAGGCTCATACATTACTTCAGTATTAACAGTATTTTCTTAGTCAAATTCCATTCCTTAGAAAATTACTTATTGTACATACATTCATCAGCCTGATTCCAGGCTGTACTTACATTACATCGGTATCAGCAGTATTTTCTTAGTCAATTCCATTCCTTAGAAAAATAATTTACTGCACATACCTTGTTTGCAGGATTCCCCACACGCTATTCCCTTTCTGAAAGTTACCCCACTCCTCAGAATGTGCGAGAACAGCCAGTGGATCTTAGTTACTGCTGCTAAGATCATAGAAAAACGCAGGCAGATTCTTCTTCCAAATACTGCCTTAGAACAAACAGCACACTCCGGTGCCATTTAAAATAACAAACTTTTGATTGAAGAAATAAACCAAGTATAAAAAACACCACAGACCTCACAACGACCTATCTAGTTGAGTTGCAAGAGAATGACTGGATATGACATGTGAGGGGATGAGCTATATAGCAGCTCTGCTTGGGTGATCCTCTTGCAACTTCCTGTTGGGAAGGGAATATATCCCATAAGTAATGGATGACCCGTGGACTGAATACACTTGACAAGAGAAAAGGGACATTATACACTAGATTTTTCTTTGCATAAACGTTTTGAAAATTATCCATTTCCCATAGTTTTGTTTATTTTTAAATAACATTGCTCTGATTTTCAGACTCAGAACCAAGCCCCAAAGTTTTAGGAGAATACCGACGTATACCTACTCCAGCTTGCTTCTGCTTGTGTAAAGGGTCTTTTTATATGCAAAGGAAGGGGGAGGAGGGAGTGTCCAATTTCCCACTTGCAGTTGGTGTTCCAGTAACCTTTTAAACAGAGCTAAACTGGAAGCTTTTAAGCAAGTTTTTTTTAAACGGTTTTATACTGGATTTTTTTTATCAGTATCTGTGCATATTATTCTTTATAGTAGTGTCTATTACATGCAGTTATATGAACATTGGCGTATACTGTCCCTTTAAGTAAGCAGTTTATTGGGAATACTGACCACACTCACCTCTATGCATTTTCATAACTCAGTCTTCTATGCTCTGCCCCAAAACACCCAATATGCAAATAAATACACACATGACCAACAAAGAGTATCATGTTTGATTCCAACAGTTACAGACATCAATGCCAAACCCACAAACAAAATCCTGACAATTATACCACGGGACAGGAGATCAAATATGCCAATATAAAAGACTGCCCCAGGAAAATCTGGACAGTTTTCAAGTATGCATAAAAAAAAAAAAAAAAATGTACTTATTTGTAAATCAGTGGTCGTGAATAGCACAATTATCCTGTGAAACATTTTGCTCACTGCTAAGGCAAAGCTGTTCATACTCGTCTGGAAACAAAGTCCTTAACGGTCACAAGATAAATATGAATGACAGATGCTAAATTATGTTATGGGGTGTGTATTTCTGTTACCCTCAGTGGAGACTGTTATTTAACATAACGCAAGGCAGGAAACAAGTGGGAGCTGCCAACAGTAAAATATTAACTAAGAAGATGAAAGCGGTTTAATGCATTTTAAATAACACTAAAAATATCTGAATTATTAAACAGCTGGCTTTCAGGGTGAGCTGTTTTGTGAATAGATATTCAACGTAAGGCTAATTATGGTTTAATAAAGTGGCAATTCCAACCATTTACTGAAATTGTGCACAAAAAAATTGTTTATAAACTATAGTTTACAAATATGTATTTTATTTTCAAAACTGTAACCAGTTCTCCTAAAATACACTTTAAAAGGCGGTCGCTATGAGGTTAGTAAAATGTATTATTTGTACTTACATCTTCTGCGTATGGAAAACCCCCGCACTCCAGCTTAGAAAAGATCAGCTCATTGTTCACCTTTACTTCAAAGCTGCCTGAAAAGCAAAATAAATACATTTGAATTTTGTCTGTGCACCATGTAAAGCACCAGTCTTAAATCTTCAAAATAACAAAAAAATGCTTTTTACTGAATCTGGTCTTATTTGTTTACTGACAAAATCCTGTCACTGGTTGTCATTTCTGTGGGTTAAAAAAGGAAAATAAACACCTTGAGATTTTAATATAAAAGGTTTAGTTATGCACAGTACAACAACTGCAATAAACTCATTAGTATTTTTTTTACCCCCTTTTCATGTAATTTAGCTCTGAAAAGCACACTACATACTTTTCTCTGCTACATACCGTATATTTTCCTAATTGACATTAAAAGAAAGAACTGCAAAGCAATTAACTTTATACTAACATTATTCTCCGGCAAGCCTTGTTAGTTGCAGACTCAGGCCCAGATTGGCTTTTTCAAATGGGGCAAGTTGTGGATGGATTTTGATGCTATTGTTTTTCAATAACCAAACAAGTTTTTTGTTTTTTTGTAAATGTTTAGACTTGCTGTTATTTTATAGCACTGGTTTCCAAACCGGTCCTCAGGCTTCCCTAAAAGGCCACTTTTTCTAGAAGCCGCTTTAAATGTAGCGCTAGTTTAAGTAGCAAAGCAAGTATATTGTCCTCGGGTCACCGCTCCTCCTAGACAGAGCTGCAGCGCCGATTCTATCTGCAGGTTTCAGTTAAAGGGACAGTTTGTTACAACATTTTCTCCCCTTTAACGTGTTCCCAATTATCTATTTTACCTGTTTTGAGTATATTAGATTGCTTACAAATAACTTTATTCGCTTTATCTTGTCATTTGAAATAGTTTATTTTGCCTGTTGTATCCCCTCCTATACTTAAAGGAATAGGATAGTCAAAATTAAACTTGCATGTTTCAGATAGAAGTGAATTTACGTGTCTTAAAATGAAATTCTCTATTTTCAAATGTGCTTTGTTCTCTTGGTATTCCTTGTTGAAAAGGAATATGCACATATAAACTAGCAGGAGCTAACTGCTGATTGGTGCAGGCACAAATTTGTCTGTGATTCGCTAGCTAGAAGTGTTTATCTAGCTGCTAGTACTGCATTTCTGTTCCTGCAGCAAATAACACAATAATTAAGAAAATTGGACAATAGAAGTGAATTGGAAAGTTGTTAAACTCTTTGAGTGCTAAGCAGTTTTTTTATTTTTATTGCATTTCAGATCCCCAAGACTTGCATTGTTGGAAAGGTAATTGCCTAACCTTTCCAACAGTGGGTCTTGGGGGTCTGTAGCTGCTTAGATGCCCGAGATACAGGCTTCTAAGCAGCATGCCACCCTGCTCCTATACTTAACATTGTGAATGTTAAATAAAGTTGCACGGTGACGTCATCACATCATTTGGCGTGACGTCACCACGCATAACGTGAAGCCCCGGCGATGCCTGTCACTATGCAGGCCCAATCGCCGGGGTAGGAGCGGGTGTGAGCCCCCAGATCTCCCTCAAGGTGAGAGAGTGCTAGCGATGGCTCTAAGCCGTCGTTAGCACCAGAGTGGGAAACTTTGCGACGGCTCCGAGCCGTCGTTAGCACTCAAGGGGTTAAAAATTGTCTAACTTTAACCCACAAAATCTGTTACACATCTACAGCCAAAATAAAGTTTCTAAATTTTGTCCTGAGTTTAGAAATACAATGTCTACATGTTCTTTGCAAGTTATAGGGCAATAAATAAAAGTAGCACTTTGCCATTTCCAAACCATTTCTTTTCAAAATGAGCTATAGTTACATTGTAACACTGATATCTGTCGGGAATCCCTGAATATCAATTGACATGTATATTTTTTAGTAGACAACCCAAAGTATTGATCTAGGCCCATTTTGGTATGTTTCATGCCACCATTTCACCGCCAAATGCTCTCAAATAAAAAAAATCGTAAGATTTCTCACTGAAATTATTTACAAACAGCTTGTGCAATTATGGCACACATGTTTGTAAATGCTTCTCTGTGATCCTCTTTGTTCAGAAGTAGCAGACTTATATGGCTTTGGCGTTGCTTTTTGGTAATTAGAAGGCCGCTGCGCACTACACGTGTATTATGCCCAGCAGTGAAGAGGTTAATTAGGTAGCTTGTAGGGTTCATTTTAGCTTTAGAGTAGAGATCAGCCTCCCACCTGATACATCCTACCCCTTGAACCCTCCCTGACCCCCCCACAAACAACTCTTTCCTCCCACACCTCACAATTGTCACCGCCATCTTAAGTACTGGCAGAAAGTCTGCCAGTACTATAAAAAAAAAAATTTAAATGGTGTTTTATTTTTTTAATATTCCCCCGTAAAATTGATTATGCAGTGTAAAATCCACTCTTAGCCCCCAACCTCCCTGATCCCCACCCATACAGCTCTCTAACCCTCCCCCCCCCCCCTCTACTTATTTGCCACCATCTTGGATACTGGCAGACAGTCTGCCAGTACCCAGTTTGCACACAAAAAAAAAAAAAAAAAAAAAAAAAAAAAAAAAAAAAAAGTGTATTACAGTGATGCCTAAATACCAAAGGCAGCACCTTGAAAGCTGTTGGAAGCAATCACTATTGCTTCCACCGCTTGAAACCCCTGAGGAAGTACAGGGTACATCCTTGGTCACTGACATTTTTTACCCTATACGTCCTTGGTCCTTAAGTGGTTAAAAGTGTTTGAAAATTAACTTAACTTATTAAATGGCTTCCCAAAACATAGAAAAATGGCATAAATACCTTTAAACTGCACAGATATAAAATTAAATTTAAGTCACTACACGATTTCTTAAATACTGCCAGTTCAGAAAGCATAACATTTTAGCATGTTCCCCCGTTTAAATGGCTTCTGCTTTTTTCATATATTGCTGCCACTTCACTAAAAAAAAACACTCACTTGAGGATGGATAGATATCCACTTGATAGGGAAAGAAAGGACATGCTAGAATATCAGTGCTAGATTTATTTATTTGCTTTAATTTTTAATTTTTATTTTTTTAATATTTTTTATTGAGGCTATGAAAAGAAAAAATTACAACAAGTATGAAATACCATGAAATATAAAATGACAAATTAAATAGCTTATGAATATACTTTAAGTAAGCATGAGTATAAGTAAGCATGAGTATTACAATAAATCTTTATAGATAGGTATCTTGAACCTCAGTTTTATGTTATTTTTCTGTAATGGATCCCTCAGATAAGGAGGGTTACTTTTGAACCCCTCATAGCTTGTGGAGACTGAGCGAGGAAATTGGCATTGGAGGTGGCCACTTTTGGACCAAGTAAGTAGATAGAAAGAAGGGGAAAGTCAGCAGTCAAGAGCTGCTTTAAGATAAAAAAAAAAAAAAAAAAAAAAAAAAAAAAAAAAAGGAGGAAGAGGGGGGGGGGGGCGGGATTGTACCCCTGTGTGGAAAATGTGTTATCTAGAGTTGAGTAAATAGATAGAAGAGTGGTGGATTGGAAATGCACCTTTTAATGAGGAGCCAAGGTTGGGTATTGGGCTATCAGTCTAAACTTAAATTCACTGGTGTATCAGAGGCCTCAATAGTAGTAGTTATAATGGGTGGGAGACATATAATAGATTGAAACTGCAGGTAACTCTCTAAGTGAACCCAAGAAGGCATACATAAACATATTAGGCATCTACAGGGGAAAAAACATTGTACTCTATGATGCGATATTAGTGTGAGTCTACAAACATGTAAACTAACAATATTCTAAATATAAGGTACTTCTGAATATGAAGCTAGTATAACTATTGCCTAAGGTTAGAACTAACAACAGCAGGATATATATTGTCTGTGGCAACTAGCCTACTCCAGTGACCTGCGGTCCCAAAGAAGCAATAGTTAACATGGGTAAGGCTTTAAGCTCCAAAAACAACGGCACCAGTATAGAAGGAGCGGGGGTGTTGTAGGATAAACCTGGCCTGTCCTGCATGTCGGGAAGTCTGAAGAAATTGTGCTTTGACCTCCTCTGTCGGCTCCGAAAAGACTCCTTGCCACCTACTCCACAGAGAGAAAATGGGTGGGCATCCCCAGCGCTGTTGAAAGTAAGTCTAATTCTCACCAGCTCTGCCTCGACCGGCCGCCTCGAGACAAGAACCGAGCAGGTAGTTGAGCGCTGGAGATAACCGTCCGGGCCGCCCTCCGGGTGCAATGTGAACTGGGGAACTATCGTGGCAGCCTGCTCAGATGGGATAGATACAGCGCTGTTGTTCTCGACCGATGCCAAGTTATGGGGGCCAAAGTGTTGCGGGGCTTTTACTTCCACTGATGTGCGAGCAGCCATGTCAGGGGTCTCTTCCTCAGTGTCTGACAGGTCCTCCCAGTCATGAGAGAGGCATTGGATAAGTGAATGAAACTGAGCGTCCATACGGAGCTCCAGGGCAGCAAGTGCTCTTTCGATTTGGTGTGCCATTCCCTCTGCTAGATAGGGGATCCAGATTACCCCTCAAAGGTGAAAGTCAGGTGAGGATCTGGGGTCCGTCTTGCTTAACTTAGATCTTTGTGCAGTAATCGGTCTCCAGATCCGCTTCTGCGGTATAAGGCTTCCACGTGGCAACGAAAATGGCTGCTCCTGCATGTTCTGTGCATCAATCTGTTCGCAAAACAGCTAACCTCTCCTGTATGCAACTGTTAGCGAATGTCCCAATAGTTTCTGGCCTTCTCCTAAGACCCAGGGGTGTCTGTGATATGGATTGAGGCTGGGCTGAACGGTCAAAAGAATATAAAAGTAAGCTGTTTTACCAGAGCTGTAGTATAGTGCGACCGTTCAGATCCCAGGCTAGCTCCGCCCCTATTTGCTTTAAATTTTAACATGCTCATATATTTACTGGATTGCAAATACCTTCTGATACTGAGGAGTGGATTATAAATTTCTTTATGGTCACTTATGGGCAGTTTTATACATGTGTAACAGCGCCACCTAATGGTCAGTGAATTGTTATCCACTGCTAGAGAATATTGACACTAGTCCTATACTGCATAGCTTTCTACTCAAGGTTTGTTGTTGTGGCCATTTAATTGATGTGCCTGAACTATATATATATTTTTTTATTATTATTTTTTTATGCCCATCAAAAAGGGAAAATAAAATTAAAAAAAAAAAAAATTGGCAAATATAGCAGCTTTAGTGAAATGTAAAATCAGAATGCAATAAATAATGTTCTATTTCTGACAGTAATTAACAAGCAGATTGATTTTATGTATTGCTGACTCCTATGAGTAAATCAAAAGTAATTTAGCTCTGTGTACTTCAGGGAAACTATGTAGCTTTAAGTGCCACTCACATGTTCCATATCACAAATCATATATGTTTGTTTATGCAAGTCCATCTACAGGCCTGCCATTGGAGGTATGGTAGTTGCTAACTGAGCTCCCAGGAACACCTGGGTTTGGACTCTGTTATCAGTGCTATTTATTATTACATGCTATGTCCAGCTTATGTGCTATAGATGATTTGTGTCACTTAAAACTACATAGTTTCCCTGAGGTACACAGAGCTAAATTACTTTTGATTTGCTCCATAATAATCTGCAAGTTTCTGGCTGATACCGATTATTTCAGAAATTCTGAATATCGGCCCTGATAATCAGTCGACCCCTATCTGAAATGCCCAGTCCTTAAGGGGTTAAGCAATCAGCATAGGACATAACACATTAGAGAAATTCCTGCCTTACCAGTTCTACCAACACTACCAGAAATCTCTGCATCAGGTACATGCTTTTTGATTTCTTGTGCAAGCTCCTGGAAACGGGGTCCATATCCTCATCCGCCACTGGAAAGATAAAAGAAAACAAAAATCTTAGCTGCATAAATGTTACATGTGGTTATTTAAATGTCCCCACAAGCAAGTGGTATTACTGTTAGAAGCATTTTTGTAATTTATGCCCATTACAAAAATGCTTCTATTACAAAGTGACGTTAAACTGCTTGGTACAACTACAATAGCATGGGTATGACTCACTATTGAGCTCTCTAAAGCACTTGTTTTCAAACCTGTCCTCAGACCTCCCTAACAGGCCACATTTTGAGGCTATCTGAACTAGAGCACAGGTGAAATAATCAGCCGATTAGTAAACAGGGTTATTTTACCTGCTCTCACCCAAGGTAATCCTGAAAACCTGGCCTGTTGGGGAGGCCTGAGAACAGGTTTGAAAACCAGTGCTCTAAAGTGACACCTAGTGAAGCTCTGCATCTTCACAGATAACAATGCCATCTTGAAACTTAAAAGGGGCATTAAATACCAAATACAAATTATAAGTATTGAGGTTATGCCCCGCCACACTTTATTCATGGGTGTCTCCATAGTGAAATACATTTTTCATATTATCTCAATGCTGAAGTGTTTGCCCATGTATATTAATTCTTCTACAGATACCTGCAGTGTAACCTATGTTCCAAAATGGTGGCACCCATATTTAGAGGGCGGCGCATGGGTGTTTAATGTCCCTTTTGGTGATCTTGCACCCTGTGACATGTTTTTTTGGGAAGCTGTATCATACACTTCAGTTTAATTTGCACAATAAAGAATGTGAACCATTCCAATACCATTACAATGGTTGCGGGCCTCTATATCATGCCTGAAGGGTTTTTTTTTTTTGTTTTTTTGTTTTTTTTACAGTTTAAAAACCTACATAACACATCATTTTTATTTATTTATTATTATTTTATTTTTTTTAAACTAAGATGTGTTATGTAGGTTTTAAACTGTAAAAAAAAAAAAAGCTTCTGCTCTCTATTTTGTGAGCTAGGCCAAAGAGCAAGCTACAGCTGTAAAAAAAGAGCCAGTAACATCTGATAATTATAGTATCAAGTGTACTTTGATCTCTTGATATTCTTTGTTAAGCATTATACCTAGGTAGACTCCAGAGCAGTAATGCACTGCTTGGAGCTAGTTGGTGATTGGTAGCTACTCATGCCTCTTGTCATTGTCTCACTAGATGTGTTAAAGGGACATGAAACCCAAAAAAATAATCTCTCATGATTTAGGTAGAACAAACTATTTTAAACAACTTTTCAATTTACTTCTATTTAATTTGCTTCCTTTTCTTGTTATCCTTTGCTGAAGGGTTTATCTAGGAAAGCAAATAACAGGTTCTATCTGCTGATTGGTGGCTGCACACGCACACAAATATATATATATATATATATATATATATATATATATATATATATATATATATATATATATATATATATATATATATATATATATATATATATATATATATATATATACACACTCACCCATGTGTTCAGTTAGAAACCAGTAGTGAATTGCTGCTCCTTCAACAAAGCATACCAGGAGAATGAAGCAAATTGAATAATAGAAGTAAATTTGAAAGTGGTTTAAAAAAAATTGTATGTTTTACCTAAATCATGAAAGAAAAATGTTGAGTTTCATGACTCTTTAAGCTACGCCCTGATAGTCAGCTTTGTACCAGCAGTGCACCATGTGATTAACCCCTTTGTACGTAGAACATTGTATTTATGGTTTACATAAACACACTGGAGCACTTTCTTTGTTACACGTCACTTTAAAAGTTAGTACAGTTAGAGGGATAATTTTTAAACCAACTGCTGATATGGTGATAGGTTGCACTCATGTACATTTGTCTAATCTACACTCTATAAATTCCTTTGGAGAGGTCATGTGTGACATCATAGAACTTGTGTCAAATGTCCTACGGTTGTGCGGTTAATGGGCAATTAAAGGTCATCTAGCAATTACATTTTTGAGAACAGGAAATTATTACAAAAAAAAAAAAAAAAAAAAAAAAAAAAAATTAAAAATGCGTTTGCAGTGCACTGCCAAAGAGCGCCTACTTGTATGCATATGGTATTTATAAACAGGTTATAGTTGCATGGGTCATTTGTGCTCGCATAATGAGATTATAGTAGGATGCAGATACCAGCTAGTGGGGAATTTTACTTTGGGAGCTCACAATAGTAAAATTTAATGTGACAAATACATAAATAATTAAATAAAATCATGAAATCGCACAAATTAAAGGGACAGTCTACGCTTAAAGTCTAGCCCTAGATTAAGCTGCAAGATGACTAAACAGCTTCCTGCACCACTTTCTATATCATGCAGCAGGGATATTGATTCTGGCTAGTTTGAAATGGCTGCCAAGCTCCACCCACTGATGACATTACTATCTGGGCTGCATCTAGGCACTCTGCTGAATACAACCTGTGAGCTTTTAATGCAGATCAGAGTTTGATATTAGTAGGCAGAGCTTGGCAGCCATTTCAAAAGTGTCCAGTCACAATATTCATTTTTAAATAACTTATTGTTCCTGCTGCATAATATTGAAAGGGGTGCAGGAGGCTATTTGCAGCTTAATCTAAGGTAATACTTTATATCTAAAGTGTAGACTGTCCCTTTAAACATGTTAAAGGGACAGTCTAGTCAAAATGTAAAATTACATGCCTTATCTGAATCATTAAAGTTTAACAACTTTCCAATTTACTTGTATAATTATATTTGCTTTGCTTTCTTTCCTTTGTGGAAAGCTAAACCTAGGTAGACTTATATGCTAATATATGCCGTTTGCCTTATCTCAGTGCATTGACAGTTTTTGACAGCCACTGATAGTTCATGTGTCATATAGATAACATTGTGCTCACTCCCATGGAGTTAGTCAAGAGTCAGCACTGATTGGCTAAAATGAATGTCTGTCAAAAGAACTGAGATATAAAAAAAAAAAAAAAAAAAAAAAAATGTATTAATATAACCTTGTTTGTTATGCAAAACAGGAGAATGTCTATTTTTTTTTTTAAACAATACAAATTCATGAGTAGACTGTCCCTTTAAATTTCTGCTCAGCTTGACATAACGTTTAGCATAGAAGCTCATTGGCCGATAAGAGAAACTCACAAAACTCTATTGATGGACAGTGACATACATACACACATCAACATATAACTATTAGTTTACATAAATATTTTTACATTTTAAAATGCTTTTTCTATGCCAAAATACTGTAATATCCCTCATTAAAAGCTATGACATTTGGTGTCTTTATTTTGAGTACTGGGGATAGTTTTGGCAGAATTTGAATCCCCCTCCATGGGTCATGCTTAATTCTATTTGTGCACCTTGGGAAAGGCAGAAAGATTTAAGCTTTTTGTATATTATACTTTTGTACCACACATTTTTTTAGGCTAAATAATCCTTGCAATGCACAATACCACCTCTGGGTGGCAACCCCAATTGTTTTGTGGAATTAAAATATATTTTATAGTGGTTAGTGTACTAACTATAAAAAGTAAATCATTTCAAATACACATTTTTATTGAAGTGACATTTTTTACATACAATGTAGTACTCCCAACAGTCAATAGTGTAA
Source organism: Bombina bombina (assembly GCF_027579735.1). Taxonomy (NCBI): domain Eukaryota; kingdom Metazoa; phylum Chordata; class Amphibia; order Anura; family Bombinatoridae; genus Bombina; species Bombina bombina. Next base: position 526,009,387 of record NC_069504.1, read on the forward strand.
ATTTGAAGTTGCAACATTCCTCGAAACAACCACAGTACAAAGTAATTTCATAATATTGTATAAAAGATATTGCAAGATTTGTTTCAGATTTCACAAGTTGCCACATCAAGTAATGTGAAATCTGTGGTGAATCTTTATATAGTACATTCTTAAACTTGTACAATGTTGTCATTTAAGAATTATTTTTTATTTAATGTACATTTAATATAAAATTGTAACTTAATTAAAAAAAACTAAAAATTTGTATAGAGATCAGGGTGATCACCTCCATGGTATAATGACAAACTAAAACAGAAAAATAATTAGCAGGACAAGGTAGGTGTATTTAAAACAAAAGGGCATTTAAATACCATCAGACGACCAAATGATAAACATGTCAAGTCAATGCATAGAATAAAAACACAACCAGTAAATAAAGGAACACCCTCCCCTCAAGCATTAGAGAAGAACAACATCATAGTAAACCAGAAGCTCTTTGATTCAACAGCCCCACCCAACACGGATTTATAGCATTACGGTCATAATTACATATTTATACTGATAACATAACTTTCTCACTTCCTAAAAAAGCTCAGGAACCGTATAAAATGATAGAATACTATACCCCATAGGGGTAGTTTCTTATCACACATTTAGAATGTCTAACACAACACTAGGTGGACTATACAGGGTTAACCAAATTATAATCGTTCCATCTTCAGCATTATTTTGTAAACATGCAAAGATATATGTGGAGTAAAAACCAATAGCCATTATCGAGTCCATATACACCTGCACACGTCACTAATTTGCCAGAACAGAAGTATTTTCTAACCTGATGAGAAAGCATCTATAGCTTATTCTAATGTATAAGAATAGATTTATAAGAGAATTGGGGGGAATATTTACCAATATTCTACATGAATCTTCATCGCTGTGCTTCCCGTTTGCATGTTGCTGTAATCTAGTAACAGAGATAGCTGTGTTCTCTTTTTAAAGCATCTGACGGGCGCGGCACCAGGGAAACCTGTTAGAGAAATGTGCAAAGTCATTCCCAGAGCAACATAGGCTTAGATACTGTCACGTGATGCAAACAACCACGAATGTATTGAACTCAATTACAGTAAATTACACACACATACATATAAATATATGTATGTATATATATATATATATATATATATATATATATATATATATATATATATATATATATATATATATATATATATATATATATATATATATATATATATATATATATATATATATATATATATATATATATGACCAGAGTTTTACAATGAGATTCGGGGACATTTTTTTTATTGGCAAATGGTAAAACTCCATTTTATTAGCATATTTTCTGCAAATTATATATGCAGTGTATTTGGTATGTGTTTATGAAGTGATTGTATGATATATATATATATATATATATAATATATATATATATATATATATATATATATATATATATACACACACACATTATTTCTCTTGGTATCTTTATTTGAAAAAAGGTTTGCAAGAATGCCTTTAAAGAGATAGTCTAGTCAAAATTAAACTTTCATGATTCAGATAGAGCATGCAATTTTAAGCAACTTTCTAATTTAGTCCTATTATAAATTTTTCTTCATTCTCTTGGTATCTTTATTTGAATAAGCAAGAATGTAAGCTTTGGAGCCAGCACCATTTTTGGTTCAGTACGTGGTTAGCGCTTGCTGATTGTTAGCTACATTTAGACAACAATCAGCAAGTGCTACCCAGGGGCTGAACCAAAATGGGTGCTGGCTCCAAAGCTTACATTCTTGCTTTTTTAAATAAAGATACCACGAGAATGAAGAAAAAATTATACTAGGACTAAACTAGAAAGTTACATGCTCTATCTGAATCACGAAAGTTTAATTTTGACAAGACTATCCCTTTAAAGGCATTCTTGCAAACCTGCTGCCATATTATAATACAGACATATGCACGCTCCTGAGCCTACCCTACCAAGATAATAACCTACATTTGATAACAGAAATAAACCGAAATTTGTTTTTTAAATTTCCAGTGCTGCAGTGCAAAAAGAGCCGGGGACATTTCGGGGGACATAATTTTCCCGGGGACAGTCTTCTCAATCCAGGGACTGTCCCTGGTCACCCTTATATATATATATATATATATATATATATATATATATATACACACACACACACAGCCATATGGAAAACTTAATATCTTTTTTTTTTTACATATTGACCTAGGTAAGTTAAAAAAGAAACCACATACATTTAGAAACTAGAGAATTGATAAACAGACACATTTTTATATTTCAGAGCCACACTTTACATTTAGAATTGGTTCATCATCCCATTACACAAATAAATTGTATCCTATACCTATGTCGTTCAATTAAAAATTATGAACAACTATTTATTGTCTGCTCTATCTGAATCATGAAAGAAAAAAATGGATTTCAAGTATTGGCTATAGAAAAGCTATGCAAACATACCCAGCAGAAGAAATTATGCACTTAGTGGGAGGTGGGGTTGTATCATGTGACAGACATCAGCCAATCATAGACTAGTATATGTATACCCTGCAAGCTTGTGCACATGCTCTGTAGGATCTTGTTCCTCGGAAAATGTGAATATAAAAATACTGTGCAAAATGTGATAATGGAAGTAAATTGGAAAGATTCTTAAAACTGCAAGCTCTTTCTGAATCATAAAAAATTATTTTGGCTTGAGTGTCCCTTTAAAGGGACAGTGTGCTGTAAAATGTTTACCTTTTAATGTATTTCTGATTACTTGCTATACCAGCAACAGAGTATAAAATGTATGAGAAATTGCTAATTTCTAATGTGTTCCCCTCTGCACACCCTGCAGCATGTGTTACTCATAAGTGTCCAGGAAAACATGGGTGAGGTGGCAACAACCCTAGTGGGGGTGGGGGGTGAGAGGCTTTGGTAAGCAGACAGATATAGGGAAGCATGTGTTTGTAGAAATGAATAACAATAAAGAGATCTGATTTCCCTGCTCAGTCCATTTTGATGGGCTGTGTTGTCAAAGAACAAAACAAGCTATTTCATATACAAAAATAAACACAGATTAGCAATCTGATGACGGCTGCTTCTTAACTCATGGCTGCAAGTTCACTCATGTCAGCCTGTAGCCAGTTCTTTTGATAGATCTGGCCCTAGTGATCCTGATGGTTGAATATCCTAAAACACTTATATTCCACCACTTAAGTACACAAATCTCTTCAAAACGTACAGGGCCACCCTATAGTTTCAGGTACATGTTCTCTACTCGAGCATTTGTCTAAATCGTTAGTTGGCATATTGCAAACTTTTGATTTGAACTTACAGTTATCTGAGAGACACCAAACATTTAATGAATGTAGTACAGTATATTGAAATTACATGGTCACAAAACAGTGGTTGGTTGACAGTTGATTGTATTGCTTTATATACAGCAATCCCATATGAATGGGGTATCAAGGCTGTAAAATTCTTTATAACATATGAGAGCATTTATTCTATTGTTTTCCAACAATGGGCTAGATTACAAGTGACGTGATATTTAGCACTCCCGCTCAAGTGTAAACACTGCTGGAAGTAAAGTTTTTACGCACTTATCGCACACGCACTAACACTACACCATACTACATTCACAGCGCTATAGCCGACAGGAGTAATAAGTGTGTTCACTCGCATGCTAACCCGATGCGCGCAATAAGCCGAACTTAGAATATCGCACATGCGATAATATATTCCCCTTACAAGTCAACGGAGCAAAAAAAAGTAGAAAAAACACCCTACTTGCACACAAACCCAATTGCAAATTTGGAAGTGCACTGACAACATTAATATTTTACCTTCCAATGTTCTTCATGTAACAGAATATGTTCTATTTATTTATAAATACATATTTCTTCATATATCTGATAGTATTTTTGTACATTATATATCTATACCAATATATACTGTGTATATATATATATATATATATATATACACACACACACACAATTCAATAAGCCAGCACTCTCTGTTCCTGAGTTTTATTCCTTTTTTTTTTTTAAATCTTTATTTTAGTTGTCAGGATAATAAACATGAAACACAGATAAGTTTACCCGAAACAAGGCTCAGAAAGTTTTACAAAAAAGAAAACCCAGACATTAATTAATTGATAATGAAAACAAAACATATAATCCATATCCTGACATTTTATGTATATTCTAATAACAGTAAACAAAATGGAAACATACAGTTTTCGCTAATCATATCGGGGTGTATGGACAACCCTTGATGTCAAGAGGGGAGAGAGAAAAAAACAATTCTCTCTTTCCTTTCCCTTCCCCCCTCTCCCCCGCCTCCCCCCATATCCCAAACGAAACAAAACAATATGTTAAGAATAATAATTATCTCCTTCAGCCTCCATAACCCAAGCTTCTGTGTCTCCATTTGCAAATGTAATAATTCAATTCCATAAGACCGGAAATATTTCTCTCAATATCAAACCCTCAAAATATGGCGTTTTATGAAGCATTTTAGTCAGTATATACTGTGTAGATCTGGGAAATGATTGAATGATTTCCAACCATTTATTGAAGAAACCTTGAACTTGTTTATTCTGTAAACATGATATGTTATGTTGTTCAAAAATAATTTGTAATTTCACTGCTTCAATAAATGCTTTTTGCTCTTCCAGTTTCTTAGGACCAGGCAACGTACCACTAGGATAATCGTGTTGACTATATCATGACTCTGTTCTTTTGTGTTTAATAAGAAGATTCTTTTTGCAGAAAAAAAGGAATAATCTAATTTGTGTTTGTTTAGCCAAAAATGTACTTTCTGCCAAAATTGTCTTATTTTAGGGCAATACCAGAAACAGTGGAGCAAGTCTGCTCCAGGCTTACTACATTTGTGACAAGCACCTATTTGTCCTGGTGTCCATTTAGCTAATCTCTTTGGTGATATGTAGGCGTTATTAAGAAGCTTTAAATGTGATTCCTTCCAGGAGGAGTGAAGGGGAGCTGTATTTAACCACTTTATGCCCTTCTTAATATTGTCATAATTGATCTCTTCAAAATATTTGGACCAATGTAATACAAACTGCTCTAGATTTAATTGACCTTGCTTTTCCAAAAGTATCTTATACAATAATGATATTGATTGTTTCCCTTGTCTGTATATATTGATATAATCACCAATTATTTCAAAATTTTCCGACCAAGTTCCTGTCTGTAATGTTTTGTTTATGAAATGTCGAAGTTGCAAATATGCATAGAAACTCTTATTTGGTAAATTATATTCAGCAGCAATATCCTCAAATGTTCTCATATTGAGCTTCTCATCGAGTAGTTGTACTAATCTAGTTAAACCCTTTTCTGCCCAGCTTCTGAATATCGAGTACTGACATCCTGGCAAAAATTCAGGGTTTCCTATAACTGGAAGAAAAGCAGACATATGAAAATTGATCTTTAAACGACCGCATAACTGTTGCCACGCTTTAACCACATTAAATAAGCTAGTAGTTATCTTAATATTATCCGGAAGCTGCGAATATGGACAATGTAATATTGCTTTAAGAGAGAGTGGTTGTATGAGACTCTCTTCAATTAACAAATTAGTCAAGTGATTATAAGAAAGGAGCCAGTCAACTCCATATCGTGCTAAGATAGCAATGTTATAGGCCCTTATATCGGGAAATGCTAAACCCCCAAATTCCTTAGACTGTGATAACTTTGATATCGCAAGCATGTGTCTAGTCTTATTCCAGAAAAAACTGGCGCATGCCTGATTAAAAATCCTAATATCTTTATCTTTAATATATAGAGGGAGATTATTCATAATGTATGTTATTTGAGGGAAAAGAATGGTTTTGTTTTTTTTTTTTAATTTTTTTATTGAGGTTGTGCAAACAGAATACAACTTATGAAGAATAATCAGACATATATGATACAATATAATGATGCTGCATACATAAAGATAGATTACATTCCTATCAAAGGCAACGTTATACGAAAAACTGGAACCTCTTTTTATTTTTTCCATATTCTGGACAAGATGAGTTTCCTCATTTAATACTAAGGCCCCTTCTATATTAACAGTAGGAGAGGAAAGTGGGAAATGCGAATGATCCTACAAAAATAGAGTAAATATACACTCATGCTATTAGGTAATATTAATATTTAAAGAACATAGCAGAATATAAGGGTATGGTGCAAAATATAAAGCATGGCGACTTAGAATGGGATGGCAATTAGTTTGTCAGACATTAAATACAGTAAAGGCGTCATTCCCTTGCTAACCTAATATGATATGATATGTAGGTATGGAATAATATTAAAATGAAAGTTATGTTCCTGAGGACCTAAAGAGTCTTATAACATTAGTCAGGAGGAGTATTAACTGGGAATAATATTGAATCCACAGGACAACCCATAAATTGTGTAGATTTCTAAAACAATTTAGGTCAGTAGATTAGAGTAATTAGTAGTTGATATTGTAAACTATAACATAAGTATATATATAATTTGCTACTTAAAATATGCGGTAAAGTATGGAGGTATAGGTAGTTAAAGTATGGCATAGGCAAGATAAGCCATATAGATAGTCCTCCAACAATAGGAGGTACATTACAGGGGGGGGGGGGGAGGGGGAGGAGGTGGTTAGTTTATTGTGCGAAGTGAACTATGTACCTTTAAACTTTATGTCAAGGAAGCTTTTAATATGTAGGGCATCAGTAGTTTCAATTATATCATGTCGTTGCGTTGAGGAGTAGCGCAAGTGAAGCTATGAAAAAAAACTAGGGTATGTGCAGGGATTTGTAAACTCAGTTAGTTAGTATAGTTGATCAGTCCTGCTGATCTAAGTAAAGTAGGTAAAGTCAATATTAGAGGGGATACCATAGGCTAAAATAAAACTTGGTGATAATGGTAGATTGTGTAGGAAGCTCTCGATTAGTAAGTAGGAGGCAGAGCAGGGAAACTGTGCTATGGAGCTATGCATTTGTAATATATAGGCATCACACTGCCCCGGCCGCTGGCAGCATGATGTCGTGCACACAAGCATCACCCAAACTCAATGCATATATATAAGGTAAATGCTAACAAACAGTTTATCTAAGAATCGGTAATATCCTAGTCAGTTGCATCATTACAAGAGTGTTGAACATTAAGGTCTAAAAATAAGCCTATTATGGATACTAACAATTCTGCACAAAGACCCTACCCTCAATAATGAGCTGCTGGGCTAAAGCAAGGCAATATCTATGTTATGCTCGAGAGCAGCTATAAGGTACTATTAACCAAAAACCTGGACACTAGACATTCTGAGCCCCCTAGAAGTGGATTACCATTGTGGCTTTTACAAAAGGGCAACATAACATTATATAGCAGCAGACATTAACATTTTTGCGACTTCCCCTGATTACACTCGCATATGTATGGCCCAGTGGCACAAAAGTTGAAAGCGTAATGAAGCAGTACTTGCTTAATCAAATTAGTGGACTGTAGACCTTAGAGACAGGGTAAAGTATAACCCTATTATAATACACATATAAACTTATAACAATATACTTTTGAAATGTCTAGAAACCTCAAGGGATTGATGTTGTACTTTGCGGTAGCTACTGAGGGCTCAAAGAACTAAAGCAGAGATGTGAATCCCAGCAGCCACAGTATATGAATAACAGCTCAGCTCCAACATCTGCCAGCCGGGCTGCCATTATAAAGTACAGCTATGTCCACTAACCCACACCTTCACGCTTGCTTGCAAAAGTATATATTACCAGATGTGGTAAAGCTAATGTGAGTCTTAACAATGAGCCCACGTGCTAAACTGAACCTTTGTTCTTTAGAGTAGAGGCAGCTCTGGGTCAGGCCATCTTGTTGAAGGAGCCAGTCCAAGCGCTCCTCTGTAATTGCATCCTGGAAAACCAAGCGCAGCAGTAACTCACTGTGTTTGAAATAACCCAGTCCGAGCTTGTTGACTCCGAGTAGGCTCTGGCCCCCAAGGGGGCTCCAATAAAATAGCTGGTAGTCGAAAGTCTCCTCAGTATGCTGACATATGTCTGCCTGTTGTGTTGTTCCCAAATCATGTACCTCAACCTCTGTTTGCAGCCGAGTGCCGGGGTTCAGAATGTTAGTGCTCGTAGTTGTCTTTGTGCCGCTATGTATTAAAGTATACTCTGCTCCCAGCAACAAAGATGGCGGCAACCCGGTCTCCATTATATCATCTGCAACACCGCATTCCAGTGCATCAGCGGTCAGGGCACTTGTTGAGGCGACGTGTGTTGTGGTGACATTAAACGCTTCAGCAACTGCGTCCAAAAGGATATTATTATGTCGTTGTAACAAGTCCTTTATCTGCTTCAACAGAAGCGTGGCCATATTCCCCGTATTCACGCCACAGAGGAATAAGAACTAGCGAGCATGGGTTATAAAGGAAAAAATAAAGTATGGAGCCTTAAAGGATTCCTTGTGATGGCAAAAAGGCTAGGTCACTTTGCTAGTTCAAAAAGTAGGGTCAAGGGTAGGGAAAAGAAGTAATAAAGCCTTAAAAATAGTAGAAATATTAGGAGCTTTGGCAATATGCGTCTTGTCTCGGTGGATGCTGGCTCCGCCCCCGAAAAGAATGGTTTTAATCAACATAACTTTGGCTGATAGTGGGATCGGAAAAAAAGTCCAACGTTGGACTTTCGATGATATATGTGAAAAAAAAGGTGTAAAATTAATTTTATACCACATTTTCAGGTCCCTATGTAGGTTAATTCCCAGATATCTAAAGCTCTCGACCTCCTTTAAATTATGATGCTTCAAACTATCTTTGTTTTTATGTATCCAGAGAATCTCAGTCTTTAAGGTATTAACCTTATATCCTGAGATTGCACTGAATAAATTCAATGACCTCAGTGCTATTGGTATGTTTAGACTAGTATTTTTGAAGTATAGTAGCAAATCATCAGCATAGAGTGATAAAACACATTTTTGACTTCCAAAATGTATTCCTTCTAGCTCTTATCTTAAATAAATTGCTAACGGCTCTATTGCTATATTAAAAAGGAGGGGCGAGAGTGGACATCCCTGTCGCATCCCCCTTTCCAATTTGAAAAAAGGGTTTGACTTTAATTGACTAGAATTGCTGATACCGGATAGTTATAAATAGTTCTAATAAAGTTTATCAGGTTCCCAAAAAAAACAAAATTAGTCAGGGCATTATATAGGTGTTCCCAAATTATGGAGTCAAAGGCCTTCTCGGCGTCGACCATCACCAAAGCCAAGTCCTGTTTGGGTATTAATTTATTGCATTGTGACCTGTTCCAGAAATGTTCCAGTATCATATATGTTTTCCGAATATTCTTAGTGGGAGATCTATTGTTCATAAAGCCTGATTGATCTGTGTGTATAATTTCCTGTAGTGGTTTTTTTAACTGGTTAGCTATTATAGATGTGAGTAATTTGTAATATGTGTTCAGCAATGAGATGGGTCTATATGACCCAGGATCTGATGGATTTTTATCTTTTTTTAAGACCAGGGTGATGATCGACGCTGAGAAGAACCGTGACATTGCCTTTCCCCCAGAGAAATATTAATTAAACAGACATGTCAACATGTGAGCAATCTCCGTTTTAAGTAATCGATAGAACTCTGACGGTAATTGATCCGGCCCTGGGGCCTTACCTAATTTAGTTTCCTCTATAGCTTTTAAAACTTCATCTATAGATATAGGGGCATTAATTAACTCAACCTGTTCTGGTGTAACCCTAGGACATTTGATCTTCCCCCAAAAAAACGTATTACTATGGACGTCTATTGATTTAGCAGAATATATATTTTTATAATAATCTAAAAACACATTTTGGATGTCGGTAGATTGTGAATAATTCTGGTCATCCATGATAACATTCTCAATTATATTCTTCTTCTTTCTACTCCTATCTAACCTTGCAAGGTACTTAGCAGACTTGCCATATTGACCTGCATATAATACATTCATTCTTATCTCGTCGTTAGTTAGTTTAGTGCTAAGAAACAGATCCCTATCCTGTCTAGCTATTTTATATTTATCCCAATATTTCCTCTGTGGGGTATTTATATATTTTTGATAGGCCTTCGTGACCGTATTAGCCAGTTGCAATTCACGTGCCCTAGACTTCTTTTTAACCGTAATCATATAAGCTTTTATCTCACCCCTAAGGTACGCTTTTGCAGCTTCCCAGAACACCTCTAATTTATCTGCATAGTTTTTGTTATTTATACTGTATTCTCGCCATTTATTATGAAGTCAATTCTGAAAAGATACGTTATTTATCAGATGTTTTGGAAAATAAAAATTATTCGTTGTAGCTGTCTGACCAGAACGAGCTTCAATCACCAATGACATTGGTGCATGATCTGATAGTACAATCTCGTGTATCTCTGCCTTGGTATCGTCTCTGAGGATAGAGTCAGAGACAAAAAAAAATCTATCCTAGAAAAGGATCTATGAACACACGACTCACAGGTGTAACCTTTACTATCAGGATGTTGAATGCGCCATATATCGTGTAGCTTTAAATTTTTACATATTTGAGAAAAAATCTTGGATTTCTGAGGTGCCACAGAACTCTGTTTAGGCGAGAATCGATCTAGTGAGGATATTGGTGCTAAATTAAAATCACCAGCAAGTATTATATTTTGTTGAGATTTTACACAGAGTCTAGCAATTATATTATCCCAGAAAAACTGGTCTGTATTATTAGGGCCATATACATTACATATTATATACTTGGCCTGTAAGGCCACGATTGAGAGGGTTATCCACCTGTCATTTACATCTATTTGAACTCTCTGAATACTATACACAAACTCTTTATTAAATAAAACAGCAACACCCCTCTTCCGCCTGGAACAATCAGAAGCTATGACTTGACCTCCCCATTTGCATTTAAGTTTTTCTGCTTCTGTTCTTTTTAAATGAGTCTCCTGTAATAAGACAATATCGAGTCTAAACTGTGCCAAATGCTTAATTATCAACTTCCTTTTTTTAGGTGATGTTATCCCACCTATATTCCAAGAGATAATCTTTATTTTCCACATCTAATCTTCTGAATGCCATTCAAACAACTATTTACCACCATTGGGGAGCACAGGATAAGGCCAGGGGCGGGGGAAGCCAGAAGAAAAAAAAAAAAAAGGCCCACCTCTCTCGTCAAATCTTACATCCACGATTGTAAGCCAGACACCATTACATTTGTATAAAATTTTATTTCTGGTATATTCCAGAATCAATAACTGGACCATTTCTTTAGTCTTAACATATTTGTCATTTGATTTTTGTCTGAATTGGCCAGCAGAAAGAAATGAAGACAAGAAAAAACACAAACAAGTTAAAAAAAAAATCAACTCAATAAAGCAACTATGTTCAAAATACAAAGATATATTTTCCTAGCCCTACCTTACAGCACCCTCTTTTTTTTACAGAATTCTCTAGCTTCTGCCTCATTAGTTATGGTAACGTTAGCATCTGCTTCCTCAATAATTATCTTAGCGGGATAAATGAGTCTGGTTTCAGGCCTGCATTGATTAATCTAGTGCAATACGGTGCCATCTCTTTCCTTCTAAGTGAAGTTTTGCGGGAATAATCCTGAAAGATTAGTATTTTGACTTGACCTATATACAAATTTCCCATTTTCCTATAGAGTTTTAATATGTTAATTTTATCTTGATAGTTTAGGTATTTAACCATCACTGGCCTGTTATAGTTTTTGTCATTTTGACTATCTCTGATTCTGCCCAACCTATGAGCCCTTTCTACTAATATTGGGGGATTATTTGGTGGTATACCCACCGCTGTTGGTAATGTGGAGCTAGCAAAGACCATCAGGTCATCAAAGTCTCCATTATCCGGGAGACCAATAATTTTTAAATTATTTCGCCGTGATCGGTCTTCTAACTCATGAATTTTATCCTGTAGTATTCTCAGTGTTTTACTATTGTCCTCTATGTTTTGTTCTTGCTTGAATAATAGATCTTCGTTACCTGATACTCTATTCTCGACTTCTGTAAGTCGACTAGAAAACTGTCTTAGCTCAACCATTATATTTGTCATTTGTGTTTTTAATAGTTCAAAAATTGCGGTAAGAAAATCTCAGACATCTGAGTTACAAGTGGTTGTATGTCAGTTTTATGCAGTGCTAGTTCATTAGGGTTTTCTAAGTGTGTTTCAGATGTTCGCACTCTCTTGTCCCTTTGTTTGGCATGCATGGCCGGGGAGTTAATTTTAGTATTAGTGATGTATTTATCCATGTGAGGTAAGTGCAGCTTTTCCACTTTTTTTTTTTTTTTATCCCTGTGTGAGTATATATAAGAAATTTACAATTAACTGTGAAAAATGGACAAATAAATGTCTGTCTAGTCTATCTGTAAAGAAATTGAAAGTAACCCCTAAACACCTCTTCTCTCTGGAATAAAGTGAATGTAAATAAGGTAAAATCATTTAGGCGTAATACCACCATACATTAGTGTGAAAGAACAAAATCCAAACTAAGTTAAAACTTATTCACCAACCAAACCTGGGCCTTGAGCCGATATGCAGCGTCGCCCGCAAAAGCCGGCGATGCCAAAATTTGCGCTGGTTTGGTATCACATATACGGCGTAACATAGAAGTTACGCTCGTATATTTCTGCCTTCGGCCGTAGTTTTTTGGCCCATAGACAGGTATACCAAATCAGCGCAGATTGGTATACAATATACAGCGTAAGGACTTAAATCTTACTCCATTTTCACCTCGCCACAAATTGCAGGCGTAGTAAGCCTTACGCTGTGTATTGGAGCCCCGTAACTCACTAAACTACCTGCAAAATGAAACCTAACACCTAACACATGCGCAATGTCTATCTACCTGTCAACCGCGAACTGCAAAATAAAACCTAACACCTAACGCATGCGCAATGTCTATATACCTGTCAACCGCAATCCCCACCGCAATCCCTAATAAAGTATTTAACCCCTAAACCGCCGCTCCCAGACCCCGCCGCCACTTACATTAACTACCCCCTAATGTGAGCCCCTTACTCCGCCGCCACCTACATTACCTACCCCCTAATGTGATCTCCTTACACCGCCGCCACCTACATTACCTACCCCCTAACGTGAGCTCCTACCCTGCCGCCAGCTATATTAAAATTATTAACCCCTAATCTAATCCCCCTACCCCGCCGCCAGCTATATTAAAATTATTAACCCCTAATTTAATCCCCCTACACCGCCGCCAGCTATATTAAATTAATTAACCCCTAAAATACTAAAATATCCCTACCACTAAACCTAAGTCTAACCCTACAAATAGCCCTGAAAAGGGCTTTTTGCGTGGCATTACCCCAAAGTAAACCGCTCTATTGCCAGCCCTTAAAAGGGCCTTTTGCGGGCCATTGCCCCAAAGTAATCAGCTCTTTTACCAGCCTTTAAAAGGGTTTTTTGCGGGGCATTGTCACAAAGTAATCAGCTCTTTTGCCTGTAATCTAAATCCCCCTACACCGCCGCCACCTATAATAAATGTATTACCCCCTAATCTAATCCCCCTACACCGCCGCCACCTATATTAAAATTATTAACCCCTAATCTAATCCCCCTACACCGCCGCCACCTATATTAACTATATTAACCCTAATTATATTAGGGTTAATATAGTTAATATAGTTATTATATTATATATATTAACTATATTAACCCTAATTATATTAGGGTTAATATAGTTAATATAGTTATTATATTATATATATATTAACTATATTAACCCTATCTAACTCTAACACCCTTAACTTAATTATTATTAAAATAAATCTAAATAATATTAACTAAATTATTCCTATTTAAATCTAAATACCTATAAAATAAACCCTAAGATAGCTACAATATAATTAATAATTACATTCTAGCTATTTTACGGTTTATACTTATTTTACAGGTAACTTGGTATTTATTTTAACTAGGTACAATAGCTATTAAATAGTTAATAACTATTTAATAGCTACCTAGTTAAAATAATTACCAATTTACCTGTAAAATAAATCCTAACCTAAGTTACAAATACACCTACACTATCAATAAATTAAATAAACTACAAATATCTAAACTAAAATACAATTAAATACACCAAACTAAATTACAAAAAAAAAAACACTAAATTACAAAAAATAAAAAAAGTGCCCTACCCTATTCTAAATTAAAAAGTAACTAGCTCTTTTACCAGCCCTTAAAAGGACTTTTTGCGGGGCATTTCCCCAAAGTAATCAGCTCTTTTGCCTGTAAAAAAACACACAATACCACCCCCCAACATTACAACCCACCACCCACATACCCCTACTCTAAACCCACCCAAATCCCCCTTAAAAAAACCTAACACTAACCCCCAGAAGATCTCTCTACCTTGAGTCGTCTTCACCCAGATGTGGTCCTCCATCCCGGCGATATCTTCATCCAAGCGGCAAAGAAGAGGTCCTCCATCGGGGCGAAGTCTTCCTCCAAGCGGTATCTTCTTTCTTCCGGCTTCTTCCGACCTCCGACGCGGAACATCCAGCTGGCCCGACGACTGAACGACGAATGAAGTTTCCTTTAAATGACGTCATCCAAGATGGCGTCCCTCGAATTCCGATTGGCTGATAGGATTCTATCAGCCAATCGGAATTAAGGTAAGAAAATCTCATTGGCTGATTCAATCAGCCAATCAGATTCAAGTTCAATCCGATTGGCTGATCCAATCAGCCAATCAGATTGAGCTTGCATTCTATTGGCTGTTCCGATCATTAGGGTTAATATAGTTAATATATATAATATAATAACTATATTAACTATATTAACCCTAATATCATTAGGGTTAATATAGGTGGCGGCGGTGTAGGGGGATTAGATTAGGGGTTAATGTATTTAATATAGGTGGCGGCGGTGTAGGGGGATTAGATTGGGGTTAATACATTTATTATAGGTGGCGGCGGTGTAGGGGGATTTAGATTAGAGGCAAAAGAGCTGATTACTTTGTGACAATGCCCCGCAAAAAGCCCTTTTAAGGGCTGGCATCAGAGCTGATTACTTTGGGGCAATGCCACGCAAAAAGCCCTTTTCAGGGCTATTTTTAGGGTTAGACTTAGGTTTAGTGGTAGGGAAATTTTTATTATTTTAGGGGTTAATTAATTTAATATAGGTAGCGGCGGTATAAGGGGATTAGATTAGGGGTTAATAATTTAATATAGGTGGCGGTGGTGTAAGGGGGTCAGATTAGGGGTTAATATAGTTTAAATAGGTTGCGGCGGGGTAGGGGGCTCACATTAGGGGGTAATATAGTTAAAATAGGTAGCGGCGGGGTAGGGAGCTCAAATTAGGGGGTAATATAGTTAAAATAGGTAGCGGCGGGGTAGGGGGCTCACATTAGAGGGTAATATAGTTAAAATAGGTAGCGGCGGGGTAGGGGGCTCACATTAGGGGGTAATATAGTTAAAATAGGTAGCGGCGGGGTAGGGGGCTCACATTAGGGGGTAATATAGATAATGTAGCTGGCGGCGGGGTCCGGGAGCGGCGGTTTAGGGGTTAATATATTTATTGTTAGGAGTGAGAGGGGGGATTGAGGATAGAGGGGTATACGTGTCGGGCTATATTTGGGAGGCGTGTTAGACAGTACGGGTGATTTAATAACTTAGTCAGGTTTTTTATGCAGCGGCAGTTTCTAAAGTGCCGTAAGTCACTGGTGACTCCAGAAATTTGTACTTACGCAGATTTCTGGACATCGCTGGTTTGTCAGACTTACGGCACTTTAGAATCTGACGGCGCCGTATATGTGATAGCTCGAGTTGCGAGCTGAAACTACGGGCAGCGCAGGTTTCCACGCTTGCGCCGAAACCTGCGCCGTATATCGGATCGCGCCCCTGTACTGTTAGCTTACTTGTGTATAGAGTGAGAACACGTTTTATCTTTGAGAAATTACTATATATAATAGGCTTATTGCTATAACTGTTTTCAATTTAAGAAAAAAAATACTGCTAAGGGTTAAGCAAACCAGAGATCCCAAATCATTAAGCATGTTATTGAAAAATGCCTATTGAAGAGTAGTTTACTAATATTCCAGGCTTAACCCTATAGTCTGTATATATTACTAGATATGACTTTCCTTTATATGGCACAGTTTAACATATTGTAACTTCTTATAATATTATTAGAGAATACATTAGATCATTAACACACTTTCTTTTTTTTAAATATCAGAGAATAGAATTATTATCAATATAGCTTAGTATTCCCAAGTTAGTTAATTATTTTTATAATGTTGTTCAAATTTAGCTTTTTGGTATGGACCTTATAGAGTATATTCCTCAAATATATTGATGTATTGATATGTTATTAATGACAGTTAAACCTCCGACCCTTGTTTGTTATATCTCAGAACACATGTCACCAAACTTTGTATAGCTATAAAAAGTTATATAGCCAGGGTTAAGATAATTAAATTCAGGGAAACATGGAAAAAAACGGAACATTTAAATATCATATGTCCATTTTACATCTGTAATTATAACAGCCACAAATGTCCAGTTTCCTCTAGCCGACACCAAAAGTTCATAACATAAACCTCCGGACACTTAATCAGTCAGATAGTATAGGCATATATTGTGGCCGCCAAACTAAACAAGGCCAAAAGGGGCTGGTATGGTAAAGTTCAGAAAGGGGTATATAGTCAGTTCACTATGACACTATAAGGGATGTAGCATAGGATACTTGCGCTATCCATTGACACCTTCCTTCCGTCCTTATTATCGCCTCCTTCCGACAGATACCATTGTGTAGACAAATTTTATGGCCACCGTAAGAAAGAGACACCAGTAGATGCAAACCTCCTCCTGTTGACCCAAGGCATTAGGTATGGCTACCTGCTATGGCACTGCCACCGACGGTCCTCCAACTGACCCAGCACACGTCCTTTAAGCTATCATTCCATGGGGAGCTCTGGTTCTGCCTTGAAGATCTTAGCATCAACGGTCAGCACCTCTTTGTCAGACTAGCTGACGGCGTTCTGTATATAGAAAACACAATCTCCCGCTCCAGCTCATTTCGCCTATGCACCCCGCTCAGACACCACTGCACTTCTCTTCACTGAGATATGAGGGAATTCTGTAAGGCAAGAGCTCTCTTTACTTAACTTTGCTTTACTGGTCTGGCTCCAGAGACCGAGCCACCAAACTTGTCTCAGCGTTCCTGCCGACAGCACCTGGCAACAGATGCAGTTGCCCTAGGAAGGTAATAATCCTCCAACAATGGGCAAAGCGGCTGGGAAGTTTGTCTCGAGCTATTCCAGCATCCACGCTCAGCGTCCACGAGCGGTGCTAGCTCCTCCCACAGGAACCGGAATCCGACAGCATATCCCTGAGTTTTATTCCTAATGCCGGGGTGCCACCCAGAAGTAAATAACAAAACAATCTAGAAGGTGCACTCACCATATATCAAAGTGTTTATTAAAGCAAAGTTAACATTTTCAGGGAGTCTGAGGATGGGGGTTAGTCCCTGAAAACGTTAACTTTGCTTTAATAAACACTTTGATATACGGCGAGTGCACCTTCTGGATTATTTTGTTATATATATATATATATATATATATATATATATATATATATATATATATATATATATATAAACATCAAAGAAAAGAAATCCAGCGAACCATCTTGAAAACATCAACTTCTTCTTTATTAGACATCAGGTACAAAAAATCCACACTTCATCATAAAATAATAGAAATAGCTTGTGCCACCAGATTAAGCCGTAGCCGGTCTTACGCGTTTCGGCTTAGAAATGCCTTAATCATAGACCATACTGCTACATCCGGCGTTAACCCTTAAATAACCAAAGGAAAATTAATCACAAGGGTCAACAGCTGTTTCTGGGAATACAAGCTAATTGGGACATTTCAAAATGTAAACTTCAAGTGAATGTTATTTGTTTAATTCTACACAATAAATAAACATAGACCTTTAGCTGGAGTGGTCTCTCGCTAGAAACTTTATAATGGCAATGAGAGTTATACTGGAGAGAGCATCATTGAAAAATAAATAAATAAATGCCTTTATCAAACAGTTCAATTCAGGAATATCAAAACCTTAACACTTTAACACAATAGTCCCTAGTATAACATAGCTTATCAAAACTAAATATGTGTCGCGGGGATAATATAAAACATGTAGCACTAATAATTGTACTAATCTATATAAGACCCTATTATCATATTAGATGATCTTATGTTAGATTCCTTAGTGTTATAAAACTAATATTATTTTTTTAACCACCTGCTGACTGGATTTGATCCATGTTAAAGTATCCTATTTAATAGGTATCCTTGCTATACAGTGTATCAATAACCCTATCGTAAAACCAGGACCCTGATAATTGGATACGCTTAGAGCTGTTAATGGTGTGTTATGACACTTTCAATTAGAATTGCCAATGATTAATTATATCTCCTGTGGCATTGAATCCCTGCGGACGTCTGGTCCGCAGGGTGAAGATCTAAAATGCCTCCCTATGTAATAATCTGGCAGTTCTGTCTCCCCCACGTGGAGTATTTCTTATGAGTTCAATAACTTGCCACCTAAATGTTTTGACCACTTTATGATGTATTGTTATGAAGTGATGAACCAGATCAGAGACATCTATATCCTTTTCAATGTTATTAAGGTGTTCTCTGATCCGGAACCTCACCTCACGGGTCGTGCAACCCACGTACTGTTTGTTGCACTCTGTACACTCTACTACATATATAACATGTGTGGTTCTACAGTTTGTGCAGTTAGAGAGAAGAAACACCCTTTGTGTGACCCTAGACTGAAAGCGATTAGTCACATCTGTATGACTGCAAGCAATACAAGCCGTGAAGTGGCACTTAAAGTGCCCTTTCACTGACAGCCAACTGCTTCCACTCGTGCTTGATTTCTTAAGCATGCTCGGGGCTAGGATGTTGCCTATGGTTCGTCCTCTTTTAGGGACAAAATTACAGCCTTCTTCTACAAAGCTTTTGAGACCTACATCACCCATTAACACTGAAAAGTGCTTTTCTATGATACCACATATTTCTCTGAATTGTGGACTGAAGGTAGTAGTGAAGGTGGGTCTATTTAAATCAAAAGTTCCACTTTGATTTATACCCTTCTTCTGGAGCATACTGGATCGCTCCATTCTATTAACCTCCACATACGCCCTCTTTACTATTTTTGGGTGATAGCCTCTTTCAAGCAATTGTGTCTTGAGATTGATAGCTTCCCTCTGAAAATCAGAGTCAAGGGAGCAATTCCTCTTTAGTCTGATCATCTGTCCTTTTGCCACTCCGAACCCAGTGTGTCTTGGATGACTGGATTTGGCATGCAGAATCGTATTAGAGGTAATAGGCTTCCTGTATAGAGTTGTTGTTACCTTCTGATTAATTATATCACCGGTAAGAGCAACGTCCAGGTATGGAACTGTCAGTTTCTCCCAAACAAACGTGAACTGCAAGTTCACTGTGTTTTCGTTTAAATATTCGTGAAATTGCACAGCTTCATCCCTGGACCCAGTCCACACGAAAAGCAAGTCATCAATATACCTCTTGTATGATTTGATCTTGCTTCTCTGTGTGTTCATTTCTCCAAAGACGTGGGACCTTTCCCACCAGCCCATGAAAAGATTTGCATAGGCTGGGGCAAATTTTGCACCCATCGCGGTCCCACGCCTCTGGAGAAAGAAATGATCCTCAAATTTAAAGTAATTGTGACTCAAGAGAAATTGAAGCACTCTTAATATGTAAGCCTTTAAGTTCTCGTCATAGTTGCTATACATGTCTAGAGAAAATCTGATAGATTCTAGACCAAATTCGTGAGGAATACACGAATAAAGGCCTACCACATCCACCGTAATCCATGAACAGTCTGTATCCCAAATGACTTGTTCCAGACTGTTCAACAGATGGGTGGTATCCCTAACGTAGGACGGCAACTGTAGAACCAATGGTTGCAGGAGGGACTCAATCCAAGAAGAAATTCTCTCGAATAGGGACCCAATGCCTGAGACAATGGGTCTCCCCCTCACCTCCTTCAAGGTTTTATGCACCTTGGGGAGGTGATGGAAGATCGGGATGGACGGTGTCTTAACATTTAAATATTCATATGTATCTTTGTCAATGAGACCCTCCTGCAAACCATCATCTAGAAGGTCCAATAACTGTAATTTATAAGTCGGAGTAGGGTCCCTGGGGAGGGTTTGGTACACTGTTGTATCAAGGATTTGTCTTTCTGCTTCCTGTATATACTTTGCTCTGTCAAGCACCACAATGCTGCCCCCCTTATCCACCTGTCTAATGACTATTCCATCTTTCTCTCTAAGAGAATCTAAAGCTAGTTTCTGTTGATGGGTCAGATTTGGGGGGGCAGCCCTGTGGTATCTTGACAAGAGTATAAGATCATCCTCTACCAACTTATGAAAGGCCTCAAGGAAAGGACCTCTTTCTTTGGTAGGATAGAAAACTGAACGTGGTTTATAACCAATATGTTCAGTCTTTACAAAAGAATTCAAATCACCTGACTCAAAGAAAAGATCCTGTAGAAGCTGGAAATCACATGCTTCCATGAAATCCATTGTATCTATTATATGGGGTATGTCCTCATATGTCTCTTGTGTAGTTAGAGAGGGGGTCTGATCCTCCCCAGTGTTCCCCCTTATCAAAAAGAACTTTTTAAGTGTGAGATCTCTCACTAACAGATTCACATCCGTAATCGTCTCAAACAGATCAAAGGGAACACTGGGGACAAATCCTAACCCCATACCTAAGAGGGAGATTTCATCCTCACTAAGTATAGTATCAGACAAATTTACAATCTTTATATTTTGTACTTGTTGTAATGACCCCTGCCTCTCCTGCCCCTTTGGGCTCTTCCTGCGCCTCTTCCTCTTCTCCCTCCTCCCTCTGTTTCCATCCCCACCTGTCCTAAAGGGTGCTGGCTAAAGCTATGTGGTTTAAGACATGGCTTAATGGGAGCACTACGTAAAGTAAAATCACTCTCTTGATTACTAAGAAACTCCCTGCATCTCACTGAGGTTTCTGCTTGTATTGTGTCTCGCTGACTGTTTCTAGTAACAATAGGTTCAAACCTAGGTTTAGCCTGTTCAATAGCTGCTCTTTGTGTCTTAGATTTGTGTTTTATTGTTTCCCTAGTTCCTTCTTCTTCTGACTGTTCACTTGAACCACTCTTAGCTAAATAGAGATTTGATTCCTGGTCACTGGCATCAGAATCAGAGAAGGTAACTCTCTTATCTATACTTGCAGTTTTAGATTTATTGGTGTTATTGGGCCCTTTCTTCTTTGATCTATTTTTCCTTTTTGAAATATGCCAATCATAAACCCTATTATTCATATAATCGTCGTTATCACGATTAAACTTCCTGAGCTTGAAGTTGTCTAACTCTGTTCTGAACAGATCAACACTCTCCTTCAACATCTTATCCAGCTCATCATAATTGGGGTGCTCTATGTACTCATTAAGTTGTAATTGTATGGCCTCCAAATCCTCTCTGACTTTAATTAACTGCTTATCCTTAATTCTGATAATAATGCCCATCAAAACTTTAGAGCATTCTGTAAGTGCTCCATTCCATTCATTCACTATTTCAAAATCATCTACTTGAAAAGTGGGGAATTTGTTTAATCTAAGTCCCCTGGGTATTAGTTCAAGCAGTAGATACTTTTCAAGTGATCTCTTGTCCCACCAGATACGATATTCTTTTTTAAGGACTTTCTCCATCTGTAAAAAAATATCACTGATATCAAGAGTCTCATGTTGTCTAATAAAAGTATCTTCTAGTGTGAGTCTGCATTTGTCAATGTCCATCAATGATTGTTGTGAGAAAAAAACTCATAATGTTGGAGTGTGTGTGTACCTGGGTCTAAGAGACACACTTAATCTCTTAAACCTTGACTGTAAAGTGCGTCAAAGTTTTCAGGGAAATTAGGCTGATCCCTCGCAGGGAAGAAAACACACAATTTAGAAACAAACTTAAGCAAAAGTCAATCCACTGCTCGAGGGCTCCAAGCCACAGTATCCTCTATCACAGAAATTATTTAGGACGTTACACCGGGTATTACTGCATCACCAGCACCACCTTTTCCACTTAGGCCGACAAACACTCAGGCTATTGGGACTGAATAAATCTTATGGACAGTATATCAATGTGGCTGTAATACAGCGTCCTCACCTATACCACGTCCATTGCCTCTAGTCCGCCTTCGTTTGCCCCGTTGTGTATCGGCTGTATCCCTGCCTCCTCAGGGACGCCACCAACCGCGGCTCCGATCTCCAATCAGCTGTATCCCTTACTCCTCAGGGACGCCACCAAGTGCGGCTCCGATCTCCGTTCGTGGTGCGTGGTGTGCCTCCTTCCCGTGTCCTCCTGTGATGACGTCAGACGCTATGCGTATTCACTGACCGCGCACCTCCAAGAATGGCTCCAGCCGGAACGGGGGAATCATTAAACATCAAAGAAAAGAAATCCAGCGAACCATCTTGAAAACATCAACTTCTTCTTTATTAGACATCAGGTACAAAAAATCCACACTTCATCATAAAATAATAGAAATAGCTTGTGCCACCAGATTAAGCCGTAGCCGGTCTTACGCGTTTCGGCTTAGAAATGCCTTAATCATAGACCATACTGCTACATCCGGCGTTAACCCTTAAATAACCAAAGGAAAATTAATCACAAGGGTCAACAGCTGTTTCTGGGAATACAAGCTAATTGGGACATTTCAAAATGTAAACTTCAAGTGAATGTTACTTGTTTAATTCTACACAATAAATAAACATAGACCTTTAGCTGGAGTGGTCTCTCGCTAGAAACTTTATAATGGCAATGAGAGTTATACTGGAGAGAGCATCATTGAGAATGATGCTCTCTCCAGTATAACTCTCATTGCCATTATAAAGTTTCTAGCGAGAGACCACTCCAGCTAAAGGTCTATGTTTATTTATTGTGTAGAATTAAACAAATAACATTCACTTGAAGTTTACATTTTGAAATGTCCCAATTAGCTTGTATTCCCAGAAACAGCTGTTGACCCTTGTGATTAATTTTCCTTTGGTTATTTAAGGGTTAACGCCGGATGTAGCAGTATGGTCTATGATTAAGGCATTTCTAAGCCGAAACGCGTAAGACCGGCTACGGCTTAATCTGGTGGCACAAGCTATTTCTATTATTTTATGATGAAGTGTGGATTTTTTGTACCTGATGTCTAATAAAGAA
The DNA here is from genome assembly GCF_027579735.1 of Bombina bombina. Lineage (NCBI taxonomy): Eukaryota > Metazoa > Chordata > Amphibia > Anura > Bombinatoridae > Bombina > Bombina bombina. The sequence continues at coordinate 526,032,648 of NC_069504.1, forward strand.
GAAGTTGATGTTTTCAAGATGGTTCGCTGGATTTCTTTTCTTTGATGTTTAATGATTCCCCCGTTCCGGCTGGAGCCATTCTTGGAGGTGCGCGGTCAGTGAATACGCATAGCGTCTGACGTCATCACAGGAGGACACGGGAAGGAGGCACACCACGCACCACGAACGGAGATCGGAGCCGCACTTGGTGGCGTCCCTGAGGAGTAAGGGATACAGCTGATTGGAGATCGGAGCCGCGGTTGGTGGCGTCCCTGAGGAGGCAGGGATACAGCCGATACACAACGGGGCAAACGAAGGCGGACTAGAGGCAATGGACGTGGTATAGGTGAGGACGCTGTATTAAAGCCACATTGATATACTGTCCATAATATTTATTCAGTCCCAATAGCCTGAGTGTTTGTAGGCCTAAGTGGAAAAGGTGGTGCTGGTGATGCAGTAATACCCGGTGTAACGTCCTAAATAATTTCTGTGATAGAGGATACTGTGGCTTGGAGCCCTCGAGCAGTGGATTGACTTTTGCTTAAGTTTGTTTCTAAAATATATATATATATATATATATATATATATATATATATATATATAATACCCCTGGACACGGTAATACCGCCGAGGGGACTGTGAACTGCAACAATCTGAAATAAGAAAGCAGTATACCCGCCAGAGGAGTCTGTAAATTGCTAAAATAAACACAATATGATCTGTGCTATATAAGGTTTAAAAACCCTTTTTCCGGAAATCTCAATATAAAGGAAATTTTCCGGAAATTCTCAATATAAAGGACACCGCACACCAAGCAATTTGCTGTGGAAATTGCCATATTATTTTATTGATATCAAATTCATCTGATATATTATTATCAGCCACTTAGGTCGTTTTACATATATAAGCTACCTAGGTTTATACAGGATTGGCTAGATTGTGAAGATCTTTCTATTATATACCCGTAAACCAATAAGGTGGAAATTAAGATTTTATTGAATCATCTTTTCCTTTGTTTTTAGATTGGGAGACGTCCCTTATTAACATTATTTGTTTTAGTGATTTTATTAATACATTTCATACATTTACATCAAATGTTAATTTATTTATTTTTCTATTGAACCAATACATTTTATTTAAAAATGTAATAATTTTTACCATTTCCGTGCTTTAAGCGCTGCTAATTACACTCTAAACTTGCACACCATTTGGTTTATTTTCAGGGATAAACTATATTAGTAGCAGGAAATCTAGTTCTTAGGCACTCCTATCACACACACCTTTACTTTACAGTGTGCACATGGATAAGATAGCCTCTTTCAAGCAATTGTGTCTTGAGATTGATAGCTTCCCTCTGAAAATCAGAGTCAAGGGAGCAATTCCTCTTTAGTCTGATCATCTGTCCTTTTGCCACTCCGAACCCAGTGTGTCTTGGATGACTGGATTTGGCATGCAGAATCGTATTAGAGGTAATAGGCTTCCTGTATAGAGTTGTTGTTACCTTCTGATTAATTATATCACCGGTAAGAGCAACGTCCAGGTATGGAACTGTCAGTTTCTCCCAAACAAACGTGAACTGCAAGTTCACTGTGTTTTCGTTTAAATATTCGTGAAATTGTTTAAATAACTCGTGAAACAATAAATAAACATAGACCTTTAGCTGGAGTGGTCTCTCGCTAGAAACTTTATAATGGCAATGAGAGTTATACTGGAGAGAGCATCATTGTGTGACCCTAGACTGAAAGCGATTAGTCACATCTGTATGACTGCAAGCAATACAAGCCGTGAAGTGGCACTTAAAGTGCCCTTTCACTGACAGCCAACTGCTTCCACTCGTGCTTGATTTCTTAAGCATGCTCGGGGCTAGGATGTTGCCTATGGTTCGTCCTCTTTTAGGGACAAAATTACAGCCTTCTTCTACAAAGCTTTTGAGACCTACATCACCCATTAACACTGAAAAGTGCTTTTCTATGATACCACATATTTCTCTGAATTGTGGACTGAAGGTAGTAGTGAAGGTGGGTCTATTTAAATCAAAAGTTCCATCATTGAGAATGATGCTCTCTCCAGTATAACTCTCATTGCCATTATAAAGTTTCTAGCGAGAGACCACTCCAGCTAAAGGTCTATGTTTATTTATTGTGTAGAATTAAACAAATAACATTCACTTGAAGTTTACATTTTGAAATGTCCCAATTAGCTTGTATTCCCAGAAACAGCTGTTGACCCTTGTGATTAATTTTCCTTTGGTTATTTAAGGGTTAACGCCGGATGTAGCAGTATGGTCTATGATTAAGGCATTTCTAAGCCGAAACGCGTAAGACCGGCTACGGCTTAATCTGGTGGCACAAGCTATTTCTATTATTTTATGATGAAGTGTGGATTTTTTGTACCTGATGTCTAATAAAGAAGAAGTTGATGTTTTCAAGATGGTTCGCTGGATTTCTTTTCTTTGATGTTTAATGATTCCCCCGTTCCGGCTGGAGCCATTCTTGGAGGTGCGCGGTCAGTGAATACGCATAGCGTCTGACGTCATCACAGGAGGACACGGGAAGGAGGCACACCACGCACCACGAACGGAGATCGGAGCCGCACTTGGTGGCGTCCCTGAGGAGTAAGGGATACAGCTGATTGGAGATCGGAGCCGCGGTTGGTGGCGTCCCTGAGGAGGCAGGGATACAGCCGATACACAACGGGGCAAACGAAGGCGGACTAGAGGCAATGGACGTGGTATAGGTGAGGACGCTGTATTAAAGCCACATTGATATACTGTCCATAATATTTATTCAGTCCCAATAGCCTGAGTGTTTGTAGGCCTAAGTGGAAAAGGTGGTGCTGGTGATGCAGTAATACCCGGTGTAACGTCCTAAATAATTTCTGTGATAGAGGATACTGTGGCTTGGAGCCCTCGAGCAGTGGATTGACTTTTGCTTAAGTTTGTTTCTAAAATATATATATATATATATATATATATATATATATATATATATATATATATATATATATATATATATATAATACCCCTGGACACGGTAATACCGCCGAGGGGACTGTGAACTGCAACAATCTGAAATAAGAAAGCAGTATACCCGCCAGAGGAGTCTGTAAATTGCTAAAATAAACACAATATGATCTGTGCTATATAAGGTTTAAAAACCCTTTTTCCGGAAATCTCAATATAAAGGAAATTTTCCGGAAATTCTCAATATAAAGGACACCGCACACCAAGCAATTTGCTGTGGAAATTGCCATATTATTTTATTGATATCAAATTCATCTGATATATTATTATCAGCCACTTAGGTCGTTTTACATATATAAGCTACCTAGGTTTATACAGGATTGGCTAGATTGTGAAGATCTTTCTATTATATACCCGTAAACCAATAAGGTGGAAATTAAGATTTTATTGAATCATCTTTTCCTTTGTTTTTAGATTGGGAGACGTCCCTTATTAACATTATTTGTTTTAGTGATTTTATTAATACATTTCATACATTTACATCAAATGTTAATTTATTTATTTTTCTATTGAACCAATACATTTTATTTAAAAATGTAATAATTTTTACCATTTCCGTGCTTTAAGCGCTGCTAATTACACTCTAAACTTGCACACCATTTGGTTTATTTTCAGGGATAAACTATATTAGTAGCAGGAAATCTAGTTCTTAGGCACTCCTATCACACACACCTTTACTTTACAGTGTGCACATGGATAAGATAGCCTCTTTCAAGCAATTGTGTCTTGAGATTGATAGCTTCCCTCTGAAAATCAGAGTCAAGGGAGCAATTCCTCTTTAGTCTGATCATCTGTCCTTTTGCCACTCCGAACCCAGTGTGTCTTGGATGACTGGATTTGGCATGCAGAATCGTATTAGAGGTAATAGGCTTCCTGTATAGAGTTGTTGTTACCTTCTGATTAATTATATCACCGGTAAGAGCAACGTCCAGGTATGGAACTGTCAGTTTCTCCCAAACAAACGTGAACTGCAAGTTCACTGTGTTTTCGTTTAAATATTCGTGAAATTGTTTAAATAACTCGTGAAACAATAAATAAACATAGACCTTTAGCTGGAGTGGTCTCTCGCTAGAAACTTTATAATGGCAATGAGAGTTATACTGGAGAGAGCATCATTGAGAATGATGCTCTCTCCAGTATAACTCTCATTGCCATTATAAAGTTTCTAGCGAGAGACCACTCCAGCTAAAGGTCTATGTTTATTTATTGTGTAGAATTAAACAAATAACATTCACTTGAAGTTTACATTTTGAAATGTCCCAATTAGCTTGTATTCCCAGAAACAGCTGTTGACCCTTGTGATTAATTTTCCTTTGGTTATTTAAGGGTTAACGCCGGATGTAGCAGTATGGTCTATGATTAAGGCATTTCTAAGCCGAAACGCGTAAGACCGGCTACGGCTTAATCTGGTGGCACAAGCTATTTCTATTATTTTATGATGAAGTGTGGATTTTTTGTACCTGATGTCTAATAAAGAAGAAGTTGATGTTTTCAAGATGGTTCGCTGGATTTCTTTTCTTTGATGTTTAATGATTCCCCCGTTCCGGCTGGAGCCATTCTTGGAGGTGCGCGGTCAGTGAATACGCATAGCGTCTGACGTCATCACAGGAGGACACGGGAAGGAGGCACACCACGCACCACGAACGGAGATCGGAGCCGCACTTGGTGGCGTCCCTGAGGAGTAAGGGATACAGCTGATTGGAGATCGGAGCCGCGGTTGGTGGCGTCCCTGAGGAGGCAGGGATACAGCCGATACACAACGGGGCAAACGAAGGCGGACTAGAGGCAATGGACGTGGTATAGGTGAGGACGCTGTATTACAGCCACATTGATATACTGTCCATAATATTTATTCAGTCCCAATAGCCTGAGTGTTTGTCGGCCTAAGTGGAAAAGGTGGTGCTGGTGATGCAGTAATACCCGGTGTAACGTCCTAAATAATTTCTGTGATAGAGGATACTGTGGCTTGGAGCCCTCGAGCAGTGGATTGACTTTTGCTTAAGTTTGTTTCTAAAATATATATATATATATATATATATATATATATATATATATATATATATATATATAATACCCCTGGACACGGTAATACCGCCGAGGGGACTGTGAACTGCAACAATCTGAAATAAGAAAGCAGTATACCCGCCAGAGGAGTCTGTAAATTGCTAAAATAAACACAATATGATCTGTGCTATATAAGGTTTAAAAACCCTTTTTCCGGAAATCTCAATATAAAGGAAATTTTCCGGAAATTCTCAATATAAAGGACACCGCACACCAAGCAATTTGCTGTGGAAATTGCCATATTATTTTATTGATATCAAATTAATCTGATATATTATTATCAGCCACTTAGGTCGTTTTACATATATAAGCTACCTAGGTTTATACAGGATTGGCTAGATTGTGAAGATCTTTCTATTATATACCCGTAAACCAATAAGGTGGAAATTAAGATTTTATTGAATCATCTTTTCCTTTGTTTTTAGATTGGGAGACGTCCCTTATTAACATTATTTGTTTTAGTGATTTTATTAATACATTTCATACATTTACATCAAATGTTAATTTATTTATTTTTCTATTGAACCAATACATTTTATTTAAAAATGTAATAATTTTTACCATTTCCGTGCTTTAAGCGCTGCTAATTACACTCTAAACTTGCACACCATTTGGTTTATTTTCAGGGATAAACTATATTAGTAGCAGGAAATCTAGTTCTTAGGCACTCCTATCACACACACCTTTACTTTACAGTGTGCACATGGAATAGCAGTGAGAGGGGTGGAGTTGCCACCAGAGGTAAATACACCAAAAACAGGTAGTGGCTGAGATTACATGATTGAATAAGATGGGACGATAACAGGGTTAAGGAGAACTTTGGCTTCACCAGCAAGGAGTGACTGGGTCACTGTCTCTTCAATTTCTTGATATTTGGAGAGCAGAGTGTGTAACAGTGAGTACCAAATTATTCAGACTTTACATTAATTTACTCGTTGTATACTTTTATGTATGAACTTTCTCCCTTTGGCTGTGTTAGCTCCCTGCCCCCATTCAGCCCCGCTAAAGCCTCTTCATCTAAGTTCGAGTGTGCTCTGTATTCTTGCATAGGTTTTTTTTTTTTTTAAATTATAATTTTTATTAATTAAAAAATTCTTCGTAACAAAAGTAATGAATCGCATATTGAGAATCTGGTTGCCGATTTATTACTGTGCGGGCAGACATGACCGCAGCACAGCATACGCTGTCGCACAGCATACGCTGTCGGCATTTATCATTCCACAAGCATTTCTCGTGAAATGCTTGTGCAATACTGCCCCCTGCACATTCGCGACCAATCGTTCGCTAGCAGGGGGTGTCAATCAACCCGATCGTATCCGATCGGGCTGATTGCTGTCCGCCGTCTCAGAGGAGCGGAGTGGGTTGGAAGCAGCATCCGCTGCTTCATAAATCGACTCCTCTATGTCAAAAAGATTATACATACATATTGCAATATCTAGTAACAGAATTATATTGATACTGTCATGTGTACATGAAAATTATCTTATATAGATAAATACTCAAAAGAAACAATATAAAAAAAAAATCAACAGTTCAATAAATAAATTTGTATAGAAAGAAGTAATTACAGAATTCACATCTCTTAAATCATTAAACAATGAATAGCCCTACAAATAAATACATAGGGGCTGAATTATCAAGCTCCGAATGGATCTTGATGCCCCTGTTTCCATGCGAGACTTCAGGCTCGCCGGAAACAGCAGTTATGAAGCAGCGGTCTAAAGACTGCTGCTCCATAACTTGTCCGCCTCCTCTGAGGCTGCGGACATCAATCCGCCCGATCCTATACAATCGAGTTGATTGACACCCCCTGCTAGCGGCCATTTGGCCGTGAATCTGCAGGGGGGGGCATTGCACAAGCAGTTCACTGCTTGCAATGATAAATGCCATCAGCGTATGCTGTCGGCATTTATCGATGTGTGGGTCGGACATGATACGCTACATCATATCATGTTCGCTCGCACTTTCATAAATCGACCCCATACTGTGCAAATGAAAAAGAGGAAGAAAAGTGTTTAGTTAGTTTGCAGAGATTTAAAGGTAGTAATCTGTTTCAGAAAGTGAATTTGACAGAGATTAGAGACCCTAGACCAGAAGATTTGGATGGCCGGGTAAGTCCACCAGATGTGATAAATATCTCCAGTTTGATTGCATCCTCTCCAGCACAATCAGGGCCGTCTTTAATATTGACTGGACCCTGGGCATACATTTTCTTGCCCCCCCCCATGCAATTTCGCTCTCCACTCCAACATCCCAAAATACAACTAAATCAATTTATTTTATATATTTTTTTTAATTATTAGCCCAGCAGTGGATCATCCACTGCTGGGCTAACCATTAAAAAAAAATTAAAAATTGCAATATATGAAACTGGACCTAAGCAGTACTAATAAGTAAATATAAATTCATCCACTCTGGATTAATTAAATATGCTTTTGAATATGATTCTGGTGTGAGGTTAGCTGGTTAAAGAGATTTAGGGAAGCCAACAGGAGCAAAGCAAGGTAAAGACTGAGGAGGAAGCATGGAGGTGCAGACAAATATAAGTTTACTGACTGGAACAGCAGAACTACTATGGGAAGCTGTAAAATCTGAGACAGAGAGAAATAAGAACTATAAAAATAAACCTTACCTTAATGTGTTAAGTATCAGCATGACACTATACATCAGCCACAGCAGCACATGTCACTTCTTTGCTAGGAACAAGTTCCCTCTCATCCTGCACTAGACAATGCTGCATGGGGGAGGGGCATGTGTACACTCACTTATTCTTCCCACTGACACCTTTCTACAAAGCACTGTTCCCCTAACAAACTTCAGTTAGTTGACCTTAGAGCCACAGCAGAAAGAGCAGGGCTAATGGGACCAGCAGACTGGATGCTGTCTGCCCAAGGCTGCATGGATAAAAATGAGTAACACAGCCTCAAGACTGAAGAGAGCAGTGTGTGCAGCTGCACAGATGCTCAAGTCCTCACGTGCCTGCCACTCCAGCTTTCTGCTGCATGCGCCTATAGTCAGCCCTACCCAGAAACAATCCCCACCACCAGAGCAGTTACCTGGTAACAGTGGTAACCCCAGCAGGACCTTTTCTGATGCAGTGGGATTGGCTGGATGCCGAGTTAGGGCTTAGCATCCAGTGCTGCACAGTGCACATCTAAAACAGCACATGGCACTAGCTTGAAATGTCACATGACACCGGCACGGTCTGCACAGTTTCTCACAAATAAATATAAGCAGAGCACTTTTGACTGTGACAATATTAGGACTGACTGTGTGTGTGTCCCATGTCACATGACATCAGCAGACTCTTGGGCCCCTCAACAAAGACTGGGCCCTGGGCAGCTGCCCCTTTTGCCCTGTGTTAAAGACAGCCCTGAGCACAATAGAGAGGATGAGGAATAGAATTTATGACGCCTGGAAGGAACCAGATACCATCTAGTCAAAATTTTGTAAAATAACTCATAAAGAATAATACAATTGCTCGTGGTTTTAGTATGCTTAATAGCTTTTCTCCATTGATTTGGGTGGAATTTAGAACTCCAGTCCTCCTCCCAGGCCTGGACTGACTTGGTTTTTACAAATTTACAGGAGTTCAAGAGACATTGGTAATAGAGTGGGGAAGATAATACAGCTCCAATCAAGTTTCTGGTTTCCCAGATAGTGAGAGGTTTAAGCTGAGAAGAGGAGGAACCGAAATCTTTCATAAGGGCCCTAAGTTTAAAAAGATCAAAATGATATTTGTTTGGAAGATCTATATTTTCAATGAATGCATATTTTTTTTTTAATATTCTATTTTTATTTCTGTTAAAAGTTCTCACTGTTCTAAAAAGAATTAGAATATTGTGGCCACACTGTAACAAACATGTCCTATATGAATAATTTCCAATTTTTTTCCCATAGGCCCTGGTTGGTGTTAGTTATCACCCCTTGCTGTTATATTGTTTACGTAATTCACATGGTTATACTAATTCAGCAGCATTTCTATGACTAAGAATGGCTTGGAAAACTAAGCAAGAAAATCACCAAAGCTTCCATACAATGTTCTCACTGAATTTGTGATGGATTGGAATATGGCTTTTGTTGACAAACTACAAAAACATCAGTGACAACACACGGTAAATACATCTGGGACTTATACATCCACACTCTGAAACAAGTCTGATCTGTTATATACATATTGGTGCGCACAAAGCACGTCATATTTATTTATTTTCTGTACTCTTAATAGCTCCTTGTGCTGTTCGGCCAATTATAACCTCAATGTTCTGGAACACAGACTTTATATAGCATGTGCCTTGAGTTCTGCACATGTTTTATGCATCTTATTTGTTAATAGAAATCTTAGTATAAAAAGTTGAAAGTAAAAATGCAATGTAATCTATTTGGACTGCTTACCCTGTTATGGAAACAATACACAGTATATCAGGCTTATATGGCTTACACACAGTGAAGAAAGATGTATCACAATCATACAATGCCACTTTTTTGTATTGATCTGTGTCTTGGAGCTGTATTTCATTGTTAGGCTGGAAGTTAGTCAACCTAACACCAGTTTGCAGAAAGAACATTGCAATATTATAAACTACTGTAACTTTCAATGCTGTGTCCTTCCTTTTTTTTTTTATTTGTAACCAATTTTGTAAAGTTCACAACCTCCGTTGAGTGAGATACCTCTTGTTTCAATATATACGTACTAAATAGGAATATATGATTATTGCCCAGTACATTGTTATAAATAATATATATTATACTGGTCTCATAAAAATAAACAACAAATTTCAATATATACTTACGTATCAAATACTGTAAGGGGAAAAAAGTAATACAAATGTTTGCATATACAAACATTTTTTTTAAATGTTGTTTACCTTTCTCATCCTCGCCTACCGTGGTCATGTTACTATTATACCATTATCAAATGTATTTGTTTTTTTGGTATTATTTGTGGGAAAAAGCATACCTAGATAGGCCCAAGATCTGATGGAAACTTGCTGGTGATTGGTGGTTGAACACAAATGCCTCTTGTCATTGGCTCACCAGATGTGCTCAGCTAGTAGTGTCTTACTGCTCTAGATCCGCATTTACCTAAGTATTTAACCCTTTGCAGAAGCTAAACACAGTTATATTAAAGCAATAGTACAATAAGAAAATGCTAAAAGATGTTGTTAATCACAATCATTTACAAAACAGTACCCACTTGTCCACTTCTGCCACTTCTGTTATAGTAGTAAGTAGTAGAGCAATGCTAGATTGTACAGGGAGAACATGCTCATTTTCAATAACAAATATCGTAGCCACTGATAATTCTGCTCTTCTTTTATTGCTGTGACACCTTTGCACATACACCAATATTTTAGATACAAACACAGCTCTTTCCTTTGCCTGCTTTTCTTTTCTTTCAAAGGATGGTGAAGAAATTCAAGATTGCTTGAAGTTGGTTAAAACTGCAAACAATTTAATTTGTGATACAGCTTTTGAAATGACTTGCATTTATGCAAAAAATGCTTCTATGACTGTTCTGGCCAGAAGAGCCTTAAGGCTCAAGTCATGGTCTGCTGCTATAATATCTAACAGAAGACTTCTTTCCCTTCCCTTCCAAAGAAATATTTTATTTTGGACATGGACTGGATGCTATTATTGCAACAGTCACTGGAGGTAAAGGAGGTTTTCTGCTGCAAGACAGAAAAAGCTAAGTGCAGAGTTAAGTCTGCTGGACGTTATCAATCCATTTTATCAATCCAAGATGCAAATATCCCTCAGCCTCAGTGTCTCAAGAGTCAGACACTTCCAAGTTCATGCAAAAGCCTGGTTCCTCTTGGTCTAAGTCCAAACAGGCCAAAAGCCTACCCCATCCTCCAAATCTGCATGAAGGTATGGACCCATTACAGACAAATTTCTGGTGGGGATCATATTGAGCCTGGGAGATGTTGATTCAGGACCCTTGTGTACTAATATTTTCCCAGGGGTACTGCATAGCTTTTTAATCTCACCTTCCTCAAATATGATTTGTCTTGTCTCATATTCCCCAAAATCCTTAAAAGGCCAGAGCTTTCTTGGCATGTGTAACAGACCTAGAAGCTATGGGAGTGATTATTTTGGTCCTTTTAGAGGAACAAAATCAAGGGTTCCAAACTTTTCATTGTTCCAAAGAAAGAATGGACTATAAGGCCCATTTTGAATGTCAAAATTCTAAACAAATTTCTGAAAGTTCCAACTTTAAAAATGGACAGCAACCACAAATATGTATGTGAATAGGAGGGGCTCTCCCAAAAAAAAACTATATAATCTATATAAATATGTTATATAGATTACTTTGATTTTCGAATACCAAAAGAGAGTATTCCCTATAACAAAGCAGTATCTTCAAATACATTCTTCTAGGCTGATGTCAAAATATAGAGGCCTATCTATCAAATGTCTGTCGGACCTGATCCGACAGTGTGGATCAGGTCCGACAGACAACGTTAAATGCAGAGAGCAATACGCTCTCCGTATTCAGCATTGCACCAGCAGCTCTTGTGAGCTGCTGGTGCAACGCTGCCACCTGCAGATTCGCGCCGCCAGCAGGGGGTTGTCAATCAACCCGATCCTACTCGATTGGGTTGATTTGTGGCGATGTCTGTCCGCCCTGCTCAGAGCAGGTGGACAGGGTTATGGAGCAGCAGTCTTTAGACCGCTGCTTCATAACTGCTGTTTCTGGCTTGCCTGAAGGCTTGCCAGAAACACGGGGCGTCAAGCTCCATACGGAGCTTGATAGATAGGCCCCATTGGCTGCTTCTTGCAGAAGGTGTTGTCCCACCTCTTCGTTGCAAACACTTTAAGTAGGCAAAACAAGGGTGCCACATGGCATAGCACATTCACGATAACATCATCAGTGCAAATAGAAGAATGAAACTCACTTTGTTGGTGCACCTACTCAGAAATGCCTTTTAAAACAGACTTTGCCAGTTTGTGCACTTTCCTTTAACATGGAAATGGAATTAAGAATCTATACAAAGGTTCTCTGAGCTCCATTGATGGTAGTGAGAGCTCAGGAAATTACAGTATCTCCTTGCCTAGACAACATTGTGGTACAGGCTCTCCAGATGGCAAAGAAATGTACAAACAAAGCTCTTCAGTTCCTGCATACTCACGGCTGGAAAACAACCTTCTGAAAAACTCTCTGACTCCTCAAGCGTGGGTTTCATAATAGATTCAGTATCAATGAAACTGTCTCTCACGGGCCTCATTTCTCAATTCAACTTGAGTGGTGATCACCACAGATGCCAGCCTGTTGGGGTGCAGTCTGGGGTTCATGGGGAGCTGAGAGTGAGAGGTGAGGTTACCAATCAACATCTTGGAACTCCTTGCAATCTTCATGGCTCTCCAGAGCTGGCCATTATTAAGATGTGAGAAATGTCTGAGGTTTCAACAAGACAAAGTCTCTGAGGTGGCTTACATCAATCACTAAGGCAGTACTCAAAGGGCAAGATTACAAGTAGTGCGTTATGAGTTTTCTGCGTGTGATGTGTTCTTTTCGCAATCAATTTCCATAGCGCAGGTATTACAAGTCTTGAAAAATCACGATAGCGCACGCATTCCTTTCCGCGCTCGAAGAGCTGTAGTTTACAGTTTTGCGCAACATAAAAGTTTCATGAATCACTTAAAAAACCAGGGACCAGGGCTATTATTACATTTCTGCGGTGTTTGTGTTTAGCTGTAATTTTCCTCTTACTCATTTACTGTACTCACATATATTATATACCATTTTTCTTGCCATTAAATAAATGTACTTTCTAAAGATACCATTATTTTCATCATATCTTATAATTTACTATAAAATTTTTATAAAATATGATGAAAAAAATGGAAAAAAACACACTTTTTCTAACTTTGACCCCCAAAATCTATTACACATCTACAACCACCAAAAAACAACCATGCTAAATAATTTGTAAATTTTGTCCTGAGTTTAGAAATACCCAATGTTTACATGTTCTTTGCTTTTTTGCAAGTTATAGGGCAATAAATACAAGTAGCACTTTGCAATTTCCAAACCATTGTTTTTTCAAAATTAGCGATAGTTACATTGTAACACTGATATCTGTCAGGAATCCCTGAATATCCCTTGACATGTACATATTTTTTTTTAGTAGACAACCCAAAGCATTGATCTAGGCCTATTTTGGTATTATTCGTCGTGCCACCATTTCACCGCCAAATGCGATCAAATAAAAAAATTGTTAAATTTTTCACAAACTTTTTCACAAACGTTAGGTTACTCACTGAAATTATTTACAAACAACTTGTGCAATTATGGCACAAATGGTTGTAAATGCTTCTCTGGGATCCCCTTTGTTCAGAAATAGCAGACATATATGGCTTTGGCATTGCTTTTTGGTAATTAGAAGGCCTGCTAAATGCCCCTGTGCACCACACGTGTATTATGCCCAGCAGTGAAGGGGTTAATTAGGGAGCTTGTAGGGTTAATTTTAGCTTTAGTGTAGTGTAGTAGACAACCCAAAGTATTGATCTAGGCCCATGTTGGTATATTTCATGCCACCATTTCACCGCCAAATGCTATCAAATTAAAAAAATTGTTCGCTTTTTCGCAAACTTTAGGCTTCACACTGAAATGATTTACAAACAGCTTGTGCAATTATGGCACACATGGTTGTAAATGCTTCTCTGGGATCCCCTTTGTTCAGAAATAGCAGACATATATGGCTTTGGCATTGCTTTTTGGTAATTAGAAGGGCACTAAATGCCCTTGTATTATGCCCAGCAGTAAAGGAGTTAATTAGGTAGCTTGTAGGGAGCTTGTAGGGTTAATTTTAGCTTTAGGGGGGTAGTTATCAAGCCGTCTACTTTTCTGGCTTCGCCGGCCCAATACGCCCGCCTAAGCTCGCCTCACATCGCCGCCGCGGACCTGAAAAAATACGCCTAAGTTATCAAATAAAGCTGTCAAAAAGCCGCGGGGCGATGAGCAGCGGACTGTGACAGTTATCACTCATCCGATATCGCTGCCCTTCGGCTTTTTCCCAGCTTTATTGCTAGCCTGTCACTAAGCACTCACACTAAACTACACTGTTCTACCCCCTATACCGGCGCCCCCGGAGCCTCCCGCAACTCAATAAAGTTACTAACCCCTAAACCGCCACTCCTAGACCCTGCCGCAACTCTTATAAATGTATTAACCCCTAAACCGCCGCTCCTAGACCCTGCCGCAACTCTTATAAATGTATTAACCCCTAAACCGCGGCTCCCGGACACCGCTGCCACCTACAGTATACCTAGTAACCCCTATCCTGCCCCCCCTACACCGTCGCCCTCTATTATAAAATTATTAACCCCTATCCTGCTGATCCCGCACCTCTCCGCAACTAAATAAATAGTTTAACCCCTAAACCGCCGCTCCCTGAACCCGCCGCAACCTATATTAAACCTATTAACCCCTATCCTGCCCCCCCTACACCGTCGCCACCTATAATAAATTTATTAACCCCTAAACTGCCCCCCACTACACCGCCGCCACTGTAATAAAATTATTAACCCCTAAACCTAAGTCTAACCCTAACGCCCCCCTAACTTAAATATTAATTAAATAAATCTAAATAAATTAACTCTTATTAACTAAATGAATCCTATTTAAAACTAAATACTTACCTTTAAAATAAACCCTAATATAGCTACAATATAAATAATAATTATATTCTAGCTATCTTAGGATTTATTTTTATTTTACAGGTACCTTTCAATTTATTTTAACCAGGTACAATAGCTATTAAATAGTTATTAACTATTTAATAGCTTACCTAGCTAAAATAAAGAGAAATGTACCTGTTAAATAAATCCTAACCTAAGTTACAATTACACCTAACACTACACTATACTTTAATAAATTATTCCTATTTAAAAATAAATACTTACCTGTAAAATAAACCCGAAGATAGCTACAATATAATTAATAATTATATTGTAGCTATCTTAGGATTTATATTTATTTTACAGGTAACTTTGTATTTATTTTAGCTAGTTAGAATAGTTATTAAATAGTTATTAACTATTTAATAACTACCTAGCTAAAAGAAATACAAAATTACCTGTAAAATAAATCCTAACTTAAGTTACAATTAAACCTAATACTACACTATCATTAAATTAATTAAATAAACTACCTACAAATAACTACAATTAAATACAATTACATAAACTAACTAAAGTACAAAAAATAAAAAAATAAGTTACAAACATGTTAAAAATATTACAACAATTTTAAGATACTTACACCTAATCTAAGCCCCCTAATAAAATAACAAACCCCCCCAAAATAAAAAAATGCCCTACCCTATTCTAAATTAAATAAAGTTCAAAGCTCTTTTACCTTACCAGCCCTTAAAAGGGCCATTTGTGGGGGCATGCCCCAAAGAAAACAGCTCTTTTGCCTGTAAAAGAAAAATACAACCCCCCCCAACATTAAAACCCACCACCCACATACCCCTAATCTAACCCAAACCCCCCTTACAAAAACCTAACACTAATCCCCTGAAGATCATCCTACCTTTAGTTGTCTTCACTCAGCCGAGCCACCGATGGAACTGAAGAGGACATCCGGAGCGGAAGAAGTTAATCCTCCAAGCGGCGCTGAAGAAATCTTCCATCCGATGAAGTCACCATCCAGGCGGCGCTGAAGAAAAGTCTTCGATCCGGCCGATGTCATCTTCAAAGAGGCGCTGAAGAGGTCTTCTATCCGGGCGAAGTCATCTTCCAAGCCGGGTCTTGAATCTTACTTCCGCCGACGCGGAACCACCTTCTTCACCGACGGACTACGACGAATGACGGCTCCTTTAAGGGACGTCATCCAGGATGGCGTCCCCTCAATTCCGATTGGCTGATAGGATTCTATCAGCCAATCGGAATTAAGGTAGGAAAATTCTGATTGGCTGATGGAATTCCAGCGTATTTGAGGTTGACGGCTTGATAACTAGGCCCCTTAGTGTAGAGATCAGCCTCCCACCTGACACATCCCACCCCCTGATCCCTCCCAAACAGCTCTCTTCCCTCCCCCACAATTGTCCCCGCCATCTTAAGTACTGGCAGAAAGTCTGCCAGAACTAAAATAAAAGGCTTTTTTGTAAAAAATAAATAAAAATGTAATATATATATTCTGCCGTGTAGGATCCCCCCTTAGCCCCCAACCTCCCTGATCCCCCTAAACAGCTCTCTAATCCTCCTCCCTCTACCTATTTGCCGCAATCTTTCAGCTGTCTGCCAGTACCCAGTTTGCCATACAATTAGCTTTTTGTATTAAAAAAAAACCCACTTTTTTTTTTATGTAGTGTAGCTGCCCCCCTCAATAACCTACCCCCACCCCCTCCCAGATCCCTTGGATAACATTTTCCCTCCCTCCTTCCCTTTACACTTTTCAAGTTCCATAGTGTAGCAGTCCCACCCACTCCCACCCTGTGCACGCTCCCGCCCCCCGCTCCCGTGCATGCTCCCCCCCGCCCAAGCGATGGGTCGCCTCCCTGCAATGGCTCCCACCTACCAACGATCAGCACCATCGCTGGCTGATGCGGAGAGGGCCACAGAGTGGCTCTCTCTGCACTGGTTGTTAAAAAAAGGTTATTGCATGATGCTTCAATATCAAGGCATCGCTGCAATACCCTGAAAGCGGCTGGAAGTGATCACGTTTTTTGTAGGACGTACCCTGTATGTCCTTGGTCGTTAAGGGGCTTAAGTACAGCTACCCTCATATTAACACTGTCTAATAAAAATTATAAAAAAAAAATATTGCACACAAAAGTTAAAAGGGCTAAAAGATAGGAGATCTCGGGTGTTAGAAAAAAAAAGCCAACGCAGGGATTTTACATTGACAAACATACGCATACATAGAGAAACATGGGTTTATATGTATAGAGATATGTTTAACTATGGAGATAATGAAAAGATTTTACATTACAATCTTATGCACATTAAACAATATCTCAGGGATTTTTAATGCAATAATCTCAATATATCTAGACATATATATATATATTCATATACATATCTTGCAATAAATAAATATTTCAGTCCAAAAATCATCACATATATAGAGAAATATTTATTTAGAAATAAAAAGAACATATTCCTCGGTGAAAACATTTTTGCAATATTAAATATGGGCATTTTCATGTACACTTTTCGAGGAGAATACGTCCGCTAGCAGGGGGGTGTCAATCAACCTGATCGTATTCGATCGGGTTGAATTGTGGCGATGTCTGTCCGCCTCATCAGAGCAGGCAGACAGGTTATGGAGCAGCGGTCTTAGGACCGGTGCTTCACAACCGGTGTTTCTTGCGAGCCTGAATGTGTTTAATATATCTCCCATAAACAAAAAATGTGCAAGGAGCTCAAAAAATATTAATACTTAAAGGGACAGTATACACTCATTTTCATATAACTGCATGTAATAGACACTACTATAAAGAATAAGATGCACAATTACTGATATAAAAATCCAATATAAAACTGTTTAAAAACTTACTTAGAAGCTGTCAGTTTGGCTCTGTTGAAAAGGTAGCTGGAAAGCCCACTGCAAGTGGGAAATAAGACACTCCCTTCCTCCCCCTTCTTTTGCATATGAAAAGACCCTTTACACAAACAGCAGCAAGCTGGAGAAGGTAGCTCACGGTATTCACATAAAACTTTGGGGCTTGGTTAGGAGTCTGAAAATCAGAGCAATGTTATTTAAAAATAAGCAAAACTATACATTTATTTTAAAATAAAACTTTATGGGCTATATAATTAGATCATCTACAAAACATTTATGCAAAGAAAAAAATGAGTGTATAATGTCCCTTTAACCCCTTAAGGACTGGGCATTTCAGACAAAATCTTCCCCAAAAGACCAGAGCATTTTTAGCATTTTTGCCATCACAACATTTAAACAGAAATATGGCCTTTTTTATATTTACCTATCAAAACTTTATTAATTTTTTTAGTAGACAACCCAAAGTATTGATCTAGGCCCATTTTGGTATATTTCATGACACCCTTTCACCGCCAAATGCGATCAAATAAAACAAATTGTTAACTTTACACAATTTTAGGTTTCTCACTGAAAATATGTACAAACAGCTTGTGCAACCATAGCCCAAATGGTTGTAAATGCTTCTCTAGCATCCCCTTTCTTCAGAAATAGCAGACATTTATGGCTTTGGCATTGCTTTTTGGTAATTAGAAGGCCGCTAAATGCTGCTGTGCACAACACTTGTATTATGCCCAGCAATGAAGTGGTTAATTAGGTAGTTTGTAGGGTTAATTTTAGCTTTAGTGTAGAGATCAACCTCCTACCTGACACATCCCACCCCTGATCCCTCCCTGTCCCCTCTCAAACAGCTCTCTTCATTCCCCCACCCCCCAAAAAGGTCACCCCCATCTTAAGTACTGGCAGAAAGTCTTTTTTTTAATTATTATAAACAAGCTTTATTGATTCAAAGTAACAGATGTACAATATAATTAAAGAGAACAGTGCATTCTCCACCAACAAGCTGGTGTCAACATTGTTTACAAATAGTCAATAATGTTAATCCAACAATTGGTCTATTAAACTGATCACATAACAAATAAATAACTAATTCTCTGACATAATGTTGAAGGTCAAACCGTAGGAGTCTGAGTTCACCATATTTTGTGTAACGCTTGCTTTGTTTTTGTTTTAAATGAACAAAAGAGGTAGAGTGAAGATCAAAAGGTTGCAGAGCAATAGGAGAAGTGGAAAGGAAGGAGGGGATAAGGGGGAGAAAAAAAAAGAGGGGGGGGGGGTCTGTTTACCTAACCTTTACAGTAATTGGGCCTGTATGTGTGTTTCTTTGATTTTTGGTAATTGAAAGAGGAGAATCGTCTCTGGGGCGCTTGGGATAGTAATTTGTAGTTTGTTTGACATAAGGCCCATCACTCCCGACTAGAACTCCTTCAGTTTTGGACAGGACCACCATATGTGAAGGAGCGTACCGTGCTCTCCACAGCCCCTCCAACACATGGGGCTCGCCGAAGGAAAGCACTTATGTAGTCTTGTCGATGTTAGGTACCATCTACATATTAGTTTTAATTGTGTTTCTTGTACAGTGGAGGAAACTGATGAACGTTTAATTAATTTAAAGGACCTATGCAAGGTTTCTTGGTCAATATCTTTATTGAGGTCTTTGCTCCAGGCTAACGTATATGTTGGTAGTTGTGTATTTGGGGTAGGAGTACAGTTTGTAGAATAGGGATATTAGACGCCTCAATGGTGTGGCGGAGGTGCATAGATGTTCAAATGCAGTGAGTTTCCTTGCAAAGTTTTCCTTGTGTTTATGAGGCATTAGGTAGTGTGAAAGCTGGTTGTACCTCATCCAGGAGGAAAATATGTTACCATACTTTTCTGCCATATGTTGTGGGTACAACTTTCCGTTATCAATTGCAAAGGGCAATTAGCCAGTTCTTTTTTTCCCCTTTTTTAATACAGAAATAAAAGAAAAAACAGACAGAAAAAAAGGGAATTACATTATATATGCATACATGTCGATATTGCGCCTCGCAGGGCTTTCTCTATATTGAAACATACAATATATTCATAAAAAACATAATAAATGAGAAAGAAAAAATTTCTTCAACAATTTGTTGCTGAGCTTAACAATATTTACAAGATTCTTTATCTTGATTTCAAAATAGCTTCCACTAGAGTACAATATTCTTAGTATTTATATCATCAGGCAGGCAAAGGTCTGGTAACATAGTAAGTACTCACTATACAGCAGAAGGAGCCAGCAACGGAACAAAGTCCAACAAACAGGCCTCAAATCTCCAAAATGACAGGTGGATATATGCCGGCTAACATCATCAGCCTGGGATGGCCACAAATGCAACATGACGCTACAGCAAAGAATTCAGGAAGCCGTAGCGGAGCGGCTCATCAAGCTGTGACCATGGAAAGAGAAGAGGACACAAAGTGTAAAGAGGTGCCTGATGTTTAGAAAATTACAAAAACAAAATAAACCATCTAAAAATACAGATAAGGGCGGGTCGTGGACTCTCCATGACAACAAAGAAAATAATTTATCAAGTAAGCATAAATTTAGTTTTCTTTCCAATGGCATTCTAATTACTAGTGGGAACCAATATCCAAGCTAGAAGATAACAGAATGGAAAGGAAGTGAGAAAAAAAGACAGGTGGACCTAAACTGAGGGCACCACCGCTCAAATAAATTTTTCTCCCAAAGGAATCCTCAGCTGAGGCAAAACATTGAATGTTTAAAATATAGAAATAAGTATAAAGCGGGGACCAAGAGGTCGCCCTGCAAAATGCTCCCCTGAGACCTGATGTTGAAAGGCCCAGGAGAAAGAAACAGCCCAAGAAGAATGAGCCCTAATCCTCTCAGGAGACTGATGTCCAGCCGACTCATAAGTCAACCCAATGACATTCCTCAACCAAAAGGCAAAAGAATCTGACGCGGCCCTCTGGCCCTTATGTCTGCCAGCAAATACATAAAAAGACAGAGAATTGACAAAAAATCTAAGGAGCCTGGAGATAGAAAGTAGATCACTCACTACAATCAAGGTGAGTAACAGGCAATCTTTCTGAGAAGAAGGATTGGAGCACAAGAAGGGACAACAAAATCTGAATGATATTGTGGTCCAAAACTACATTAGGAAGAAATCCCCAAATGGAACGAAGAATCGTCCTATCTACAAGAAAAATGAGATAAAGTGGATCACACAATAGAGCCGATAGTCCAGAGACTCTATGAGCAAAAAGAAAGCTAACAACAACTTTACAAGACAGCAAAAAAAAGCAAAGGAATGCATAGGTTCAAACAGAACCTGCTGTAAAACCCAAAGAACAAGGATAAGGCACCTAGGCGGAGCAACAGGATTGAACTCAGGCCTGAGCTGACCAGAGCCTGGACAAAGTACTAAACAACTGGACAGTTGGGTAAGCGCTTCAGAAGCAGAACAGAAGAGCAGAAACTGTCCTTATAGGGAACTTACCGACAAACCCTTCTCCAGACCCACCTGGAGAAGAAACAAAATATGGGAAACCCGCATATAACACCAAGAAAAGAATGTTAAAGATGCGCAAGGAACTGACCTATGCACCTGGATCAGGAAGTCCATAACCCCTTTCAGAAAAACCTCATCTAGAAAGATGAGACAATCAAAATCCATGCAATCAGCTTCAGAGAAACTAGATTGGAGGAAGAAAAAGACCCTAAAGAAGTAGGTCCTTCCACAGCTGAAATGGAGGAGAGGACAACGCTTTCACCCGGACCACAAACCAAATTCCAGAAGGCCAAACTGGAGCACTATCCAGGCATGGCGCCACCGCAATTCCAGAGACCTGGCCACTGCTTAAACGCTTTCTCTGATTAGTAGCACAAAAGAATATGTGCACTAAAAGGGACGTAGCACTGAAGAAAAAACTCGGGAAGCTATGACCAGACCGAAAGCAAGGACTCCATCAGAAGCACATGCCATATGAGGGAGCATGAGCTGACCTGGGTTCAAAACCACAAATTATGTATCAGGAGTGGAGGAGCTAATCACTAAGCTACATCTCCCTTGCAGACGACAGATAGAAGGACAAACCTTAAAAGTTTATTGAGGCATATCAGATCTAGAGTTTAACCCTCTTGGATCAATTACAAATGTAATGAAACCACCAACACTACTTGCAGAAACAATTCTCGGAATAAAAATGCAAGCTACTGAGTAAAAAAGAAGAAATAGGACCAGATGCAACAGTCCTAGTCATACTACCTGTCAGGGTGCCAGGAATCCGACTGAGATGAGAAGTGCAAAAATAATCACACCTTTATTAATAGCAAAAAATAATAAAAAGTCCACAAGTCAAATAACAAGCCAGGAGTCAAAACCAGTCAGACGAGCCGAGTCAGGAGCCAAAGCGAATAGTCAGACAAGCCGGAATCAGGAACAAGGAAAACAGCAGAGTCAGGAACAAGCCAGAGATCAGGAACCAGGAAGGACGTCAGGCAGCCAGGTAATACACAGGAGCTCTCACAAACAGGTCTGAGACAATGCAAAGGAAAAGCATACTGAACAGAAGCCCTTTAAATAATAAATGATGACATCACATCACAATTCTGAGACTGCATCCTGTCTCACATGGATGATGCACACTAGTCTGGCCATAAAAGGAAGTGCAGTAAATGAGCAGCATCCCCCACAATGCACCATAGTCAGGAAGAGAGGTGAGTAAAATGGCAAACAAAACAGGGAAAAACCCTGACAGTACCCTCCCCTCAACGACCCCTCCCCTATGGGAGGACAAAAGGCTTATTGGGGAAACTGGCATGGAAGGCACGGAGGAGGGCAGGAGCATGAAAATCAGAGGAGGGAACCCAAGAACGCTCCTCCAGACCGTAGCCCCTCCAGTGAACCAAATACTGTAAACGGCCCCTGGACATACGAGAGTCAATAATGCTGCTGACCTCATACTCCTCATGGTTGTCAACAAAGATAGGATGGGGACGAGGCAACACAGTGGTAAACCGATTACAAACCAATGGTTTCAAGAGAGAGACATGATAAACATTGGAGATGCGCATAGCAGGAGGAAGGTCAAGAGTGTAGGCCACAGGATTAACCCGTCTGAGTATTTGAAAAGGACCAACATAACGGGGAGCCAATTTATTGGAAGGCACATGAAGGTTCAAGTTGCGGGAGGACAGCCAAACTCTCTCACCAACCTGGTAGGAAGGTGCGGGCAGACGCCTCCGATCAGCCTGGAACTTTTGGTGCTGCATAGAACGATGAAGGCAATCCTGAATCTGCACCCACGTGGAACGGAGTTGCCGGAGATGCTCCTCAAAAACAAGAATACTCTAAGACATGAATGAATCAGGCAACAAGGATGGTGAAACCCATAATTCACCATGAACGGGGATAACTTGGAGGAAGCATTAATAGCACTATTATGAGCAAACTCTGCAACCCCATTGGATTGAGGATGATATGCCAAGGTGAAGGAAAGGTGGATCCCCATTTGAGCACAAAAGGAACTCCAAAATCTGGAGACAAACTGGCTACCCGATCCGACACTATCTCCTTGGGTAACCCATGTAAACAGAAGACCTCCCGGGCAAAAATTGAAGCAAGCTCCTGAGTGGTAGGCAGCTTAATCAAGGGAATGCAATGTGACATTTTAGAAAAACGGTCAACCACCATAAGGATAACGGTATTGCCATTGGAAACAGGGAGCTCGACAATGAAGTCCATGGAAAGATGTGTCCAAGGACGCTCACCATTAGCAAAAGGTTGAAGAAGACCCACAGGAAGACGTTGAGGAGTCTTATTCTGTGCACAAACTGAGCAGGAGGCAACATACGCAGCAACATCAGAATGAAGACCTGGCCACCAGAATTGTCGAGTGACATACCAAATCATTTGGTTCTTGCCTGGATGACCTGTGGCTTTAGGATAGTGGTAAGTGTGCAAAAGTTTAGTTCGAAGATTCTCAGGAACAAAACACTTACCACTAGGTTTCTCAGGAGGTGCATTGGTTTGTGCAGCCAGAATCTCCTCCCCCAAGGGAGAAGTCAAATTAGTACGTATGGTAGCCAAAATATGGTCAGTAGGTATAACAGGAGTAGGCACAGACTTCTCCTTGGACAGAGGCGAAAATTGTCGAGAGAGGGCATCAGCCCTAACATTCTTACTACCAGGCAGGTAGGAGACCATATAATTAAACTGAGACAAAAATAGCGCCCATCTGGCCTGTCGGGCGACAAACGTTTTGCTTCAGATAGATATGTTAAATTCAAAATTAGTAAGAATGAGCACTGGCACGCTAGTACCCTTGAGAAGATGCCTCCATTCCTTGAGTGCCAAAATTATGGCCAGTAATTCCCTGTTGCCAATTTCATAATTGCACTCCGCTGGAGACAATTTCTTAGAGAAGAAACCACACGGATGCAAGGAACCGTCAGGTGTAGGACGTTGAGACAAGAGGGCACCTACTCCAGTCTCAGATGCATCGACCTCATGAACGAAAGGCAGGACAGGTTTAGGATGAGCCAAAACTGGAGCTGCAGCAAAGGCAGTCTTAAGACTATCAAAGGCCTTAATGGCAGTAGGTGACCAATGGAGTGGATCATTCTCTTTACGGGTCATGTCTGTGATAGGTTTGACCAAGGAAGAAAAGTTTTTAATAAACTTTCTATAGTAATTGGCGAACCCCAAAAAACGTTGAATAGACCGAAGACCAACTGGGCGAGGCCACTGCAGAACTGCAGATAACTTGTCAGGATCCATGGAGAACCCTGCAACATAGATAACATAACCTAGGAAGGTTACTTGAGTCTGATGGAACTCACATTTCTCGAGTTTACAAAACAGGCCGTTCTCACGTACTCTGAAGAACTTGTGTAACATCAGAACGATGAGTCTCAAGTGTGGGTGAGTGTATGAGGATGTTGCCTAAGTACACCACAACACACTGTTGCAACATATCTCGTAGGACATCATTAATAAATTCCTGAAAAACCGCAGGAGCATTACATAGGCCAAAGGGCATTACAAGATACTCATAATGCCCGCTCCTGGTGTTAAATGCTGTTTTCCATTCGTGGCCCTCCTTAATGCTAACGAGATTGTACGCTCCTCTCAAATCAAGTTTAGTAAAGACCGTAGCTCCCTTGAGGCGGTCAAAGAGTTCCGTAATGAGCAGAATAGGGTAAGCATTCTTAATGGTAAGACGATTAAGACCCCTATAATCGATGCATGGTCTTAACTCGCCACCCTTTTTCTTCACAAAGAAGAAGCCAGCCCCGTGCAGGAGAGCAGGATTTGCGGATGATCACCCGCGACAGAGCATCGGCAACATATCCTCCATAGCACAATTCTCTGCAACAGACAGAGGGTACACCCGGCCCCGAGGAGGAATGGTTCCGGGTTGCAGGTCTATGGCACAATCGTAAGACCGGTGAGGAGGCAACGTACCGGCACGCACCTTGTCAAAAATGTCTAGGAACTCTCGGTACTCCTCTGGCAATTGAGATACCGAAGAAGTGCACAAGACTTTAACTGGTTTCCAAAAACAAGTGGAAATACATTGAGGGGACCACGACAGGGATAACCCAGAACAACCGGAAAATGGGAAGAGTTTATCACCTACAACTGGAGGGTTTCAAAATGGAGAGCCCCAACAGCCATGGACAACGGAGCAGTTTTGTGAGTAATGTGTGCGGGCTGAAGGAGCCTGCCATCAATGGCCTCAATAGCAAGTGGAACGGACCGAGGCAAAACAGAAATGGAGTGCTTTGATACAAAAGCACTGTCCATAAAATAGCCCGCAGCACCAGAGTCAACAAGATCCTGAGTGACTATGGAGGAGTCCACCCAGGAAAGGACAACCGTGACCAAAGGTTTCTCTTTAAGCGGTTCCGGGGACAAGGATAAACCACCCAAGGTCTGCCCCCATCAGGACCTTAGGTGTGAGCGTTTCCCGGTCGTGTAGGACAAGACTTCAAAAGGTGGCCCTGTAACCCACAATAGAGGCAGAGCCCCTTCCTCCTCCTAAAGGCCCTCTCCGCCGCGAAGAGACGCGTGAATGCCAACTGCCTCGGCTCAGCAGTACCTGGTGACTCTGGACCAGAAGGCTTGGGAGGAGAGGGAGGCATGGGTGGGAACGAACAAGTAGGAGACAACGGAACAGGAGGCTCCCGCAAGCGCTCCTTGAAAGAGGGCCTCTCTCTGAGTCTGATGTCAATTAGGATCAAAAAAGACATCAATGTGAGCCAAAACATCAAATACCCTTCGAAAGGAGGCCACAAATTCAGGGTAATTTGAAATCACAGGTTTATTAGTCTCCCACAAGGGATTAGCCCTGGCAAGAGCTGTGTCAGAGAGTAACGAGATGAGAAATCCCACCTTAGCTCTGTCAGAGGGAAACGCCTGAGATAACATCTCAAAGTAAATGCCCACCTGGTTCAAAAACCCTCTGCACTGAATAGGATCGCCTCCATATTGCTGAGGTAGAGGTGCAGAACCAGACATGCTCCTGGTTTGACTAGGTGCAGCAGCGGAAACAGGAGCAGCCATAACTTGCGGGACACTTTGGTCCAAATGTGCAGTGCGAGTCAGCAGGGTTTGCAGGGATAGTGCAAATTGATCCAAGCGGTGATCTTGTACATCCATCCTGGAAATGATGGCAAGTAAAGGTGGATAATTAGCACCATCAGGATTCATGGCCTTTGCGTAATGTCAGGGTGCCAGGAATCAGACTGAGACGAGAAGTGCAAAAATAATCACACCTTTATTAATAGCAAAAAATAATAAAAAGTCCTCAAGTCAAATAACAAGCCAGGAGTCAAAACCAGAGCTGGTAGTCAGACGAGCCGAGTCAGGAGCCAAAGCGAATAGTCAGACGAGCCGGAATCAGGAACAAGGAAAACAGCAGAGTCAGGAACAAGCCAGAGATCAGGAACCAGGAAGGACGTCAGGCAGCCAGGTAATACACAGGAGCTCTCACAAACAGGTCTGAGACAACGCAAAGGCAAAGCATACTGAACAGAAGCCCTTTAAATAATAAATGATGACATCCCAATTCTGAGACTGCATCCTGTCTCACATGGATGATGCACACCAGTCTGGCCATAAAAGGAAGTGCAGTAAATGAGCAGCATTCCCCACAATGCACCATAGTCAGGAAGAGAGGTGAGTAAAATGGCTGCCAGCAGCACATGGCAAACAAAACAGTGAAAAACCCTGACACTACCCTCTCGTATGAGAAATATCATGGAAACCTATCTAAAAAAGATAAGTAAAAAAAAATGCGAACACACACTTAAGGTGTAAGAAGCTGTAGCAGGAATCAACTGCTAACCATCCGCTTGCTAGGCAGCTAAGCCAACTATCAGACTACTACAGTCAAAAGAGAGTCCCAATATATATGACCTAGGACCAAACAAAATGTCACGGTCATAAGATAAAATTTCCTCAACCAGAGAAAGATTAAATAATCATCTTAGAGCCGTAAGATCACTAATTATTTTTTTTAATATAGCATTGGACAAAATATGATGTCACAGACATTAAAGGGATATCCAGCCCCAGCAGTTGGAAATGAACCAACAACCCTATAGAACAATTCTCAATAGGAAAAAGTAAAAATAAATAGTGTCCATTTAACAACATAGGTTAACGACAATTAACCTATTAGGCCGTAAGAACACGAAAGAAGTATGAATGTGTCATAAGGGACAATGAATGTCACAGACATTAGAAAATATCCCCTCAATAGGAGAAATATCTAATATTGTATTCCTATAATAAATCATAGAAATAAATATGTTAGTGTCCTAAAAACACTAATGAATTAAGTATAATACATGAAACCATACATGTTACAGACAATAGGAAAAACACCTCAATAAGAGAGATTAATATAAGCCCCTATATATAAAATAGGACAACATACAAGTTGCAGACATTTTTAAAATTCACCTCAACATGAGAGAGAATATTATACGGAGTTCCAGTAGAAAAAAGGAACACATAGAAAACATTATTATGTAGTATTATGTATGATATGGCATGATAATAGAAAAATATTGAGGCCATATTATAAAATATGTATGCAAAATATAACATATTAGAGACTTAAGGCCACTCAGATAACAACTAAGCATATTGTAAGATACCACAAGATGTCACAACAGTGTGGAAAGCTCCTCACTAAATATATAGTCCGCATACATATAAAATATAAAAATATGAATTGATCATATTAGTGACCCTTATGAAATATGTATACTACATAATAAAAATACAGGTTGAAAAAACTCCTCAGTATGAAAAAGAATAGTATTGCACCTTTATACATGACAATATCTAATAAAAACATAAAATTGAGCATGCAGTTACATTTAACTGCCACCAGATGGTGGCAAATACTAGGAAATCCAACTATTTTCAAGAAAAACACGTCCTGAAAAATAAAAAGAGCAGATTCATAATGGATTATTGTAAAAAACATTACAGACATCCCAACTCTCCTGGAAGTTCTGTGAGTCTCCTGCATTGAAATAGTGGCTCCCTGACACCCACAAATTAAACACAAGATCCCGGAATGAGCAGTGCCAGAGAAAATCAAATTTGTCCCTGAAATGAGTTCTTTCAGGTTGGGATGTCTGACATTACAAAATGCCATGAACAAGACAAAAATAGTACTACAGTATTGGCTTTGCAGTGACAATTGAGTGCATGTTGTGCACATATGTAAAACACATTTACACCTCTGTATTAAAGGGACACTAAACCCAATTTTTTTCTTTCATGATTCAGATAGAGCATGCAATTTTAAACAACTCTTTAATTTACTCCTATTATCAAATTTTCTTTGTTCTATTGCTATCTTTATTTAAAAAGCAGAAATGTGATGCATAGGAGCCGGACCATTTTTGGTTAAGAACCTGGGTTATGCTTGCTTATTGGTGGGTAAATGTAAGCCTCCAAAAAGCAAGCGCTATCCATGGTGCTGAACCTAAAATGGACTGGCTGCTAAGATTTACATTCCTGCTTTTAAAATAAAGATAGCAAGAGAATGAAGAGAAAAATATAATAGGAGTAATTTAGATAGTTGCTTAAAATTGCATGCTCTATCTGAATCATGAAAGAAAAAATTTGGGTTCAGGGTCCCTTTAAACAGTAGCTGTATTTTCAGCCCTCATCTCTCTTTGTGTTATTATCCACAAAGAGCAGGTTAGCATGTCAGTTATATCTGCAGCCTGCAGATCCCTCCTCATCTAAGTAAACGGTGAAGTTGCATGTAAAACAAAAGTAAGGCAGGGTATAGCGCAACACTGACTGCTCTGAAAAAGAAACAGCCATATGATCTCTATGTAAAAGATCCCTAATCTAACTGTCAAATGCAGATCATGCCACTGCTAAACTAACACAGTGGCGCTATTGTATCCGCCCACAATGGCGGATCTTACTAAGCACCCCGGCCAAGAAGTCAGGACTCTGCCAAACAAGCCACATGGAGTGCATAGTTGCCAACAGTCCTGTTTTTTACGGGACAGTCCTGGAATTTGGGACCCTGTCCCTGTCATTTAAATGTCCCGGACTGTTCCTGCACTCTTCCTCATGTTATTTTTTTTTAAAAACGGTTTTGCTGCAGTTCTGAGTTCCGCCAGCAGGTGTCACTGTCAATAATGTAAAGAAGCATAGCAGGAACTGAATGGTAGCTGCAGCCTGCTTGTTGGTGTTTGCCGTGAGGATAACTTTCCTGCTTCTGATTCAGCATCACACAGATGATCTTGTGGTAAGCCTGATAGAGAATGAATCAATCCCCTTGGAAACCTAATGTGAAATTGCTGGTAGGATCTGTTTGTGCAGGGTTATTTAGCAGCTGTAGTGAGATGAGTGAATAACTGTTATGGTTGAACTCAGTTAGTTTAGAGAACAGTGAGATTATCTGATCTTTGGGGGTTTATCAGTATTGCACTATTGGGTACTGCCCATTCCCTTTGTCACTGTTGTTTGATCACAGCTGAGTGCTGCAAACTGTGTGACTTTTCAGTAGTTAGCTCTGTGAAAGCAGATCTGCTTAGGTTAGTCAAGTAGTTTTGTATTCATGTTTCATGATCTTTCCTTCCTGTTTACTTTTATTCATCTAAATTGCACAAGGTTCACAGTTTAATCAGCCAAATCCTTTATTGGTTCACAGTTTAATCAGCCAAATCCTTTATTTCAATGTCATTATAAATTTGATATAGTGTGAATCTTTCTGCAGCGCTGCCTACCTTTTACTGTCCAGTTTAAACTAAGTTTACATTCGCCTAGATTTAGAGTTCTGCGTTAGCCGTCAAAACCAGTGTTAGGGGGTCCTAACGCTGGTTTTTACCGCCCGCTGGTATTTAGAGTCAGTCAGGAAAGGGTCTAACGCTCACTTTCCAGCCGCAACTTTTCCATACCGCAGATCCTCCTACGCCAATTGCGTATCCTATCTTTTCAATGGGATCTTTCTAACGCCGGTATTTAGAGTCTTGGCTGAAGTGAGCGTTAGAAATCTAACGACAAGACTCCAGCCGCAGAGAAAAGCCAGGAGTTAAGAGCTTTCTGGGCTAACGCCGGTTCATAAAGCTCTTAACTACTGTGCTCTAAAGTACACTAACACCCATAAACTACCTATGTACCCCTAAACTGAGGCCCCCCCACATCGCCGCCACTCTATTAAATTTTTTTAACCCCTAATCTGCCGACCGCACACCGCCGCAACCTACATTATCCCTATGTACCCCTAATCTGCTGCCCCTAACATCGCCGACCCCTACATAATATTTATTACCCCCTAATCTGTCCCCCCCAATGTCGCCGCCACCTACCTACAATTATTAGCCCCTAATCTGCCGTCCGGACCTCACCGCTACTATAATAAAGTTATTAACCCCTAATCCGCCTCACTCCCGCCTCAAAAACCCTATAATAAATAGTATTAACCCCTAATCTGCTCTCCCTAACATCGCCGACACCTAACTTCAAGTATTAACCCCTAATCTGCCGACCGGACCTCGCCGATACTCTAATAAATGTATTAACCCCTAAAGCTAAGTCTAACACTAACACTAACACCCCCCTAAGTTAAATATAATTTTATTCTAACAAAATAAATTAAATCTTATTAAAATTTTTTATCCTATTTAAAGCTAAATACTTACGTGTAAAATAAACCCTAATATAGCTACAATATAAATAATTATATTGTAGCTATTTTAGGATTAATATTTATTTTACAGGCAACTTTGTATTTATTTTAACCAGGTACAATAGCTATTAAATAGTTAATAACTATTTAATAGCTACCTAGTTAAAATAAATACAAAATTACCTGTAAAATAAATCCTAACCTAGCTGTTCCGATCAGCCAATAGAATGGGAGCTCAATCTGATTGGCTGATTGGATCAGCCAATCCGATTGAACTTGAATCTGATTGGCTAATTCCATCAGCCAATCAGATTATTCCTACCTTAATTCCGATTGGCTGATAGAATCCTATCAGCCAATCGGAATTCGAGGGACGCCATCTTGGATGACGTCATTTAAAGGAACCTTCATTCGTCGGGAGTTCGTTGTGGAGGAAGGATGTTCCGCGTCGGCGGGATAAAGATGGAGCCGGAAGAAAGAAGATTGAAGATGCCGCTTGATAGAAGACTTCAGCCGGATGATGGACCTCTTCAGCCCCCGCTTAGATGAAGACTTCAGCCGGATGATGGACCTCTTCAGCCCCCGCTTGGATGAAGACTTCAGCTGGATGATGGACCTCTTCAGCCCCCGCTTGGATGAAGACTTCAGCAGGATGATGGACCTCTTCAGCCCCCGCTTGGATGAAGAATTCGGCTCGGCTGAGTGAAGACGACTAAAGGTAGGAAGATCTTCAGGGGGGTAGTGTTAGGTTTTTTTAAGGGGGATTTGGGTGGGTTAGAGTAGGGGTATGTGGGTGGTGGGTTTTAATGTTGGGGGGGTTGTATTTTTATTTTACAGGCAAAAGAGCAGAATTCTTTGGGGCATGCCCCACAAAAGGACCTTTTAAGGGCTGGTAAGGTAATAGAGCTGGTATCTTTTAAATGTAGAATAGGGTAGAGATTTTTTTTATTTTGGGGGGCTTTGTTATTTTATTAGGGGGCTTAGAGTAGGTGTAATTAGCTTAAAATTGTTGTAATATTTTTATAATGTTTGTAAATAATTTTTTTATTTTTTGTACTTTAGTTAGTGTATTTATTTGTATTTATTTGTAGGCATTTGTATTTAATTTATTTAATTTATTTAATGATAGTGTAGTGTTAGGTTTAATTGTAACTTAGGTTAGGATTTATTTTACAGGTAATTTTGTATTTATTTTAACTAGGTAGCTATTAAACAGTTATTAATTATTTAATAGCTATTGTACCTGGTTAAAATAAATACAAAGTTGCCTGTAAAATAAATATTAATCCTAAAATAGCTACAATATAATTATTATTTATATTGTAGCTATATTAGGGTTTATTTTACAGGTAAGTATTTAGCTTTAAATAGGATTAATTTATTTAATAAGATTTAATTTATTTCGTTAGAATAAAATTATATTTAATTTAGGGGGGTGTTAGTGTTAGGGTTAGACTTAGCTTTAGGGGTTAATACATTTATTAGAGTAGCGGCGAGGTCCGGTCGGCAGATTAGGGGTTAATACTTGAAGTTAGGTGTCGGCGATGTTAGGGAGGGCAGATTAGGGGTTAATACTATTTATTATAGGGTTTTTGAGGCGGGAGTGAGGCGGATTAGGGGTTAATAACTTTATTATAGTAGCGGTGAGGTACGGTCAGCAGATTAGGGGTTAATAATTGTAGGTAGGTGGCGGCGACGTTGGGGGCGGCACATTAGGTGTTAATAAATATAATATAGGGGTCGGCGGTGTTAGGGGCAGCAGATTAGGGGTTCATAGGGATAACGTAGGTTGCGGCGGTGTACGGAGCGGCAGATTAGGGGTTAAAAATAATATGCAAGGGTCAGCGATAGCGGGGACGTCAGATTAGGGGTTAATAAGTGTAAGGTTAGGGGTGTTTAGACTCGGGGTACATGTTAGGGTGTTAAGTGTAGACTTAGGAAGTGTTTCCCTATAGGAAACAATGGGGCTGCGTTAGGAGCTGAACGCTGCTTTTTTGCAGGTGTTAGGTTTTTTTCCAGCTCAAACTGCCCCATTGTTTCCTATGGGGGAATCGTGCACGAGCACGTTTTTGAAACTGGCCGCGTCCGTAAGCACCGCTGGTATTTAGAGTTGCAGTGGCGGTAAATATCCCTCTACGCTCCCTTTTTGGAGCTTAACGCAGCCCTTCTGTGAACTCTAAATACCAGCGGTATTTAAAAGGTGCGGGGGAAAAAATACACGCGTAGCTAACGCACCCCTTTGGCCACAGAACTCTAAATCTAGCCGTAAGTATTTATACTTTTAGGTTGTTATGGGTTAATGTTTAGCAGCATTAGGGGCGCGATCCGATATACGGCGTAGTTTGTGGCGCAAGCGAGGGAAGCCCCGCCACCCGCAGTTTCTATCTTACCTACCCCCTAAAGTGAGCCCCTACCCCGCCGCCATCTATCTTACCTACCCCCTAAAGTGAGCCCCTTACACCGCCGCCATCTATTTTACCTACCCCCTAAAGTGAGCCCCTTACCCCGCCGCCATCTATTTTAAAATTATTAACCCCTAATTTAATCCTCCTACCCCGCCGCCACCTATATTAAATTAATTAACCCCTAATCTAATCCCCCTACCCCGCCGCCATTTATAATAAATGTATTAACCCCTAATCTAATCCCCCTACACCGCCGTCAGATATTTTAAACACATTAACCCCTAATCTAATCCCCCTACACCGCCGCCACCTATATTAACTATATTAACCCTAATTATATTTAATATAGTTAATATAGTTATTATATTATATATATTAACTATATTAGGGTTAATATAGTTAATATCGTTATTATATTATAGATATATTAAGTATAATAACCCTATCTAACTCTAAATACTTACCTATAAAATAAACCCTAAGATAGCTACAATGTAATTAATAATTACATTGTAGCTATTTTAGGGTTTATATTTATTTTACAGGTAACTTGGTATTTATTTTAACTAGGTACAATAGCAATTAAATAGTTAATAACTATTTAATAGCTACCTAGTTAAAATAATTACCAATTTACCTGTAAAATAAATCCTAACCTAAGTTACAAATTAAATAAACTACAAATATCTAACTAAAATACAATTAAATAAACTAAACTAAATTACAAAAAAAACAAACACTAAATTACAAAAAAAAAAAAAAAAAAGATTACAAGATTTTTAAGCTAATTACACCTA
Source organism: Bombina bombina (assembly GCF_027579735.1). Classification (NCBI taxonomy): domain Eukaryota; kingdom Metazoa; phylum Chordata; class Amphibia; order Anura; family Bombinatoridae; genus Bombina; species Bombina bombina. Next base: position 526,066,587 of record NC_069504.1, read on the forward strand.
TTCTAAGCCCCCTAATAAAATAATAAAGCCCCCCAAAATAAAAAAATTTCCCTGCCCTATTCTAAATTTAAAAAGTTCAAAGCTCTTTTACCTTACCAGCACTTAAAAGGGCCTTTTGCGGGGCATGCCCCAAAGAAAACTGCTCTTTTGCCTGAAAACAAAAACACAATACCACCCCCCAACATTACAACCCACCACCTACATACCCCTAATCTAACCCAAACGCCCCTTAAATAAAGCTAACACTACCCCCCTGAAGATCTCCCTACCTTGTATTCACCCAGCCGGGCAGAACTCTTCATCCGATCCGGGCGATGTCTTCAATCAAGCGGCAGTGAAGTCTTCTTCCATCCGGGCAGGGGGGTAGTGTTAGCTTTATTTAAGGGGGGTTTGGGTTAGATTAGGGGTATGTGGGTGGTGGGTTGTAATGTTGGGGGGTGGTATTGTGTTTTTTTTTTCAGGCAAAAGAGCAGTTTTCTTTGGGGCATGCCCCGCAAAAGGCCCTTTTAAGGGCTGGTAAGGTAAAAGAGCTAACTTTTTAAATTTAGAATAGGGTAGGGAACATTTTTTAGTTTGGGGGGCTTTATTATTTTATTAGGGGGCTTAGAATAGGTGTAATTAGCTTAAAAATCTTGTAATCTTTTTTTTATTTTTTGTAATTTAGTGTTTGTTTTTTTCTGTAATTTAGTTTAGTTTATTTAATTGTATTTTAGTTTAGATATTTGTAGTTTATTTTATTTATTGATAGTGTAGGTGTATTTGTAACTTAGGTTAGGATTTATTTTACAGGTAAATTGGTAATTATTTTAACTAGGTAGCTATTAAATAGTTATTAACTATTTAATAGCTATTGTACCTAGTTAAAATAAATACCAAGTTACCTGTAAAATAAATATAAACCCTAAAATAGCTACAATGTAATTATTAATTACATTGTAGCTATCTTAGGGTTTATTTTATAGGTAAGTATTTAGATTTAAATAGGAATATTTTAATTAATAATATTAATATTAGATTTATTTTAATAAGAGTTTAGTTAGGGATGTTAGAGTTAGATAGGGTTATTATACTTTATATATATATAATATAATAACGATATTAACTATATTAACCCTAATATAATTAGGGTTAATATAGTTAATATATATAATATAATAACTATATTAACTATATTAACCCTAATATAATTAGGGTTAATATAGCTGGCGGCGGTGTAGGGGGATTAGATTAGGGGTTAATGTGTTTAATATAGCTGGCGGCGGTGTAGGGGGATTAGATTAGGGGTTAATACATTTATTATAGGTGGCGGCGGTGTAGGGGGATTTAGATTAGATGCAAAAGAGCAGTTTACTTTGTGACAAAGCCCCACCAAAAGCCCTTTTAAGGGCTGGTAAAAGAGCTGAATTCTTTGGGGCATGCATCGCAAAAAGCCCTTTTAAGGGCTGGCAATAGAGCAGTTTACTTTGGGGTAATGCCACGCAAAAAGCCCTTTTCAGGGCTATTTGTAGGGTTAGACTTAGATTTAGTAGTAGGGATAGTTTAGTATTTTAGGGGTTAAATAATTTAATATAGGTGGTGGCGGGGTAGGGGGATTAGATTAGGGGTTAAATAATTTAATATAGGTGGCGGCGGGGTAGGGGGATTAGATTAGGGGTTAATAATTTTAAAATAGATGGCGGCGGGGTAGGAGCTCACTTTAGGGGGTAGGTAAGGTAGATGGTGGCGGTGTAAGGGGCTCACTTTAGGGGGTAGGTAAGGTAGATGGCGGCGGTGTAAGGGGCTCACTTTAGGGGGTAGTTTAATATAGTTGGCGACGGTGTAGGGGGATCACATTAGGGGGTAGCTAATGTAGGTGGCGGCGGGGTCCGGGAGCGGCGGTTTAGGGGTTAAATATTTTATTAGGGATTGCGGCGGGGGATCGCGGTTGACAGGTAGATAGACATTGCGCATGCGTTAGGTGTTAGGTTTATTTTGTAGCTAGTTTAGGGAGTTACGGGGCTCCAATAGACAGCTTAAGGCTTACTACGGCTGTTTTTTGTGGCGAGGTGAAAATGGAGTAAGATTTCTCCATTTTCGCCACGTAAGTCCTTACGCTGTATATTGGATACCAAACTGCGCTGGTTTGGTATACCTGCCTATGGCCCAAAAAACTACGGGCGACGGCAGAAATATACGAGCGTAACTTCTAGGTTACGCCGTATATAGGATACCAAACCAGCACAAAATTCAGCGTCGCCGGCATTTGCTGGCGACGCTGCATATCGGATCGGGCCCCTTATATGTTCTTTTATCTGTGCAAGGCACCGTTGGAATTTTAATGTAAAATAAGATATATACTGATCTATTGCAATCTTAGAACTTAAAAATTCCTTTTGCAAAAGAATAAATCAGGTGTAAAGATAATGGTCAAAATCTAAACTACTTTCTGTTAATAGAGAAATTAATTATTTGATCAGCAACAACTATAATAGTGATCTACTAAGTAGCACTAAAAATATAGAAACCTGGCTCAGGTCTCCTACTGGCTGTAGTGCATATTCCCTCATTTGTGCTAGAAAAACTGCCTGAAGATTGGGTATGGTCTGATAATCTGACTTTTAAACAGAGAAAAGCGCTAAAAGAGCTTTTTTTTTTAATATTTTTTTTTATTATTGAGGATTTTCAAACCGTACAACATATGATAATGGTCACAAGTGTTACATTTTTAGAAACGAAAACAGATGTAATACATGAACAAATTATATGGAAATAAGTGAGTAAAAAAAAACAAAAAAAAAAATGAGTGACATGAGCTTCTGAATCCTCCATTTTATAATAATAATAACTTATTAGAAAGACTACTGAGCTGACCACTTGTGGGTCAAATAATCATGGGAACAAAGCGTGTGTGGTAGTCTCTATAGAGACCTCTCTTGGGCCTTATGATGACTATATATAAAAAAGGGGGGGGGAATAGTCAGTGGGCAAAGAGCCACTCTATAATGAAAGGTAATAGGGGGGGAGGGGAAGGAGGGTGGAGCTATCACTGTTAGAACGGGCAAATAGCCGAGATAGTGGAAAAAGGAATCAGTGATGTATATAAGGGGAGAGGCATAAATAACAACAGCCATTCATAATGTAACATGCAAGCAGTGAGTAATTTTACATTAGAACATATAGGCTCTCTCACATGGCAAAAATAACAGGCTTGAGACACATACATCCATTAGTAAAAAAATAATATATTAGAAAAAACATTTACTACATAACTAGCTAACATATTTGCATCTCCTTTTAGGGAGACACAGTAATCATAGCAGATTGGGACATGAGCCTAGAGCCTGGACTGCTATGGGCACAATAAGTAAGAAAAATAAAATAAAAAATAAGTATGTATATGCAGATAGCCAACTCCGTCCCAGTATAACTAATGTTATCAATGTGAGCTAAATGGATAGCTAAATGTAGAAATTATACATCCCTGCAAACCAGCATTAGGAAGAATATTGCCAAGTGAGATAGCTATGCGTACTACCTATAATTATAAAATATCTAAAACTAAAGTAGAACCTAAAGTTGCCTACTCCTACCTGTGGAGAGTAAGACTCAGGAGAATATATAATATTAAGAAACTATGGCCAGAATACCATTGAGCAACATTAATATTGGGCTGAAGTCTTTTTAGAGATACAACTATAGGGTCATTAGCTGCAATATGTAATAAGGATCTGGCGAATAAATTCACAGCTCTGACAACGAAGAGTCTTTCCAAGGTGGCAATGTGTGTGGCTTAACTCTTTAATTCATCTGAATATTAGAATGAACCATCACTGTGTATTAGAATGTTCCAAAACATAGGATTAACGGAAATTTGTAATGTTTCGCTACTGTATACTCACATGCAGGGACTCTAAAGGTAAGGGACTGTGTGATGCCACAAAAGAGATTAAAATGCTCAAAATAACAGTCCTTTGGACCAATATAAGCCACATTTACATATTTGCCAGACCATGTGTAAAGTATGACCTAAATCATAGTAGCTGGAGGATCTGGTAGACCAAAGGGAGGATTTAGTATTAAAAATTAGGCCCTATAGAGGTAAAAAGGAAAAGTTGACTATAGATGTTGAGAATATTTAGTACATACATATATAATAATGTAAAATCCCATGGTATGAAAAAGGGAAAACCTAGCTTAAATGAAAGTAAATTGAGGGCTCATGAGGTACAGTAAGGACAACACATATTCAAACCAAAAACAAATGTGTAATAGCAACTCTATAACTAAGGTGGATCTGATGTACATGGCATAGTAAACAGAAAAACTTAGCTACCCTATCCCAATCACTAACTAAATGTTATGTCTCACTCTGAATGGCCCATCCTAAGATATATATTGTAGGGGGAATGGATTATGTTGTATTTAATTAAATCTGCCAACCAGTTCACGGTGCTCAGTAGTAAGGACTCTATTTACCTCGTATGGCTGTAGAGAAATAAGAAGAGAGAGTAGGAGTATGGATGCAAAGTGGCAGCTATAAAAATTAAGTGGTATCTGGTAAGGATCTTAGTAATATGTGGACTATAATAGAGTTGTGTGTAGTTAGGTAGCCGAGTAGAGAAATAGGAGGGGGGGGGGGGCCCTCAGACAAAAGACGGTAAAGTGTATGTGCAAGAGAGAGGGTATGAGAACAATAGGAGAGGGAGGACAAGTAGGAGGGGGATAGGAGGTGCCAAACTGTAACCCTCTAATGAACCGAAGTACAACATTAGTTAAAGAAAACAACAGGCAGTCAAATATACAAAACCATAAATCAACAGTTAGGTATGTGAAGTCTTGGTTAGACCCAGAGGTCTACTGAGTATATTATACTTGAGCTGTCATTATGGCATGAGTAAGAAAGTACCTGTATGTAAGCTCAAAATGAAGTCTATGGATGAGAGTTTAGTGCATCTGCTCATCATAGGGACCAAGGCTGTGTATATTGAGCAAAATCAAGTAATGGGGGTAAAATAAGTACCCGTACGTGTGCTCAGTTAGTAATTTTAGGTAAGTTACTACACCCTAGAGCTAAAGATCCTACTAGCTATTTAGGGAGGGTTCTTAGGATCAGATGAATCTTTTCTCTTGGTCTGTGGTGAGGATCTCCTGGAGGAGGGTTGGCAATCTGGTGCTGAGGAGTTGAGGTTACTTCCCTGACCAGAAGATTTGGGGTTACAGTCAGCAGCTTGAGTGAGTCCCAGCGACTGCAAGATCTTCATCCCCTGGTCTGGGGAGGAGATTACATAGGTGCGGTCTTCATGACGAAAGAAGATCTTGACGGGGAAGCCCCACCTGTATTTGAGGTTAAGGCGACGCAGATTCTGCGTGAACTGTTGAAATGTCCGTCTCTTTGCAAGCGTATGTGGAGACAAGTCCGGTAAAAATTGGATTGAATCGTATGGTGCTTTGAGGTTTTTATTTAGGAACGAGGCTCTAAGGACCTTCTCTTTAAAGGTAGAGTAATGCAGCCTGAAAATAACATCTCTTGGTATGTCAGAGGAAGTATTCCTTGGACGTAGTGCTCTATGAACACTGTCTATGATGGATTCTTGATCTGTAATGGGTCCAAGCAGCTCTCCAAACAGACCAGAGAGATACCTGGGCAAGTCTGTTACGCTAATGTCCTCCGGAATGCCTCTGATCCGCAGATTGTTTCTGCGCGATCTATCCTCCATATCCGCTAATTTAGTTTCTAAGTCCGAGATCTGTTCAGCTAAGTTCTGAGAGTAGGAAAGAATATTCGTTTGGTCTATGCTCAGGTCCTCGTGTTTTCGTTCAAGAGTTTCCGTGCGCTCGCCCAAGGAGGTAATGTCTCTTCTGAGTTCGCTCACAGAATTTTTTTGATCTTGTCTGATAGATGAGTAGTGGGTGTCCATCTTCTCTGAGAGGGCTTTGATGGAGTCTAGCACAGCAGATTGCGGGATACCTTGACTTTCTTTTAAGGGATTGCGGGATTTAGGAGGAGGGTTATATGTTGCAGCTTCATTTCTGGAATCATCCTCGGATCCCTCAGCATCTGAGGTTGTCTTGCTGTGGAAATGATCATTTAAAGCTCTTTTAGGCTGTCCCTGATGCTTCGACTTTTTCTTCATGTTATGAGCCATATATGCTAATTAAAGGAGAGTCTCAGGAGTAGCCTGCAATATGGTGGTAGTGAATGAGGCTCTAATAGTCAGACCTCCTTGACTGTGGATGACGCTGTGGGGGGATAAACCACCCGGTTCCCCTATATTGGAGCTTTATCTCTGCATAAAAGAATGTGCAAACTTCCAAAGATGAGTGAATTATTAGACTGGAAAGTGTTCCCACCCAAAGGACAGGTGAAGAGGTCTGTCTGCTGGCCAAGACTTCTGGAACAGATAGTCTCCCTCCTGGGGGTGTGCCTCCTGTTGGCGAAGTCGGGAAAGGGGAGTGGGGTATGACCCACAGGTACTAATGACCTGCGGGAAAGGGAGGAGGGGACTAACTGAGGTCACTGAAAGTAAATGTCCAATATATGAATAGTGCTGGGTCTCAGTATTTTGAGATTCCTTAAATACCTGGTAGGTATATATGGAGGGGGCAGCTTCTTGTATCAAATTAAACAGGAGCTGGGACAAGAAGGCCCGTCATCAAGATACAATGGAATTCACTGTAAAAAGGGCATTAGCTGGGTCCCAGTTGAGAAACACAGTACAGGCCGCTGTTAAAAGCCTATTATAGAGCTCAGAGGTAGGGTTGACAGTGAGCTGGTGACATAGATACCTGGTGTGACGCAGATGTGAGAGTTATACAACGGAGTAGGCTGTAATAGGGCCAATGCTCCAGGATATCAAAACTGACTGACCCCGTGTGCAGCTAGGTGAATTGTAGGAGCGTTAAACTTTTGAGTATGGGCTGCTGTAACCGTCTGAGTTAGGAGCGGGTATGAACCTTGGGACCCTGTGAGGGGAGAGTGCGTGAAGCGAGTAATAGGGAAATACTACTCACAGGCGTTTTCGGCAGTCAGTGCGGGAACCTCCGACTCCGTTATTTAACAGCTGCTCTCAGCCAGGGCGACTGCGTTACAGCTCTGTATCTAACAGGCTGAGGATACTCCGTGGTGTTTACTCCTTGAACTAGCGTCCTGCAGTGGGGACTGGGCACAAAAGAGGTGGTCCGTGTCGCAGAAGTTGGTCGTGTGGCTTGTTCACTCTCCCATTCACTTCTCGGTCAGTCTCTCCTAAGATGGCTGCTTTTCGCGGGCTTTCCCGTCCTGTGTATGTGGGTGAACGGACCGAGGCAACAAGAGAGACAGGCTGTTTCCTTGTGTCTCCAGGGCAGAAATCTCACCCGATTAGCCTAGGGAAATCGTTCCAGCACTAATGTCCCTTAAATGTAATAATAGATAGCTGCTCTTAACTGTGGGGCCAGCCGGCCGGCACGTTCCGGGCTTCAATCACCTCCAAATAAGTCCCAGAGCTGGATAGGAGGGTAGGATGACATATTAGAGTGAAGTGGAGTAACAATAAAAATAAAAGACTAAATAAGAAATAAAGGATTTTCAACTTAAACACCAAATTGAAAGATATAAATGTAGGAGCTCTAATTCTGTGCAGCCACCTCGCTCGGCTGCTAGCTCCGCCCCCCGCGCTAAAAGAACTTAACATCAAAAGGGGTGATTTATAAACCAGCTGATAAGGGCGATAATTTGGTGCATCTAGATGAATCTTTCTATCTAAATGAGGTAAAAAGACAACTGTTTGATAAATCACAATATGAGAAACTTTCTAGAAATCCAATAATGCAAATTAAACTCAATTAATTCAAACTAAATAGAATTTTACAGGAAGCAAAAATGGAAGGTCTCATTTCCGCTAATGAATTTAAATTTATGAACCCAGTGTGTCCAGTGATGCCTACGTTCTATATAATTTCCAAAATTCATAAGAGTAGGTCTCATCCTCTGGGACGACCAATTTTATCTGGAATTGGTGGCATTAGTGAACACATTGGAGAATATGTTGATTACTTTCTCAGGCCTTTTCTTATCTCCCTCCCCTCCTATGTGAAAGACACTCCAGATCTGTTGAGAAAATTAGATGATCTCTCTGTTTTATCTAAGACAATCCTGGTGTCATTAGATGTGGAAAGTCTGTATTCATTTATACCTCATGAAAAAGGAATTGATGCATGTGAGCATTTTTTGAGAACTCGAGGACCAGATAGTGACAGACACACAGCCTTTGTCATTAACCTCCTAAGATTTATTCTTGAAAACAATGTGTTTCAGTTCGATAACTCTGTCTATAGACAGGTCAGGGGGACAGCCATGGGGGCAGTGTGTGCACCAACTTATGCATGTCTTCATCAGGGGGCATGGGAGTTAGATATTTTTGAGAAATTTGGTGTGACATTTGACTCCCATGTGTCCCTTTGGATCAGATATGTAGATGATATCTTTATGCTTTGGGATGGCCCCCTGGCCTGTCTACATGAATTTGTTTCGAATCTGAAAAAAAATGATCGGAACATTTTTCTTACATATGCGTTTAGTGAGAAAGAATTGCCTTTTTTTAGATATTTCTATTAAAAAAGAAGGCAATCGCATTTCAACAGAGAACTACCGTAAAAATACAGCCACAAATAGCCTGTTGGAAGCATCTAGTAGCCATCCAGAACCTTTGAAAAAAGGTATTCCATATGGCCAACTACTAAGATTAAAAGGGAATTTCATCCTCAAAAATAAAATTTGAGCATCATGCAGAAACAATGTGTAAACGATTTATAGAAAGAGGTTATTCCCATAATCTAATAAAAAGTACCTTGAACAAAGTTAGAAAACTAAATAGAAATGATCTTTTGTATTCAAAAAAAGATAAAAAAATTGACAATAATCTAAGATTTATCACAACCTATAACTGTCAGTGGCGAAAGATTAAGGAGATATTATCCCAGAATTGGCATATTTTAACTCTAGATGACAAAATTGCAGATAAAGTGGGAAAAAGCCCACTTTTGACAGCTAAAAAATCTCATAACCTAAAAGATTAGTTAGTAAAAAACATAATTTATGTAAGAACTTACCTGATAAATTCATTTCTTTCATATTAACAAGAGTCCATGAGCTAGTGACGTATGGGATATACATTCCTACCAGGAGGGGCAAAGTTTCCCAAACCTTAAAATGCCTATAAATACACCCCTCACCACACCCACAAATCAGTTTAACGAATAGCCAAGAAGTGGGGTGATAAGAAAAAAAGTGCGAAGCATATAAAATAAGGAATTGGAATAATTGTGCTTTATACAAAAAAATCATAACCACCACAAAAAAGGGCGGGCCTCATGGACTCTTGTTAATATGAAAGAAATGAATTTATCAGGTAAGTTCTTACATAAATTATGTTTTCTTTCATGTAATTAACAAGAGTCCATGAGCTAGTGACGTATGGGATAATGACTACCCAAGATGTGGATCTTTCCACACAAGAGTCACTAGAGAGGGAGGGATAAAATAAAGACAGCCAATTCCTGCTGAAAATAATCCACACCCAAAATAAAGTTTAACAAAAAACATAAGCAGAAGATTCAAACTGAAACCGCTGCCTGAAGAACTTTTCTACCAAAAACTGCTTCAGAAGAAGAAAACACATCAAAATGGTAGAATTTAGTAAAAGTATGCAAAGAGGACCAAGTTGCTGCTTTGCAGATCTGGTCAACCGAAGCTTCATTCCTAAACGCCCAGGAAGTAGATACTGACCTAGTAGAATGAGCTGTAATTCTCTGAGGCGGAATTTTACCCGACTCAACATAGGCAAGATGAATTAAAGATTTCAACCAAGATGCCAAAGAAATGGCAGAAGCTTTCTGGCCTTTCCTAGAACCGGAAAAGATAACAAATAGACTAGAAGTCTTACGGAAAGATTTCGTAGCTTCAACATAATATTTCAAAGCTCTAACAACATCCAAAGAATGCAATGATTTCTCCTTAGAATTCTTAGGATTAGGACATAATGAAGGAACCACAATTTCTCTACTAATGTTGTTGGAATTCACAACTTTAGGTAAAAATTCAAAAGAAGTTCGCAACACCGCCTTATCCTGATGAAAAATCAGAAAAGGAGACTCACATGAAAGAGCAGATAATTCAGAAACTCTTCTAGCAGAAGAGATGGCCAAAAGGAACAAAACTTTCCAAGAAAGTAATTTAATGTCCAATGAATGCATAGGTTCAAACGGAGGAGCTTGAAGAGCTCCCAGAACCAAATTCAAACTCCAAGGAGGAGAAATTGACTTAATGACAGGTTTTATACGAACCAAAGCTTGTACAAAACAATGAATATCAGGAAGAATAGCAATCTTTCTGTGAAAAAGAACAGAAAGAGCGGAGATTTGTCCTTTCAAAGAACTTGCGGACAAACCCTTATCTAAACCATCCTGAAGAAACTGTAAAATTCTCGGTATTCTAAAAGAATGCCAAGAAAAATGATGAGAAAGACACCAAGAAATATAAGTCTTCCAGACTCTATAATATATCTCTCGAGATACAGATTTACGAGCCTGTAACATAGTATTAATCACGGAGTCAGAGAAACCTCTATGACCAAGAATCAAGCGTTCAATCTCCATACCTTTAAATTTAAGGATTTCAGATCCGGATGGAAAAAAGGACCTTGTGACAGAAGGTCTGGTCTTAACGGAAGAGTCCATGGTTGGCAAGATGCCATCCGGACAAGATCCGCATACCAAAACCTGTGAGGCCATGCCGGAGCTATTAGCAGAACAAACGAGCATTCCCTCAGAATCTTGGAGATTACTCTTGGAAGAAGAACTAGAGGCGGAAAGATATAGGCAGGATGATACTTCCAAGGAAGTGATAATGCATCCACTGCCTCCGCCTGAGGATCCCGGGATCTGGACAGATACCTGGGAAGTTTCTTGTTTAGATGAGAGGCCATCAGATCTATCTCTGGGAGCCCCCACATTTGAACAATCTGAAGAAATACCTCTGGGTGAAGAGACCATTCGCCCGGATGCAACGTTTGGCGACTGAGATAATCCGCTTCCCAATTGTCTACACCTGGGATATGAACCGCAGAGATTAGACAGGAGCTGGATTCTGCCCAAACCAAAATTCGAGATACTTCTTTCATAGCCAGAGGACTGTGAGTCCCTCCTTGATGATTGATGTATGCCACAGTTGTGACATTGTCTGTCTGAAAACAAATGAACGATTCTCTCTTCAGAAGAGGCCAAAACTGAAGAGCTCTGAAAACTGCACGGAGTTCCAAGATATTGATCGGTAATCTCACCTCCTGAGATTCCCAAACTCCTTGTGCCGTCAGAGATCCCCACACAGCTCCCCAACCTATGAGACTTGCATCTGTTGAAATTACAGTCCAGGTCGGAAGAACAAAAGAAGCCCCCTGAATTAAACGAAGGTGATCTGTCCACCACGTTAGAGAGTGCCGAACAATCGGTTTTAAAGATATTAATTGATATATCTTCGTGTAATCCCTGCACCATTGGTTCAGCATACAGAGCTGAAGAGGTCGCATGTGAAAACGAGCAAAGGGGATCGCGTCCGATGCAGCAGTCATAAGACCTAGAATTTCCATGCATAAGGCTACCTACCGAAGGGAATGATTGAGACTGAAGGTTTCGACAGGCTGTAATCAATTTTAGACGTCTCTTGTCTGTTAAAGACAGAGTCATGGACACTGAATCTATCTGGAAACCCAGAAAGGTTACCCTTGTTTGAGGAATCAAAGAACTTTTTGATAAATTGATCCTCCAACCATGATCTTGAAGAAACAACACAAGTCGATTCGTATGAGACTCTGCTAAATGTAAAGACTGAGCAAGTACCAAGATATCGTCCAAATAAGGAAATACCACAATACCCTGTTCTCTGATTACAGACAGAAGGGCACCGAGAATCTTTGTGAAAATTCTTGGAGCTGTAGCAAGGCCAAACGGTAGAGCCACAAATTGGTAATGCTTGTCTAGAAAAGAGAATCTCAGGAACTGATAATGATCTGGATGAATCGGAATATGCAGATATGCATCCTGTAAATCTATTGTGGACATATAATTCCCTTGCTGAACAAAAGGCAATATAGTCCTTACAGTTACCATCTTGAACGTTGGTATCCTTACATAACGATTCAATAATTTTAGATCCAGAACTGGTCTGAAGGAATTCTCCTTCTTTGGTACAATGAAGAGATTTGAATAAAACCCCATCCCCTGTTCCGGAACTGGAACTGGCATAATTACTCCAGCCAACTCTAGATCTGAAACACAATTCAGAAATGCTTGAGCTTTCACTGGATTTACTGGGACATGGGAAAGAAAAAATCTCTTTGCAGGAGGTCTCATCTTGAAACCAATTCTGTACCCTTCTGAAACAATGTTCTGAATCCAAAGATTGTGAACAGAATTGATCCAAATTTCTTTGAAAAAACGTAACCTGCCCCCTACCAGCTGAACTGGAATGAGGGCCGTACCTTCATGTGAACTTAGAAGCAGGCTTTGCCTTTCTAGCAGGCTTGGATTTATTCCAGACTGGAGATGGTTTCCAAACTGAAACTGCTCCTGAGGACGAAGGATCAGGCTTTTGTTCTTTGTTGAAACGAAAGGAACGAAAACGATTGTTAGCCCTGTTTTTACCTTTAGACTTTTTATCCTGTGGTAAAAAAGTTCCTTTCCCACCAGTAACAGTTGAAATAATAGAATCCAACTGAGAACCAAATAATTTGTTTCCCTGGAAAGAAATGGAAAGTAGAGTTGATTTAGAAGCCATATCAGCATTCCAGGTCTTAAGCCATAAAGCTCTTCTGGCTAAGATAGCCAGAGACATAAACCTAACATCAACTCTAATAATATCAAAAATGGCATCACAGATGAAATTATTAGCATGCTGGAGAAGAATAATAATATCATGAGAATCACGATTTGTTACTTGTTGCGCTAGAGTTTCCAACCAAAAAGTTGAAGCTGCAGCAACATCAGCCAATGATATAGCAGGTCTAAGAAGATTACCTGAACATAGATAAGCTTTTCTTAGAAAAGATTCAATTTTTCTATCTAAAGGATCCTTAAACGAGGTACCATCTGACGTAGGAATGGTAGTACGTTTAGCAAGGGTAGAAATAGCCCCATCAACTTTAGGGATTTTGTCCCAAAATTCTAACCTGTCAGGCGGAACAGGATATAATTGCTTAAAACGTTTAGAAGGAGTAAATGAATTACCCAATTTATCCCATTCCTTAGAAATTACTGCAGAAATAGCATTAGGAACAGGAAAGACTTCTGGAATAACCGCAGGAGCTTTAAAAACCTTATCCAAACGTATAGAATTAGTATCAAGAGGACTAGAATCCTCTATTTCTAAAGCAATTAGTACTTCTTTAAGTAAAGAGCGAATAAATTCCATCTTAAATAAATATGAAGATTTATCAGCATCAATCTCTGAGATAGAATCCTCTGAACCAGAAGAGTCCAAAGAATCAGAATGATGGTGTTCATTTAAAAATTCATCTGTAGAGAGAGAAGATTTAAAAGACTTTTTACGTTTACTAGAAGGAGAAATAACAGACAAAGCCTTCTTTATGGATTCAGAAACAAAATCTCTTATGTTATCAGGAACATTCTGCACCTTAGATGTTGAGGGAACTGCAACAGGCAATGGTACATCACTAAAGGAAATATTATCTGCTTTAACAAGTTTGTCATGACAATTATTACAAACAACAGCTGGAGGAATAGCTACCCAAAGTTTACAGCAGATACACTTAGCTTTGGTAGATCCAGCAGGCAGTGGTTTTCCTGTAGTATCTTCTGGCTCAGATGCAACGTGAGACATCTTGCAATATGTAAGAGAAAAAACAACATATAAAGCAAAATAGATCAAATTCCTTATAAGACAGTTTCAGGAATGGGAAAAAAATGCCAAACATCAAGCTTCTAGCAACCAGAAGCAAATGAAAAATGAGACTGAAATAATGTGGAGACAAAAGCGACGCCCATATTTTTTGGCGCCAAATAAGACGCCCACATTATTTGGCGCCTAAATGCTTTTGGCGCCAAAAATGACGCCACATCCGGAACGCCGACATCTTTGGCGCAAAATAACGTCAAAAATGACGCAACTTCCGGCGACACGTATGACGCCGGAAACGGAAAAGAATTTTTGCGCCAAAAAAGTCCGCGCCAAGAATGACGCAATAAAATGAAGCATTTTCAGCCCCCGCGAGCCTAACAGCCCACAGGGAAAAAAGTCAAATTTTTGAGGTAAGAAAAAATATGATAATTTAAAGCATAATCCCAAATATGAAACTGACTGTCTGGAAATAAGGAAAGTTGAACATTCTGAGTCAAGGCAAATAAATGTTTGAATACATATATTTAGAACTTTATAAATAAAGTGCCCAACCATAGCTTAGAGTGTCACAGAAAATAAGACTTACTTACCCCAGGACACTCATCTACATGTTTGTAGAAAGCCAAACCAGTACTGAAACGAGAATCAGTAGAGGAAATGGTAAATATAAGAGTATATCGTCGATCTGAAAAGGGAGGTAAGAGATGAATCTCTACGACCGATAACAGAGAACCTTATGAAATAGATCCCGTAGAAGGAGATCACTGCATTCAATAGGCAATACTCTCTTCACATCCCTCTGACATTCACTGCACGCTGAGAGGAAAACCGGGCTCCAACTTGCTGCGGAGCGCATATCAACGTAGAATCTAGCACAAACTTACTTCACCACCTCCCTTGGAGGCAAAGTTTGTAAAACTGATTTGTGGGTGTGGTGAGGGGTGTATTTATAGGCATTTTAAGGTTTGGGAAACTTTGCCCCTCCTGGTAGGAATGTATATCCCATACGTCACTAGCTCATGGACTCTTGTTAATTACATGAAAGAAAGTAGATTTGTACAGTCAGAACCTGAAAGCAATTGGTTAAATAAGTCCCAACAGGTAACAGGCAATTTTCCATGTGGACACTGTGTTTACTGTCCATATATGCTAAAATGCAAGTCCTTCTCAGCAAATACTGGTAGACAGTTTGATATTAGGTGCTTTTCTAATTGTAACTCTGTGGGGGTTGTCTATCTCTTACAATGCTCCTGTCCCCTATTCTACGTTGGAAAAACGAAACAGATGTTTAAAGATAGGGTACAGGAGCATAGGGATGACATCCTCTACGAAAGAGATACGAGTGTTGCTCGTCATTTTAGAGATGCACATAATAGCAGTACTGTCTCTTTAAAATTTGTAGGAATTAATAGGGAAATAACAAATGGAAGAGGAGGTGACGAAAATAAGTGCCTATTTCTAGGCACTTGCAATGAGTAAGCGGTAGTGTCTGGCTGCCCGGAAGGTAAATCACAGAGGCGGTGATACTTTGCCTATTAAAGTCGGTGTCCCTATGAGCAACGAGACACGACCCTTCGATGGAATAGGTGAGAGAAGTATTGGATGTCGGAGGTATCTATCCCGGACTTCCCAACTAAGTCAAATCTGTTTGTCGAGAGGAGATTTTTTCAAGTTATTTGAGCTGTTCTTATTGACCTTAGTAACTAGCCCTCCATCATTTGTATTGCTTTGTGATTTAGAAATATGTCACTTGTAACAATGTTTCATCTTGTTGCTTAATAATCTGCCTAATTTAATTTAGGTTTCCTAAGTATTTTCTATTGGTCTTATTAATAACATCCACTGCAGTGGTTTTATGTATATGTTGACATGATGCTTTGAACAATTTCCTGTTGTGTTTTTTGTAATAAATTAATTGCATTAGATCTGGCCTGTGCGTGCATGTATTTCATAGGTCTGACATTATCCCCCAGCCATTTATCTACGTATTAGATTGGTAAGAGAAAGTTTTTTCGAGTGCTGTAATCCCCCTCTAATATTCACAGTATCTCATATAGCTCTACTGTGTAATCCTTTTCTTTCATAGTACTGGAATAATATCTAAGTAAGGGGGTCTGCACCGGGTCTAACACGAGTTAATGCTGTGTTGACTTCATTCATTAATCAAGATTAAAATAACTCCCGTCCTACTTATTGAGGAGGGATCTGGGTATCCTCTCCCACAACTTATTTGGTTAATTTTATATATATTTAAATATAGGTATAGATATATACAGATATACATAGGAATATTTATTTAAAAATACATAGAACATATTCTGCTAGGTACAGAACATTGGAAGGTGGGCAAAATACTTACAGTAAATACATAGTTAAACGTATATAATATATATATATATATATATATATATATATATATATATATATACACAAATACATCTTTAGCAATGTATCTGTATGTATCTCTATGTTTAAGCACTTTGGCGGCTTTTTTTTTCTTTCTAACACTGGAGATGTCATATCTTTGAGCCCTTATAACTTTTTTTTTAAAATAATTTTTATTAGATGGTGTTATTGTGAGTGTAACTGTACTTTGTAATGTATTTTTGATGTGTTTTGTGAGACTTTTAGTTTTGGAAAACAGTTAACCACAGCTCTGAGATTGTGGTAAGGAAAGAAGCGTAAATCCTGATTGCGCTAGCGCGATCACGATTTCGCTCAACTTGTAATATCAGGGCAATTAAAAATGCTCTCCAAAAGACGATATCGCTTGCACAAAAACGTTTGCACCTCACTTGTAATCTAGCCCTAAATAAATGATAGATATAATTTAAAAAGATGTTCAAAAAGTCACCCGAGTAGTGATCATTTTAGTGGAATAAAATAGCACAACTGCAGCTGAGGTATACAAGGTCTATGCATGCAAAAGAACACACAAACATTTCACTAATCTGCCCTTAAAGGGCCACGAAACCCAAAATCTTTCTTTCATGATTCAGATAGAGAATAGAAATTTAAACAACATTACAATTTACTTCTATTATTTATTTTGCTTCATTTTTTAGATATCCTTAGTTGAAGAAAAAGCATTGCACACGGTGAGCCAATCACACAAAGCTTCTATGTGCAGCAACCAGTCAGCAGCTACTGAACATATCTAGATATGCTTTTCAGCAAAGAATATCAAGAGAATAAAACAAATTAGATAATAGAAGTAAATTAGAAAGATGTTTAAAATTGCATTCTCTTTCTAAATCATGAAAGATAAAATGTGGGTCTCATGTCCCTTTAAGTTGAAGGGAACATATTACAAAGTCTCTAGTGTTGGCTGCAGGATTTGGATTTTAACGTGTGTGCCTATTGCTCCATGCTAACTGCTATCTCCTGAGCAAAGTTTCCTTTTCCAGCAAGCTCAATCACTTCCTATGGAAGACATCTCGATACCTGCTGAGGCAGTACCCCCCACCTTTTTTTAGATAATTTGCAGAAGGAAAGCAGCCCCTGCAATTGTCTTCATGGCTTGGTATGTCTGATCCAGGGAAGTTGTGATCATCTGGTTTATTTATATGTAAAAAAAAAATCATTATTTATTTATTTATTTATTGTTTTATAATAATATGTTAAATGGATAATAAACACCATGGGATTTATACATACAATGTTTAGTTATACCTAATGAAACACCTTTGAAATATACTTTCATTATTATTTTTTCCAAGTAATTTCGCTCCAAAATTTGTGCAATTCTCAGACCTTGAAATGCCCCCTGCTGACTTATCAAGGCTAACGCTGTAACATATATATCATTAAAGGGACAGTCTACTCTGGTAAAAATTGAAATGCACATAGATGAATTACTTCTTTGAATATTAACATATCTGTAATATTCATATATTGGCAAAAATGCCTCTAGTAAAAGTTATCACTGTTTTAGGGTTAACATTTTTCTCTGCACATGCATGTGAAGCATAGCTAGATATTCTCAGTGCAGCAGCATTTTAAATACTGCAGCTGCTCAGAGAGCTAGTGGGGCTTGTATCATGTCAGCAATTAACAAATTGAGTCATTACCAGATGGTACAAGCACCTTAGGCTCTCTGAGCAAGCTCTGTGTTTAAAATGCTGGTGCACGGTGCAGACTTAAATACACTTTTGAAACAGCTTTAGATTTTACTAGAAGCAGTTTTGCTAACACATGTGTATTACAAAAATGCTTTTATTCAAAACTGAAATTCATCCATGTGGATTCCAATTCTGGCTGAAATGTCCCTTTAAGGGCCAGATAAGAAAAATTTATCAACATGGAAAGAAATCACACAAAAACGTAATTTCCCCCTGAGCATTATAGTGTCTCTCTACATCCAGAGTGCTGCGTAGCAAGATAAACAGCTCTCAAACTAAACTTTGCCTTTATAAAATTGTTTAAAGGGACAGTCTACTTTAAAATTGGTATTGTTTAAAAAGATAGATAATCCCTTTTTTTATCCATTCCCCAGTTTTGCATAACCAACACGTTTATATTAATATACTTTTTACCTCTGTGATTACCTTGTATCTAAGCCTTTGCAGACTGTCCCCTTATTTCAGTTCTTTTGACAGACTTTCATTTAGCCAATCAGTGCCCTCTCACTTGTAACTCCATGGGCGTGGTCACAATGTTATCTGTATGGCACACATTAACTTACACCCTCTAGCTGTGAAAAACTGCCAAATGCATTGAAATAAGGAGCGGCCTTCAAGGGTTTAGAAATTAGCATATGAGCCTACCTAGGTTTAGCTTTCAACAAAGCATACCAAGAGAACAAAGCAAATGTGATGATAAAAGTGAATTGGAAAGTTGTTTAAAATTGCATTCCCTATCTGAATCATGAAAGTTTAATTTTGACTAGCCTGTCCCTTTAATTGGCTTTTTCAGATAACAACAGCAAAGCAAAGCAAACAAAGCCACAATTATACTTCACTGTGGCTAGCCTTGCTGTCTGAGGACTAAAGCCCAGACTGACTCCTCCAAACAATGCAAATGGTAGGTGGAGTTTGGCTACCAAAAATGTAGGTACATTATTCAATATCAAACACAAAAACAATCTGAAAATTATGTAAACATTTATTTACAGTATAAAGGTTTATAAAACATCTTTTACATTCATTTATCCACTTGCTCTATTAGCAAAATACCTTAACTTTCAATAAAATATTTAAAATTCATTCTTGAGGAAAAAAAAAAAAAAAAGTGTTTTTTATTTTATTGTAACTTTAGTGTTTTATACAATTCGCTGACGAATGAGGTAGTTATAAATGAATATAGTCCACCAATGTAGCTGCCCGAGGTTCCCTGAGGTCATTCAATTCTCTGCTGGGTACATGAATGGTAAATTGCCAATGTGATTGATTTTAAAAAAAGAGTTAACAATACAACTACTAATGGCTTTGTATATGCATTTTACACAGTCACATAGCTGCAATTTTTAAACTTTGTATTATTATTAGGGAAATTGTACTTCAGTTTCACCAAGGACACATGGAAATAAACTATATCTATAGGGAATCCCTAGACAGAAAGATGATGTTAGAAATCATGCAGGATGCAGATAATACAGTACATTAGTAAAACAATATTTGATCATGAGAAGGGAACCCCTAAGGGAACCGTGTGCGGGGTGCGCTGTAAAAAGTTAATACGTGGTATTGGTATAAAAACAAACCATAAAGTTCATGTGAGTTGGTAGTGCTGAGTCTAGCACTCAAAGATACTGGCGGCAAATGCTCCTCTGGTCTTCGGAAAGGAGATATCTGTAATTAGGAATAAAAAAGAGGGCGCCACATAGGGTGATATTGTTGGATAAAAGTTCAACAGGGTAATTATTATCGTCGCTTACCGGAGAACGATGCACCGTATTGTAACCGGTGCTGACAGGCAGGCTAACACTTTCAGTGGTTAGCACACTGGGTGGCCTCCGACAGGTTATACACAGCTGGTACTCAGCGTTCACTTGATTGATGTGCGTCTGTCCGGCTGCAGCTAGCGAGTCAGACACTGTGATGGATCAGACAATTTCGAACCTTTGTCAGGGAGGAAGCACTGCAGTGGATCGAACACTTTGACACCTTAACCAGGAAGGCTCAAAAGAGAACAAAGGACAACTTCCGTATATAAAATAAATGAATTTTATTCCATACAAACTGCTACGCGTTTCTAGACCTACACCGGTCTTTTCATCAGGCATACAAACAATGGAATTGTTTGTATGCCTGATGAAAAGACCGGTGTAGGTCTAGAAACGCGTAGCAGTTTGTATGGAATAAAATTCATTTATTTTATATACGGAAGTTGTCCTTTGTTCTCTTTTGAGCCTTCCTGGTTAAGGTGTCAAAGTGTTCGATCCACTGCAGTGCTTCCTCCCTGACAAAGGTTCGAAATTGTCTGATCCATCACAGTGTCTGACTCGCTAGCTGCAGCCGGACAGACGCACATCAATCAAGTGAACGCTGAGTACCAGCTGTGTATAACCTGTCGGAGGCCACCCAGTGTGCTAACCACTGAAAGTGTTAGCCTGCCTGTCAGCACCGGTTACAATACGGTGCATCGTTCTCCGGTAAGCGACGATAATAATTACCCTGTTGAACTTTTATCCAACAATATTTGATCATGTTGCTGTTCTTAATAAAAGTGCACGTAGGTTCTAGAAATAATGAATCCTTCTTGCAATTAGAAAAGCTTACTTATTGTGAATAGCATTCATGTCTAAGCACACTAGTACCTATCACACTGTGATATTACTGAGCTGGTAGTATTGATAAGGCAATAATACATTTAGGTAAAAGTATATTGGGACTATAAAGCTCAAGACACTTGATAAGACTGGCATCATGTACATGGTCCCTCCATGGTGCTCACAGTGTACCTACTAATAACTGCCCAAGTAAACTCTGAGATAAGCATCAATCACACCCATGTGGTGCCGATTTTACTATAAATAAAAAAAACAGCCATTTTTTTCCAAGGTTGCTTAGCAACATCTACTGTACAGCGTTATGGTGGGTTTGTCAGCCCGACCATGAATTAACTTAAGAAAAACAACTTCTTATGTTTCCTGCAGCTGGGAACCTACAAGATACACTAGTAAACTGAAAGAAAAAAAACAATGGAGACTTCTCAAAATGAAAAAATATGAGGTGATTTATCTCAATTGGCTGACAATAACACTAAACTCTTACTGTATGAAGTGGTAATGATTCTATAATGTAGGGGATATAGCACTAATATGTTCATATTTATTTCTTATTTTCTGTAACACTGAAGCTTTTTTTTTCATTTCAACAATCGTGATCTTCCCCAATGTACACAAATGCTTGCTGCATGAACTAGCAGGGTAAATTGTGGGCGTTGCTTTTTTATTTTAAATGTTTTAACCAATGGTAGCTCTTGTGTGACTACTTATGCAGGATGTGATAGTGAGATCATTAGCTATGGCTACGGCCTAACAGCTGAAACGCGTCAGCAGATCTTACAGCCTACCATATACCTGCTATTATGTGTGATTTTACGTATCTTCAATAAAGATTTGCTTTTAATCGTCCCTACCAGAGGTCCTGTTTCACCTTTAAAAAACAATATTGGTGTAGCTGTTAGCAAGGTAAATTAGAATTATCAGTTAGCAAGTCTGTGATTCTTAGAAAGAGCTGTGACAACCTAGAATGATGCAGAAAACCACACAAATAACACAAAACTACTGCAAATGACTCTATATATAGTACAGATTTAAAAACATAATTTATTTTTTACCTGATAAATGTATTTATTTCCTGACACGGTGAGTCCATGGATCATCTTAATTACTGTTGGGAATATCACTCCTGACCAGCAGAAGGAGGCAAAGAGCACCAAAGCAAAAGCTGCCAAATACCACTCCCCCTACACACAATCCCCAGTCATTCAACCAAAGGGAAAGAAGAAAGGAAGTAATCTAAGGTGCAGAGGTGCCTGAAGTTTATAGAAAAGCAAACTCTCTGAAAAACAGTGAGTCCACGGATCATCTTAATTACTGTTGGGAACCAATACCCAAGGACACGGATGATAAGGGAGGGACAAGACAGTTAACCTTAACAGAAGGCACCACTGCTTGAAGAACCTTCTCCCAAAAGAAGCCTCTGCTGAAGCAAAAGTATCAAATTTGTAAAATTTAGAAAAAGTATGCAAAGATGACTAAGTCGCAGCCTTGCAAAGCTGATCTACAGAAGCTCCATTTTTGAAAGCCCAAGAATAGGAAACAGCCCTCGTGGAATATGCCGTGGTTCTCTCAGGAGGCTGCTGACCAGCAGTCTCATATGCCAAGCGAATAACACTCCTCAACCAAAAAGAAAGAGAAGTAACCGTAACTTTCTTACCCTTATGCTTCCCAGAAAAGACAACAAATAAAGAAGGAGACTGGTGAAAATCCTCAGTCGCCTGCAAATAATATTTCATGCACGAACCACATCCAGGTTGTGCAACAAACGTTCCTTATGAGAAGAAGGATTAGGACACAAAGAAGGAACAACAATCTCTTGATTAATATTCTTATCAGAAACAAACTTGGGAAGAAAACCCAAGGCAGTACGCAGAACTACCTTATCAGAGTGAAAAATGAGAAAAGGTGATTCATACTGTAAGGCAGAAAGCTCTGAAACTCTTCGAGCCGAAGAAATAGCCACCAGAAACAAAACCTTCCAAGATAACATCTTAATATCCAAAGAATGCATAGGTTCAAACGGAGCCTGTTGAAGGACTCTAAGAACCAAATTAAGTCTCCAAGGTGGAGTAGTATACTTAAACACAGGCCAAATTCTAACCAAGGCCTGACAAAAAGAATGAACATCTGGCACATCCGCCAGGCGCTTGTGCAATAAAATAGATAAAGCAGAAATTTGACCCTTCAGGGTACTAGCAGATAAACCTTTCTACAAACCCTCCTGGAGAAAAGACAAAATCTTATAATAAATCTTCCTAGTCACAGGCTTACGAGCCTGAATCATAGTCTCAATGATTGACTCAGAAAAACCACGCTTAGAAAGAATCAAGCGTTCAATCTCCAAGCAGTCAGCTTCAGAGAAATGAGATTTGGATGAAGGAAGGGACCCTGCAGAAACAGGTCCTTCCTTAATGGAAGACGCCAAGGTGGAAGGGAAGACATCTCCACCAGATCTGCAAACCAGATTCTGCAAGGCCACGCCGGTGCAATGGGAATCACCGATGCCCTCTCATGTTTGACCCGGGCAATGACCCGAGGAAGAAGAGCAAACGGAGGGAACACATATGCCAGACTGAAAGTCCAAGGAACTGCCAGAGCATTCATCAGAACAGCCTGAGGATCCTTTGACCTCGACCCTTACCTCAGGAGCTTGGCATTCTGACGAGATGCCATGAGAATCAAGCTGGAAAATACCTCTGGATGAAGTTCCCACTCCTCCAGATAAATAGTCTGTTTGCTCAGAAAATCTGCTTCCCAATTGTCCACCCCTGGAATATGGATAGCAGACAGACAACAGTTGTGAATCTCCGCCCACTTTTGGCCAAGGAACTCCGAGTTCCTCCCTGATGATTGATGTAAGCTACTGACGTTATGTTGTCTGACTGAAACCTGATAAACTGGGTTGAAGCTAGCTGAGACCAGGCTAGAAGAGCATTGAAAATTGCTCTCAGTTCCAAAACATTTATTGGAAGAACCGACTCCTCCTGAGTCCATAGACCCTGAGCCCTTAATGAACCCCAGACAGCACCTCAGCCCAGCAAACTGGCATCCGTGGTTACAATCACTCAGGCAGGTCTGCGAAAGCAAGTTCCCTGAGAGAGAAGATCCTGAGACAACCACAATAGAAGAGAATCTCTGGACATCTGATCTAGAACAATCTTTGGAGATAGATCCACATAATCCCCATTCCACTGCCTGAGCAAGCATAACTGCAGAGGGCTGAGATGGAATCGAGCAAACGGAATGATATCCATGACTGAAACCATCAGACCAATAACCTCCATGCAATGAGACACTGACGGCCGAGGAAGGGACTGAAGAGCAAGACACGTATTAAAAATCTTTGACTTTCTTGCTTCTGTCAGAAAAATTTTCATGTCTAGAGAATCTATAATGGTCCCCAAAAATACCACTCTTGTAGCCGTAATTAAGGAACTTTTTCCTAAACTCACCTTCCAACTGTGGGAGCGCAGAAAAGACAACAGCAACTCCATATGGGAGTTTGCTAGTTTAAAAAAATGGAGCCTGAACTAGAATGTCGTCAAGATAAGGAGCCACTGCAACACCCTTCAATTGAAGCACCGCCAACAATGTTCCCAGGACCTTTGAAAAAATTCTGGGAGCTGTTGTCAGACCAAAAGGAAGAGCTACAAACTGAAAATGTTTGTCTAGAAATGCAAATCTTAGGAACCTCTGATGATCCATGTGAATGGGAATATGCAGATACGCATTCTTTAGATCCACTGTGGTCATGAACTGACCTTCCTGAACCAAAGGAAGAATGGAACGAATAGTTTCCATCTTGAAAGACGGAACCCTGAGAAACTTGTTTACACTCTTGAGATTTAAAATAGGTCTGAAAGTTCCCTCCATTTTGGGAACGATGAAGAGATTGGAATAAAAACCCAGACCCTGTTCCTGAACCGGAACAGGAACTATCACTCCCATGTCGGAAAGATTCTGAACACAATGTAAGAACACCTCTCCTAGTATCTGGTTTACAGATAACCTGGAGAGAAGAAAACTGCCTCTGTGAGGAAAATTCTTGAACTCCAGTTTGTAACCCTGGGACACAATATCTACCACCCAGGGATCCTGAACATCTCAAACCCAAACTTGAGTGAAGAAAGAGAGTCTGCCCCCCACAAGATCCATTCCCAGATTGGGGGCAGACCCTTCCTGCTGATTTTGAGTCAGCAACAGTCTTCCTGGACTGCTTCCCCTTATTCCAAGACTGATTTGACAGTCCAAGCCACAAGATGGCTTGGACTGTTCCTGCTTGGAGGAAGAAGAGGAACATTTATCAGAGAAGTTACGAAAGGAACGAAAATTACTCTGCCGACCCTTCTGTTTATTTCTTTTATCCTGAGGAAGAGAACGCCCCTTCCCTCCCGTAATATCAGAAATAATCTCAGCCAAACCTGGCCCAAACAAGGTCTTACCCTTGTAAGGAATAGACAAAAGCTTAGACTTAGAGGACACATCTGCAGACCAGGATTTTAACCATAAAGCTCTGCGAGTTAAAATGGCAAGAACAGAAATTTTAGCTCCCAACTTGATGACCTGTAGAGAATCATCTGCAATAAAGGAATTAGCCAACTTCAAAGCCTTGATTCTATCTTGAATTTCTTCAAGAGTAGTATCTTGCTGAATAGAATCAGACAATGCATCAAACCAATATGCCGCCGCACTAGTAACCGTAGCAATACATGCAGCCGGTTGCCATTGATACCCCTGGTTAACATAAATCCTTTTAAGCAAAGCTTCCAACTTCTTATCCATATGATTTTTAAAAGAACAGCTGTCCTCAATAGGAATAGTGGTCCTCTTGGTCAGAGTGGAAACTGCTCCCTCCACCTTAGGAACCATCTGCCAAGATTCCTTAATAGAATGAGCAATAGGAAACATCTTCCTAAAAATTGGAGAAGGGGAAAAAGGAATCCCAGGCTTCTCCCCTTCTCGTGCAATAATATCTGAAACACAATCTGGTATAGGAAAAACTTCCAATGAGGAAGGGACATCAAAAAACTTATTAAGTTTACTAAATTTCTTAGGAATAACCATGACTGACACCTCAGAGTCATCCAAGGTAGCCAAAACCTCCTTGAGTAACAAAAGGAGGTGCTCCAGCTTAAACCTAAAGGAAACCTCAGGTTCAGAGGGAAGATTTACACTATCAGAATCCGAGATCTCACCCTCAGATACTACTGAAGTATCTTCCTCCTCAGACTTATGAGAAGAAACACTAGACAAAATTGCAACAGAATCAGAAACCTTATACTTCCTCTTGCGCTTCCCCTGTAACATAGAAAAAGCAGACAAAGCCTCAGATACTGCCGAGGATATATGGGTAGCTATATCCTGCAAGGAAAAACCAACCTGAGACGAAACACAGGGCACTGCAGAAGATTGGGACGTATGAGGAGAACGCTGCAAATTAGCCTGAATAGGAGACTCCTGAACAACATCCGCCCTAGACAATGAAGGCTCAGAATCAAAAAAGTCTATCCTTGTAATGTAATGTTCTCTCAATACAAGAGGAATTAAAAAGGATAGTAGGCTCAACATTAGTATTTAAACATAGAGAACAAGCAACAGCTTGCAGGGCCTCTTGGTCCATCTTATTCCAAAGGAAAAAAAACCCTTAATAAATAAAAAATTCTAAGTTCAAATACGAATTTTAATGAAACAAAAAACGTTACTGTCCCTTTAAATTATTTTTTTTTTTAAACTAGAAAATCCTTCAATAAACTGCACAATAAATCACGCAGCAACAAGTTTTCACAAAATGAATGCAAAAAGAGACACAAACGTTATAGTCCCTGAAATTCAGACAGAAACTTAAATATAAACAGAGCAACAGCCCCACACAAAAAAAACAGGCAACCTCCACACCTCAGCAAGCTGTGCTGAGATGCCTACCTGACCTCTTTGCTGCTGGAAACAAAGTCAGAAAATGATCCGGACCCCCATACAGCCGCACCGCAGAGAACGCTGAACAACCTCTGAGGAGCTATGCAACAGAGCTGCAACATCCAGGAACACCAGGAAACAGCTAAAAGGGCACCAAAAACATCCTTGCTATCTCAGATAAGCCCGCCTATTGTGGGCATGGCCTAACAAACCTCCCGGTAGCCATTAATACACAAACAAAAACATGTACACCAAAGTAAAAACATAATAAACTGAGCCAAACATCCCCAGTGCCTGCAAAACTGCCATACAATAAACCGTTAACCTAGAAGGCTGATTGTATATTTAGACAGAATTAACTGTCAAAGTACCAAATTCTCCTATATCAAAACAGGGAAAGAAATAGGCACTTACCTCAAAAATCTGTCCGGCAGCAGGACAGCTCACTTGGTATGAGAGGGGCTTCCTACCTCACATGGAGCTGTGGAAAAAAGAAAAGGCTGAGTAAACTTACTTAAACTTTCAACCAAGGGCAGCATGAAATTACTTGGGAGGCCCAGTGGGGATTATACCCCACAAGTTCCCACATGCTTAAAAGGCACCACTTGCTCTACTGAAGACTGACATGGACTACGGCTAAACCCCAAAGAAAACCAGAGTAAACTAGCTCTGCTTAAAAAATAACAAACTCTTGATTGAAGAATCAGACACCTATCTTTACCCCTCCTTGCAACTGATTTAAGCAAAGAGAATGACTGGGGATTGTGGATAGGGGGAGTGGTATTTGGCAGATTTTGCTGTGGTGCTCTTTGCCTCCTCCTGCTGGTCAGGAGTGATATTCCCAGCAGTAATTAAGATGATCCGTGGACTCACTGTGTCATTAGAAAGAAATAGATTTCACTGTCCCTTTAAACAGTCATTGTGACTTGACATACTTTGACCTTATATTTAATTATCGGAACTATTGCATCATTATAGGGTTCTATAAACTGATAGCATTGCAAAGCACCTTAATCTTCTATAAATCTTATCTGATAATCTGTGACAATGATCTTTATCTTTATATGATGTCCTGTTAACACAATGGCAAATTGGATTCTATATTAAACTGAATAAGGAGTTTGCATAGCTTTAAAAGACCATGCCAAATATCCAGTGAAATATTGCACTCTGACTTTAAATGTTAAGTAAGTTCATACATTCAGAAGAGCTCTACTTCACTTTGCAAATCACTTGCAATCATTCTGAAATAACAGAACACAGTATTTTAGTATAATAGTCAATGAATCAACCCAATGTAAGTGGGTTAAATGTACTATGCAGGAGCCAGTTGATATTTCGATGAGGGAAGTCTCTCCATGAGCGCAGCTTCATTGGGTGTGTAATCATTCCTTTTCACCTCTGAGAAGAAATATGATAAATAAATTAAACGGACACACATATATATACAGTATATATACATACATACAGTGTATATACAGTATGTATTCATTCAAATTATAGGGGAGATAAAAGTGAAAGATTAAAATCCTTTATTTCATAAAAGTAAGAGCCATAGAATTATTGTATAGGCATGCTGCTAAGAGAAGCTAATTTCCAGGGCAAAAGCAATATTCATTTAAGTTATGGTGGAGATAAAAGTGTGAGATTAAAATCCTCTATTTCATAAACCAAAGAGCCATAGAATTATTGTATAGACACTTTTATTAAATGGAGGATTTTACTTAGCTGCAAATCAAACGTATGTTTTGCTGATGAGAGCTAATAAGCTTGAAACTGCTGTCTAGAAGTGGTTTCGTTTTTTCGCTGCACCTTCTACATAAGGGGATTGCTGTGTTCAAACAATGTATACAGAGTCATTCTGGGGAAAAGCAAGTGGGGATACTTGCCTAGATGTGCTAATTGGTCATACAATAATTATATGGCTCATGTGTATATATATATATATATATATATTATATATATATTATATATATATATATATATATATATATATATACAAACACAACATATATTATAAATTAAGCACCTCACTGAAAAAGGTCTGCATGTAAAATAACTACAATACATGTATTTAACTTGCATTAAAAAAAAATTACACACACACACACACATATATATATATATATATATATATATATATTGGGTACTTATAAAGCACTGCTAATCACCTGTAAGGGTCTCAAGGCACTGCTCATTTTATCAACATTGGAAGGTTGAGTGGACCTCGCCGGGGATCAAACCTGCAAACCTTAGGTTGCTACAGAGCTCAATCACAGTGCCTTAACATGCTGAGCTATCTGTCCAACAATTATATATATATATATATATATATATAATATATATATATATATATATATATATATATATATATATATATATATATATATATATATATATGTATATGATGGAAGTATAAAAAAATGTACTACTCAGAGTGTATTAAGAAAACTGTTATCGCATTTGTTAGAAAACAGTGTTCACGTATGTATTACAACTACTATGAATACAGTATATTGTCTATGTATTATATACTGTTCCGCCAGTAGGTGGCAATGTTTGGTAATTTTTCTGTTCCCTGTATTCATTGTTTATTCTTGTCTTAAAAACTATATTGTAGCCTGCTGCCATGTTCCAGAAAGGATGATTAAATATAGCTTATGGCCCCATTTAAAGCCTGCTAAAA
This sequence comes from Bombina bombina, assembly GCF_027579735.1. Taxonomy (NCBI): domain Eukaryota; kingdom Metazoa; phylum Chordata; class Amphibia; order Anura; family Bombinatoridae; genus Bombina; species Bombina bombina. The sequence continues at coordinate 526,095,780 of NC_069504.1, forward strand.
CAAATAAGTGCAAGATACAGCAACATATAAAGACTACAGCACGGAAATTGAATAATGGCTAGTAACACGGCTTCAACTAAACTATAATTTGACAAACCAGAACTATCAGTCTTGGAAATTCAAGATGAAGATGCTGCTAATAAGAGAAGGTACGTGGAAGTGTGTAAATGATGCCAGGCTGGCAGAACCCACTCATGACGAGTGGATAGAGGAAGATCAGAAAGCTCTGAGTAGTATCTCTCTTTGCATAGACAATGATCAAATCATACATATATGCAATTGTAAAACAGCTAAAGAAATGTGGGAAGAACTACAAAACGTGAACGAAAGAGCTCAACTCAGCAATAAAATGTATTGAATTAGAAAGCTCTACCAGACAAAGCTGATGAAAGGCCAGGAAATGCAGAATTATATAATAAATTATTGAATGACTGAGAGGTATAGGAGCAGGAATAAAACACTTTCATATTTAAACACTGTTACTTTTTTAGTGGTTTAACTGAAAGTTAAACTACTTGGTGCACATCTAGATGATGAACCAACATTGGAATATGTTAAAGGGACTGTCTAGTCAAAATTAAACTTTCATGATTCAGATAGGGCATGCAATTTTAAACAACTTTCCAATTTACTTCTATTATCTAATTTGCTCAATTGTTTAGATATCCTTTGTTGAAGAAATAGCAAGGTACATATGTGAGCCAATCACACAAGGCCTTTATGTGCAGCAACCAATCAGCAGCTATTGAGCATATCTAGATATGCTTTTCAGCAAGTGATATCAAGAGAATGAAGCAAATTAGATAATAGATGTAAATTAGAAGGTTGTTTAAAATGACATGCTCTTTCTAAATCATGAAAGAAAAAAATTGGGTTTTATGTCCCTTTAAAGGCAAGTTTGTGGGGGAATACAAGCATAAAACAGAAAGCATTAAATGTGAAAGTGCTTGCAGTGCAGAGTCTGCATTAAAGGGACATTAAACCCACATTTTTTTTTTCATGATTTAGACAGAGAATGCAATTTTAAACATCTTTCTAATTTACTTCTATTATCTAATTTGTTTTATTCTCTTGATATTCTTTGCTGAAAAGCATATCTAGATATGCTCAGTAGCTGCTGATTGGTTGCTGCACATAGAAGCCTGGTGTGATTGGCTCACCCATGTGCATTGCTTTTTCTTCAACTAAGGATATCTAAAAAATGAAGCAAAATAAATAATAGAAGTTAATTGTAATGTTGTTTAAATTTGTATTCTCTATCTGAATCATGAAAAAAATATTTTGGGTTTAGTGGCCCTTTAAGAGGAAAAATAGAAATAAAAACAGTAATATGCAGCTAGAAGCACGTGAATACTTTGTGTGCAAGAAACCAGGCCACTTAAAAGCTGATTGCAGAATCTGGAAAGCTAGAATGCAAAAACAAGGTAGATCACAAAAAGCAAACAGTGTGAAGGAAGAAACAGATGTTCTTCGGATACAGAATATGTTTTTAAATTAAAATGCGGCACCTCATCTTTGCATATATGGTGTGTTCATTCAGGAGCTATGAGTCACATGACCAATGACAGAAATTTCTTCACTCAACTTGACCAAAGCAAAACAGAAAAAATAACCACAACTAATGGGCAATTAATGGAATTAAAAGGAAAAGTAGACAGTTTTCTTTACCGTCCTATCTCCCAGAGTGTCACCAGAAAAATACCCATAAAATGTTCTGTATGTGCCTGCTCTTGAAAGTAATCTTTTGTCATTAAAGGAGCTCATAAAACAAGGCAATGTAGTGACCTTTCAAAGTGACAGTTGTGTGGGGATATCTTACTTACAATGGCTAAAATCTCAGATGAACTGTATCAGCTGAACTGCAGTGAAGTGGTTAATACTGCCAAAGATGAAAAACATTCAAACTGCATCCACACTTGGCACAGAGACGTCTTGGACATAAAAGTCCTGACACAATAAAGAAGATAGTTGAGAATGACTGTGCAAGTGGCATACAAATTAATCAATGTAATCAATTAATGAAATGTACCAGCTGCGGAGCAACAGCAGCGCTCAAAAACCTCTAGACTCAGATCTTTGTGGTCCAATGAATATCTTGACCCTAGGAAAAAAGAGGTATTTTCTCAATTTCATTGATGATTACTCCAGGTACACCACACTGTATCTGTTGCACAATAAAGTACCAGAAAAACTTGAACAGTAGCTGGTTCTAATAAGCAACACATTTGGCAAAATGCCAAGTACATTACGTACAGACGATAGAACTGAATATACAAGTGGTAACACACAAGCTATTGTCAGAAAGCATGGAATTATGTTTCAAAGTACTGTACCATACAACCCAGAACAAAACGAGGTTGCAGAGAGAATGAACCGTACTATGGGATATTAGCACTCCACTTTGTAATACCAACGCACGATAATGTGCGCTGGTATTACAAGTTAAGCACAATGCAAACACAAGCTTACATTCGCATTACTAGGAAGCATTGTGCTCATGAAACCTAGCTTCTATAGGCTCCTATGGGAGCCTCGTTCTGATGCCATCACAGACGGCATCAGAACCTCTCGTAGTGAAGGAGGTATGTAGTGCAGCGATGGTCAGCAGTTAGTAAATATATATGTATATGCTTATATACATATACTGTATATTTATGTGTTAATATATGTATATACACATATTATTACGTTAATATATATGTATATAATCATATACATATATATTTACATTGTGGTCTATGAGAACACACAGTTCTCATAGACCGCAATGTAAAGGCACTTTTCAGTTTTTTTTCCCAACAACTATATAGCCCCCAAACTAACTAGTGCAGTTTTATTAAAAAAAACTACAATGCCCTGTAATTTCAGGACATTTGGGGCACTTTTAGAAAATGAACCAGAGATCTGATCTCTGGTTAATTTTTGGAACCTTAATTGCTACCATGAGCTTGCGATAGCAATAACTAGCCACTTGTAATGGTTAATTATTGTACTCCCGCAAACGGGCGCTCCACTTGTAATCTAGCTCTATATGTGAGAGTGGAAGGAGCGTGCTTTTTGATGCTAAATGCCAATCACATACTGGGAAGAGGCAATTATGACGGCATGCTATCTTCAAAATCGATTGCAAGGAAAAGCAACTGAGAAAACTCCATACGTACTATGGAATGGAAAGGCAACGGATTTGAGCCATATAACATTTTTTGGAAGCAAAGCCTACATGCAAATTCCAAAGGAGAAAACATACAAAATGGGATGCTTGTGCAAAAGAAGGTGTAGTTGTGGGTTACACAGAGTCCCAAAAAGGATACAGAATTCTACACCAGGCCGCAGAAGTGTAATTGTTAATGAAACCACTGTGTGAACTGACACAAACTATTGAAACTGGGAGAAAATCCACATCATTGCTACAGAAAGATAAGGAACAAAGTGACACAGAAATAGAAATTAATGCAGACTGAAAAAGAAGAAACTGAGCCACAAGTGACTTCAGTCAAGGGGGGCCGATTTACCAACAGTCGGATGTACATGATCCGCACAGCTGGATGCTGACAGCATACGCTGTCATGTCCGCCTGACATTGCTGGATGCTGACAGCATACGCTGCCGGCATTTATCATTGCACAAGCTCTGGTGAACTGCTTGTGCAATGTCGCCCCCTGCAGATTCGCAGCCAATCTGCCGCTAGCAGGGGTGTCAATCAACCCAATCGTTGATTGCTGTCTGCCACCTCAGAGGCGGCGTACGAGTTAAGGACCGCTGCTTCTTAACTCCTGTTTCCGGCAAGCCTGAAGGCTCATGCAGAAACAGGTACATTAAGGGCCATTCGGTCCTTAATAAATCGGCCCCAGGAAATCCACCAGAAGCAATAAAGGTATCCCAGCCAAACATCTGTCTTATATGGCTTGCTTAGCACTACAGTCAGAGCCAGGTTAATGGGGTGAGATGTAAAGACTGCCAACCCTTGAGAAACAAAAGTGGATAAGAGCTCCTGATGAAAAGATACCATCTCTTAGTAAACTCCAGACATGGACACTTTCAGAGTTAACTCAAGGCAAGCATGTCATCGGATGTGAATAGGTTGAAATAGGTGAAAGGTATGGCTAGTGACAAAAGGGTATTCACAAAAATTTGGTGAGGATTATTGATGCTACTAATGATCTCATGATCATTAATGATAAAAACTGATATGAGAGAATATATCTGCAGACATCCCAACCTGCAAAAGCTCATTTCAGGGAGGTGGCTTCACCCGCTACTGTGCCGCCACCCCCCCCCCCCCGCACCCCCAGTTATATATTGGACACCTTGAAACCCTAAATAAGATAGAGACTTATCGTTAAAGTAGCTTCCCACTAAAGACACATTAAAAAAGTAGCTTTATTGCACAACCACATACAACAAACCTATTTTTCAGTGACCGTACGCTTGTTGAATGCTTAAATATTTTAGAATACGAAGTTTAATTACGTGCAGTAAATAAGGTAGTATTTGTGTTTTATTTTATTAATATCAGTGGGGGCTTTTTGGTTACTGATGCATGCTTTGAGGGTTCTATAATGTCCCAGCAACTAAAGGCATTCCTTAAAGAAACACTTTTCCAGATTTGGGCCACATTGGATCATGGTACTTGGAGTTTCAGGGAGATTGCATTCCATTTGCTGGCATCAGGGAGCCGCTATTACAATCAGGGAGACTCCCTGAACTTCAGGGAGACTTGGGATGTCTGTATCTGTAATGTGGCCCCCTGTGTGACTTTTGCATGAGGCTTAGCTAGTTGTAGAGTCTCCTCTGTCAATAAATTATATTTAATTTTAATAAATATTATATTTATTATTAGAGTGTGTGTTAAATATGTAAATGGACTAAATTCTCAAACAATACTTTTTTCTGTTTAACTGTAACCCAGGCAATGATGACTGGGCCCTTAATTTTAATACATTACCAGGTAGTTTCAGATTCCTGCAGCAGGAGTTACATTGGTGCATTGAACAGAAGTTTTTGATGGCATCATCTCCCAAGTTTGCTGGTCCAAAGACCATATCTTTTGATCTGGAAAATATCCAAATTGTTAACAAAAATGATTCAAATTATTTCAGATAATGGTTTTCTACATTCTTTAAAATAATGTAAGTATTTTATTTAACAACATATATTGGATAATATATCAGTCTGTGTTTCTTTCCTGGACTATTTTACAACATCTTTGGTTTGGGCATCTTTAAACATTTTTTGTATGAGAAGAACCCTGTACTAGGCCCAGATCATAGCTAGAAAATGGGCAGCGAGAAACCTTGAGTGCTGGTTGTAACAAGTAGAAGCTAGAATATGCTTAAAGGGATATGAAACCCAATTTTTCTCTTTCATGATTCAGATAGAGCATGCAATTTTATAATGTATTCCTATTATCAATTTTTCTTCCTTCTCTTGGTATGCTTTGTTGAATGAGCAGCATTGCACTACTGGTTGCTGACTGAACACATGGGTGAGCCAATGACAATCAGTATATATATGCAGCAACCAATCAACAGCTAGAACCTAGGTTCTTTGCTGCTCCTGAGCTTTCCTAGATAAACCATTCAGCAAAGGATAACAAGGGAAGGAAGCAAATTAAATAATTGAAGTAAATTGGAAATTTGTTTAAATTGTATTCTCTATTTAAATAATGAAAGAATTTTTTTGGGTTTCATGCCCCTTTAACCCCTTAACGGCATGCGTCGTACAGGGTACGTCTTGCACAAACTGGTCTTTAAAGACCAGCGACGTACCCTGTATGACGTTGGGGTTTAAAGCGGCTGGAAGCGATCCTGATCGCTTCCAGACGCTTTCCGGTTATTGCAGCGATGCCTCGATATCGAGGCATCCTGCTATAACATTTTTCCCCCATCCGATGCAGAGAGAGCCACTCTGTAGCCCTCTCTGCACCGGGCATCGATGGCCGCAATCGTTGGTGGGTGGGAGCCGACGTGGGAGGCGGGTGGGCGGTCATCGATGGATGATTGAAGAGTGAGGGGGGGGCGGAATCGGGGGCGGGGTTGTCGGGGGGGCGCGAACGGACGCGCGCGTGCACGGGGAGGGAGGGGGTGGGAACCGTTACACTACAGAAAGATATAGATCAATAAGTGGGAGAAAGGGGGGTAAAAAACAACACAAAATTATCATTCTAAGGGATCTGGGAAGGGGTGGGGGTTGGTCTATGGGGGGGAAAGCTACACTACAGAAAAAAAAAAAAGTATTTTATTCTAAACTGGGTACTGGCAGACAGCTGCCAGTACCCAAGATGGCTCCCAGTAAGGTAGAGGGGGAGGGTTAGAGAGCTGTTTGGGGGGGGGATCAGGGAGGTTGGGGGATAATGGGGATCCTACATAGCAGCATATGTAAATATGCTATATAATTTTTAAAAAAAAAAAAAAATAAAATATACCATTTATTTTAGTACTGGCAGACTTTCTGCCAGTACTTAAGATGGCGGGGACAATTGTGGGATGGGGGAGGGAAGAGAGATGTTTGGGAGGGATCAGGGGGTGTGATGTGTCAGGTGGGAGGCTGATCTCTACGTTAAAGCTAAAATTAACCCTGCAAGCTCCCTACAAGCTACCTAATTAACCCCTGCACTGCTGGGCATAATAATAATGTGTGGTGCGCAACAGCATTTAGCGGTCTTATAATTACCAAAAAGCAACGCCAAAGCCATATATATCTGCTATTTCTGAACAAAGGGGATCCCAGAGAAGCATTTACAATCATTTATGCCATACTTGCAAAAGTTGTTTGTAAATAATTTCAGTGAGAAACCTAAAATTGTGAAAAAAATTACTTTGTTTTTTTATTTGATCGCATTTAGCGGTGAAATGGTAGCATGAAATATACAAAGATGGGCCTAGATCAATACTTGGGGTTGTCTACTACACTACACTAAAGCTAAAATTAACCCTAGAAGCTCCCTACATGCTCCCTAATTAACCCCTTCACTGCTGGGCATAATACACATGTGATGCGCAGTGGCATTTAGCGGCCTTCTAATTACCAAAAAGCAACGCCAAAGCCATATATGTCTGCTATTTCTGAACAAAGGGGATCCCAGAGAAGCATTTACAACCATTTATGCCATAATTGCACAAGTTGTTTGTAAATAATTTCAGTGAGAAACCTAAAGTTTGTGAAAAAGATTGTGAAAAAGTGAACAATTTTTTTTATTTGATGTATTTGGCGGTGAAATGGTGGCATGAAATATACCAAAATGATCCTAGATCAATACTTGTTGTCTGCTAAAAAAATATATATCTATATACATGTCAAGGGATATTCAGGGATTCCTGACAGATATCAGGGTCCCAATGTAACTAGCGCTAATTTTGAAAAAAAGTGGTTTGGAAATAGCAAAGTGCTACTTGTATTTATTGCCCTATAACTTGCAAAAAAAGCAAAAAACGTTTAAACATTGGGTACTTCTAAACTCAGGATAAAATTTAGAAACTATTTAGCATGGGTGTTTTTTGGTGGTTGTAGATGTGTAACAGATTTTGTGGGACAAAGTTAGAAAAAGTGTGTTTTTTTCAATTTTTTCCTCATATGTTATCATTTTTTTATAGTAAATGATGAGATATGATGAAAATATTGCTATCTTTAGAAAGTACCTTTAATGGCGAGAAAGACGGTATATAATATGTGTGGGTACAGTAAATGAGTAAGAGGAAAATTACAGCTAAACACAAACACAGCAGAAATGTAAAAATAGCCCTGGTCCTTCAGGGAAAGAAATTGAAAAATGGCCTTGTCCTTAAGGGGTTAAACTGCAGTTAAAGTGCAAATGTTTGAGGTTTACTAGGGGTATTTTATTGTTAAATATTTGTTTAGGTGTTAGGGAACTAGGCTTTTGCAGTGGGGATCATGTAACAGGGGCGTAAATATAGTGGGTAAATTTGGGCTTACTTAGTAGGTGATTCCTTGGGTGGTTGTGAGATTGCAGTGGTGGCTGCATAGTGCACTGAGTTAGGTAGGAATGACTGCAATGAGAGTCAAGGATAGACAGGTCTCAGGGTAAATAGCAGCTGGGGGGGTCTGGTCAGCCAGGTTACAGTTATTATTTAATGCAGTGGTGCCACGTAATGTATGGTTAATTACAATGGGGGCTAGGTCAATCAGGCGTGGCCTTGCCATGAATAGCATTTATTTATTTTAGGGCTGGGTCACAATTACAATTAACACTCAAAGCTAGGTATTGCCTAATGTATACTCATTGCTTTGTTTTAGTATCATTTTACAATAAAAAGTGATTTCACAGCATTCTGGTGTTCTCCCTTTTTCAGCACTAATAGGAACACTTGGTGCTCTTCCAGGAGCAAAACAGATGACAAAATAACTTCTCAGTTGAAAGAGGTTGAAACAAGACTCTTCCTTTTTCAATAATTATTTTGTCTAGGGTCTGAGTTAAGGGGTTAATAGTGTGTAGTGTGGATAGTTTTTTTTGTTTTAGGTATCCAGAAGGTAAGGATTAATAGTGTGGTGTCAGAGATGGGCAGCAGAATGTATAGCACTGGGTGTGGTCTCTGTTGTATTGAGGGTCTCGGATGTACAGAAGAATAATGGTTGGCCAAGCTAGTTCAGTAGAGGTTAATATCATTGGTGAAAAGGTGGTTTGGCTCAGAAGTTAGGGTGTTACTTGCGAAAGGTAAGATCCAATGCAGTAGGGACTATTGTGGTGTGAAAAGGTTGCAGTTAAAGCCCAGAAAGTAGAAGTTAATATCAGAGGGTTTAGAGCTGTTGTAGTTGTAATTTATTCTGTGGGGGTTACTGTTAGGGTTAACTTGTTTGGAGGCCCCTTCAGATAAAGGTGAATAGGTGTGGGTCAGGGCAGGTGCAGCTGAGGTTAATGTACTGGGAATCCATGGATGCCTTTAATGTAAGGAAAGTATAAGTGTGTATGTGGTGAATCTTTTAGTTCCTTTAACAGCAGTCAGTGCATGAAACAAAAAGCCCTATTGGCTGCTGCTACAAATGTTAAATCTGCATCTAGTTTTAGAAGCTGAAAATGAAAACAGGGTTGCAACAGCTTTGTGGCAGCCATAGTTTAATAGTGATTTGACCATATTAACCCACAGCTGCCATGGGAGACTGGATGTTAATGACAATGTAGCATCATTACCATTTATAGCTTGCTTATAATTTAGTTGTTTGTGTTTTTTCTCTTTAATTATTATCCAATTCTCCTATTTGGCTTAAGGCACAATAATCCCCTGTCTTCAACACTTCACCCAGAGCAAATCTTACCTTCTTTCTCCAGCTTTTATAACTGAGGGATCAGTCAAATTTTCACCAACTCCTTAAACAAAAAAACAAAACATTTTTGTTTTAACTAAACACATATTTCACTGCAGTAATAATAAGTAATAATCTTTGCGTGCAACTGCTCTGTGTCTGCTATCTAATCTTAGTTAATTATTCTGAGGTTCAGAAAACAATTACTAAGAAATGCCATAATATTTTACTACTATGTTATATAACACTCATCAAAGTCTGCTCTTTCCCCTGATGTCCTTTTCCAAAGCTTTTGTATCACTGATGGGCAATAAATCTGAGAAATGCAAAGTTTTACCATAAAGTGCTTCCTATGAAATAATAGGTGTAAGAAAGTTTTCTTTGCTCTTCATTAAAGAGACAGTCTACCTGAAATTTGTTTATTACCCATTCCCCAGTTTTGCATAACCAACACAGTTATATTCATATACTTTGTACCTCTGGGATTAGCTTGTATATAAGCCTCTGCAGACTGTCCCCTTATCTCAGCGCTATTTACAAACCTGTTATCAATATGGCACACATAAACTAGCACTGTCTGGCTGTGAAAAGCTAATAAAACGCAATTAGATAAAGGCAACCTGCAGGGGCTTAGAAGCAGTCCGAAATTTGGAGGTTTAGAGGTTATAAACATATTAATATAACAATGTTGGTTGTGCAAAACTAGGGAATCAGTAGTAAAGGAGTAATCTATCTTTTTAAACAATAAAAAATAATCAAGTAGACTGTCATTAACGAGAGACGTTTACTATACATGCCATTGGTCAGCGATGCTGGCTATAGACAACACCCAGCATCGCCAGCATAAATATCTAAACACATACCCACTGTAAGTACCTATCTTATTAACCCCTATATGCCACATACCCACCGCAAGTACTAAACTATTAACCCCTATACTGCCACATACCCACAACAAGTATCTATCTAAACTATACCGCCAAATGCAAACTAACCTAACACCTAACCCCCACTAAACTAATCCCCCCTCTTTGTGGCGTGGAGGCGGAATTTGTGGACTCTTCCGCCAATTTCTGATTGGATGATTTTAAATCAGCCAATCCCTATTGGCTAAATCAGCCAATAACAAGAACGTTTTTACATTTAAATTCTAACCATCCAATAGAAAAGGATAATTCAAATTCAAATTGAAAAAGGTTATTGCTATTGGCTGATTTAAATCAGTTAATAGGGATTGACTGATTTAAAACCAGACAATTGGAATTAAAGGGACAGTCTAGGCCAAAAAAATCTTTCATGATTCAGATAGAGCATGCAATTTTAAACATTTTTCCAATTTACTTTTATCACCAATTTTGCTTTGTTCTCTTGGTATTCTTAGGTGAAAGCTTAACCTAGGAGGTTCATATGCTAATTTCTTAGACCTTGAAGGCCACCTCTTTTCAGAATGCATTTTAACAGTTTTTCACCACTAGAGGGTGTTTGTTCATGTATTTCATATAGATAACACTGTGCTCGTGCACATGAAGTTATCTGGGAGCAGGCACTGATTGGCTAAACTGCAAGTCTGTCAAAAGAACTGAAATAAAGGGGCAGTTTGCAGAGGCTTAGATACAAGATAATCACAGAGGTTAAAAGTATATTAATATAACTGTGTTGGTTATGCAAAACTGGGGAATGGGTAATAAAAGGATTATCTATCTTTTAAAACAATAAAAATTCTGGTGTAGACTGTCCCTTTAAGTGGAACCCCTATATTTTGGGGTTCTGCGCTTCTAGAATTTCAGTGTATGGCGGCGACCGCATAAAGACAAGGGCTCATAGAAGAGAGCCGAAGAAAAGAAGATGCTGAGTGGAGGCAGCGGAAGAGGTCACTGAAATCCGCCTCCACTGCCGCATAGATGAGCCCCCGGTGCCAGAAACCGGATGCAAGGCCGGCCTTTGGGGTGTGCGACCTGTGCGGTCGCACAGGACGCAACACCCCAAACGACGGCAAGGGCGCCTAATTTGCAGACAGAAGGCAGTTTAAAGGAAAAAAAATATATATTTATTTTCATTACTGAGGGTGGCAGGGGGAGGGGAGGGGCAGGGCTCCGGTGGGGGGAGGGGCAGGGCTCCGGCGGGTGCACGAGTGACGGCCCTGTGGGGCACATAATACAATAAGTCACTATAGAAGAGTCTATAAACAGCTCGCTTAGCTCAGTTCCTGACCAAGGCGTTAATACAAAACACCAAGCTAAGAACTCTTTGCACTCTCTTTGATTCTGTGGGAGCCAATGTGCCAAGTCCGGAGGTGATGATGCTCAATGATACAATATGCTCCGCTGTAGGATACAGTCTCTGAATTTATCAGCTGCTATCTCCTAACAGGTATCAGTTTTCAAACTTCTAGGGCCCGATCCGATATAAATTGTCGCCCGCAAAAGCCGGCGACGCCAACATTTGCGCTGTTTTGATATCACATATACGGCGTAACATAGAAGTTACACTCGTATATTTCTGCCTTGGGCCGTAGTTTTTTGGCCCATAGACAGGTATACCAAACCAGCGCAGTTTGGTATCCAATATACAGCGTAAGGACTTACATGGCGAAAATGGAGAAATCTTACTCCATTTTCACCTCGCCACAAATTGCAGGCATATTAGGCCTTACACTGTGTATTGGAGCCCCGTAACTCCCTAAACTAGCTGCAAAATAAAACCTAACACCTAACGCATGCGCAATGTCTATCTACCTGTCAACCGCGAACTGCAAAATAAAGCCTAACACCTAACGCATGCGCAATGTCTATCTATCTGTCAACCGCGATCCCCCGCCGCAATCCCTAATAAAGTGTTTAACCCCTAAACCGCCACTCCCGGACCCCGCTGCCACCTACATTAAATGTCTAAACCCCTAATGTGAGCCCCCTACACCGTCGCCACCTACATTAAAATTATTAACCCTAATGTAATCCCCCTACACTGCCGCCATCTATATTAAAATTATTACCCCCTAATGTGAGCCCCCTACCCCGCCGCAACCTATTTTAACTATATTACCCCCTAATCTAATCGCCCTACACCACCACCACCTATATTAAATGTATTAACCCCTAATCTAATTTTTATGCGGCGGCAGTTTCTAAAGTTCCGTAAGTCACTGGCGACTCCAGAAATTTGTACTTACGCAGATTTCTGGACATCGCTGGTTTGTCAGACTTACGGCACTTTAGCATCTGACGGCGCCGTATATAAGATAGCTCGAGTTGCGAGCTGAAACTACGGGCGGCGCAGGTTTCCACGCTTGCGCCGAAACCTGCGCCGTATATCGGATCGCGCCCCAGAGCTACCTTTCATTGCATGTTATAATTACTTAACTCTGACAGCTGTCAGTATGATTATTTAATTAAGAAATTAATTTATACATTTCAATATTGAATCTGGTATTACAGCATTCCATATGAAAATAGTCTATAAATAAAAAAATAAATATAAAAGTTCTGCTTCATTCTGCTATAAAAAGTTTCAGTTTAATAAAATTGTATCTATTTACATATATTTCAGAGAACTGAAAAAAAAACTTTAAAGTGCCTTTTTTATTAACTTCTGTGACGCATAGCATTGATTACATTTCCTCTAAGTGTTAATTTTTAAATGACACTTACCATTACCCTTATTATACCAGTTTGCAGTCTAGTAGTGTACCATACCACAAATATTTTTTTCTAATTAATATCAAAAATTATCTTTTCTGTTCCCAAAAAAGTAATTTTGGTTAAATACATTTTTTATTTTGTCATTCTTTATGGTGGATGGATGCTGCTGCAATGCAAATCAGTTTTTAATTTTTTTTTGCAATAAATCATATTTTATTGTAAGCTGCAATCAATACAAGTCAGTTTGTTTTCTTTATCATTGCTGCTAGGCTAGTGCTGCAACAATAAAAAATCATGAATGCATTTTGGTGAGGCAAAATATCCAAAATAGCATGAGGCTTAAATGTGCAATGCATTCATTGTGCCAGGTGTGCAATGCCCTATTAACCTGTGCATGTGCAGCCACAAAATAGCAGCCTAACCAATTGTGTTTAAGAAATAAGAAAATAGCTAAGCTAATATAAGTCAATTCAATTGTGAATGTTGTTTAAAATTGCTTGCTCTATTGCTCTTGATTCAGAACCGAAATTAAATAAATTAATTTAATGAAGAAAAAAAGTGTTTTTTACTTTTTAGGATGTTCCTCCCAGTCCCTTACTGTTTCTGTGTGTGTTTCTTGTCCAAAAAGCAGAACTTGTCTCCCCTGACCCCCTTACCATTCTATGTCTATTTTTTTCCTCCCTCCCACCACCTTTTTCTATAACTCTTTTATGTTCTTTTTCTATAACTCTTTTATGTGTGTTATCTCCTAGTATCAAGTTCAACAAAGTCAGCCAACAGCTGTGGTTCCAGATTGCAGCCTGTTTCTTCTACAACAGCAAGGTCATCCACATCCTGCAGTCTGTTTCTTCTTCTACAACAGCCAGGTCATTCACACCCTGCAGTCTGTGTCTTCTACAACAGCAAAGTCATCCTGCAAGTGCACTGCAAGCCTGTTTCTTTTACAACAGCAAGGTCATCCACATCCTGCAGCCTGTTTGTTCTTCTACAACAGCAAGGTCATACACATCCTGCAGCCTGTGTCTTCTACAACAGCAAAGTCATCCTGCAAGTGCACTGCAAGCCTGTGTCTTCTACAACAGCAAGGTCAGCAATTCAGCCAGTGTCTTCTACAACAGCAAGGTCAGTCATCCAAAGCCAGTGTCTTCTAGAATAGCAAGGTCAGTCATCCAAAGTCAGTGTCTTCTACAACAGCAAGGTCAGTCCTCCAGAGCCAGTGTATTCTACAACTGCAAGGTCAGTCTTCTCCAGTGAAAGCCAGTGTTGCCTCAGTCAGTCAAATAAACATGATGATGAGCAAACCCATTGTTGTCTTCTTTATATTCAATTCATTTAAAGTATATGACTGTGGTCTCTTGTCTCTCAATCAAGGTGACTGCATCATCAAGCCCAGGTTTGTCTTCTTTATATTCAAGTGCAAGCCTGTGGTCTCTTCAATCAAAGAGAACTGCACCATCAAGCCCATTGTTGTCTTCTTTGTATTCAAGTGCAAGCATGTGGTCTCTTCAATTCAGGTGACTGCATCATCAAGCCCATTGTTGTGTTCTTTATATTCAAGTGCAAGCCTGTGGTCTCTTCAATCCAGGTGACTGTATCATCAAGCCCATTGTTGTCTTCTTTATATTCAAGTGCAAGCCTGTGGTCTCTTGTCTTAATTGCAGCAGAAGCAGACCATCCTCCTTCTTGATCCAAAAAAAATAGAGAATCGAAAATCTTTAGGACATTTTTTCAAGACTGCTCCCACTGCGTCATCTCTACAACTTGAAGAAGCTATACTAGCATCATCAGAGCAAAGCTAACAGCTAACTGCATCATCAAGCCCATTCAATTGTTGTCTTTCTATTCTCTTGTCTCTCATTGTGCCACCCTACTGATACAGGCACGGTTAGTAAAGAAAGCTTTAAAAAAATGATACACACACTCGACAAGAGATACCAACTGCCATCTCGCAATTACTTCTCAGTAGTTGCAATCCCAGAAATGTATGCAAAATGCAAAGAGGTAGTTGAATCGGAGAAAAAACAATTGAACTACTATATGCAACAACAACAGATATGTGGTCAAGCCGAACAATGGAGCCATATATTATGAGTATAACCGTGCACTTCATCAATGATGATTTTGAGATAAAAAGTCTATGCTTGCAAACATCATACTTTCCTTCTGATTCTGACCACACTGGAGTAGAGAGAATGAGCATTGCACATATCGCTTACTGAATGTCCTGGTTACATGTTGTAACATTTTAACAAAGCTGTATCAACAGAATAAAAGTTATTTTTTATTTTTAAAAACTGACTATCTGGTGCTCCTGATTTGCGCTATAATCGCATTACTTGGAGAGAATGTGGACCAAGGTTTGAGAGAGGCTGTAATGTATATGGCCCAAATAAAAATGATCCAATATTTTGGTTAGAGTTAAGAAATAAGTTATATAAATTTTTGGATTTCACCATGATAATAGCCGGTGATCTTAATATGACATTTAATAACATAGACAGATTGAAAACTGCAAATAAGGAGACTGAAAACAGGACATCAAATAAACCGCTTAAGAAATTCTGTAAAGATCTTAATTTAACTTGGCGTCTCTATAATCCCACTACGCGAGCATATACATGTCAAGCTAAGAAGTATAAGTCACTTTCTAGAATTGCATTTTTTTTAGTCTCAACAGCAGTGCTAGGTTTAAAACCAGAATTAGAGATCGGAGATTTCACAATCTTAGATCACGCCATAATTTCTCTCAAGATGTATTGGGGGGAAAGAATGTATGATATAGCTAGAAGCTACAAATTCCCAACATATCTTGCATCCAATCTTAAATTCAAGAATTGGATGATTCAACAATGGCATACATACAAATTAAACAATCCAGCAGATACTTACAGAGAGGAAACTTTTTGGGAAGCAGCCAAAGTTGTTTTAAGGGGGGACATTAGAAAATATTCTATGAACTGTAGGAAAGATGCAAATCGGAAAGAAAACCAATGTTCAAGTTATTTAAAAAACAGATACAATGCTTATATCGGTACCCACACAAAAGAGAACTGGGACAGATATATGAAAGCGAGAGCGGAATGGGCACTAATAATAGAACAAAAAAATAATATTAAAGATCTTAGACTCAGAGAGAAATGATATCGCTTCGGGGATAAAAACTATTGGCTAATTGCGTGAAGATACAGAGTACAAAAAATGTTATCAAAAGGATCAAAGTAGATGATAACCATATAACAGACCCTGTCAAGATACAGGATGAATTCTTTAAATTTTTTAAAAAGTTATACTCTAATCCAGAAATAAATGTAACAAATAAGGCTAGTTTCTGGCAGGATACTCCCCTACCACAAATAGATATAGAAAATTTAGAAACTTTAAATACTCCAATATCTCTCACAGAAGTTTTGGAGACTATTGACAATATAAAACTCAATAAGGCGGCAGGTCCGGATCTATTACCTGGAGAATTTTATAAAATACTGAAAGCACAGATTGCCCCCAGTTTGATGAATCTTTTTAATAGCTATCTTATCAAAGGAGAAGTTCCTTCAAGATTTTTCTCAGAATCTTTAATTACAGTGATACATAAGAAAGGGAAAAACCCTGAACTTATAGATTCTTATAGACCTATTTCTTTATTGAACGCCGATTATAAATTTTTTACAACTATACTGGCTAAAAGATTGAAAAAGATTATTTCTCCTCTAGTAAGCATAGATCAAACTGGCTTCATGCCTAATCGTAACCCGTCAGCCAATTTACGTAAAGTTTTTCAACTGTTAGATTCATGCGCAAATCTATCTAAAAACAATAGGGAAAGTAGGTCACTACAGAACTCCGCCATACTATCAATTGATGCACAAAAAGCATTTGATTCAATAATTTGGGATCACCTGTTTTTTACGCTAGGACGGTTTGGGTTTAAGTATCAGTTTGTAGAATGTATTAAAGCTTTATATACTAATGCATCTTCGGCCCTATTAATTAATGGTATTAGAACGAACAACTTTGAATTAGCAAAAGGGACAAGACAAGGCTGTCCAATATCACCACTCTTGTTTAACTTGGCAATTGAGCCTTTAGCAATTAAGCTTAGAGAGCGCTTAGAAGGAATATCCTAAGGAAAACAGAAATTTATACTGTTACTATATGCGGATGATTTACTTTTATTTATTAAAGATGTTAATTTAGAGGTTGGTAAGGTACTAGAGAATATACACCTATTTGGCTCATTTTCTGGATATCAGATTAATACAGCAAAATCGGAATTATTTTGGATCTTGCAAAATGTGAAACGAACTATACAAACCCCATTCAAAGAAGTAAATACACAATTCACATATCTGGGTATAAATATATGTAGTGACCCAGAACAGTGGTATAAAATAAACTATATTCCATTGATTAATAAAACCAAGCGAGATCTGGAAAGCTGGGCTAAAATACCACTCTCACTCACTGCTAAAGTAAATCTAATCAAAATGATACTAATACCCAAGTTTTTATATCTTATGCATAATATACCAGCTCTGATGCCCAAAAGGATATTGAAAATGTGTACAAAAATTTCAGACTCTTTATATGGGGCAAGGGACACAATAAAATAGCATTGAATACATTAATGCAAGCTAAGTATGTGGGGGGTCTCTCACTCCCTTCACTTAAGATATACAATAGTATTTGTCTAGGGAAAGTGGCATTAGACTGGCTCACACAAGGTAATTATATTGCTTCTTTGGTGGCGGAGGAATATATGGTAGCTCCATATAGCTTGCAAGCACTGCTACATTGCCAGTTAAGAAAGTTACCAGCCAATGTAAAAAACTATATGACTATATGTAATATTTTTAAAGCTTGGCATCTTATTTGTGACTGGCTTAAAGTTGACTATACGGTCTCCAACTATTTACCGATAGTTGGGAACCCGTATTTTAGAGCCGGAATTAATAATAAACTATTTAAAAATTGTGCCAATAGGGGCTTAAAGTATATTTATCAACTAAAAGAACCTGGAGGCCCTAAAATACAAACGTTTCTAGAACTTAGGCAGCAATACGGTTTATCTAACCTAGACTTTTATGCGTACTTGCAAATACGTTACTGGTATAACTCAATAACTAGGAGGCCAAATCATATTTGGGTAAACCCTAATATACATTCTGGAATAATTCTATATCAAGCCGGTATCCATTCCTTAAAATATTGGCTCAAAGTAATACTAGAACAGTCAGGTGAGGAGAACCTCAGATGCTTGGTCCTTATTTGGTCATCAAAGTTCCAAGATATACAAAAAGAAGATATTAGTAGAAGTATACAGAAAGCAGAAAATGCTACGTTGGCAGCGAGTTGGAGAGAAAGTCACTTTAAATTGATAAATCAAAGCTATATTGCACCTGCTACCTTAAATAAATGGTTTCATAACTCTGAACATCTATGTCCTAGATGCGCAAATAGTGATGCTGATATAATACATATGTTTTGGATGTGCCCTAAAATCTATCAATTTTGGGCCAAGATAAGTTATTGGCTAAGCAAAATATTAAAGGTTACTGTTAAATTTTAAAAAAGACATATATTTTTCTTGGTTGACTATGATAATAGTAGACAATTAAATGTGCGTTTTATTAATTGCATGACATTAGGTGGTAGATACTTGATCCTTAAAGGATGGAAAGATAAAAAAAAACCTTCAATGCATAACTTAACGCATCTGATGATGAAACAAGCTGTAATGGAACAATTTGATTGTTCTGTCGGATTGAGTCACGCATCAAGAAATATTGTAATAAATGGTACAGCTTCATACAATCATACGATAAAAATACACAAGTTAAGTTTTTAGCTCCTTTTCTCACATGTAATTATGTGGACTATCTTTTACAGAGGAGCCAGATATGAATGGATGACGGGGTGGAGTGGTGGAGAGAGAGATAGAGAAAGAGAAAAAAATATATATTAATATTTTTTTTATTTTTTTTGTCTGTTTGTTTGTTTGTCAGTACCCATTTCCAATACCGATTTTGGTATATCCTTTCTATTACCACGTCAATTACTAAGATGATCTGAACTACTAGTATGTGTATGGACTTAATGTTCTAGGATGAGGCGATAATCCAAATCCTGTATAGATTAAGTTGTGAAAATAAAGACGTTATTAGTGATGAAGAGAAGGTTGGGGTTGCTAAGTAGTTTCTGAAAATATTTACGTATACGGATGTAAGGTATTATCCTTTGCTATATGTTGATAAAGGAACTATATGAATAGAAATTAAGATGGAAACAGAATGTTTTTGACTTGTTGAGCCTTATGAAATGCATAATGTAAATTGCAATAACATTTTTTTTTTCTTGTGTCTCTTTCTGATGAACACTCTCTAAGGTTTGAGAGAGGCTTTGGCATCTTGGGGACCCTGTGAGGAGCAACAAGTATTAATCACCACCACAGACAATGGCACAAACATCGTCAAGGCTGTCGCTCTGAATAAATGGAGAAGACTACAGTGTTTTGTGCACAGGTTGCATCTTGCAATTGAAAATGCAGTGAACGATGAGCCTCACATTTCTAGAGCCACAGGCTTCTGTAAGATTTTTTTTGACATTTCTCACACAGCTGGAAAAAGAAGATGGCATTATCTCAAGCCCAGGAAGAACTTCAACTGCCAAAGCATTCACTTATAACAGAGTGCCCAACAAGGTGGATCTCAAGACAACAGATGATAGAGAGAGTTTTAGAGCAACAGAGAGCATTGACTCAGGTTCTCTCTGCAGACAGAAAAAACAGACATCTCGTTCCACAATAGCAGGACACTGATGTCCTTGAATCTGTGAGTAAGGCACTGGGTCAAGTTCAAGATTTTACTGATGCCCTTTCTGGAGAAAACTATGACAGTGTATCATATATGAAACCAGTTCTGCATCTATTAAACACAAAGATACTGGTTCTGGAGGAAGATGATTCTGACCTGACCAAGACACTGAAATCCAAAATTCTTGAATATATGGATAGAAATTATGAAGATACTCAAGATCTGCTAGATATGGCATCATTCCTTGATCCATGATTCAAGACAAGCTACATAAATGTGGATACAATGCCAAGCATCAATGCGAGGGTGATGTCTGATATGTGTCTGAGCAGCAAGTCGTGCAGGAGCCAAGTCAAGCAATCAGCAGTCCCCCATGCAAAGTAATTGTAAATTTACAAGATGTAGAAGACACAGTGCCAGCAACTGCAGCAGATGGTCCTCCTCCCGCAAAGAAATCAAGAAAGTCTTAGGAAGCTTTTTCAAGACTGAGTCTGCTGCGCCATGTCTGCAACTTGAAGAAGCCATAGCATCAGAGCTGAACAGCTTTCTCCCTCAATTGATAGTGAGACAAATCCTTTGCAATGGTGGAAACTGGAAGCTACATAAGATTAACTTTCCCAAATTGAGCAAGCTTGCACAAAAATATCTTTGTGTTCCTGCAAGAGAGGATGTTAAGCACAGGAGGAAATGTGGTGACCTGTCAACGTTATGTATTACCATTTTGGATTTCAAACATTAACCATAACCAGTCCACCACCAGCAGTAATGCTTGAAATCCAAAATGGTACTACATAATCAGATGTTGTTTTGTTTTATCCAAAAATCTAACCAATCAGTAAACAATGCAATTTTTTAAAGGTATGTATTATTTATGTTATTCTCAAATTTTAAATATATAATATTTAGTAAATAATAATATTATATTGCTAAATTGTTTACTAGTACTACGAATTACAAATCATCAGAATTTCTTTCTGGGCCCTCCTGTTACTAGCTCTACATCTTAAAGTTTGTACTTAATGTGTCACTCACTATGACTAACTAACCCATTGTGCTATTGTCAGCTCAAAATTGATACACATTTCCCTCCTGTGTGAAACTGGCTGCAGTCTGGCTGTAGGGATGGCCAATACCTTCCACTTCCAAATTCCAATGTTTAGTATTGTATTCTCTGTTTTATTTTTTGAAAAATGTACTCTTACTGTACTATGCTGCAGTTCTGCTGCTATTAGTTGATGCTACCTTGTACTATTGTACTACCTTTACTCTACTTAGAAACACAAATCATGCTGCTGGACATTCAGCACTTCTCAGGTCTCTTCATGCATACACTGCTTCATATGTTACTCATACCAAAGCTAGACTGACTTCCCAAGAAAATATGGACAATGTGGTAAGAACTTACTGGACACTGGCAGCTAATTTGATTTTAATTAGCTGTGTGGTTGAGTTCACTTGTTTGTTTATGTACTCTAACTATAACTGTTCTTAGTGTTCTGTTCTGTACTACAGCTACAGCTGTAAATTAATGTAATATGACAGGCTGCAGGATGTCAGGATTGACCTTGTCAATGACACATCCCCCATGTTTTCCTGGACAGTCACTCAGCTAAATGACTAACACATGAAACAGTGTGCATTGTACTACCTTTACTGCACTTAGAAACACAAATCATGCTGCTGGACAGTCAGCACTTTTCAGGTTTCTCCATGCACTCTACTTCATATGTTACTAATACCACAGCTAGACTGACTCGGCAAGAAAACATGGACAATGTGGTAAGAACTGGCCAGCTAATTTCATTTCAATTAGCTTTGTATGTGTTGAGTATGTGTTGAGTTCACTTGTTTGTATTATGTACTCTAACTATAACAGAATAGCTGTGTGATGTAATATGACAGGCTGCAGGATGTCAGGAATGACCTTGTCAATGCCACATCCCTCATGTTTGCCTGGACAGTCACTCATCTAAATGAATACCAAATGCAGAAGTGTGTGCATTGTACTACCTTTACTGCACTTATACACAAATCATACTGCTGTAAAGTCAACACTTTTCCGGTTTCTCCATGCTTACACTGCTTCATATGTTAATCGGACCACAGCTAGACTGCCTGCCCAAGAAAACATGACAATGTTGTGTCAGAAGACCTAAGAACTGGCTAGTGTCTACTATGTAACCACAGCACAGGCAGCTAATTTTATTTTAACTATTTTGTGGTTTGTATTTTTATGTTCCCAGGTGTATTGGACATTGAGAAACATGTACTGTACATTATGATTCTGTAGTGTTAAATAAATTTATACAAAAATCGGGATTAAAATCGCAATCACGATTTTTTGGGTCCAAACTCGCAATTTTCATTTTTGCCCATATAGCCCAGCCCTAATATATATATATATATATATATATATATATATATATATATATATATATATATATATATATATATATATATATATATATATATACAGTATATATGTATATATAAATGTAAACTTGTTGCAGATATTACACAGAGAGATATTTGCTGATGTAATAGTTACGATATTGATTGAATTGGAAGAGATATCAATAGTGACATAGGAGTCTGGCAGTCATTTGTGGTTTATAGCCTTGAAAAATCAATTGCTTTGGCTTTATTTACCAGGAGTGCCAAATTATTTACATACATTGCATTCCATTTTTTTTTTTTGTGGAGGCAGGTTGTTTTATGGTTGTTTCAACTAGAGCCTTTGTTTCAACTAGAGCCTTTGTTAAAAAATAGAAAAGCAAAAAAAAAAAAAATAATTAAGAAAAAAAGAAAAAGAAATATTGGATCACCTGAGTTGCTTTATTTATATGGCTATTTTTTTTTACATATATAATTTGATTTTAATTAGCTGTGTGGTTGAGTTCACTTGTTTGTTTATGTACTCTAACTATAACTGTTCTTAGTGTTCTGTTCTGTACTACAGCTACAGCTGTAAATTAATGTAATATGACAGGCTGCAGGATGTCAGGATTGACCTTGTCAATGACACATCCCCCATGTTTTCCTGGACAGTCACTCAGCTAAATGACTAACACATGAAACAGTGTGCATTGTACTACCTTTACTGCACTTAGAAACACAAATCATGCTGCTGGACAGTCAGCACTTTTCAGGTTTCTCCATGCACTCTACTTCATATGTTACTAATACCACAGCTAGACTGACTCGGCAAGAAAACATGGACAATGTGGTAAGAACTGGCCAGCTAATTTCATTTCAATTAGCTTTGTATGTGTTGAGTATGTGTTGAGTTCACTTGTTTGTATTATGTACTCTAACTATAACAGAATAGCTGTGTGATGTAATATGACAGGCTGCAGGATGTCAGGAATGACCTTGTCAATGCCACATCCCTCATGTTTGCCTGGACAGTCACTCATCTAAATGAATACCAAATGCAGAAGTGTGTGCATTGTACTACCTTTACTGCACTTATACACAAATCATACTGCTGTAAAGTCAACACTTTTCCGGTTTCTCCATGCTTACACTGCTTCATATGTTAATCGGACCACAGCTAGACTGCCTGCCCAAGAAAACATGACAATGTTGTGTCAGAAGACCTAAGAACTGGCTAGTGTCTACTATGTAACCACAGCACAGGCAGCTAATTTTATTTTAACTATTTTGTGGTTTGTATTTTTATGTTCCCAGGTGTATTGGACATTGAGAAACATGTACTGTACATTATGATTCTGTAGTGTTAAATAAATTTATACAAAAATCGGGATTAAAATCGCAATCACGATTTTTTGGGTCCAAACTCGCAATTTTCATTTTTGCCCATATAGCCCAGCCCTAATATATATATATATATATATATATATATATATATATATATATATATATATATATATATATATACAGTATATATGTATATATAAATGTAAACTTGTTGCAGATATTACACAGAGAGATATTTGCTGATGTAATAGTTACGATATTGATTGAATTGGAAGAGATATCAATAGTGACATAGGAGTCTGGCAGTCATTTGTGGTTTATAGCCTTGAAAAATCAATTGCTTTGGCTTTATTTACCAGGAGTGCCAAATTATTTACATACATTGCATTCCATTTTTTTTTTTTGTGGAGGCAGGTTGTTTTATGGTTGTTTCAACTAGAGCCTTTGTTTCAACTAGAGCCTTTGTTAAAAAATAGAAAAGCAAAAAAAAAAAAAAATAATTAAGAAAAAAAGAAAAAGAAATATTGGATCACCTGAGTTGCTTTATTTATATGGCTATTTTTTTTTACATATATGGATAATTACTAGTTCATATAGAGAAAGGATTTAACATATATCATCACTATATATTTTTGAGCATGAATACTTACACCTAGAAAACGGCTACACTAGCTGAATGGACTTGATGCATATAACGTTTCTTAGAAAAGGGTCATTCAATTCCAGACCTCAAGATCCACCAGACCTCAAGATGGTGGTTACAGTGGGTCCCTGGGGCTGATGGTGGTTACAGGGGGGCCCTGGGGCTGATGGTGGTTGCAGGGGGTGCCCTGGGGCTGGTGGTAGTTACAAGGGGGGTTCTGGGGCTGATGGGGGTTAAAAGGTGGCTAATGGCAGTTACAGGGCGGGCCTTGGGGCTGATGGGGGTTACGGGGGGGCTGTGGCTATTAGCGCTCAGAAAATAAACCAGAGATCCGATCTCTGCTTCATTTTCTAAAAGTGACCCAAATGCCCTCAAAATAGAAGTGTAGATGGTCGTTGGGAGGTAGTGAGGCGATGCAGGGTGAGTGTAGCTTCGGCGTGACTTAGATATAGGCGTTCAGGGGGAGTTAGCAGCGTGTGCTAGTGGAAGTAGCTTGCACTTTGATTCTGACACCTTCACACAAGGTCTATATTTTCGAATCAGGGAAGTGCAGGTTGCAAGGATGGTAGTGGCCATGTTTGTTTCGCCAGCTATCAGCTGTCAAGACTACATCATCTGAGGTAGTAAGAGTAGGTGTAATTAAACTTAGGTCCCCAAGGCAATATTTGCAGTGTGCCTTCACGGAAACTATTTTTAGTTTCAGTTAGCGCACTGTCTGCACCGTGTAGGCACACTTCAAATAGGGCCCCCTGGGCCGCAGCAAAATGCATAGAGACATAGCCGATCGCCGGCATTGCTTGGACACGCCCCCCTTTTTTGGAATATCTCTTGTAATATTTGTTGGAATATTCATGTTTTAAATATCCTTTAAAGAGCCTTATATCCAAAAGCTCGCCGGCATGGGGAGAAATCATGCAAAATGATTAATTTTAGACCTAATATTGTATTTTGTGGGTGCCTCTCCTTCACATCAAGAACCCTGCATACTGAGATAAACATCTTTCAAATTAAAGTTTGTTTTTGTAACATTTTTTTAGGGACTCTCCATACTAATGTGATGTCTTAGATCATCTCACTTGAGCAGAGAGCTTTTGAATATCAGTCCCTAAGTAATAAGCATTGGTTTACAGACATAGATAATATAAAGACGCATGTTTGTGCACAGAAAGTGATAAAATAAGGAGATCTGATATCCCTGCAAGCTCAACCCATTTTAATGGGTTGGGGTTTTAAAGAACACAAACAGATATTTCTTATAAAAAATAAAAACCTAAGGAAGCACTTTTTTATACAGTTTATACTCTGCAGCTGGTATAACAAGTCACTGAAAACATTAACATTAAGGGGAAAAACTGTTTTATAATACTCAGTCCTTTTAAGATATATTTAAAGGCTGCAAATAACATATTTTTTATAAATGTCTGAGATGCATTTGCACCACAATTCTTAAGAAACTTTGTGAAAACCTCCTTAGAAAAGATAAGACATATTTTTGAAAACGATAGAAATATTGATAATCCTTCAAGGTACACGTACCCTATTTCCCCCCATTCAAATTAATGTTTTTAATCAGCATTCTGAGCAAAATTATTTTATGGCAGGTGACTTATTTTCTAAATTCTTTTTCAAAGTCTGCCATTTAAAAAAAACAACTCAAATTGAATTAAAATAAAAAACAGGAAATATACTTAAAGGGACACTGAACCCAAATGTTTTCTTTTGTGATTCGGATAGAGCATGAAATTTTAAGCAACTTTCTAATTTACTCCTATTATCAAATTGCCTTCATTCTCTTGGTATCTTTATTTGAAATGCAAGAATGCAAGTTTAGATGCCGGCCCATTTTTGGTGAACAACCTGGGTTGTCCTTGCTGATTGGTGGATACATTCATCCACCAATAAAAAAAAGTGATGTCCATAGTGCTGAACCAAAAAAAAAAGCTTAGATGCCTTCTTTTTCAAATAAAGATAGAAAGAGAACAAAGAAAATTGATAATAGGAGTAAATTAGAAAGTTGCTTAAAATTGCATGCTCAATCTGAATCATGAAAGAACATTTTTTGGGTTCAGTGTCCCTTTAAACATGAAAACCAAACACAAATATAGAAAACATTCATATTACAGGGTTTACAAGAGTTTTTGCAGGGATTTTCAAAGACCTTCACAAAACAACACGATCTGCAACCAAAGAAGAATTGCAGGTTTTGTCACTTAAATACTAAAAACAGATTTTGTCACTTAAATACTAAAAACAGATTTTGTCACTTAAATACTAATTAACAACATTGTGCTCGATTTGTCATTTTATGGATGGACATATTTCCAAATCAGGGAACCTGTCCACAGAGGGTAACAATGAGCATTTATCATTACACAAGCAAACAGTTGTGCAATGCCACCCGCAGCTCTGCGTAACCAATTGGGTCCGATTAGGTGCTGGATCACTCAGGTTTGATCTTAGCCTTTTACCTCTTGAGATGGAGGAAAGGTTAAAAGGATGTTTCTTTCTTGATTCAGATAGAGCATGTGATCTTAAGCAACTTTCCATTTTACTTCTATTATCAAATGTGCCTTATTATTCTGGTATCCTTTGTTGAAGGAGCAGCTATGCACTATTGGGAGATAGCTGAACACATCTGGTGAATTAATGAAAAAGGGCATTTATGTGCAGCAACTAATTAGCATCTAGCTACCAGCTGCTACTACGTCTACCTAAGTATGATTTTCAAATAAGGATACCAACAGAATAAAGCAAATTAAATAGAAGTAAAATTGAAAGTTGTTTAAAACCACATGCTGTATCTGAATCATGAAGGAAAAAACACTGGGTTTCATGCCCCTTTAATAAATAAAGTTCTTAATTCTGCTGCAAGCCTGCACCGGATTAAAGGGACATTAAACCCCAAAAAAATCTTTTATGATTCAGATAGAGAATACAATTTTTAAATAACATTCCTATTTACTAATATTATCTAATTTGCCTCATTCTTTAGATATCCTTTGGTGAAGAAATACCAATGCACATGGGTGAGTCAATCACATGAGGCATCTATGTGCAGCCACCAATCAGCAGCTACTGAGCCTATCTAGCTATACTTTTATGCAAAGGATATCAAGAGAATTAAGCAAATTAGATTATAGAAGTAAATTAGAAAGTTGTTTAAAATTGCATGCTCTTTCTAAATCATGAAGGAAAAATGTTGGGTGTCATGTCCCTTTAACTCAGAAGCTGACTCAGCAGCTTTATAAATTGAGCCCATCCTATGAACATGTTTGAAGAACTTTATACTTAAAATGTTTTAAATGTCTGAATACTTTGTTGTAATTATATGAGAGCATGCTGCTGATCATATTTAGTTTTAATTTACACTTTTTAGTATACCAAAATTGAGCAAGTTTAGCATTTGAACTTTAAAACTAAAAAGACAATGCAAACAAATAAGAAATGCTGACTGAAATAAGCCAAAATAAGCTTTCAAGAGGTCAAAGATGTATAATTAGCAACATTAAAAAAATGCAAAAAGCTGCTTGAAAAGTGTAGATAGAGAATAGTGACTGTACATAGTGTCTGTGCTTCAGGTTCTAAACCCATCATTGAAAGTATTTTTTTTTTTTTATTTTTTTTTATCATTTATTGTTGTTGGCAAATTACAACCCTCTCGACTACACCACTCACTTTACTGTAGGGCACTCATAGATTTTTCCCCATCAATTCAGCTTTTTATTTTATTCCTTTTTTAGATTAATTTTTTTTTTTTTTTTTTAATAGTTTTTATTTGAGGATTGACATACACACATAACAAGGCATACATATTATATGAATTCCAAAGTACACAGCAACAATAAAAACATAATTTATGTAAGAACTTACCTGATAAATTCATTTCTTTCATATTAGCAAGAGTCCATGAGCTAGTGACGTATGGGATATACATTCCTACCAGGAGGAGCAAAGTTTCCCAAACCTCAAAATGCCTATAAATACACCCCTCACCAGACCCACAATTCAGTTTAACGAATAGCCAAGAAGTGGGGTGATAAGAAAAAAGTGCGAAAGCATATAAAATAAGGAATTGGAATAATTGTGCTTTATACAAAAAAATCATAACCACCCCAAAAAAAGGGCGGGCCTCATGGACTCTTGCTAATATGAAAGAAATGAATTTATCAGGTAAGTTCTTACATAAATTATGTTTTCTTTCATGTAATTAGCAAGAGTCCATGAGCTAGTGACGTATGGGATAATGATTACCCAAGATGTGGATCTTTCCACACAAGAGTCACTAGAGAGGGAGGGATAAAATAAAGACAGCCAATTCCTGCTGAAAATAATCCACACCCAAAATAAAGTTTAACGAAAAAACAGAAGCAGAAGATTCAAACTGAAACCGCTGCCTGAAGTACTTTTCTACCAAAAACTGCTTCAGAAGAAGAAAATACATCAAAATGGTAGAATTTAGTAAAAGTATGCAAAGAGGACCAAGTTGCTGCTTTGCAAATCTGATCAACCGAAGCTTCATTCCTAAACGCCCAGGAAGTAGAAACTGACCTAGTAGAATGAGCTGTAATTCTCTGAGGCAGAGTTTTACCCGACTCAACATAGGCAAGATGAATTAAAGATTTCAACCAAGATGCCAAAGAAATGGCAGAAGCTTTCTGGCCTTTTCTAGAACCGGAAAAGATAACAAATAGACTAGAAGTCTTTCTGAAAGATTTAGTAGCTTCAACATAATATTTCAAAGCTCTAACAACATCCAAAGAATGCAACGATTTCTCCTTAGAATTCTTAGGATTAGGACATAATGAAGGAACCACAATTTCTCTACTAATGTTGTTGGAATTCACAACTTTAGGTAAAAATTCAAAAGAAGTTTGCAACACTGCCTTTTCCTGATGAAAAATCAGAAAAGGAGACTCACAAGAAAGAGCAGATAATTCAGAAACTCTTCTGGCAGAAGAGATGGCCAAAAGGAACAAAACTTTCCAAGAAAGTAATTTAATGTCCAATGAATGCATAGGTTCAAACGGAGGAGCTTGAAGAGCCCCCAGAACCAAATTCAAACTCCAAGGAGGAGAAATTGACTTAATGACAGGTTTTATACGAACCAAAGCTTGTACAAAACAATGAATATCAGGAAGAATAGCAATCTTTCTGTGAAAAAGAACAGAAAGAGCAGAGATTTGTCCTTTCAAGGAACTTGCGGACAAACCTTTATCTAAACCATCCTGAAGAAACTGTAAAATTCTCGGAATTCTAAAAGAATGACAGGAAAAATGATGAGAAATACACCAAGAAATATAAGTCTTCCAGACTCTATAATATATCTCTCTAGATACAGATTTACGAGCCTGTAACATAGTATTAATCACAGCGTCAGAGAAACCTCTTTGACGAAGAATCAAGCGTTCAATCTCCATACCTTTAAATTTAAGGATTTCAGATCCTGATGGAAAAAAGGACCTTGTGACAGAAGGTCTGGTCTTAACGGAAGAGTCCACGGTTGGCAAGAGGCCATCCGGACAAGATCCGCATACCAAAACCTGTGAGGCCATGCCGGAGCTACCAGCAGAACAAACGAGCATTCCTTCAGAATCTTGGAGATTACTCTTGGAAGAAGAACTAGAGGCGGAAAGATATAGGCAGGATGATACTTCCAAGGAAGAGATAATGCATCCACTGCCTCCGCCTGAGGATCCCGGGATCTGGACAGATACCTGGGAAGTTTCTTGTTTAGATGAGACGCCATCAAATCTATTTCTGGAAGTTCCCACATTTGAACAATCTGAAGAAATACCTCTGGGTGAAGAGACCATTCGCCCGGATGCAACGTTTGGCGACTGAGATAATCCGCTTCCCAATTGTCTATACCTGGGATATGAACCGCAGAGATTAGACAGGAGCTGGATTCCGCCCAAACCAAAATTCGAGATACTTCTTTCATAGCCAGAGGACTGTGAGTTCCTCCTTGATGATTGATGTATGCCACAGTTGTGACATTGTCTGAAAACAAATGAACGATTCTCTCTTCAGAAGAGGCCAAAACTGAAGAGCTCTGAAAATTGCACGGAGTTCCAAAATATTGATCGGTAATCTCACCTCCTGAGATTCCCAAACTCCTTGTGCCGTCAGAGATCCCCACACAGCTCCCCAACCTGTGAGACTTGCATCTGTTGAAATTACAGTCCAGGTCGGAAGCACAAAAGAAGCCCCCTGAATTAAACGATGGTGATCTGTCCACCACGTTAGAGAGTGTCGAACAATCGGTTTTAAAGATATTAATTGAGAAATCTTTGTGTAATCCCTGCACCATTGATTCAGCATACAGAGCTGAAGAGGTCGCATGTGAAAACGAGCAAAGGGGATCGCGTCCGATGCAGCAGTCATAAGACCTAGAATTTCCATGCATAAGGCTACCGAAGGGAATGATTGTGACTGAAGGTTTCGACAAGCTGCCATCAGTTTTAGACGCCTCTTGTCTGTTAAAGACATAGTCATAGACACTGAATCTATTTGGAAACCCAGAAAGGTTACCCTTGTCTGAGGAATCAATGAACTTTTTGGTAAATTGATCCTCCAACCATGATCTTGAAGAAACAACACAAGTCGATTCGTATGAAATTCTGCTAAATGTAAAGACTGAGCAAGTACCAAGATATCGTCCAAATAAGGAAATACCACAATACCCTGTTCTCTGATTACAGACAGAAGGGCACCGAGAACCTTTGTAAAAATTCTTGGAGCTGTAGCAAGGCCAAACGGCAGAGCCACAAACTGGTAATGCTTGTCCAGAAAAGAGAATCTCAGGAACCGATAATGATCCGGATGAATCGGAATATGCAGATATGCATCCTGTAAATCTATTGTGGACATATAATTCCCTTGCTGAACAAAAGGCAAGATAGTCCTTACAGTTACCATCTTGAACGTTGGTATCCTTACATAACGATTCAATATTTTTAGATCCAGAACTGGTCTGAAGGAATTCTCCTTCTTTGGTACAATGAAGAGATTTGAATAAAACCCCATCCCCTGTTCCTGAACTGGAACTGGCATAATTACTCCAGTCAACTCTAGATCTGAAACACAATTCAGAAATGCTTGAGCTTTTACTGGATTTACTGGGACACGGGAAAGAAAAAATCTCTTTGCAGGAGGTCTCATCTTGAAACCAATTCTGTACCCTTCTGAAACAATGTTCTGAATCCAAAGATTGTGAACAGAATTGATCCAAATTTCTTTGAAAAAACGTAACCTGCCCCCTACCAGCTGAGCTGGAATGAGGGCCGCACCTTCATGTGGACTTAGAAGCAGGCTTTGCCTTTCTGGCTGGCTTGGATTTATTCCAGATTGGAGATGGTTTCCAAACTGAAACTGCTCCTGAGGATGAAGGATCAGGTTTTTGTTCTTTGTTGAAACGAAAGGAACGAAAACGATTATTAGCTCTGTTTTTACCCTTAGATTTTTTATCCTGTGGTAAAAAAGTTCCTTTCCCACCAGTAACAGTTGAAATAAAAGAATCCAACTGAGAACCAAATAATTTGTTACCCTGGAAAGAAATGGAAAGTAGAGTTGATTTAGAAGCCATATCAGCATTCCAAGTCTTAAGCCATAAAGCTCTTCTAGCTAAAATAGCTAGAGACATAAACCTGACATCAACCCTGATAATATCAAAGATGGCATCACAGATAAAATTATTAGCATGCTGAAGAAGAATAATAATATCATGAGAATCATGATGTGTTACTTGTTGCGCTAAGGTTTCCAACCAAAAAGTTGAAGCTGCAGCAACATCAGCCAAAGATATAGCAGGTCTAAGAAGATTACCTGAACACAGATAAGCTTTTCTTAGAAATGATTCAATTTTCCTATCTAAAGGATCCTTAAACGAAGTACCATCTGACGTAGGAATAGTAGTACGTTTAGCAAGGGTAGAAATAGCCCCATCAACTTTAGGGATTTTGTCCCAAAATTCTAATCTGTCAGACGGCACAGGATATAATTGCTTAAAACGTTTAGAAGGAGTAAATGAATTACCCAATTTATCCCATTCTTTGGAAATTACTGCAGAAATAGCATTAGGAACAGGAAAAACTTCTGGAATAACCACAGGAGATTTAAATACCTTATCCAAACGTTTAGAATTAGTATCAAGAGGACCAGAATCCTCTATTTCTAAAGCAATTAGAACTTTAAGTAAAGAACGAATAAATTCCATTTTAAATAAATATGAAGATTTATCAGCATCAACCTCTGAGACAGAATCCTCTGAACCAGAAGAGTCATCAGAATCAGAATGATGATGTTCATTTAAAAATTCATCTGTAGGGAGAGAAGTTTTTAAAAGATTTTTTACGTTTACTAGAAGGAGAAATAACAGACATAGCCTTCTTTATGGATTCAGAAACAAAATCTCTTATGTCATCAGGAACATTCTGCACCTTAGATGTTGAAGGAACTGCAACAGGCAATGGTACTTTACTAAGGAAATATTATCTGCATTAACAAGTTTGTCATGACAATCAATACAAACAACAGCTGGAGGAATAGCTACCAAAAGTTTACAGCAGATACACTTAGCTTTGGTAGATCCAGCACTAGACAGCGATTTTCCTGTAGTATCTTCTGACTCAGATGCAACGTGAGACATCTTGCAATATGTAAGAGAAAAAACAACAACATATAAAGCAAAATTGATCAAATTCCTTAAATGACAGTTTCAGGAATGGGAAAAAATGCCATAGAACAAGCTTCTAGCAACCAGAAGCAATGAAAAATGAGACTTAAATAATGTGGAGACAAAAACGACGCCCATATTTTTTAGCGCCAAATAAGACGCCCACATTATTTGGCGCCTAAATGCTTTTTGGCGCCAAAAATGACGCCACATCCGGAACGCCGGCAACTTCCGGCGACACGTATGACGCCGGAAACGGAAAAGAATTTTTGCGCCAAAAAAGTCTGCGCCAAGAATGACGCAATAAAATGAAGCATTTTCAGCCCCCGCGAGCCTAACAGCCCACAGGGAAAAAAGTCAAATTTTTGAAGGTAAGAAAAAATGATTAAATCAAATGCATTATCCCAAATATGAAACTGACTGTCTGAAAAATAAGGAAAGTTGAACATTCTGAGTCAAGACAAATAAATGTTTGAATACATATATTTAGAACTTTATAAATAAAGTGCCCAACCATAGCTTAGAGTGTCACAGAAAATAAGATTTACTTACCCCAGGACACTCATCTACATGTTTGTAGAAAGCCAAACCAGTACTGAAACGAGAATCAGCAGAGGTAATGGTATATATAAGAGTATATCGTCGATCTGAAAAGGGAGGTAAGAGATGAATCTCTACGACCGATAACAGAGAACCTATGAAATAGACCCCTTAGAAGGAGATCACTGCATTCAAATAGGCAATACTCTCCTCACATCCCTCTGACATTCACTGCACGCTGAGAGGAAAACCGGGCTCCAACTTGCTGCGGAGCGCATATCAACGTAGAATCTAGCACAAACTTACTTCACCACCTCCATCGGAGGCAAAGTTTGTAAAAACTGATTGTGGGTGTGGTGAGGGGTGTATTTATAGGCATTTTGAGGTTTGGGAAACTTTGCCCCTCCTGGTAGGAATGTATCAGTGACGTGCATTCATTAGAGGCAGGGGAGGCAGCGCCTCCCCTGGCCAATGTGGGAATTACATCTATTTTTTCATTAAAAAAAAAAAAAAAAAAATGTTGTTTTTTTTTCTTCTTTTTTTTTTTTTTACATATGAAAGGTGACCCCCCCTACCCCCCCACCCCTCCACCAAATTATGCTTTTTATTGTTTATTTAATTTAACTTTACTTACTACATTGCATTCATATTGCGCAAGAAGGTATGAGGCCAGCTGTCCTTCCATTGCGCAATATGAATGTAATTATGTTATGGGCTGCTTTAAAGACTGCCACCCAGTGGGGAATAAAAACTAATGCAGCAGTCTCTAATGCAGCCCATAACTGCTCCCACCGGAGGCTAGCCTCGGGAGCCCTGAGCCCTGCCTGCCCGGCCGCTCAGCCAATCAGGCATCAGTATGTCTGAGTCTCTAGGCTGAGTTGCCGGGCGGGAAATTGTTGCGCAGCCGCATTGGTGGTCAGGTTGATGCGGCCGGTGTGGATTTGAGTCAGGCAGCCCGATGCGACGACGACAACGACAACGACAAAGGTAAGTGAAGGAGCTGAATGCTGCCGGAGAGGGCCATTGAAATATCCAAGCTAGCCTTAAAGGATGAACTGCCGTCTGCCTCCCAGTCAGTCACCCACACTTATAGGCTTAAGCTTAAAAAGGTTAAAAAAAAGGACATTTTTGTATGAGTTGGGTTGCATTGCAAACATAAATAGATCTCCCTTACTTTTTGAAATTTGTACACCAGGACCCAACAAACTGTGCCCAGCAATGGCCCCTGTTAATCGTTAGAAATCAATCTGCAACTGATTTAGGACAGTGAGGCTATGAAAAGAAATGTTTAAATTAGCAAAACTATATTCCTAATCCATCTCACCATAAACACTGTAAATAATAACTAACTATATATATATATAGGCATTAGGCAAAATATATGTTTTAAAGGGGCATTCCAAAAAACAAACAGTTCTAAATCTTCTAGCCTTGAACAGTTCTTCTAGTGGCACAGCAGCATGCATGCAATGCTTAATAAAACACAAAAATAAAAATTTACTTTCATGATTTATTTTGTCCCCCTTTCAATCTGAAAAATGTCCCCCCCCCCCCCAATATATTTATTATGCAGCACATTTTATTTATATTAAGTTTAGCACACATATCAAAATGTATCATATACCTTTTTTCTAAATAAAATGTGTTCTGCATAAATAAATACATATACAAGTATATATTTATTGAATGCAGGACATTTGAAGTAGTTCCAAAATGTGATCAAATTATACCCTTGTAGACTTCAGAGCATTTGGCATTGAGATGCCAATCAGTGCACAGATCAGGAACCTCTGAACTGTGCACTAATGGGCACCTGAATCATATGCCAAATGCTCTGAAGCCTCCATTCACCCTCTACCTAAAAATAAGATCATAGTTCTGAGGTTGTCAGGTCCAGTCAATCACACTTTGTTTTTTTTTTATCATATTACTAATGAGTGAAATAAGTAAGGAGTTAAATGACTGAACTCTTTCACTAACTTATGAACTTCCAAGGAACATCCTACCTCATATTCTCAATAATGAGAACAGCTGTTTTACTTTTTTTAAATTCAGTAACTGACACAGAGTGCCCAGACACAATGTCACAGACTCTCTCTATCACCATAGTATCTTGGCGTGGACACTCATTGACAGCTACTGGATTTAAAAAAAGTAAAAGAGCTGTTTTCATTAACTTCCTTCACCTTCTGGCTCTCTGTGTGTGTATGAGTGAGTGTGTGTATGCGTGTGTATCAGTGTATATCTATGTGTGTGTGTATGCGTGTGTATCAGTGTATATCTGTGTGTGTATCAGTGTATATCTGTGTGTGTGTATGAGTAAGTGTGTGTGGGTATGAGTGTGTGTGCGTATGCGTGTGTGTATCAGTGTATATCTGTGTGTGTATCAATGTATATCTGTGTGTGTGTGTGTGTATGCGTGTGTATCAGTGTATATATGTGTGTGTATCAGTGTATATCTGTGTGTGTGTGTATGCGTGTGTATCAGTGTATATATGTGTGTGTATCAGTGTATATCTGTGTGTGTATCAATGTATATCTGTGTGTGTGTGTATGCGTGTATCAGTGTATATCTGTGTGTGTATCAGTGTATATCTGTGTGTGTGTATGAGTAAGTGTGTGTGGGTATGAGTGTGTGTGCGTATGCGTGTGTGTATCAGTGTATATCTGTGTGTGTATCAATGTATATCTGTGTGTGTATGCGTGTGTATCAGTGTATATATGTGTGTGTATCAGAGTATATCTGTGTGTGTGTGTATGCGTGTGTATCAGTGTATATATGTGTGTGTATCAGTGTATATCTGTGTGTGTATCAATGTATATCTGTGTGTGTGTGTATGCGTGTATCAGTGTATATATGTGTGTGTATCAGTGTATATCTGTGTGTGTATCAATGTATATCTGTGTGTGTGTGTATGCGTGTATCAGTGTATATATGTGTGTGTATCAGTGTATATCTGTGTGTGTATGAGTGAGTGTGTGGGTATGAGTGTGTGTGTGTGTTTCAGTGTATATCTGTGTGTATGAGTGAGTGTGTGTGTGTATGAGTATGAGTGTGTGTATCAGAGTATCACTGTATATTTGTGTGTGTGTGTATGTGTCCTGTCTCTGCAATTTTTTATAAACATTGGACTAGTGTAAAATGGAAATTTCCAGCCATGCCTATAAAATAAATTGAATGACTACTACATTCTAGCTGGATCTCTGTTACTCTCTCTCTCTCTGTCACAAACACACTCACTGACACTTTCTCTCTCTCTCTGTCATGCACAGCACACACACCAACTTACTCTCTCTGTCATGCACACACACACACTTACTCTCTCTGTCATGCAAAATTGTCATGTAAATCTGTCATGTAAATTGTGTTATGTATAACACAGGAATTGTGGTATGGTTATTGGAATTGGTTAAGGCATTGGCAGATGATTGTTGGCAAACTTGGCAGTTAGGCAGCAGCACTGCAGCAGCAAAATGTACTCGTCGTGACAAGTTCAGACAGACTTCAGAACGTCTTACTTTTACTATTTTTTAGTAACTGTTTTTGTCAGTGGCAGCTATAGTTATACTGTGGTGTTTTTCACACCAATTTATAAGTTATGAGATTTATTAACCTCGTTTAATGCGGTTATTTTAATAAATGTCATAACTTATAAATTGGTTTGAAAAATACACAGTATAATAGCGGCTAGCACTGACAAAAACAGTTACTAAAAAAAATAGTAAGAGTAAGACGTTCTGAACGTGGGACCGGGTCGGGTGGCTAAGTTGTATATTTTGTAAAATAAGGCTGCAGTCAGTGCAGTGCAGCAGCCATGAGTGCAGTTGAGATCAAAACGTCAAAACATAAACAGTCAGGCCTGTAAAGCGTGGGAATTTTAGCCCCACCTACAAGACACCCACACACTCTCTCTGTGGCTGTGCACAAGTCTCCCTCACCTGCTTCCTTTCCTGGAAATGTTGGGAGGTAAACTATTATGATATGCTTGCTGTGCTGAACAAACCTCCCAAGCTATGCTGTCCTAAGACATTGAAGTAGCTGCTTCTGCTTCTATAAGCTTTTCCTGAAAACTTTAGGGAAATAGTGTTAAATAACTTTCCAATTTACATCTAATATCTGATTATCTGCATTCTTTTGATATCCTTTGTTGAAATCATATCTAAATATGCTCATTAGATACTGTGCATACTTAGATATTATTTTCAACAAAGGATATCAAAAGAATGAAGAAAATCAGATATCCTTTGTTGAAAATCATATCTAAATATGCTCATTAGCTACTGTGCATATTTAGATATGATTTTCAACAAAGGATATCAAAAGAATGAAGAAAATCAGATATCCTTTGTTGGAAATCATATCTAAATATGCTCATTAGCTACTGCACATATTTAGATATGATTTTCAACAAAGGATATCTGATTTTCTTCATTCTTTTGATATCCTTGGTTGAAAATCATATCTAAATATGCTCAGTAGCTACTGCGCATATTTAGATATGATTTTCAACAAAGGATATCAAAAGAATGAAGAAAATCAGATATCCTTTGTTGAAAATCATATCTTAATATGCTCAGTAGCTACTGATTGGTGGCTGCATATACATACCTCATGCAATTGGCTCACCCATGTGCATTGCTATTTCTTCAACAAAGGATATCTAAATAATGAAGGCGTATCCGATTCCTAGCCACTGCCTCACCAGCCTCTGACCTCACCGCACATCACTGGAATGTATATCCCATACGTCACTAGCTCATGGACTCTTGCTAATTACATGAAAGAAATACAGATCTCATTTTGTAGAATGATTGAAATATACAATCTATACTTCTTAGGGAGAACCAAGAGCAAATAGAACTGTATATATGGTCTGCCTTATGTTCTATATACCTCCAGATGGCTCAGGGAGGTCACTTTTGGACCCCAGCAGTAAATATAAATAATATAGGGGGTATCTGATCCAAGAGACCACTTTTGGGTCTCAGCAGCCAAACCTCAGTTTTTAAATTTACTTTCAACTAAAAACAATCATAACTAAAAGGGGATATGGAAATATAATACAGATACATATGAAATGTAAAGCAGATGAAAAGCAGTATAATCACTGTATTCTTAATGAACCTATTATAACTACATATAACTCCATATATTATAATAGATAAGACTACACATTTAGGCTGTATATAGAGGAGAGAATATTTAGCATACAAAGCCAATAACATAAAATAGAACAACAAGGTCATAATAGCAATCTGTAAAGTTAATTAACAGCAGCTAATGGAATAGGAGTCCCTAAGCTCAATCTGAGACCAGTATAGGATATATAAAAAAAAAAAATGACAGAAATATCTAGCTTCTTGATCTTATGATAAAAAGTGTGGACATTTTGAAAGCTCCATATTAATAAATGGTATAACTGACAAACAATTTGGCTTTTACTATACTGTATATATATATATCTCTAGGTAACTAAGAACCACCATGCAGGAAACCATTGAAGTTGTGGGGCAGAGATTTGGGGAAGGGTATGTTTATTAGTTTTAGCGGAGCTGATGGGTTAAATACATACAATAGAAATACCTTTTGAGCTATATTAGCTACATAACACTGGTCACCCTAGTGAACATGTCCCCAAAAGAAGGCTTTAAACATTGGTGCCACATTAGGGGGATGACAGGGCACCTCCGTAGATAACATAGGGGAAGTAACAAAGCACATCTTGAAATTGTCCACATAGTGAGAGTCACCCCACACACCGTTATACCTCCCGGTATATTCACAACAACTGTCACCTTGAGTAAGACACATAGATTGCCAAGGTTTCCAGTGAGCTCAGGAAAACCGCCCAGTGCCCAGAGTCTCGCCTATCCCATTCCACGTGGACTCCACCATGCCTGCAAATAGAATGGACTCCAGGGGCTCAACGGCACATGACAGGACACAACCTCTGCACCACTCAAAGCAGGCATGGCCCATAACCTCCCGCCGGAGGGTCTCAGGAGAGGGATGTAACATATCGGAAGATGCAGCGGGCCAATACCGCCAGGGTCCCAGCACGACAGCAGAGAGAGCTGCAGTTGCTCAAACCACCACGCGCAGGTGTTGCCAGGGTAAGATAAATATGTTGCTGTTGTCCCCCAACAAGTGCCCTGTCTACCTGATTCAGCAAGGTATGGGTAAGGAAGTGTCCCCGACTCTGGTCCTATGGTTCCGGCAGGCAACAAGCTTTGACATGTTGGTAATGAGGCCAGATGCCCCTCGCGCCCCGCCACTCTGTGTTGGAGCTCA
Organism: Bombina bombina; assembly: GCF_027579735.1. Lineage (NCBI taxonomy): Eukaryota > Metazoa > Chordata > Amphibia > Anura > Bombinatoridae > Bombina > Bombina bombina. The sequence goes on from NC_069504.1 coordinate 526,135,354, forward strand.
GGGGTGAGTGTTAAGATAGGCCTTTTGGTGTTCTTTTGTGCCTCCTTAGCCCCTGGGGAACTTAGTAATACATAGCTACTATTCGGCTCACTACCCTCCTCTGTACGTCTTAGGTCGATCAAGACCATCACAGCTTCCGAGTCAGGGAAAGGCTTGTCCTCGCTGCTGCCATTGTGAGGTATAATTTTCTGCCTACTTCCAGCAACGGCCTTCGTGGGAGCAGTAGGAGGGTTGGGAGTCTGCATCTGCATTTCCACTTTCTTAAAGTCGCGGGAGTCAGAATAGAGGGTCTGATCAGTGGCACTACTCATTTGGATCTCCCGTTTCTCTAATGCCTCTCCGGTGCTTACTGGGTTAGCATTTGTGTCTGGAAACCCAAATGGCTGGTACATCAGGGGTTGTAGTGTGTTGCTCAGCTCTTTTTGGATTCTGCTGCCAGATAGCCCCTTTTTATTAGGTTTACTTGCCGGTGTAGCAATAGATCGTGTAAGAGTCTGCAGTTTCTCAACTTCAGTGTCCCAAACTTTAGAGATTTTCTCAAAGTGCGAGAGTAGGAGGGCCTCAACCCCCAGCAGGGTAGTTTCAGTTGCGGTCTGCATGGCGGGAAGGAGCAAGTTATTATAGAGGATGATTAGTAGTATCCAAAGCTTAGTTTGTGACTGCGCACTTAGGGCACAGCTAGTTGTGGGGACAGGCTGAGGCTTCAATAGCAGGGAAAGGCCTCAAAGTTAAAAGTCCGGTTCTGAGGGCAGTGAAGCCCGGTTCCTCTCCAAAACCCTGTTTCTGGAAAGCAGACCTCTTCAGACAAGCCTCTCCACTATTTAGAGCAGGGTACTAATAAAAATACTGCTTTAAATCAGAGGTAGATAGAAGAAGCTTGAGGAGCTGAAGTTCAGTGCGACCTGCAAGATGGCCGCCGCCCGGGTGTCCCCTGAAAGTATTTTTTTTTTATCATGTATAAGATTTTACATTGTTATGAAATGTACTAAAATAAAAACCCAACTTTATTCTTTCATGATTCAGATAGAGAATACAATTTTAAATGGCATTCCAATTTACTTCTATTATCTAATTTGCTTCATTATTTAGATATACTTTGTTGAAGAAATAGCAAAGCACATGGTTGAGCCAATCACACAAGACATCTATGTGCAGCCACCAATCAACAGCTACTGAGCCTATCTAGATATCCTTTTCAGCAAAGGATATCAAGAGAATAAAGCAAATTAGATAATATAAGTAAATTAGAAAGTAGTTTAAAATTGCATGCTCTTTCTAAATCATGAAAACGTTTTTTTGGGTTGCATATCCCTTTAATGCTTCTGATAAGTCTGTTTCTCATTATAAGTCTTCTAAGAAAAAAGTGAGAAAAGCTGGAAAATACCTGGTTACAAGTGCTTGTTTAAGTAAACTCTCTGCACAAAACCCTTCTATATATGACCATATGCACAAACCCCTTCTATACATGACCATATACACAAAACCCTTGTATATATGACCATATGCACAAACACCTTCTATATATGACCATATACACAAACCCCTTCTATATATGACCATATGCACAAACCCCTTCTATATATGACCATATGCACAAACCCCTTCTATATACAGTATGGCCATATGCACAAAACCCTTCTATATATGACCATATGCACAAACACCTTCTATATATGACCATATGCACAAACCCCTTCTATATATGACCATATGCACAAACCCCTTCTATATATGACCATATGCACAAACACCTTCTATATACAGTATGGCCAGATGCACAAACCCCTTCTATATATGACCATATGCACAAAATCCTTCTATACATGACCATATGCACAAACCCCTTCTATATATGACCATATGCACAAAACCCTTCTATACATGACCATATGCACAAACCCCTTCTATATATGACCATATGCACAAAACCCTTCTATACATGACCATATGCACAAAATCCTTCTATATATGACCATATGCACAAACCCCTTCTATATATGAACATATGCACAAACCCCTTCTATATATGACCATATGCACAAACACCTTCTATATATGACCATATGCACAAACCCCTTCTTTGCATGACCATATACACAAACCCCTTCTATATATGACCATATGCACAAACCCCTTCTATACATGACTATATGCACAAAATCCTTCTATATATGACCATATGCACAAACCCCTTCTATATATGACCATATGCACAAAATCCTTCTATATATGACCATATGCACAAACCCCTTCTATATATGACCATATGCACAAACCCCTTCTATATATGACCATATGCACAAAATCCTTCTATATATGACCATATGCACAAAATCCTTCTATACATGACCATATGCACAAACCCCTTCTATATATGACCATATGCACAAAACCCTTCTATACATGACCATATGCACAAACCCCTTTTATATATGACCATATGCACAAAACCCTTCTATACATGACCATATGCACAAAATCCTTCTATATATGACCATATGCACAAACCCCTTCTATATATGACCATATGCACAAACCCCTTCTATATATGACCATATGCACAAACACCTTCTATATATGACCATATGCACAAACCCCTTCTTTGCATGACCATATACACAAACCCCTTCTATATATGACCATATGCACAAACCCCTTCTATACATGACCATATGCACAAAATCCTTCTATAGATGACCATATGCACAAACCCCTTCTATATATGACCATATGCACAAAATCCTTCTATATATGACCATATGCACAAACCCCTTCTATATATGACCATATGCACAAAATCCTTCTATATATGACCATATGCACAAACACCTTCTATATATGACCATATGCACAAACTCCTTCTTTGCATGACCATATGCACAAAATCCTTCTATATATGACCATATGCACAAACCCCTTCTATATATGACCATATGCACAAAATCCTTCTATATATGACCATATGCACAAACACCTTCTATATATGACCATATGCACAAACTCCTTCTTTGCATGACCATATGCACAAACCCCTTCTATATATGACCATGGTTAAAACGAGAAGGTAAGAGCTATAGGGACCCATTTATCAAGCTCTGTATGGAGCTTGAAGGACCGTGTTTCTGGCCAGTCTTCAGACTCGCCAGAAACACCAGTTATGAAGCAGCGGTCTAAAGACTGCTGCTCCATAACCTGTCCGCCTGCTCTTAGGCCGCGGACAGAAATTGCATGAAATCAACCCGATTCAATACGATCAGGTTGATTGACAACCCCTGCTAGTGACGGATTGGCCACAAATATGCAGGGGGCGGCTTTGCACCAGCAGTTCACAATACGCTCTCCGCATTCAGCGATGTCTGTCGGACATGATCCGCTGATCAGATCATGTCAGACAGACATTTGTTAAATAGGCCCCATAGTCTCTCTCTAGTTGTGTTTGCATGTTGCATCTAGGGGTTATGTGTGTGAGGTGGGTGCTCACTTTAGACTATAGGGATGCAGTATATAGGCTTTGAATTTATATTAGAAAAGCAGCTAAAACAGGAATTTCCCAGTTTTTGTGTAATTGTGATTTTTGTTTTGCAAAAATATCAATATATAAATTATTTTTAAAAAAAAGCATTTCAGTTTTTTCTCTCTGATGTAAGAATGAATGATAGCATGATATATAAAACCTTAACAAACGTGCAAAATATCCTTGCTTTTTGGGCTAATGATATATTTATATTATTCTTAAAAGCTAAAGTTTTCATCTCAAAGACACAAGAGTCGCAAAATTTAAAGCTGTGCAAAACTTTGAATTGTGGTTTTGGCTTTCCAATCCATTAGAAATACAGTTACTTCAATTAATTAAAATGTCCATGCATGCTATAAACCCATTTCAGAAACATAAATTAACAGAGAGAAGCGCTCAACCTGGGAACGAACTAATGTACGTCTGGGTTTTGCAGTTTCTCTCGTTCAGAGAGAGATTGCCTGGTATTTCGGGGCTGGACTGTACTGTGAAGTCAGGACCAAACTGATATGCTACATGAGAGTTCTCTGTGATAGGCACATGTTGAGCAAAAAGAGGCTGCTTCTTGGGTGGTAACTAGCCATAGAACAAGCTATTATGCTATTGTTTGTTACCAGGTTGAGCGCGTCTCTCTTTTAATTTATGCAAATTATGACTCTTAGGGAAGTCTCCCTTAGTGTGATGCGGGAATCCAGACGTGGACCCGTTGCTCAGTGTGCCTAGAGGGATATGGCTGCACCTCACTGACGAGGCCCACACTAAGCCAAAACGTACGTCTGAGGTTTTGTCGTTTCTACTGTTCAGAGAGGGATTGCCTGGTATTTCGGGGCTGGACTGCACTGTTAAGTCAGGATCAGACTAATATGCTTCAGGAAAGTTCTTCTCTGTGAAAGGCACATGTTGAGCTAAAAGAGGCTGCTTCTTGGGTGGTAACTACAAATAGTAGAAGCTATTATGCTATTGTTTATTCCCAGGTTGAGCGCTTCTCTCTTTTTATTTATCCATTTCAATAACAGTTTGTAAAATGAAAAAAAATCACAAGCAACTGGCCTTTCTCAGGGTTTTCACACACAAACATGGAAGCAAGATATAAACTTCTCAAGATTCATGGAAAACATAGCAGTTTATTCAATATCTATGATGTATAATGCGTTTGAATGTAATTTTTACATGAAACCCACAATTTTTCTTTCATGATTCAGATAGAGAATACAATTTTAAACAACTTTCTAATTTATTTCTATTATCTAATTTCTTTAATTCTCTTTGTATCATTTGTTGAAGGAGCAGCAATGCACTACTGGTTTCTAACTGAAGACATGGGTGAGCCAATGACAATAGGTACATATATATGCAGCCATCAATCAGCAGCTAGAACCTAGGATCTCTGCTGTTCCTGAGCTTTCCTAGCTAAACCTTTCAGCAAAGGATAACAAGAGAAGGAAGCAAAATAAATAATAGAAGTAAATTGGAAAGTTTGTTTAAAATTGTGTTCTCTATCTGAACCATGAAAGAAAAATGTTGGGTTTCATGTCCCTTTAAATGAATATATGTGCAATATCTCGCCATTTCAGTAATGTTATAATTATTTGTAAATATCCTGAGTATCATATTTTAGTTGTGCAATTTTATCTATTTTTTGATAGTTTTTAAAACAATTTTGTGTTTGATTTGTCCATTCTACCAGATATAGTTCTTATTATATTTTATGAAGAATGGACTACTCAATGCAGTAGAATTACATACTTAACAAGTACATAATAAAAAGACAATGCAACAGCACTTACTCTGAACTTCAAATAAGCAGTAGATTTTTTTTCTGAAAAATGTATTTTTCTCCCATTTCCGGCCCTCTGTATCATGTGACAGACATCAGCCAATCACAGACTAATATTTGTATACCTGGTGAGCTTGTGCACATGCTCAGTAGGGTCTTGTTCCCCAGAAAATGTGAATATAAAAAGACTGTGCAAAATTTGATAATGGAAGTAAATTGGAAAATGTCTTAAAACGGCAGGACCTGTCTGAATCATAAACGTTTATTTTGAGTGTACCCTTAAGATATTTCACATTCTACAGCTATACAAATTGTACCTTGTAAATCAAGAACCAAATATTCCCCTCTTGTATACTCATATGTCCAGTGACTGAACGCCAGCATGGTCTTCTCTAGTTTGTTTGTGGGAACATTTTCATTCCCAGTATTGTTGTTATATTTCCGAAACTTTCCGACCATACATTCTTCTACTGTAAACCATTGATTAGCTGAATGACAGTACAAGAGGAACACTTCCAGAAACCTGTTGTGGAACAATATAAAGATATGTTACAGACTTATGTGCAGGATCAGATCTGTGAAACAAAAATCCAAGATTTCTCTGCCCACACAATCCTGCACCACATTTATGGCAAGTAAGTAAGTAATAAAGAATATAACTAGCATTATCTTATTTTTCATGGGTCACAACAAACTACTTACTTAGGAGAATAAGGGATTGATTTCGGCTTCATTTGATTGAATGCAAATAAAAGTTTTTGAGCTGCTCGTTGTTGCTGAATTTCCTGCAAACAAAAGTGACAATTAGAGATCTTAGTTTGTACCATGGGTTAGTACCAACCAAAACACTCTAAGTTCTTTAAAGACATTTACTAAGCTTCCTCATTATGAACGGGTGGTGGTTAGGTGCTAGACTTCTGACGTTTAATTATATTTAAGGATCTATTTTACAAAAATGTGTTTTATAGAGTTCTCCCTGATAGCAAGACCGAGGCTGTCACAATGTTGCAACTGGGGTGTTGTCTATGGTTGCCACCTGCCCCTTAAAATACAGAACACTTATAAGTTACACATGTTGCAGGGTGTGCAGGGAGGAATATGAATAGTGCTGTCCAGAAACACAATACATGTTCCTCCCTGCACACCCTGCAGCATGTGTAACTCATAAGTGTCCAGGGAAACATGGCTGAGGTGGCAACCCTAGTGTTGCCATAGCCACAATGGACATATGGTGGCCTCAATAATTTTACCCATACATTCACATTGGTAGTGATAGTGCCCTTGTTAATCTATTGGATGGCAGAAAGGGCTGCAAATGATTGGTTTGTATCATGTTGCTGACTTGTTTTCTACAGTGTTAATCCTAAACCTATCACTAAATATATCACACAATCACAAGTCTCATTAAGACATTGTTGCAGTGTGATATTATGAATGGTGAGATCTGAGTACTGACCAGGTCTTTGCCCACAACACAGGTGCAGTAATACTGCAGATATTGTGGCCATCACTATGCAGATAGATATTATTGCTTCTTATTCAGAGTTCTGTTGCTTTAGCATTATGCACTCACTCTAAGGCAGAGCTGTAACACAGTATCTTCTTTATATATTGCTGACCAAGTATTCACAACCTCAGGGAGGAAAGACTTGAGGATATAAAATTTCCCAGGTTTGAGGATGTCATACTCAGACCATGTACATGCAACTTTCACTGCACGCCTGAGCCCTCCTCCCATCTCCTCCCTGCCAAGAAATTCAATCTTTGCAAAAACTCCTTGTTGTGACCAGGAAGACATGCTGTTATTCATAATGTGCGGGGAGCTCTCTTCCAGCTGGAAGACGGTGACCAATTCTCCTGCAATACAAAAAGAATATTATGACTGGATCATATTAGAAAAGTGACAAATACTATAACATTGCATATTCTAGCAGACATTTTCAAACAGATTTTTTTACTGAGACCTTTGAGCTAGCAATTTTAAGCAACTTTCTAATTTAGTCCTACTATCAATTTTTCTTCGTTCTCTTGCTATCTTTATTTAAAAATCAGGAATTTAAAGCTTAGGAGCCAGCCCATTTTAGGTTCACAACCCTGGATAGCGTTAGCTTATTGGTGGCTACATTTAACAAACCAATAAGCAAGCATAACAAACAAGAGAATGAAGAAAAAATAATCGCTAATTGGAGTAAATTGGAAAGTTGCTTAAAATTGCAAGCTCTTTACTTGAATCATTAAAGAAAAATTTTGGGTGTAGTGTCCCTTTAATTTCTAAGCACTAAGGGCTATATTACAAGTGAGGCGCAATGTTTTTTGCGCAAGCAATATCGTGTTTTCGCGATCCGTTTTAATAAAAAAAATATTGCACATAAAAGTTATAAGGGTTTAAAGATAGGAGATCTCATGTTAGAAAAAAAGGCAAAATGGCTTTAACAATGAGACACATACATTGCTAAAGATGTATTTGTATACATGTATGTATATATATATATATATATATATATATGTGTGTGTGTGTGTATACATATATAGTAATATATTTATATGTGTATATATGTATTTGCAGACATAAATACACATATAAACACATAAATATATATGTACACACATATAGACATACAGTATATATATAAGTGCATTAGAGCCCTTTGCCCTTAAGTAGATGAAAAAATTAAAAAACATATTTATGCAACATTCATATTTAATAAAGATTTTAACTATGTATTTAGTGTAAATATTTTACATTTGCTAATGTGAATATGCAACGTTGTTTTCCCAATGGGTGTTTTCAACAAATTTTCTTATTCTCCATTGACTTTTATGGGGAATGTAAAAATGCGATTGTGTTTGCGCAAAAAGCTTAACTCAAGCAAAATGTTTGCAAAGCATTATACTGTGTCTCTTGTAATTTAGCCCTAAATGTAGAACCATATAACGACTGGTAGATGTCCACTGAGCACTGAAATAGGTAAAAAGGCAGCTCGGATGATTGATGGTGGTGCATTCCCACCCCTACATATACCCTCACTTCATTCCCACCCCTACATATACCCTCACTTCATTCCCACCCCTACATATACCCTCACTTCATTCCCACCCCTACATATACCCTCACTTCATTCCCACCCCTACATATACCCTCACTTCATTCCCACCCCTACATATACCCTCACTTCATTCCCACCCTTACATATACCCTCACTTCATTCCCACCCTTACATATACTCTCACTTCATTCCCACCCCTACATATACCCTCACTTCATTCCCACCCCTACATATACCCTCACTTCATTCCCACTCCTACATATACCCTCACTTCTTTCTTGAAGTTTGCACAAAACCACAGAATAACTTATCTGGAGAAAGACGATTGGCCCTGAAATAAGATGCATAAGCAGTCAACATAGTATGAAAACTTGTACCAAGCAGGATGGGCCTTAATATGGTGCTTCTTCAAATGTTAAGAATGTGATTTATTGAGAAGTATTGAGAAGTATAAATTATTTTTTCTTCTCACAGACTCATTGAACTATTTCCTTACTTGTGGGTCAGTACTAAAGCAGGGCCATATGAAGGTCAGGGATTAGAACAGAGGGGCCGATTACCATACTGCGAATCAGATATGATCGGGATGATTGACACCCCCTGCTAGCGGACGATTAGCCGCGAATGAGCAGGGGGTGGCATTGCACAAGCATTTCATACAAAATGCTTGTGCAATGATAAATGCCGACAGTGTATGCTGACGGCATTTATTGATGTCAGGTGGACATGATCTGCTACAGCTTATCATGTCAGCCCGACACTTGATAAATCGGCCCCTAAGCGTCTGTATGTCCTTTCCTCCAAATTCTGCTTGCACAGGAGCAAATTGGCAAAATTTAGTGAAAGCAAGAATGGCCATGTGGCAGGTTTCCATAGTTATTCACTTAAATGGACAGTAAAGTCAAAATTAAACTGTCATGATTCAGATAGAGCATGCAATTTTAAATGACTTTCCAATTTATTTCTATTATCTAATTTGCTTTTCTCTCTTGTTTTTATTTTGAAAAGCATACCAGTAGTACAATGCTGCTCCTTCAATGAAGAATACTAAGAGAATGAAGCAAATTTGAAAATCATGAAAGAAAAATAAACAGTTTCATGTTCCTTTAAAGGTTTTTGATAACAGGCTCAGAAAGTGGCCTCTTCTGCTAACTTGTGCGGTAAATGATTTATGGCATGACAAGGAGCCACTCTGCTTTTGGGCAGCTAGAGTGATGGATGACCTGCTGCTGTTGATGGCAATAGGGTTGTTGTTCAAATGTGACTGATGCTATTAAATTTGCATGCATAGGATAATGCCCAGAGTCTGTCCAATTGTCCTTTGGGTCTTTAAAAAAAACAAAAAAACTTTTTTTTAAAGGAATAGAATGTTTGGATAAACTGTGACTACCTGTATCCACATATTAATTCAAATAATATATATCTAACATCAAGATGGAAATATACAATTTGTTACTAAGCTTGAATTTAAGTTAGAAAAAAAGAGTAAAACTGGAAACACCTCTTCAGCCTAGATATAATATCAAATAATTATTAATTTACCTCCTCTTTAAATACAATAAATCTGCATAAATGGTTTATGGTTTTTTTCCTCCTAAACATCAAAGGGACATTCCGGTCAAAATTGAAATGCACATAGATGAATTACATCTTTGAATATTAACATATCTGTAATATTCATGTATTGGCAACATTGCCTCTAGTAAAAGTTATCACTGTTTTAGGGTTAACATTTTTCTCTGCACGTGCATGTGAAGCATAACTAGATATTCTCAGTGCAGCAGCATTTTAAATACTGCAGCTGCTCAGAGAGCCAATGGGGCTTGTATCATGTCAGCAATTAACAAATTGAGTCATTACCAGATGGTACAAGCACCTTAGGCTCTCTTTGCAAGTGCTGTGTTTAAAATGCTGGTGCACAGTGCAGACTTAAATACATTTTTGAAACAGCTTTAGATTTTACTAGAAGCAGTTTTGCTAACATGTGTATCACAAAAATGCTTTTATTCAAAACTGAAATTCATCCATGTGGATTCCAATTCTGGCTGGAATGGGCCAGATTAGCAAAAATTCCTCAGCATGGAAAGAAATCACACAAAAACGTAATTTCCCCCTGAGCATTATAGTGTCTCTCTACATCCAGAGTGCTGCGTAGCAAGATAAACAGCTCTCAAACTAAAATTTGCCTTTATAAAATTGTTTAAAGGGACAGTCTACTTTAAAATTGTTATTGTTTAAAAAGATAGATAATCCCTTTTTTTATCCATTCCCCAGTTTTGCATAACTAACACTGTCATATTAACCCTTTCACTACTAAACCTTTTTTTCACCCCAGTGCTGAGCCAATTTTGAGCTTTTTTGCTACCTACATTTAAACCCTATTGTAAGTCATATTTCAGTGAGTGACCTACAGTCCCACGCATTATATATTGTTTTTATTTTGTAGGCCCAGCAGATTCATAATATACCATTAGTACATTTATAATTCATGGCATATAAGAAAGCGGCAAAATCTGTAAAAAAAAAATTATATTTTTTTCTTAGATTTTAGTAAATAATGCTGAAAATTGCCAAGTGACCGCAGCTGCTACAATGATCACCTTACTAAATTGTCATCATGGGTAGCCACATGTGAAATAAAGCCCATACAGGTTTTAAGGGGGTTATAATATAGATTAGAGCTATTGTTCAGTACAGAAATAAAAGCACCTTTTTCTTGCAAGATGTTTAATGTTACTACAGTGATCACCTTCCTATACAGACAAAATGAAAATATTTTTTTGAGAAAGGGACTGGTCTACTAGAAATAAACTTTATTAGGGGTCTCTACGCATACCAGATTTTTTTGATTGCATATATAATGACCAAGCAAATCCATTTTCTTTTGCTTTTTCTACTTTATTTTTAAAAGATCTGTTGTGGGGCACTGCTCCAAGACCATTTGAAAAAAATGGGTGATACTCTTTTAAATGAGGGGTCTTGGAGGTTTGCAGCTGCTATGGGAGCAAAGATCAAGAGGTTTGAAGAACCTCCCCATCCAGCTCCATTGCGCTACACTTAGCTTCCTGGTTCTGCCTCATTTGTGACATCACCATGCACTGCCATGAAGCCTGGGAGTGTCGCTCACTAAGCCACCATGAACCCCGACCTGTACTGAGGGGGATCACTGAAAACAGCATTTGATCGGTGATCGTCCTGCATGACAAGAAGGGCTTGTCATGCACCTACAGGTAGCGATGTGCATGACGAGAACGCCTCATCATTATTGAAGGGGTTAATTTACTTTTTACCTGTGTGATGACCTGTATCTAAGCACCAGCAGACTGCCCCTTATCTCCGTGCTTTTTTTTTAGCTTTTTACAATCTTGCATTTTAGCCAAACAGTGCTAATTCTTGTATAACCATTATCATTCTCCACGGGAGTGAGCACAACGTTATCTATATGGCTCACATAAACTAGCACTGTCTGGCTGTAGTGCAAGATTGTAAAAACATAAAAAGCATTGAGATAAGGGGTAGCCTGCAGGGACTTAGAAACAGGCTATCTTAGAGGTTATAAAGTATATTATAATAACAATGTTGGTTATGCAAAGCTGGGGAATGGGCAGTAAAAGTGTTATATAAGGGACATTGCAGTGCTGATATGACATCTTAGATAATCTCACCAGACCAGAGAGCTTTAGATCACCAGGCCCTACGGGGGAAATCCCTCAGAGGAACTATGCTACATTTAGTTAGGATACTAAATCTAAAGAAGTATACAGTATGAACCATAGCATAACAAACTAAACATAATGTTATGTCTCTATTTTATAAACTCCTAATTTCCACATTAAAAAAGAAATCACATATATTTGCTGCATAATGTGCAATCTATAGGCTGCATCAATGAATGCAGCAGAATGCACGTTTGGTGGATCTAAGTCAGGGGTGTCCAAACTTTGCTCTCCAGAGGTTTTGGAACTACATTTCCCATGATGCTCAGCTAGATAAAATGCTGGCTGAGCATCATCGGAAATGTAGTTCCAAAACCTCTGGAGAGCAAAGTTTGGACACCCCTGATCTAAGTGAACATGTAAAAGCTTCTAGACATATTGCATACAGCCTACAGGTGTAGCAATTTACAGCAGATATCACATAAATTAGAAAAGAATACTTATTTTTCTATAGAGGATCCATTACAGAAATAGTTGTAGTATTATACAAATTTGAGGAAATAATGCCAAAGTCATTCCGACCATGTATTAAAATGGGCTTTTTTTTTTTTGGAACATACACCCATAAATAATACACTTTCCAACCTATAAACTGATAACTGCTGAAATATTTGATAAGATTAGAAACTGCATTTACCTTTTGGAGGCAGAGGTGTAAACTGAATATTCTGGGACAGCCGAAATAAGTTGTTTCGTTCAATAGCTGCAAAGAATTGACAAGAAGAAATATTATATATCTACTACATTTTCAAAAAAATGATTCCCCATTGACTTATCTAAACTGTTTTTCTGACATGTATTTTTATCTAGTATTGGCTTCACAGACTTATACTTATAATATATATGTTTTATATGTGTGTATATATATATGATACTGTTAGAACAGTTGAATAATGAGCTGTAATTAAAGGGACATTCTACTTTTTTAATGTTTAAAAAGATAAATAGCAACTTTACTACCCATTCCCCAGCTTTGCGCAACCAACATTGTTATATTAATGTACTTTATAACTTCTAAGGGACCCATTTATTAAGCTCCGGATGGAGCTTGAGGGCCCGTGTTTCTGGCAAGCCTGCAGGCTCGCCAGAAACACCAGTTACGAAGCAGCGGTCTAAAGACCGCTGCTCCATAACCTGTCCGCCTGCTCTGAGCAGACGGACAGACATTGCTGCAATTCAACCCAATCGAGTACAATCAGGTTGATCGACATCCCCCTGCTGGCGGCCGATTGGCCGTGAATCTGCAGGGGTCAGCATTGCGTATTGCTCTCCACATTCAGCGAGGTCTTTCGGACCTGATCCACACTGTCGGATCAGGTCCAACAGACCGTTGTTAATTATGCCCTTAATCTCTGCCTGTTTCTAAGCCTCTGCAGGCCACCTCTTATCTCAATGCATTTTATTAACTTTTCACAATCAGACAGTGCTAGTTGATATGTGTCATATAGATAACATTGTGCTCACTCCCGTGTAGTTATGCAGGAACAGCACTAATTGGCTGAAATGCAAGGCTTAGATACAATGTAATCACAGAGGTAAAAAATATATTAATATAACAGTGTTGGTTATGCAACATTGGGGAATGGTTAATAAAGGGATTATCTATCATTTTAAACAATAAAAATATTCAAGTAGACAGTCCCTTAAATATAAGGCTTTAATGCAAATAAATCACTTTTTTCCGTAGTGTAGCTGCCCCCCCCCTAATTTCCCTACCCCCCCCACCCCCTCCCAGGTCACTTTCCTAACTATTATCTCCCTCCCCCTCCTGCCCCTCTCACACCCCCTCCCTCCCCCTCCTGCCTCCTCCAGCGATAGGCCGACCACCTGCCGATGCAGAGAGGGCCACAGAGTGCTGCAATACCCTGAAAGTGGCTGGAAGCGAACACGATTGCTTCCAGCGCTTGAAACCCCAGAGGACTTGCCAGGCACGTCCTTGGTTGTTAACAACCGTTTTTTTAGGATGTGTCTAGCACGTCCTCGGTCGCTAAGGGGTTAAAAATCGGAGGTGTTGAGAAGGATAGTTAAAGGGACACTCAGGTTAAATTAAATTATCATGATTCAGATACAGCATGTAATTTTAAACAACTTTCCAATTTACGTCCATTAAAAAAAATGTGCACAGTCTTTTATATTTACAATTTTTGAGTCACCAGATCCTACTGAGCATGTGCAAGAATTCACAGACTATACGTATATGCATTTGTGATTGGCTGGTTGCTATCACATGGTACAAGGGGAGTGGAAATATACATAACTTTGAAATTTGTTATAAAAAAATCTACTACTCATTTGAAGTTCAGACTGTGCTATTGCATTGTCTTGTTATCTTGCATTTGTTGATTATGCAAATCTAATGTGTTGACTGGTCCTTTAAGAGCAAGAAGAGAATGATGATAATTATTTAAAAAATCTCCAGGTCTGCTATGACCTTCCATGACTGTCACCACTCTCTGCGCTCTCTATGTTCAACAACTTCTTTTTTATATCCAGCTGTTGTCTTCCCCAGAACCTCTAGTTGATGTTTTTAACTGCTATGAACTTTTATTTGTAGGTAGTATTATTTATTCATATAAACATATGCAAAGAGGGATTGCAGTAGTGGGTGTGGTGTGGGTGGGATTAGAAGTGGTGAGTAACATTTTGTCCTGGCTAGTAGCTTAGGGGTTGAAATTTTGAGCCCTGGTAGCACACATGATAATTGATGGATCAAATTGCAGTTTTCTGCAGTTATAGGTAATTGTTTTTTCACAAAATCTAGCCCTGTACAATATTTATCCAAGTATATGACTTACCAATGTAGCGATGTATGCTATTATTATATTATTATATATTATTGATGCATTATGATGTATTCCAGAATTGTGTTTATCCTATGATTATTATATTTGGTAAGAACAAGAAAAGTCTCAAGACGTCTTACCTGAGTAGTAAAAAGTGTTGTCCATGGATGGTATGAAATGAGAGCCAAAGGCTGAAAAATTAAGAAAAAGATACTATGTTGCTTATAATAATAATAAAAATATATATACTTATAAGAAAATTGAAAGTGAAAACCAAAAATTCTTCCCATTTAAAGGGACATGAAACTCAATTTCTTTCTTTCATGATTTAAATGTATTTCTATTATCTGTTGTATCAATCTTGTTGTATCCTTTGTTGAAAGGTATACTTAGGTAGGCTCAAAAGCTGCTGATTGGCGGGTGCACATATATGCTTCTTGTCATTGGCTTTTAGCTAGCTCCCAGTAGTGCATTAGTGCTCTTTAAACAAAGGATACCAAGATAATCAAGCAAATTAGATAATAAAAGTAAATTTTAAAGTTTTTAAATTTGTATAATCTATGTGAACCATCATAACTTTGGGGAAATGTGTCTGAGGACACTTATGGCATTCAGAATCCACATGCAGGTTACTGATGTGAGACCAGCTTGATTCAATCCCTGAAGCCAATGTTTCTGTTCATATAAAGAATATGATTTCTGACTTATACACCTGCAACAACATGTAAAGAACTGTTTTTCTGGGCTGTAGTTGAAGACCTAATCTTCTGTCTAAACTGAATTCAATCCAGAAAGCCACTACTGCACTGCACTATCTACAGGGTGGTTGCTTGTGGTCCACAACAAATGCTTGTTGGACATGTGAAGATTTATTCTGATTTATGCTGGGCATTGGATGTGTTGGTACCATCATGTTTTTTTAGCTATTGTGTAGAGGGATGCAAATCATACCACTCACCCGCTTTTGGGGACCTGACATTTGGGATGACTTCTATGAAAATTTCTGCCTATGAGGAGACACCAGTAGAGGAAATAAATAGACTAAGTTTGACTGTCTTGTTTTGAAACCAATTGTCTAAATGTTTATTATTCTTTGTTAACCTTGTGTGCCGATAGTGATGTTCTGTTATTGCCTAGATGGACCTTTGTTTGATTGCTTTGGACTAATTTATTAACTTTTTTGTCTATTTATAGCCAAATGTTAATAAATAAGGTACACCATTGATTCAGCTGGACACCTTTTATGTATGTTTATGTATGTTATTTCTTTCAGAAAGTGGTGAGAGTCCATGAGCTATTAGTCTTGGGATTCAACTCCTGGACACTAGGAGGAGGCAAAGATTCCCAAAACTCCCAAGAGCACTTAATACCTCCTTCCTCTTTGGTATGCCAGTCATATCTTTGCCTCCACAGGAGGAAGGTAAGGAATTGAGGTGCTCCAGATTTTTCATTGAGAAGGACCGATTTGAGGACCATTTTCCTCCCCAGAGAGCTGCTAGAGGGGGGGAGAAGGGAGATTTGAGTATTGTATAGTGACACAGTTACTCCCAGTGAGAAGTTACTGATAAGTCTAGCACAGATGTCACGAGGATCGATCCCTTAGCCTTCTCATGTTGGGTCATCAATACATTCCTTACATAGATCCTCTGCTGTGACATACACAGCACTGGATGGGCTTTCTAATAGATGCAGTATGTCTGCAGCTGGTAAGCACAGTAGAGTGGGTGCAAGTAAGGTAAGGACACAGTACATTAACACTCATGTAGCCCACAGGCTATTAGCAGGTACACTTGCATTAATGTGCATCATAGCCAGGGGAAATTTTACTACACTTTATATTTATTTATTGTTTAGATGTTACTTCAGAGACAGGCTGTTAGACTAGAAGTTTTCACTTAGTATGTGTCCACTTTTTTATTTTATCTTTGGAGCTTGCAAGCCCTGAGTGGTGAAATGCATTGATTGTGTTAAGGTGATTCTTTTTCCGGTCACCCCTGTAGAGCTCTGCATATTTGGGAGCTGAGGGGTTATGGCTCATAAAAAACAAGTCTTTGGATTGCTTTTGAGAGTATAGGTACTTATTGGGTTAAGGTGATTACCCTCTGAATACCTCTGTGGAGCTCTGAATGTTTGGGAGCTGATAGATTGCAACTCATACTCTGAGCTGGCAAATTACTCTTGAGAGACTCAGAGGCCAAAACCTAAAAACAATAGTGATAAACACCTATACGAGGAGTTCAATCCACGTGGGAAACACTCCCCCTAATTGAGTAAGGCATTAGCCAACCAGAGGAAACACAGGAGGAGTGAAGTCACTGTGTTAGGGTGATTGTAAGGAATACTGACTGGTTACATATACAGTATACTATCTAAAGAGCCTGTATAAGAAATTACAAACTAGGGTGCTTCCTAGGAAGGATTGTGTGAAGTATCACCCATGATTATCTATTGTATCTGGATAAGTGGGGTATCTTAAAGTGACATAAAACCAAAAAGTTTTCTTCTGTGATTCAGATAGAGCATGCAATGTAAAACATCTTTCTAATTTACTTCAGGAGCGTGCCTGTGTTTGGAGCACTATTTAACAGCGGTTTTGCAACAATGTTATTGATTTGCCAGAGCACTAGATGGCAGCGCTATTTTCTGCCATATAGTGCTCCAGACACCTACTTAGGTATCTCTTCAACAAAGAATAATATTGGAACAAAGCAAATTTTTTAAATTGTATGCTCTGTAAAAAAATCACAGACCTGGATGATTTAACTCCTCAAGCCTTAAGGTGGGGAGAGGGTAAGTAGCAGTAATCTTAAATAGGGCTCCAACACAACCCTTAATAAAAAAAAAATACACAATACAATCTAAAGGAGTAACAATTAAACAATTAATAGACCACTAAAGTAAAAACTATCATGATTCAGATAGAGCACACAATTTTAAACAAGATAGGAATACCATAGGCAAAGTCGGCTATTTAAAATGCCAAAATAATGGTAAAGGAGCTATTTGTAAACAGTATTATAAAAGATAGAACAGCGCCTAGATCTGTTTACTTGCTACACTATAAAGGACCCCGTAATAAGGTCCTAGAGAGTTAGACAATGCGAAAAGATTATAGGAGAGCCTAAGAGGCTAAGGTAAACTACAGGTTCCTTATACAATATCAGGTTCCTTGAAGAATATCACCAATATTCTAAGGTGTATAAAAAGCTAAGGTATAATCGAATAAGTACAAAAATACGTAAAAACTTCTTTTAATAACAGAAATCAGATTTTTAAAATTACAAAGTCTCCAAGTGTGACTGGATACTAACAATATTCCAGCAATGTTACAGAACTAGAACTACGTCTTAATATGATAAACCAGATATGGCTGATAATGAAGTTTACACAAGAAACACAGAGATCGGTGTGAGCCCCAATGTTGTGAGTGTGTGTGTATTAATATTATCAAGCTGGTCAATGTGGTCTCCTATTGAATAACACAAAGGAACTAGATATGTAATGATATCACAACTGGTTAACTACAACTCAGTGAATTACTAAATCACAACAAACAGAAAAAAAGTTAAATAAAAAAAATATATATAAGATGTGTACTTTCAGTGTACGGTGACAGTGAAGTAAATAAAAAATCAATCATATACACACACAAAGAGCTAAATCTTAAATTGCTAAGAGTGGATCAAATAGAGAGACAACAAAGTGAAAAAAGCATATGCATAGTACCTTGGGAAAAATATTAACAACACGATCGAATACCGGTATGATCTGTTGGAAAATTACCAATTAAGGTGAAAATTATTTGTCAACATAAAAATGTGTGTCAAAAAACAAAAAAGTTTCAATAGATAACCAGAGCAGTACTTTGGCTTTGTTATCTAAGAGTAAGGTATTGGTCTTATATAACAATAATTGTATCCTAAAACATATTCTCGGTTATGCTAAACCTTGTGGATAAAAACACAATAATTATCTAACAATCATAAAATCAACTGAGTGAGAATAAACATAGTCCAATGTCCAGTATGGAAATAATCCGGGTAAAGGCCAAATGGTGTAGATAAAAAACAGATGTTTGAATCCAATGGTCTTCAAAAACCTGTGAAAAAAGATATAAACTGCACTAAACAATGGTCTTAAGGGAACTGAGTCTACTGGTAATCAACTCACCCAAATAGCCTTGGTCCTGGTCGTATATGGTCACTACTGTCTTGAAAAAGGCCCCACTACAGGGCCGAAACGCGTAGACAATTGGAGAGATTTGTGAGGCTCATATACTGTTAGTATCCAGTCACACTTGGAGATACATTGATCTAAACTTTGTAATTTTAAAAATCTGATTTCTGTTATTAAAAGAAGTTTTTACGTATTTTTGTACTTATTGGATTATACCTTAGCTTTTTATACACCTTAGAATATTGGTGATATTGTTCAAGGAACCTGATATTGTATAAGGAACCTGTAGTTTACCTTAGCCTCTTAGGCGCTCCTATAAGCTATTTGTAAACAATTTAATATTCTCGAGCAGGTAAAATTGATTACTGGGAACAACTTAAAGGGGAGAAAAAATTAGGGTAAACTGTCCATTTAAGTCAATATAGTCAGCAATATGGGGTTGGTTTCTTTGCTTGGAGCATAGTTATACTACTGCACCAATAAATCAACTTTATAGAAAGTGTATTCTACTTACCTTAGTGTTATGTAGAGCACCACAAGATTATTTCTGATGACAGAAGACTTAAAAGCCTTAGATGGTTGACTGTGTACAAAGCTACTCAGGCAAACACAACAGGCCTTGGTATGTTCCCTGCTACTACACAATGAGTCTACACTGTGCAGTTAATGTTAATATGAGCCAATGTGCAGCATTGGAAAAACAAAGAATGCAAGCGAGAGAAAATGTGAACCTGATAAAAAGCTCTGTCGAAGTGGATGTCAGGCATGTGTTTGCTGAGGTATGTCTGAATATTGTAGTCTCTTCTCTTTGTCCTAATCCACAAAATTATGCACGCTCCTACATAATTTAGATGAAGTAAGAGCATTAAAATTACAGTACAAGCTACAAAGATTTTAGAAATTTCTCTAATTTGTTTATTTCTTTCTTGGGTCCACGCAAAGGCCAGAAGACACAGCAGTTATTTTAGCTTCTTGGCTAAAACTCTTGATTCACAAGGCTTGCTTGGAGGTGGGAAAGACTCCCCAAAAGATGAATTACAGCCCATTCTACTAGATCAGTTTCCACTTCCTGGGCTTTTAAAAATGAGGCTTCTGTTAAACAAATGTGTAAGGCAACAACATGATCACCCTAATATGCTTCTGCTAAATTTTACTACTTTGATGTGTTTGCTTCTTCTGAAGCAGCTTTTGGAAGGAAAGTCCTTCAGACTAACAATATTTGATGCCGTCCAAATTACTTGTGGACTCCACAGCTTGGGTATTAGTTCCCAGGAGTAATGGCTCATAGACTCTCACCACCTTATGAAAGAAAACAAAATGTATGCTTACCTGATAAATTAATTTCTTTCATGGTGATGAGAGTACACGAGTCCCACCCAATTTCTTTAAATTTAGCTATTTTATTCTGACAGCAGATCTATTTTGCACCTAATTTTGCCTGCTTTGTCCTTTCCTACCTTTCTACTTCTCCTTGCTTTACTTCACACTGGCATACCAGAGAGGTGGAAGGGATTAAGTGCTCTTGGAGTTTTCAGAATCTTTGCCTTATCCTAGTGGCCAGTTGATTCCCAGGAGTAATGGCTTGTGGATTCTTACCACCATGAAATTAATGAAGTTATAAGGTAAGCACAATTTGTTTTTAACATTTTTCATATTTTACACATGTGGGTAGTGTTTTGTATTGGCTATACTTTTTGGTCAATGGCCTGGGACCTTGTGTCTGGCTCTATAAAGGACCAGATTACAAGTGGAGCAAGTAGCACAATGATGGGCAGCATTTTTAAATATATGTATAACTCCCCACTCCCACCAACTCTAAACACAAAAAACTGCCTAGTACAGTTTTAAATTAAAAAAAATGTTACTTTTTTTTATTATTAATAACTATAATGCCCTCTATTTTGAGAGCATTTGTGGCACTTTTAGAAAATTAACCAGAGATCTAATCTCTGCAGGGGCATATTATGGCCTAGTGCAGCAGATTTGGGGGGGCGGCAGATTTGGGGGAGGCAAAAAGTGCGGCATATTCCCTCCTAAACAGCACTGGGCTGGTGCTGCCTACAGGTTTTTTTTGCTGTATTTTTTATTTTAAAAAATTGTGATTGAGCAGCGTATTGTGTAATCCGTGGCATGCTTACCGCTAGCAGTTCAGTTTATTTTCAGTGCTGGGCTGGCTACCCGTCCCAATCCCCTGTCTCTAAAAGCCTGCATGCAGTACACTGAGCGCTACAGCGTGTGGGCTTTTAGAGACCTGGGGCGAGCGTTGACATGTGGGCAGGGGGCGTGTTAATCAGTCGGCACTGGCAAAGATGAAAAAAGTCGGGATAGACTGCAGAGGAAGCAGTGGTGGCAATACTTTCTGACCCACAGGTAAGATTGGCTACCCAATGTACTTTCACTAACAGTTGCAGCTGGGGTAGCGCTGAAAGTGCAGGGAAAATAATTTTGAGGGTTGGGGCAGCGTGTAATCAATTTTAATTTACTTTTCTTAGTGAATTATAGATGCTTTAATTGCCGCGTGCACACAGTAAACTGCTACAACCAGCAGTTGTGCTCAGCGGTCTGCACTTCACAGTACATTTTAAAAGTCACATTGCCATTCTCCATACTAAACAGAATGTACAAAAACTATTTGGAGCAATTTAAATATCCTTAAACCAGGGGCATGATCAAATATACGACGCAGGTTTCGGCGCAATCGTGGGAACCTGCGCCATCCGTAATTTCACCTCGCACATCAGGGTATTACATAAACTCCGCCGGCAGTTCATAAAGTGCCTTAAGTCTGATAAACTAGCGATGTCCAGAAATGAGCATAAATACAATTTTCTGGAGTCGCCGGCGCCTAAGAAAAGTAAAGAAAATAACAAATCTCCCGTAAAAGTCTAACACGCCTCCCAAAAATAAGCCCGACACGTAAAACCCCTATATCCGCAATACCCCCCTCTCATTACTAATATTAAATGTATTAACCCCTAGACTTACAACCCCCCACAATGCAATATGCCTATTTAAACTATTAACCCCTATATCCGCCATCAAACCCGCAAGTAATAACGAAACTATTAACCCCTAATCCGCCATTAACCCACAACGCAATAAACCTAATCAAGTATTAACCCCTAAACCGCCAAAGCCCACAACGCAATAAACCTAACCCCTAACCTAACCTAACCCCCCCAAATAATCTAAAATTACCTAATTTACAAAATACTAAAGTTACTATTAAATATAAAAAAATTAACACTACTTTTAAAAATACAAATAAACTAAGTATAAATTAAAGGGGCAGTCTAATCAAAATTCAGGAGTAGACTGTCCCTTTAAGCAAGAATTACAGAAAATAAAAAAATCTAAGATTACAGAAAATAATAAATAAAATTACAAGATTTTAAATAAATTACACCTAATCCCTATGAAAATAAAAAAGCCCCCCCAAAATAAAAACACCCCCTAATCTAATAAACTACCAGTAGCCCTTAAAAGGACTTTTTTGCAGGGCATTCAGTTCCAGAGTCGCCGGTCTTCAGTTCCAGAGTCGCCGGTCTTCAACTCCGCCCTCCGCTCCACACCGGCTGCTTCCTGGAAGAAGAAAGAAGAGGTCGCCGCTTGGAAGAAGACTTCACCGCCTGGAACAGGACCTTCTCCGCTGAACTTCAGGACAGGTGAGGACCACTTGGGGGTTAGACTTAGGGTTTTTAAGGGGTTTTTGGAGGGATTTATTTTATTTAGATAGGGTGGGCAGCAAAAGAGCTGAATGCCCTTTTAAGGGCAATGCCCAACAAATGCCCTTTTCAGGGCAATGGGTAGTTTAGCGTTTTTAGTGTTAGTTTTTTTTTGGGGGGGGTTTATTACTGGTAGTGAGGCTGTGTGTATTTTTTTGGCAAAAGAGCTGATTATCTTGGGGCAATGCCCTGCAAAAAGTCCTTTTAAGGGCTACTGGTAATTTATTAGATTAGGGGGTGTTTTTATTTTGGGGGGGCTTTTTTATTTTCATAGGGTTTAGGTGTAATTTATTTAAAATTTTGTAATTTTATTTATTATTTTCTGTAATCTTAGATTTTTTTATTTTCTGTAATTCTTGCTTAAAGGGACAGTCTACTCCTGAATTTTGATTAGACTGCCCGTTTAATTTATACTTAGTTTATTTGTATTTTAAAAGTAGTGTTCATTTTTTTATATTTAATAGTAACTTTATTATTTTGTAAATTAGGTAATTTTAGTTTATTTAGGGGGTGTTAGGTTAGGGGGGGTTAGGTTAGGGGTTAGGTTTATTGCGTTGTGGGCTATGGCGGTTTAGATGTTAATACTTGATTAGGTTTATTGCGTTGTGGGCTATGGCGGTTTAGGGGTTAATAGACTTTATTAGTTATTGCGGTGGGGGATTGCGGTTGACAGGTAGATAGACATTGCGCATGCGTTAGGTGTTAGTTTATTTTTGCAGGCATTTTCGGGAGTTACGGTGCTCCCATACTCAGCGCAAGGCTTGCTGCGGCTACCTTTTATGGCGAGGTAAAAATGGAGTAAGATTTCACCATTTTCGCCATGTAAGTCCTTGCGCTGGATATTGGATACCGATTTGCGACGCAGTTCTATGTTAGCCTATGGGAGTAATGATTGCGGGCGACGGGTGAAATATATGCGCGTAACTTGTATGCTACCCCGTATATGTAATACCAAAATCGCATAAAATCTGGCGGCGGAGGATTTTGCGGGCGGCGCTGCATATGTAATGGAGGCCCAGACTGTCATTGACTGACCAAGCCAGCATCTCCTATATCACCACCGTATTTGTTTGATCTTTTTGACTTATTATAGCAAATATTTATTGACATTACTTGGGATTGTCAGAGGACTGGCTTTGACAAATGAACTATTTGGTTTCCCAATACATTGCTATATAGTTTTGTCTGGTAGAAAGTAAGTTATATATTGTGCTGAATAGTTTCTATGTTAAAAACATACACAGTTAGTTAGTACACTCTCTATATATTAATATGCATTTTAGAGAGGGTACATTATGCACTTTATTTCAAATACTAAAGTAAAATAGAGAGTGAGTTAATTGATTGACATAAATAACTGCCTTGTTTCACTATGCACAGGGAAGGAATAGATAGAACTGCATTTCAGCAGGAAGATAGGTCCTTTACATTTCTGCCATTATCCATCTCTTTCAAACTACAAAAAAACTTACTGTAAAATAAAAAAAAGTCTTTAGGTCTGCAAAAAATGTGTCTAATGAAAAGGGTAGACCTTACCTGAACTGATTTGTTTGCAGGGCATGCTGTAAGATGTCATTCCCAGTGTACCTTGTACAAGCTAAACAGTACAGGAAGTTGGGACATGTGCATATGTTGCTTACAGAGCTGCAATAGGATTCCCTAAACGTATGTTTCTGATTTATGCAGGTGTGCCCTATTCCCATTTTGTCAGCAGTACTCTGTATGTACCTGTGTGTATTTGTCTATGTTTGTGTGTTTTTATGTGTGTGTGTGTGTACCCCTGTGTGTGTGTTTGTATGTTGTATGTTGTCTGTGAGTGCACCTGTGTATGTATGTATCTATGTGCATTAGTTATTTTCTCACTCTGCATATGCATTTAGGTTTAAATCAACCCACCTGAGTGAATGCAAGCCCTACTACTTAAAAAGAAATCTTTTTTTTTTTTTTTACACACTGACCAAAAAATATTATGGCTAAAAAAAGCCTAAAACCTGGGGGGTGGGGAAGCAGAATTTTGAGTGCCTAGGGCAGCACAAAACCTAAATACGCCACTGAATCTCTTGTTAATTTTCAGAGTGCTAATTGCTACCGCAAGCTTGCAATAGCAATAACCAGACACTTGTAATGGCTGGATAGTTATTGTAATCTATCCCAATATTGGTTTACTGATCCCCTATGTAAATGTTCAGAGCTCTTCAGAGTTGGCCTCTGTTGAAAAGGAAGTCTCATCTCCATTTTCAATCAATTTTACTGCAGTGGCCTATATCAATAGTAAGGGGGGAACTCACAGTTCCCTAGCCATGAGAGAAATTTCTCAAATCTTTCATGGGCAGAAACCAATTGCTGTCTGATTTCTGTGGTTAATATTCAAGGAGTGAACAACTGGCACCTGTCTCTGTATCCATGGAAATAGTCTCTCCATCAGGATGTTTTCAATCAGATTGCGGGTCTTTGGAGGCTCCCAGAAATAGATCTGATGGTCTCTTGGTTACATAAAAAACTTCCCAGGTACTTTGCGAGGTCCAGGATGTGTTGTGGATGCTCTAGTAGCTCATTGATCCTTTCAGCTTGCCTATCTGTTTCCTCCTCTGGTTCTCCTTCCCAGAGTAATTTGCGAGATTAAGCAAGTGGAGGCATCAGTAATTCTAATTGCTCCTGCTTGGCCTCGCAGGGTTTGGTATGCAGATTTTGCGCAAATGTCCAGTTGCCCTCCATGGCCTCTTTGGCCAGACCTTCTGTCTCAAGGTCCCTTTTTCCATCCAGATCTCAAGTCTCTAAGCTTGATGGCATAGAGACTGAATGGTTAGTTCTTAGGCAGAGGTTTTTTTTTTTAGATCCTGTGATTGAGATTCTGATCCAAGGAAGATTTATCATAAGGTCTGGAAGACCTTTATATCCTGGTGTATTGGTTATGGCTTTTCCTGGCATTCATTTAGAATTCCTAGGATTTTGCATTTCTTACAGGAGGGTTTGGATAAGAGCTAATCTGCCAGTTTTTTGAAAGGTCACATTGGTGACAATACATAAAACACCTCTTTTCCTTTTCACCATTATACCTAGACTGATACTAGCATGTCTAATATGAGGATTTCTCAAGCAGGGAAGCTGTCCACCTGCAATCACACTTGGAAAACGTAAAGACTGCAGAGCAGCTCCTTTGTTCAATCCTGCTTTCTGCCTTTGGGCAACTAATTGTGTGAGAGCAGGGCCTGTTAATCACCCAGAACAAGCAAGTTTGAGGTGTTTTATGACAGGATAAGAAGCAGAGACCATTTCTTAATTTTTAATGTTGCTGTAATATTATACGCTTAGCCTTTCCCTTTAAATCCAGCTCCTTCCTCATCCATGAGACCGCTACTTATACCAGCCTTTTCCTTTCACTAACTGCTTGAATTATAGCAATGCCTATGTGGTGAAGAGGGTCACTATACTTTCTCTTACCTTACGATACCTAAGAACTCCTGAGAATCCGCAGAGTCCCTCTTTGTCTGGCTGCTGCATGTTCGGATCTCCACTCCTATCTACAACCTGCTCAAAATCTACCTTCTCTACAGATCGCTAATACTGTTAGCCTTCAGGCTCTCTTCCGGGCTGAGCCATTCTCTCTCACACTCCTCCTCCAAGCTTCATTTCCAGAAGTCTCCAGAATCATCTGTTGAATTGCTACTATCGGTAGCGGGGAAGGCTGATATCTAAAGCGCTCTCTTTTATAGGTAAAAGGACTGGGAAGACTGGGAAGCAAATACCTGCCAGAGTTCTCTGAAAGTGTTCCTGACAATCTGCAGACCACAAGTCATCTCTCCTGGGTCTTCCGGTACCTTCAGGTACATTTTATACTCTTCCTTCTCTTGGCAAGAATAGGACATTATATCATCTGCCTGTAGTATTTATCTGATTGCCATATTACAGAAGTATATTTTACTTTTTCAGTATATTCCTATTCCTTGGGTTATGCTGTGTTTTCTACCTGATAAATGCTATGTATACTAGTACTGTACAGATCTTTATGTCTGTTCAAGATCTGACAGATGCTATTAGCAACATTCACAACTCTTCACGTGTTATCAAGTATCAAGTTGAATAAGATACTTTGATCATCTACTAATTTTTTCTCAACTACATAGATACTGAATAGAGCAAAACTTTATTCAAGTATTACAGTTACAGATTCACTATTGCAAGCCTGAATTGCAAATTCTTAGAAGCTGTGAATGCATCTTGATATATACCCTACAATAGATCACATTAACTTGCAGTAGAGTACTGCCAAATTTAGGCCAGGGGCCCAGTACAACTCACTCTTATTTTGGATAAGTGCCACTGTATATTGATAATCATGATCCTTGATACACTAATAAACACAACTCTCTGCACTATATGATAATGCAAAGCATCTATAGGCAAAGTACTTATACCCTGATAACATATGTGCTGCACAGTGTAATTAATACAGAGTACCTATACGCTGATTGCATTAGATATACAGTGCAGCATATTTGTTTTTAGTGTATAGGTACTAGGAGGCCTATCTATCAATGTGTCAACCGCAAATACGCCGGAATTCTGCATCGTAATTGTTGCGAGATTGAATTATCAAAGCCTCAAGACTGGCAAAAGTTGAAATTTGTTACTTAATATATGATACGCCGGTCTCAATCCGACGCAGATCTATGCTTACGTCATTACAGATGTTGCGAATACACATTCGGCTCTATCTGACACTTTTTCCCAGTTATCAAACTTCTAACAGGTACGCTCGCGTCTTTCCCGACCCAGTATACCTGGTTTTAAATCCGCCACCCTGGAGGCCGCGGATGCCATAGAAATCAATGGGAGTTTGAAAGCAGCGAAAGCTTATGTTCGATACTGCAAGACAAAGAAATATAACCCATTAATTTCTATGGTAGAAAACAAGTAACGTCTACACCTAACACCCTAACATAAACCCTGAGTCTAAACACCCCTAATCTGCCACCCCGACATCACCGCAACCTAAATAAAATGTATTAACCCCTATTCCACCGCTCCCCGACGCAACCTAAATAAAGTTATTAACCCTTAAACCTCTGGCCTCCCACATCACTACCACTAAATAAACCTAGTAACCCCTAAACCGTCAGCCCCCCACATTGCCAAAAACTAAATTAAGCTATTAACCCCTAAACCTAACAACCCCCTAACTTTAAAATAAAATTACAACATCCCTATCTTAATATAAATTAAATACTTACCTGTAGAATTAAAATAAACTATTTTAAACTATTAATTAACCTACCCTAACTATTATACTACAATTAAATAAAAAATACCAATTAAATAAACTAAATTACATATTAAAGAAACCTAACCCTACTCAAATTATTTAAATATACGATTAACCATTATTAAAAGTACTAAATTACAGAAAAAAACAAACACTAAATTACGAAAGATAAAAAAACCAAATTATCAAAAATAAAAAATAATTACACCTAATCTAATAGTGCTATCAAAATAAAAAAGCCCCCCCAAATAAAAAACCCCAAGCCTACAATAAACTACCAATGGCCCTTAAAAGTGCCTTTTGTGGGGCATTGCCCAAAGATATCAGCTTTTACCTGTAAAAAAAAAATACAAACACCCCCCCAACAGTAAAACCCACCACCCAACCAACCAACCCCCCCAAATAAAAAGCCTATCTAAAATAACCTAAGCTCCCCATTGCCCTGAAAAGAGCATTTGTATGGACATTGCCCTTAAAAGGGCATTTAGCTCTTTTACATGCCCAGACCCTAATCTAAAAATAAAACCCACCCAAAAAACCCTCAAAAAAACCTAACACTAACCCCTGACGATCCATTTACAGTTCTTGAAGTCCCACTTGAAGGATGCATCCAGCCGGAGAAGTCCTCATCCAGGCGGCAAGAAGTCTTTATCTGGACTGCCTCTTCTATCTTCATCCAGCCGGAGAAGTTCTCATCCAGGCGGCAAGAAGTCTTCAATCAGACGGCATCTTCTATCTTCATCCAACTGGCGCGGAGCGGGTCCATCCTGAAGACATCTGGCGCGGAGCATCCTCTTCATACGGTCGCCACCGTAAACTGGAACTTTAATGCAAGTGACGCCATCCAAGATTGCGTCCCTTGCATTCCGATTGGCTGAAAGATTTCAATCATCCAATATGATTAGAGCTGCTAAAATCTTATTGGCTTTTCCAATCAGCCAATAGGATTTGAGCAGCTCTCATTCTATTGGCTGTTCCAATCAGCCAATAGGATTTGAGCTCTCATTCTATTGGCTGATTGGAACAGCCAATAGGATGAGAGCTGCTCAAATCCTATTGCCTGAATGGAACAGCCAATAGGATTTTAGCAGCTCTAATCCTATTGGCTGATTGAAATCTTTCAGCTAATAGGAGTGCAAGGGACGCCATCTTGGCTGGCGTCACTTGCATTGAAGTTCCAGTTTACGGCAGCGACCATATGAAGAGGATGCTCCGTGCCAGATGTCTTCAGGATGGACCCGCTCTGCGCCAGATGGATGAAAATAGAAGATGCCGTCTGGATGAAGACTTCTTGCCGCCTGGATGAGGACTTCTCCGGCTGGATGAAGATGGAAGAGGCCGTCCGGATGAAGACTTCTTGCCGCCTATTTGAGGACTTCTCCGGCTGGATTGATCCTTCAAGCGGGACATAAAGAACTGTAAGTGGATCATCGGGGGTTAGTGTTAGGTTTTTTTAAGGGTTTTTTGGATGGGTTTTATTTTTAGATTAGGGTCTGGGCAATGTAAAAGAGCTGAATGCCCTTTTAAGGGCAATGCCCATACAAATGCCCTTTTTAGGGCAATGGGGAGCTTAGGTTATTTTAGATTTTATTTTAGGTTTTTTATTTGGGGGGTTGGTTGGTTGGGTGGTGGGTTTTACTGTTGGGGGGTGTTTGTATTTTTTTTTTACAGGTAAAAGAGCTATTATCTTTGGGGCAATGCCCCACAAAAGGCCCTTTTAAGGGCCATTGGTAGTTTATTTTAGGCTAGGGTTTTTTTATTTTGGGGGGCTTTTTATTTTGATAGGGCTATCAGATTATGTGTAATTCTTTTTTATTTTTGATCATTTGGTTTTTTATTTTTTGTAATTTAGTGTTTGTTTGTTTTTTGTAACTTAGTATTATTTTTTTCTGTAATTTAGTACTTTTAATAATGTTTAATTGTATATTTAAAAAACTTAAGTAGGGTTAGGTTTTTTTAATATGTAATTTAGTTTATTTAATTGGTAGTTTAATTCAATTGTAGGATAATAGTTAGGGTAGGTTAATTAATAGTTTAAATTAGTTTCTTATAACTCTACTGGTAAGTTTAAATTTATATGAAGATAGGGATGTTGTAATTTTAATTTATAGTTAGCGGGTTGTTAGGTATAGGGGTTAATAGCTTAATTTAGTTTATGGCGATGTGGGGGGCTGGCGGTTTAGGGGTTAATAGGTTTAGTTTGTGGTGGTGATGTGGGAGGCCAGAGGTTTAGGGGTTAATAACTTTATTTAGGTTGCAGCGATGTCGGGGAGCGGCAGGATAGGGGTTAATAATTTTATTTAGGTTGCGGCAATGACGGGGAGCGGCGGGATAGGGGTTAAACATTATAGTATTGTAACATCCTCTGTTCCTTTAAGACTCACTTACGTTTTTTTTCCATAAATACTAGAATTTCCCAGAATACTTTGCTTGGTATTCTGGGTACTTCCCACTTTTGTATCTAGCCGATCCTCATTCTATGTTTTTTTTTTAAAACTTTTTTTTATTGAATTTTTACAGGGGAACTTGGACAACGCCACATAGCATTATACAGTATCAAACATCATAAGGCAAGTTGTAGGCAGTAAAATGCAGTCTTAACAATATAATAGAGTCCACTTGGAGGCCAAAAAGTCTTTTCATGAACCATGTGGGGCGGCCAAGCCCTCTGCATTATTATAACATATAAACAAAACAACAAATAAAACAAAACACAACACAATCAAAAACAAGAAATAACCACTGGTATTGATTGATTTGAGGACCCAGCATTTTTAAGTATAACTGAGCGCATTGAGGGAAGGGAAGAGGTGGGAAACAATACGGGAGGTACAGACTGCACAACAACCAAGTTGCTTATTAACACATAAGTGGGATCCTTCCTGAAGGCATGTAGTGGTGTGCCTGTTCAGACCCTCCATATGGAACCATAGTGCTTGTGCTCTGCAATCAAGTAAATAATTGGGTGGCATACTGTCAGCCGTAAAGGTAAGCAATTCTAATACCATGTGACATATATAAATGTTTATGCAACGACGGATGGTCTTGGTCACAAACCTTGGGTCTAGTCAAGCAAGCTGTGATCCATTCATTGCGTCTGTCATGTGAAACGTTAGCTAAACCTGTTAAATCGTGTCAACCTCAGAACCCGTCAGGCACCAACGGCCATGGAGATTTTCGCTAAGCATAAACACTGTATGTTGGAAAGGACTTAGGAGTCTTTCCCGTATTCCTCTCGGTAAATACAGTATGTATGTTTGCCACTTGTTCAAAAATGTTTTAATTCTGACCTCGCGGTCTCCTTGTACATCTACCTGTTCTGTCAGGAGCTGCTGATACAGTACGTGAGTTAGTTTTTTGAAAGGAGGTTCTCTATTCTTGGCCCAATATTGTAACATTAATTTCCTGGCCATAAGTATGACTAGATTGAAAAACTTTTTATGTCTAGAGGGTATGTCAATGTCCTGAAAGAATAGTATGTTTGCTGCGGTTAGTGTTATATTGGTC
Organism: Bombina bombina; assembly: GCF_027579735.1. NCBI lineage: Eukaryota > Metazoa > Chordata > Amphibia > Anura > Bombinatoridae > Bombina > Bombina bombina. The sequence continues at coordinate 526,166,862 of NC_069504.1, forward strand.
TTAAGCACTATTGTCAACCAGAAATTAACTTTGCCCCAGAATCTCTGCATCTTAGGACAGTCCCAGACTAGATGTATCAGGTCAGGGGTGGGGGCCATGCATTTGGGACATATGTTTAACGCATCTGTAATCCATTTTGCTCTAAGTTTGGGCGTGTTGTATGCTTGATGTAGAAATTTTACCTGTGTTTCCCGTAGGTTCGAAGATAGGGTAGCTGCTCTAACAGCTTGTATGCTATGTGTGATGTGCTCTTGCGTAACTTCAGGGATTCTTTGTCCTTGCCATTTAGTCACAATGTCCTGCATTGTTTGTGTCTCATTGTGTGCTACAATTAGCTTATAGATAGGTGTGATGGAATGTATTCCCTGGGAGGCCAAATTACAAAGTGTGACAATTTTAGTCTGGGTCTTATCTAGCCATGGTAAGCCCTCAGACAGTAGGTTCTGGACATAATGTCGACTTTGGAAATAAGCGAATCTATGCGTGTTGGGGAGAGTGTATTGCGCTTGAAGATCTGAAAAAGGGAGTACCTGGTGTGTGGTGGGGTTAAGCAGTTGCACCACCATCTTTAGCCCCTGACGTTCCCAAAGCCTAAAAACAGCCGTTGTGTATCCTGGTATGAAGTCAGGATTGCCTTGTAGTGGTAAATATTTGCTGAATGTAAACTCCATACCCCATGTTTTGCAAAGTTTAGTCCAGGCCCTCAGCGGGTCCCTAAATAATATGTTTTGTTTTACGTGCTGGGGAAAGGTTGAAAGCCGGGTGTGTGGCAAAAAAGCAGGGTGTATTGGTGCTAGTAATTCATATTCTATGGGGTGACTAAAATGGTCTGAATGGGTCAGCCATCCCACTTTAATCTTGGTCAACGATGCCCAATTGTACCATCTAAGATTAGGGAGGCTAAGTCCACCCGAGCTGATTGGCATTGCCAGCTGGAGTCTACTTATTCTTGGTTTTCCTCTATTCCAAACAAACTTACCAAATAAAGTGGCTAAATTATTGAGGTCTCGTTTTGTGAGAAGGATAGGAAGCATCTGGAGGGGGTAAAGCAGCTGTCAGCCGTAAAGGACCAGCTCAGGATTCAACCCAACTGCTAGCGTGAAAAGTAAAAAACACACGCTAGCACACTGAGAAATATCCTGGACGTGACCCACTCAGGATTGAAGAAAGCAAATGTCCTTTTAAGAAGATAAATAAACTAAGTGAAATTCCTTTAGCAAGTGATAAAGCAAATGTCCCTTTAAGCAGGTTAGTAAATAAACAAAGATTCCTTTTAGCAGGTTTGGATAAAGCAAATGTCCCTTTAAGCAGGTTTAGTAAACAAACTGAGATTCCTTTTAGCAGGTTTGAATAAAGCAAATGTTCCTTTAAGCAGGTTAATGAACAAACAGTAATATCTTCCTCTTATTAGATTTGAATAAAGCAAATGTCCCTTTATGATGATTAGCAAACAAACAGATATTCCTTTTAGCAGGTTTAGATAAAGCAAATGTCCTTGTATGCAGGTTAGCAAACAAATAGAAAATCCTTTTAGCAGGTTTGAATAAAGCAAATGTCCCTTTAAGCAGGTTAATGAACAAACAGTAATATCTTCCTCTTATTAGATTTGAATAAAGCAAATGTCCCTTTATGATGATTAGCAAACAAACAGATATTCCTTTTAGCAGGTATAGATAAAACAAATGTCCTTGTATGCAGGTTAGCAAACAAATAGAAAATCATTTTAGCAGGTTTAAATAAAGCAAATGTTCCTGAATGCAGGTTAGTAAACAAACATAAAATCCTTTTTAGCAGGTTAAGCAAACTGGCAGAGAATATTCAGGCAAGGATTCAGGCAAGGGAGACATAAAAGAATTACTCACACAGGTCCGGTCCGGGAGGTAGGAAAGAGAAAAACAAACGGGCGCCAATTCAGATCTCCCGCCGAGATTTGAAGGCAGGGAGACTCTGACGTCAGGAGGAGAGCCAGATACCGCGTCACGTTGCTAGGCAACGTGACGTGATACAGAGGGGATCTGTGAGCCGCGGCGACACGGCAATGAGCGGATCCAATTCATGACAGCACCCCCCTCTCAAGGACCCCTCCGGGGGACAGGACCAGGCCTAGCAGGATAAGCTTTGTGAAAGGCCTTAATCAAAGCAGGGGCGTGAACATGCCGGGCTGGTTCCCAAGTCCGTTCCGTGACCGGATAACCCTTCCAATGGATGAGATAGTATAGTTTCTTGCCACGAAGTTTGGAATCCAGAATGTGAGCAATCTCAAACTCAGGCTGTCCCTGTACCAAGAGAGGCGGAGGTTTGGGCAGAGATTTAGAAAATCTATTAGATTTCACCGGTTTCAGGAGAGAAACATGGAACACAGGGTGAGCTTTGAGAGTCTTGGGAAGAGCAACTCGATATGCAGTAGAACAAACTTGACCCAGTATTCGGAAAGGACCCACATATCGAGGCCCCAATTTGATAGAAGGTTGTTTGAGATGAAGGTGACGAGTAGAAATCCACACCTTGTCTCCAGGACGAAAATTAGGAGCCTTCTTCCGTCTGCGATCAGCAAAAAACTTGTATCTTTTAGAAGCTTTGGAAAGAAGATCACGTATTTTACGCCAATGTCGAGTTAATCTCCGAGCAGTTTGATCAGAAGCAGGATTTTCAGAAGAGGAAGTATACAGAGGAAATGTTCTGGGTTGAAATCCATAAGCTGCAAAAAAGGGAGAAGACTGAAGAGATGAATTGTAACAAGCATTATGGGCCAACTCCGCTAAAGGAAGATAACGAGTCCAATTAGAATGATGATGGTCCACATAATGTCTAAGGTAAGTCTCCAGACATTGGTTTACTCTCTCGGTTTGGCCATTAGACTGTGGATGATGAGAGGTTGATAAAGAGATTGTAGTGCCAAAATGTTTGCAGAGCCATTTCCAGAACCGAGAAACAAATTGTACCCCTCTATCGGAGACGATGTCCAAAGGAAAACCATGTAATCTCACGATATGCAAAAGGAAAAGCTCAGAAAGTCCCTTGGCAGATGGAAGACCAGGCAAAGGAATGAAATGGGCAGACTTCGTAAACCTGTCGACCACCACTAAAATAGTGTTGTTTCCGGCAGAAAGAGGAAGGTCTGTAATAAAATCCATAGATAGATGGGTCCAAGGCTGGTGAGGAATGGGTAAAGGTTGAAGTAAACCAGAAGGGAGTTGACGAGGAGCTTTATTTGTAGCACATTGAGTGCAAACTGAGACATAATCTTTAACATCTTGAGAGAGAGTAGGCCACCAGACATACTGTTTAAGATTCAGAGTCGTGTTACTGACGCCAGGATGTCCAGAGAGAGGACTATCATGAGCCCAATGGAGAATCTTTGGACGGAGACGTTCAGGAACAAATAATAAACCGTCAGGAGATTTAAAGGAAGAAGGAAGATCCTTTTGAGCAGACTGTAACTCCTGTAAACAAGAGGTTGATAATTGAGCTATGACTTCTTGTGGATGAAGTATGGTACCAGATTCTGGAGTAGAGGTAGATTGAAACTGCCTGGATAAGGCATCCGCTTTTATATTCTTAGAACCAGGTATATAGGAAAGATTGTAATTAAAACATGAAAAGAATAAAGACCAACGAGCTTGTCTGGAATTCAATCGTTTGGCAGTTTGGAGATAAAGAAGATTTTTATGATCCGTGAGTATGGAAAATGGAAAGGTAGTACCCTCCAACCAATGCCTCCATTCGTCCAGAGCCATCTTGATGGCTAATAATTCCTTATTGCCAACGTCATAATTTAATTCAGAAGAAGTAAATTTCTTGGAAAAGAAACCTACAGGATGAATCTTACCCGTGTCAGGTATTCGTTGGGAAAGAACAGCCCCAGCAGCAACAGAAGAAGCATCCACTTCTAGGATAAATTGAAAATCCGGATTTGGGTGACGGAGTATGGGTGCAGAAGAAAAGGCCTTTTTGAGAGACTCAAAGGCCTTAATAGCCTCTGGGGACCACTTTTTACAATCTTGCCCCTTTCTAGTGAGTGACGTGAGAGGAGAAGTAATAGTAGCAAATCCTTTGATAAATTTCCTGTAATAATTGGCGAAGCCAAGAAACCGTTGTAGAGCCTTAAGAGAATCAGGTCTAGGCCAATCCAAAATGGAAGAAAGTTTATTCGGATCCATTTCAAATCCAGATTCAGATATTACATAACCCAAGAAGGGTATGGATTTTTGATGAAATGAACATTTCTCCAACTTGGCGAATAGATGATTGTCTCGTAACCGTTGCAAAACCTTCCTGACATGGTGTACATGATCTTGATAATTGTGGGAAAAAATTAAAATATCGTCAAGGTAGATAATGACGAAGGAGTTCAAAAAATCCCGAAAGATCTCATTCACGAAGTGTTGAAAAACAGCAGGGGCATTACACAGCCCAAAGGGCATAACCAGATATTCATAATGCCCAAATCGAGTGTTAAAGGCTGTCTTCCATTCGTCTCCTTTGCGCATGCGAATAAGGTTATAAGCACCACGAAGGTCCAGTTTGGTAAATATTGTAGCTCCTTGAAGATAAGTAAACAGTTCAGGAATAAGAGGCAGAGGGTAACTATTCTTGACTGTGATTTGATTCAAACCCCGATAATCAATACAAGGTCGCAGTCCTCCATCCTTTTTTCCCACAAAAAAGAAACCTGCCCCAAGAGGAGAAGAGGAAGGTCGAATAAAACCTCTAGCCAAACTATCTTGGATATATTCCTCTAAGGCAACATTCTCTGGCCTTGAGAGCGGATACGTCTTGCCACGAGGGTAGGTTGCCCCAGGAAGTAGACCAATGGGGCAATCAAAAGTACGATGTGGGGGAAGACGTTCTGCTTCTTTCTTGGAAAAAACATCAACGTAATCTTGATAAGGTGTGGGTAACGACCCAGAGGTGTCAATAGTGAGAGCAATAGTGAGAGGCACTTTCGTGGGAATCTGAAGACACCTATTTTGACAAGTATATCCCCAGGAAATGAGTTCGCCTTGAGTCCAGGAGAATACAGGATTATGTAACTGGAGCCAAATGTGGAATCGATGAAGACTCCTCCAGCACCAGAGTCAATAAGAGCTTGAGTATGAATCCTGTCTCCTCCAATTTGAAGAGTAACCGGGACAAAAAGTTTATTATTGAGGGAATGAGATCCTATTTGGCTTAACTTAGCTCCCTGGACAGAAGTTAAGCCCTGGCTTTTACCGGTCTGGTAGGACAATCTTTTAATAAATGTCCTTTAAGGCCACAGTATAAACACAGTCCAAGAGATCGTCTCCTCAGACGTTCAGTTTCAGTTAATCTAATGGTGCCAATTTCCATTGGTTCAGTCTGATCGGAAGGTGGAGAAGCGGGAGTTAAAGGGTTAGAGATACGAGGTACCAGACGAAAAGGACGATTAGAAGCTTTCTGATTTCTCTCTCTTTCTTGTTGGCGTTCGCGGTATCTGGAATCGAGACAAATACAAAGATTTATCAGAGCCTCTAGAGATTCTGGGATTTCACGATAGACCAACTCATCTTTGAGACGTTCAGAGAGTCCTTTGCGAAAAGCTGCTCTAAGAGCTCCCTGATTCCAGGTAGTCTCAGAAGCTAGAGTGCGAAATTCAATGGCATATTGAGATACAGGTTGACCACCTTGTCGTAAGTCTAGAAGAGAAGCTTCAGCAGCGGCAGACCTCCCTGGCTTATCGAAGACATTTGAAAAGACAGAGAGAAATGTATCCACATCCTGGAGTATTGGATCATTCTTTTCAAGCAAAGGTGATACCCAGGCTAAGGCTCTACCTTTCATTAAGGATATAAGGAAAGTGATTCTAGAGGAGGGAGTTGCAAAGAGAACCGGACTATTCCGAAAATGAAGGCGACACTGATTCAAAAAACCCCTACAATCCTCAGGATTCCCATCATATTTGTCCGGAAGAGGTATCCTGGGACTGAGCTGAGCTTGTGTCTGATTGGTAGGATTCGTAGGGGGAGAGGGATCCAAAGGAATAGGATTAGGAGGTATAGGAGCAGCCATATTCTGAAGTAAAGTAGTTATCTGATCCAACTTTGCGTCCAAGGATTGTAAGTGGGTAGCATGAGATCCCAATAACTGTCCCTGGTGGGTCACGGCCATGGATAATTCAGTGGGGTCCATTTTTATGGCCCGTTTGTAATGTCAGCCGTAAAGGACCAGCTCAGGATTCAACCCAACTGCTAGCGTGAAAAGTAAAAAACACACGCTAGCACACTGAGAAATATCCTGGACGTGACCCACTCAGGATTGAAGAAAGCAAATGTCCTTTTAAGAAGATAAATAAACTAAGTGAAATTCCTTTAGCAAGTGATAAAGCAAATGTCCCTTTAAGCAGGTTAGTAAATAAACAAAGATTCCTTTTAGCAGGTTTGGATAAAGCAAATGTCCCTTTAAGCAGGTTTAGTAAACAAACTGAGATTCCTTTTAGCAGGTTTGAATAAAGCAAATGTTCCTTTAAGCAGGTTAATGAACAAACAGTAATATCTTCCTCTTATTAGATTTGAATAAAGCAAATGTCCCTTTATGATGATTAGCAAACAAACAGATATTCCTTTTAGCAGGTTTAGATAAAGCAAATGTCCTTGTATGCAGGTTAGCAAACAAATAGAAAATCCTTTTAGCAGGTTTGAATAAAGCAAATGTCCCTTTAAGCAGGTTAATGAACAAACAGTAATATCTTCCTCTTATTAGATTTGAATAAAGCAAATGTCCCTTTATGATGATTAGCAAACAAACAGATATTCCTTTTAGCAGGTATAGATAAAACAAATGTCCTTGTATGCAGGTTAGCAAACAAATAGAAAATCCTTTTAGCAGGTTTAAATAAAGCAAATGTTCCTGAATGCAGGTTAGTAAACAAACATAAAATCCTTTTTAGCAGGTTAAGCAAACTGGCAGAGAATATTCAGGCAAGGATTCAGGCAAGGGAGACATAAAAGAATTACTCACACAGGTCCGGTCCGGGAGGTAGGAAAGAGAAAAACAAACGGGCGCCAATTCAGATCTCCCGCCGAGATTTGAAGGCAGGGAGACTCTGACGTCAGGAGGAGAGCCAGATACTGCGTCACGTTGCTAGGCAACGTGACGTGATACAGAGGGGATCTGTGAGCCGCGGCGACACGGCAATGAGCGGATCCAATTCATGACAGCAGCTTTGGCAAGATGATCATTTTTAAAAGATGTATCCTACCTGTGAGGGAGAGGGGCAAGTTTCCCCACCCCTTTACTTGATTATTGATGAGGGTTATAGTGTTACTTATATTCAGGTGGTACAATTTATTAGTGTCAATATGCAAGTGGATCCCTAGATAAGTGAAAGTTCCTGAGGTTACTTTTAAGTCAGTGCCTTGTAGTGGGTTTTTTTGGGAGTTAAGTAGCCATGTCAGTTCGGATTTGTCCGTATTAACTTTGTAGCCTGTGAATTTGCCAAAGTCATTTAGTATGTGTAACAAGTTGGGTACATTGACATGTGGGTTGGGGACATACAACAGAAGGTCGTCAGCATAGAGAGACAGGTGTACGGTTTGCCTATGAATTTTTAGGCCTTCGCTGCATTGACGGATGTAACATGCTAGTGGCTCTATTGCTAAGTTAAAGAGTAAAGGGGACAGGGGGCAACCCTGTCTGGTCCTCTCTCCAAGAGGAATAATGGGGATAACTGGCCATTAATAATTATAGAGGCTGATGGTGATGTATACAGCTGTCGGATTATGTTAAGAAAGTTTCCAAATATGCCAAATTTTTCCAAAGAAGTGTACAAGTGATCCCACTCTATCCTATCAAACGCCTTCTCGGCGTCAATGGCGAGAAGGCAGGCGTCAGTGTTGGGTTTCTGTGAAACTGGGTACTGTTGGTTATTATGATCCTCATTCTATGTTAATGAAACCCCTTTGAAATCCTCACTTGTATTGTACTTTAATTACCTAAAGTCATTTGTTGTGTCCACATTAGTTCTCCGGACTGCACCAGAGGCGTATCCTGCTTCCAGCTTCTCAGAGTTTCTCTTCATCAAAGCCAATGAGTCTCTCCGGTGACGTCACCGTCAGCTGCGCTCCAACTTCCTGGTTCTACGAACAACGGACGAGCTCCACGAATTGCTCAGTGATTGCCGCTTTTCTCTTCACTCTCATTACCGTCTCTCACAGTCAGTTCCCCTTTTCCATGCTCAGACTGTATTCTGGTTTATGCTTACAATGCTACTTTTTGTCATACAACGAAATTCATACAATACTACTTCTGAGACCATTATCCATGAACTTGCATATGAGTTTTGTATTGAGAGCTGTTAAGTATATACTTAAGGGATATCAACTATCTGAACACCACAGATTAAGTTGTTCAGATATAGATATTCTATATCAAATTACCTTTCATATGTAACTGGGATATTAAGATATTATATACCAGAACATATATTAGGAACACACTCATATAATAAAAACTTTGTTTGTTCTAACTAAACTTCTGTTACAAATGATTAAACTGATAGATATCAAACTCCTTAAACAAGTTTTAAGTAGAAGAATTATACTTCTAACTCTGATACTAATTTGGGTTATTACAAGTATAGTGGCGGCGTTTAGTGACAGGGTATGAATAAAGTTGGGAAAAAGCCGAATAGATGTGAGATCGATGACTGCTAGTTAACAACATTCCAATGCTCATTGCCCCGTACTTGGTGCGCGTCTTTTTGTCGACTTTTTTCATAAATAAGGAGAGCATATTGAGATACGCGGCCACGATGTTAGGCAATGTTAGGCGAGCGTATTGATGCCGGCGAATGCAACACAGTTGACGGCTTGATAGATATCCCTCTATGCATTAATTATACTGTGCAACATATATGTTATCAATATATCAATGTATAGGTACTCTTCATTGGATATACAGTGCAGCATATATGTAGAGTATGTATACACTGATAACATATGTGCTGCACAGTATAATTAATGCATGCACTAACAACATGTATGTTGCACTGTATAATGATGTTGAAGATTCATACACTAAAAAACAGATCTGCCCTGTATCATTTTGATGAATGACTATACATTAATGGTGAGAACCATAATGATGCCAAACATTTATACACTGAAAATGAACCCATTGTATATTTATGCTAAGTATACACGGAAGTAGGATATTGTGCTGAATAATTATTATAGCCATCTATACACTTTATTGTATAGGCATGCAGAGTAGACAGTTAATAGACATGTGGTACTGCGCAATCATGACTTTAGATTGATAGACAGATCTATCTATAGGTTTATATAAGGCATTGCTTGCTTGAACAAACATGTGCGCTAGTGTTTACTCATAAGTTTGAATGTGCATAAATTGCTCCCCATTATTCGCATGCTCTGTATTGGTCTGACCAAAGCAATGCACATTATATACCACACACTGCTTTTTGTGCAATGTCATGCATGACATCACCGCATCATACTGCACTCATGGACTGCAAACACTACGTTCTACTGAGTATATAGCAGAACTGGGCATTTCCATATATGGAAAACAGATGGGGTCATAGTGATTAATAAACAGGTTAACTGTGTTTTGTGATTTGTAGGCTTCATATGAATCATTGAAAATTACTATATGTTTCAACTAATATGCTTAATCATGTTGTTTCATGGCTCTTAACAATTTATTTTTTGTATTATAATTGCATTACATTAACAGAGTGCTTGGGTGACTCAAGCACACTTATATATTGTTATATTTATTAAGACATAAATTATTGCCTATTGACGTCCTAAACTACCTGATACTCTAACGTGCAACATTATGAGTTGTGACATAATTGCAGCATTTTGATTGCAACATTATATATTATGACACTGAGTGTGCAATATGAATATGAAAAACAAAAAAATTCTTACATCATTCAGATAGAGCACACAATTTTAAACAACATTCCATATTACTTCTATTGTCAAATTTGCTTTATTCTCTTGGTATCCTTTGTTGAAGGTGCAGCAATGCACTACTGGAAGCTAGCTGAACACTTCAGGTGAGCCATTGACAAAGTCATACAGATGCAGCTAACAATCAGCAGCTGCTTTTGTGCTTACCTAGGTATTCTCTCAACTTAAGGATAGAAAGAGAATAAAACAAAATAGAAGTAAATTGGAAAGTTGTTTAAAACTACATACTCTATCTGTATCACAAAAGTTTATTTTGGACTTTTCTGTCCCTTTAAGAAGGATACCATTTTATACTACACCCTTAATAAATAATATTTGCATTTAATATGGGATACAGTCATTCTGCTTTACTGACATACTAGGCATGTTTGCTAACAGGCCCTATCAACATGCAGAAACATACTAATAAAAATTACATAATAAGATAAGTGAAAACAGTTTTGCACCTATACAAGACATATGTATTAGCAATGCAAATGTAAATTATATGCATTTATTCTACAGTCTAATAATCATTAGAATATTTAGCCTTACCACTGAATGCTTCTTTCTGAAGTGGCCTGCAAAAATACATTTAAAGTTAATATCACCTAAAAATTTATATAAATCATGTATTAATAAAACTATATTTATATATATGCTACAAAAAGCTTACGATTTGTTATGGGTTGAAGAATGTCTGCTGTAATGTGGTTCCTTTTACCCAAAGGGAAAACAATAATACAATTAGTGTTTTTTCAGTAATCTAAATAATGACAAATTAACGTTGAGCATGTGCACAAGCCTCATATAAGGTGTTAATGCAGATACATACTAACCGTTAGTAAAGCAGCCTTGGAGTCTACATGATACCCATCATCATAAGATGCACTGCTATCCATTCGTACTATAAAACAAAATAACATATTCCCAGTCAATAAAAAAAGAAATTAAATGAAATGCTGAACATAGGTTTTGACAGTAGGTAAGAACCATAGGCCCAACAAGTCTGACCAAAACTTCCTAAAAGTGAAAGCTTATTTAGGGCTAGATTACAAGTGGAGCAGTAAATTATCGCGCCTCACAAACGGGCTATTTTGTCCATTTGCGGGTGGGCGATATTTAACCAGCCATTACAAGTGGCTGGTTATTGCTACCATGAGCTCACGGTAGCAATTAGCGGTCAGAAAATTTACCAGAGATCTGATCTCTGATTAATTTTCAAAAAGTGCCCCAAATGCCCTTTAAATAGAGGGCATTTTAGTTTTTCATGAAAAAAATGTAGCATTTTTCTTTTTTGATAAAAAAACAACTACACTAGGCAGTTTTGGGGCTTTAATGTTGGTGGGATCGGGTGAAAAATTCCTTTACATTGCGGTCTATGGGAAATGTGTGTTCCCAGTAAATATATATCTATATATACACTTTAACACATAAATATATATGTATATCAGCATATACATATATAGTACAGAAGTCTTAGACCACCATTAGATTTGTTGTTTTAGCAAAGTTTTAATGACCATCCTTATTTATTTGTCGGTCTCTTTATTAAGATAAAAACAGAAAATACAGGAAATATGTACGCAAATTATAACCCCCCCCCCCCTCCCACAATTTTCAGGACAAAATGGCTTCTTCAGGCAAAAGTCAGTATTTAGTGTGACCTCTCTTGGCACTAAGCACATCTTGAACTATTCTGGGGAGACTGTCCTGAAGTTTTCTAAAGTAATATTCTGGTATATTATACCAAGCTTCTTTCAGCACTTCCCAGAGTTCTTCTTTAGATTTAGGTTGTCTTTTATTTATTTCTATGTCCAGGTGATCCCATACGGCCTCTATAATATTCATGTCTATAATATTCATGATTTCACTGCATTAGCGGTGTGCTAGGGATCGTTATCATGCTGAAAAATAAAACCATTCCCAATCAGGCGCTTTCCAGAAGGAATGATAATTTAAAACCGGTCTGTACTTTTCAGCATTCATGATCCCATCAATTTGGACAATATCACCAACACCACTGGCAGAAATACTGCACCAAACCAGGACAGACCCTCCACCATGTTTCACTGAAGGCCGCAAAGACTCATTCTTCCATCTCTCTTTAACTCTTCCCTACCACTAGGAGAAGGAAAACATCCCCAAATCCCAAGAACTCTATAAAACCCCTCCCACCTCACTAGTACTTCAGTCTTGTCTTTGCCTCTGTTGGAGGTGGTTGAAGAATGAAGATGTGCATTTGATTCTTTAGAGAGGGATTCTAAGATAGATTTGAGCCCCATTTCCCCTCAGAGTACAAGTTGCTTGTTGGAGTGATGTATTTGGTGTGTTGAGAGTGACATATATTTCACCAGTGGGGATCTAATCACAAGCCTTGCCATGGGGGTCGCAGGAACTTGTCCTTTTCCTTTGTCTGCTGGTTTGTTGATATACTCCTATTCCAGTTCCTCTGCTGTCATGTTTCAGCACTGATCTTGGCTTTCCACTGATTTCCTCCAGCAGCAGAGTGCACTCTATAAACCATTTAGGTTATCACTATATATATATTGTTATGTTTGTACATAGCCTTGGGACCAGGGCCGCCACTAGAAATTTTGGGGCCCCTGACTCAACCATTGATCAGGCCCCCCCCCCTCCTTTGACATGTGCAATTTTTGACCAAGTGACTAAAACGTATATGCACTTTATTCTTAATTGTCTATTTAAACTTGGAAATGTTGTAAAGGTAGTAACATACAGACACACTCATACACTGAAACACACAAACACACTCACACATAAGGATTCACATATAGACACTCTAGCAGACACGCAAAGAAACACACTCAGACACAGAAACCAAAACAGACACTTAGCACTTGTTTACATTGACCTGACAAGTAATGAGGTAAACTACAGTTTTGTAAAAAAAGGAGATTTAGAAAACAAAATATGGAGTTCTGATTATCTTTTTGTAAAGGAAGATGACAACTAAATTATGACAACAGCATGCAGTGGCTGAAAGGAAGGGCCCTGAACTGCCTAAACAATAATTTAAAGGTTAATTGGTGGAGTGGTTACTTCCGGAAAGGTCTTGTTAGTCTCAAAGTCTGTAGAAAGATGTGAATAATTAGTAGTAAGGTCAAAATGTCCTAAAAAGGAACAGACAATGGACACACACACACAAACTCAAATTTGCACATACACCCAAGGAAACACCGACAGAGACAGCCTCAGAAAACACACAAAGACATATACACACATACACACACACCGAGACACCCACAGAAAACACACAAAGACATACACACACACACAGAGAGACAACCACATGAAAAACACAGAAAGACATACATACACATACCCTCACTGAGACATCCACAGAAAACACACAAAGACATACACACACCCTCACAGAGACACCCACAGCAAACACAGACATACATACATACATACACACACCCTCACAGAAACACCCATAGAGAAAGCTCAAAGACATATGCACACACCCTCACAGACATCCACAGAAAATGCACAAAGACATACACACCCACCCTCACAGAGAGACCCACAGATAAAAAATACATACACATAGAGACACAAACCAAAGCACAAAGACATAAACACATACACCCACAGAAACACTCACAGGAGGAAACATTTATGCACCTTGCATCCCCTAAATCAACAGTGTGTGACATGCATGATAAAAAAAAATGCAGAAATTAAGAGATCACTTTTTAAAGAATCATATTTGTAAATGTGCAAACAAAAATAATTCTGTGAATTCAAAATTGTACATTAATAAGCTGGGTAGATGGCTAGATGAAGAAAAGTACCTTTAAAAGGTTGACATATGTTTGTTTGTTTTTTTCCCATTTTCCCCAACCAAGAGCTCCACTTCAAATATAGTGTACAAATTTTCCCATCTGTCAGCTGTACTTATGGATTTTGAAAAGCTGTACTCTATATGGTCTTGGTGGGACCATAAGCTGTGGTACTCATACCATTAGATCTGGTTAAATGCAGGATATAGGCTTGTTGGTATGTATTTCAAAACTAAGTCAGCTGTAGTGTAAACTGAACAGTTTTAAGTTAACCTGTCTCATTTCAAACACTGAGCAATCTTAGTCTGAGAGTATAAAATTTTATGCAGATGTAAAAATCTTAGATAAAATGCCTCCTTGCATCTGGAAAGTCCTTGCATAAAGGGGCAGTAAACTGGAATGTAAATATATATATATATATATATATATATATATATATATATATATATATATATATATATATATATATATATATATATAAATAAAATGCATATCTGCCAAAAGGGCATCTACCATTTGTGTATTGAGGAGGAAACTTTTCTGCATGGTTTTAAATATAGAATTTCTACAGCATTGTCAAATAATCATAAATACACTGCTGCTAAAAAATGTGTTTTTATGGACCCCTAGCCTCACCATACAACTACTACCACACTGAAGTTACAATCCAAAATTGCACAAAGAAATAAAAAACATTTGCTAAGTAAGTCCTACCTCCTCTTCAAATGAAAGTGATCTGCCGTCTGACTCAGACACACACTGTACAAAGTGCCAAGTCTGTCTCACACTGAGCATAGGGGTTTAGTGCACACTAAGAAATCCTCTCAAATGCTAATACTTTACTCCTTGTTATAACATTTCCCATGCTCAATTAGCACTCTCCTGTAGTACCCACTGGTGGCTGCCAAAATGTAAAAAAAAAAAAAAAAGAATTTTTTTTTTTTTTTTTAGTTTTTGCCTCATGGGGCCCCCCTGGCTCATTGGGCCCCTGACAGGAGTCACCCCTGTCACCCCCTGATGGCGGCCCTGCTTGGGACAGTTATATATATGCTATTTGATATTTCCCCTATTAAAGTGTTAATATGTTTATTTTTAATTGCATCATTTTTCCCTTGTTTACATTTTTTGACACTTAGGTGTTTTTACCTGCGTATTTTGGTGCTTCCTAGTTTTTTCGTGACCATACATTTTTTTGTTGCACATTGATGCACGCCCGCCTTCAGGTCTGCGTGCATCAGCATTATAGTGTGCATACTTTTTGGCACTCTTTTCTATTATATATGACGTAACATTGATGCGCCTCCCTTTACAAGTGTGCTATATGCACAATAGAAAACAAAGTAAGGACCCACACAGAAAAATGTAAAAATCAGATGAAAATATATCAATACACACATATAAAGGTAACCAAAATTGCACGATTGTCCCGACCAGGTTATATGACACCTCCACAGGAGACTAGGAAATGATGGACGCTCTCCTCCTTACAGACCGGATGTTACTATAAAGCAGAAGAAAAAAACAGAGGGGCCCCTCATGTGTAGATTTAAAAGGGTTAGAATCTTGTAAGGTGCTATATGCCTGATGAAATGGCTGTTTGTCAAGCCAAGAAACCTGGTAGGCAGTGGCGTCACTAGGGGGGGGGCGGGGGGGGCGGCCCGCACCCGGGTGACACCATAAGGGGGGTGACACCACAGCAGCTGTTACACTAACCTGTTAGAAGAATAGTATTATTTGATTTGTAATTTGATTTGTAAGTTTAAATTTTTATTTCTGAATCTGAAAGTAGTGTGGTGTGGCGTTGTTGTTCTTTGTTCACAGTGAGTTAATAAATACATAACAGTTGTATTACTTTGTCTTTACTTAATTTACTTATTATTAACCATGGGGGGGGGGGGTCCGACTCCGTCAGTGACTGTGTGATCATCAATCTACTACTCCATTAGACTAGACTCACTCAGTAGAATGATGATCACTCTAGTCGGAGCAGCAGGGGCAACAGACAGACCGACGGTCACGTTCCAATCCTCAGCAATGTCTGGCTGACTGTCAGTCACTCACATGCAGCACCACCTGTGGAACGTGACCGGAGATGAACAGGGCACACTGCGCAGGCTAAGTGGGGGGAGCGGAGGAGCAAATAGTCACAACACTAGTGACTGCGCATGCGCAGGACTCAGGAGGAAGACGACGTGACGTCACCTAAAGAGAGAGAGCGGGAGCGGCCGAGAGCGGGACGACGTGCGACGGTGCGACACAGGCTGGCAGGCAGGGCAGCAAGCGCCAAGACAGTGAACGACGAACCGAACGACCGTGAAGTAAGGCAGGTAAGTCACAGTTAAACTGCGGTTGCCCCCTGTATTCTGTGATTTATCTCCTCAAAACATCAGCTTATTGTGTTGTCCTTTAGTTACGCTGAATGAAGTGCAAGTGTGTTTGTTTCTCTGTTTCATGCTATCAGAAATTATCTGTTTATTTAACTGGTTAAAAAACCTTTCTATTATTGATTTTACAGATGTGTTACATATGATCAATATGCACTTGTTGGATATCTATGAGCTATGGTGATCACACAGGACCCAATTTGTACAGTTTAATTTTTTAATTCATAGTGTGGTTTAGCTGATCTGTAATGTGATTAGGAGAACAGATCTCAAATAGTGTGTCATACTCCCTCACAGTGTCATTTAACAGCACTGATCTTGGGTTAATACATTAAACACCCTATTAAGATTCAAAGGGGCAGCATGTGAGCATGACATTTGCGTACAGCGGGTGTGCCGAGTTTAGATTCATTCCTACACAAGGAGTTTATGAGGGGTTTACATATGCTGGTGACTGGTGTTGTGTCTGCTCTTCTTGCTTTCCTGTACTAAGGCAGCAGGTGACCCTCAGCAGGGAGTTGATAACATCATCATGAGGAAGCTGGATTTTAGCGCGCTCATTTCTCTTCATATGTGTCTTCCTGACAGGGAATCACAGACAGATCCCTGCTGTTGCCTGCATTGTCCTCTCCATCTCTGTCACACTGTGTCTCACTACTATTTCAAGCACTCGCTTTATCTCTGTCACCATCTGTCCCACTTCACCTTCTCCTTAGTCTTTGTGTCTGTCTCAGTGAGGTGAAACATGGAATAAAACTCTAAAAGGATTTATACCTGTTGACAACATGGGGCCTGAATGCCTCAGTCTTGAAATCAGACACCTAAATCATCCACAAAGGACAGGCTCTTTCATACTGTCAGTATCAAACACAGACAGGAGAGGGGCTCCCCCAGTCTGTCAGTATCAAACACAGACAGGAGAGGGGCTCCCCCAGTCTGTCAGTGTCACTCACACACAAGACAGGGGCTCCCTCAGTCTGTCAGTGTCACTCGCACACAGGAGAGGGGCTCCCTCAGTCTGTCAGTGTCACACACACAGGAGAGGGGCTCCCTCAGTCTGTCAGTGTCACACACACACAGGAGAGGGGCTCCCTCAGTCTGTCAGTGTCACACCTGAAAGCAGCACAGATTAATCTGGAAGAAGTCAAAGACTGGGCAACATTAGAAGTTTTGACATTTATAGCTAAATGGGACTTCATAGAATCTCTTCCAACCCTGTCACTGAGCCTAAAATTATTTCTGACAATCTGTGTGTCTGTGGCTTCATGTGAGAGGAGCTTTTCAAAGCTTAAACTTATTAAGAATTATCTGCGATCTACAATGGGACAGTCAAGGCTTTCTGATCTTTCGATATTATCCATTGAAAGTGAGTTAGCGAAAGACATTGATTTCCATGAAGTGATTAACAATTTCGCTGCTTTGAAGGCCAGGAAAGCAAAGTTCTGATTTAGTTGAGCTGTTCGCTAAATACTTGTGTATTTGTTCCTGTTTTATGTTATTTAATTTATTTCAGAAAAGTTTATTGTTACAAATGGGAGTGTATTTGTTCCTGTTTTATTTTTGTGTTATTTAATTTATTTCAGAAAAGTTTAATTTTACAAATTGAAGTGTATTTGTTCCTGTTTTATTTTTGTGTTATTTAATTTATTTCAGTAAAGTTTAATTTTACAGTTACACATGGCATGGGAGTGTATTTGTTCCTGTTTTATTTTTGTGTTATTTAATTTATTTCAGTAAAGTTTAATGTTACAGTTAGACATGGCATGGGATTGTATTTGTTCCTGTTTTATTTTGTGTTATTTAATTTATTTCAGTAAAGTTTACATTTTGAAAAAACATTTATCTTTCTAATTAATTTTTTTCATGTATTATTTGAAGGTGTATGTCACTACTATTGCTATTACATTCAGTGTTATATGGGAGTTACGATTTAGGAGTAACATTAGAAAAAAAAATAAATAAGTGTGGGGTTGGGGGGGGGGGGGTGACACCATGAGATACCGCCCCGGGTGACACCAACCCTAGTGACGCCACTGCTGGTAGGGAGTTTGCATTGATGCCCCTATCACTCACTGCTTTTGTTTTTAATGTGATTCTAAATAAACAATTTTTAACTTAAGCATAGTGAAAGAACCTCTTATAGTTTTTGCTTATTGGAATATCGCACCTGTGTGTGCTGTGAATCCTGTACACGATCCGATTTGCCCTTGGAGCCATGAGAGGGTGAGCTGATACACCCTGTAGTGTTTGTAAATCCAGGTGGTTTAGAAATATATCTGACACAGTGTCCATTTATACAGCAACTAACCACACACTTTATTTCCTGGTTCCTCACTCCAACCACACTGTCCCCGCCCCTGCTTCTTTGCAACAATTATATACATTTACAAGTCAGAGCACAAACTAGGAAGAAAGCATTATATATTATAATATCACAACAGACACCATATCTCTCCCTTACTTTAGATTAGAAACATAACAATTAAACTAAACATAAATATAACTATATATATATATAATGCTTAATATCTAGAAATAAGAACAACTACATTTCACATAAAAGAGTTGCATGATGACATAATACATTACATGAAAACACATTTTTCATAGTTTTTAAGGTATTCAGGAGGTCTTCTGTTTTCTCTGAGAGGGTATTTTCGATTAGTATCTAAGGACTGATCATATGCTATGTTTTCTTCCCCCTCACTGCTCTCTGAGTTATCCATATTATCATCATGTTCTTGAAATAATTTGGGTATATCAGAATCATCATCTTCTGCATCAGATACTTCAGTGTCCTGTTCTTTGTGTAGTTTCTTGAAGAAAGAAGAATTCCGAGTAATTGTATGTCCATTTCTTACTGCAGTGATCATTGATCCTTGAATTCTTGTAACTGTATATGGGATGACATCATATAAAGTATCCAACTTGTGTCGTCTATCTTGCCTGCACAGGACTCTGTCTCCAACAGCAAAAAGAGCAGATTTGGTATGATAATATTTATCCGCATAAGCTTTCATCTTGGCTTTGGCATGACTGTCTTTTTGTATTAAGTCCTTGTTGAGTGTCTCTGTTAGCGAATCATTTATATCCGGAATTTTGATCCGAAGTTTGCGATTGAATAACAGCTCTGCAGGTGATTTGCCAGTAGTACAATGGGGAGTTGATCGATAGTCTCTCAGAAAAGAGTATAAATTTTGTTTCCATGGTCTACCTTGCGCTGTAGTTGCCCTTAGAAATCTCCCCATAGAACGCATGAATCTTTCAGCTTCTGCATTAGCTTGTGGCCACAAAGGAGTAATGCGCCTATGTTTAAATCCAAGATATGAAGCAAATTTATTAAACTGAGTACTGTTAAATGGGGGACCGTTATCTGTTTTAACAATTTTAGGAATTCCCAATAAAGAGAAAACTTTGTCTAAAACCAGAATAACAGTGACTGAAGATGTTGAGCTGATAACTTCTATTACCGGGTATGTTGAATATTTGTCTATAACCACCATCAAATATTCTCTAGTAGGTAATGGACCATAAAAATCTATACTCACATTACACCATGGTGCTTCAGGCAATGCAGACATTTATAAAGGTTCTTTGTGAGCTCCTGGAGTTGTGGCTTGACACACCATACAATTTCTCACCAACTTTTCTGCTTATTGATGGAAACCACACTTTTTCTCGCAATAAACTTTTCATTTTAACTATTCCTTGGTGACCTTCATGTGGTAAGGATAATACTTGCTGTTGTAAACATGTCGGAACAACTAGTCGATTACCTCGCAAGATAATACTGTTGTCATTATTCACTGAGAGTTCTTTGCTAAATCTTGCAAATGACTTCAACTCTTTTCCATGTATTTTGTCAGAATCAGCTGTGTACCATTTTCCATTCCGAACTAATACAGCAAGTTTTTGCAGTATAGGATCAGCTAATGTTGCTTGTTGTATTTCTTCTAAACTCAATGCTTTAGGTATAGCATGATTAGTAACAAAATTGATATATTCCTCTGCATCCATGGAACTTGGTGAACTTGTGAATGAATCTGTTGATATAGGATGTCGAGACATATAGTCTGCTGGGTTCTCTTTTCCAGATTTGTAAACCACAGTAAAATTATATGGTTGTAGTCTTAAACCCCATCTTTCTATTCTAGCGGGCGGTTTGGATTTTGGATTATTCCAGATCAACTGTAAAGGCTTATGATCTGTGATCAGTGTGAATGGACAACCATATAAATATAAATGAAAGTATTCACAACTCCAAACTATTGCCAGAGCTTCACGTTCTGTTTGAGAATAACGTTTTTCCACATCATTTAAAGAACGGCTACCATAAGCAATTATATACTGCTTGCCTTTGTCTCTGCACCAGAATAGCACCTAAACCAACAGGGCTAGCATCTACTAAAAGAATAGTTTGCCGTTGAGGGTTAAAATAGGACATTGTCTTGTCACTGGTCAAACTCTGTTTCAGTTGTTGAAAAGCTTGTTGTTCAGTTTCAGTCCAACGCCATGGCACACTTTTCTTTGTTAACTCTCTTAAAGGTGTGGCAATAGTAGAGAAATTAGGGATAAATCGAGAACAGTAGTTTACCATCCCTAGGAAACTTCTGACTTCACTGGCGTCTATTGGAGGATTTGCATTCTGAATTGCTTCCACTTTCTTTGGGTCTGCTGATATGCCTTCAGCTGAAAAGACAAATCCATAAAATTCTAGTTTAGTTTTGTTAAATTCACACTTACTACAATTTAAGGTAAGTCCTTTCTCATGAAGTCGCTCAAAAACTGCTGTGAGATTTTTATCATGGTCTTCTTGAGTAGCTCCAAACACAATGATATCATCGCTGAAGTTTTTAACTCCTGGAATTCCAGATAATGTTTGCTGTATTGCATTTTGAAATACTTCAGCAGCAGAAGAAACACCAAAACTTAGGCGCTTGTATCTCCACAATCCTGTGTGTGTTGAGAATGTAGTTATATATCTGCTTGTTGGATCCAATTCCAGTTGATGATAGCCTGATTTTAAATCAAGTTTGGAGAAAACTTTTGCCTGGTTGAGATCATGAATTATATCATCTAATGTTGGAGTAACGTGGCGCTCCCTGATAATGGCAGTGTTGGCTTGCCTCATGTCTATGCAAATTCTTACACTATTTGGGTCTTTGGGTTTTGGCATTGATACTATTGGGGAGACCCATGGAGTTGGCCCCTGCACTCTTTCGATGATTCCTTGTGTTTCAAGGTTCCTGAGTTCAGCATCAACCTTGTGCCTTAGATGAAATGGAATTCTTCTATGTGGTTGTATTACAGGTTTTATATGTGGATTAATATGCAGCTGTACTTGAAAATCTTTCAATTTACCAATGCCATTAAACAAATGGGAATGCTGCTGTACTAACCGATCTGCTACAGATCCTGTGTCCTTTCTATTTGAAATTGCATTCATAAGCTTTATAAGTCCCAAACTGGATGAAGTTTCAAAACTCAGAAGAGAAGAATTTTGACCCTTTACAACATAAAACATAGTTGCTGTTTTGTTGTGTTTAAATGCACATGTGGCTGTAAATTTACCAATGACATTAAGGGGTTTAGTTGATCCATATGCATATATATTTATTTTACTCTGTAATAACTTTAGTTGTGGTTTAAATTGACAGCAGATCCTGAATCAATCAATGCAGTGATTTTAGTGTCATTAATGAGTACATCAACTTGTGGCTGAGTTAGGTTACACATGTTGTTTACTACAAATACATATTTGTCATCATTGTTTGAATATTGTCCTTTTTGATCAGGAGATCTGACTAGATTTACTTTCCACTGTTCTGATGTATGTGGCTCAGTATGTGATTGAGGTATTTGATACAGTTTTGTTCTACATTGCTTTGCAAAGTGATTACATTTTCCACATGCCCTGCATTGCTTATTCCTTGCAGGACAAGTCCCATTATGTGGATAGAAACCCCCACAGTTCCTGCATAACACACAGGAGGTCTGGTTCTTTCTTGTGTGCTGTACTGTTGAACTGTCTTTTTGCACTCTATTTGTAATAAACTGATCTTCAGTAGATCTATTTTCTATGCTTGCAGCTTGCCTGTCAGCAATTTCTAATGTTCTGCCATAATCAAGCAAATCTTTTAAAGATAGTTCAGATTGTCTCAGTGCATATTTCCTAAGTTTTGAAGAAGTGCAGCTTTGTATTATCTGTGCTTTAATCTCATTTTCAACATTAGAAAACTCACAATTCTTTGCTAGTAAACGTAACCTGGTTTGAAATGCATCTAAAGGTTCATCACCCTGTTGTGTTGCCTGTCTGAATGTGTATATTTCATACTGAGTGTTCTTTTTAGGGAGAAAATATGTTGTCAGTTTATCTTTAACATCATTGTATGAGTCAGTGGTTGCAGACAAGGTATCATAAATGTCATACACTTTTTCTCCAGCTAAATGAAGCAGTAAAGCCTTCTTTCTGTTTGCATCAGTAACATCCAAAGCAATAAGATAATTTTCAAATCTCTGTATCCATTTTAGCCATCTTGGGCCTACTGAGCTAAGTTATGCATCAGAGTCAAACACAGGGAAGTTGTATTCATTACATGCAGCCATTCTTGTGTGTATTGCTGCAGGTTACTCACTGTTTGCTGAGACAAAGCAATAGGGTTCAAACATAATCCTCGTCGCCAAAATGTAGTGTTTGTAAATCCAGGTGGTTTAGAAATATATCTGACACAGAGTCCATTTATACAGCAACTAACCACACAAAACTGGCCAAAAAAAAATAAGAATAAAAATAAAAATACACATAGAGATAACATCCCAACTACAAAGAATAGAAGACAACAAGGGATAATTGGAAATAGTCCCTCTGGGAACCAGGATATTAGATCCCATTGTTTCATGAGAATAGAGAAATTTGTTGTCATTAATAGTAAGAGGGGTGGTAATGGACACACCCCCAGACAAATAATTAGGGCGAGAATACATATCCGGCGTCGCCCACAAAAGCCGGCGATGCCGGTGTCTAGTCCGCTTTTGCTATCACATATATGGCGACGCATATAAATGTGGCGCAAATATTTCACCCTTTGGCCGTTGATTTTAACCAATTTTAGTAGTGGTTAACATTAGATGTTAGATCTTTATATACATGCATTCCACATGAAACAGGTATTAATAGTTTGTCAAACATGTATCCGTGGCTCATAGAGATTTCTTACTGAAATCAGTCAGCTTCATTTTGAGGAAGAATTACTTCTTATTTGAAAGGGAGTTTTATTTGCACGTTGGGGGCACAGCAATGGGCACACGCTTTGCCCCGAACTATGCAAATTTGTACATGGGAGAACCAGTATATCTGGAATAATAATCCTTTTAAAGAAAATATTGTAGTTTGGAAATGCTTCATAGATGACATAATAGTCATCTGGAATGGAGATGAAAATGGAATTTTGGAATTTTTTTGATTATGTGAATAACAATCTGAAATTTACAAACAATTTGAATAAAGAAAAAATTGAATTCTTGGACATCATCCTATCAAATGATGAGGATAGAATAATCACTTCTTTATATAGAAAGGAGACTGACTCGAACAGTTACCTCCATGCCTCTAGTGGACATCAAAGGAAATGGATCAAGAATATACCATAGGGCTAGTTCCAGAGGATTAGAAAAATCTGAGGTTAGATACTTTTTAAATGGAATCAGGGAATATAAAAACTAAATTCAGTGCTAAGGGCTACTCGGCAAAAATAAAGACAATTCAAAAACAGAATCAATGATTTGGAAAAATGCTGTGTGCTTTGGGTCATTGTCATGTTGGAAGGTAAATCTTCTTCCCATTGACAACTTTCTGGGAGAGGGCAGCAGATTTTCCTCAATAATTTGATTGTATTTTGCCCTATCTATTATTCCTTCTATCCTGACAAGTGTGCCAGTGCCTGCTACAGAGAAACACCCCCATAATAGGATATTACCACCTCCATGCTTTACTGTAAGTATGGTGTTATTTGGATGGTGAGCTGTATTGGATTTCCTCCAGACATATCGTTTGGTGTTGAGGCCAAATAATTAAATTTTAGTCTCATCTGACCATAACACCTTTTTCCATGTGGCCTCAGAATCTCCTAGGTGTGTTATGTCAAAGGTCAGCCGTGACTAAATGTGACCTTTCTTGAGGAGTGGCTTTTTTCTTGCAACCCTCCCACACATCCCACATTTGTGGAAAATTTGTGATATTTGTCAGATGCACACAATGACCACTTTGTCATAAATTCCTGCAACTGCTTCACAGTTGCTGTGGGCCTCTTGGTAACCTCTCTGACCAGTTTCATCCTGACTCTTTCATCCAGTTTGGAGCGACGTCCTGATCCAGAGAGAGTCTGTGTTGGGCCAAATACCTTCCACTTCTTAATAAAAGACTTCACTGTGCTTCTAGGCATTGATAAAGCCTTTGATATTTTCTTGTATCCATCCCCTGACTTGTGCCTGTCCGCAACATTATCCCAGAGATCTTTTGACAGTGCCTTGCCACCCATAGTTGATTTCTCATTTTGAAAAGATAAGAACAGGAGCACCAGGCAGGTCCTTCATAAAACGCAACTTTTATTCAGTGCATAACAGCTTGGTTAAAAAATTATTCAAAACTTGAACAACATATGCAAATACATCTTTTGCCAATTAGGAGTGTAGTGTAGACCCAGCTAATGCGTTTCGGCATTAGCCGTAATCATAGCTTAGTGTATCTGCTTCACCTTAACCTTTTAAAATTCCCATCTCCTTCTGATAGGTTGAATAAAATTCTGGGCTCCTATTCCAATTGCCTGATGTATGTCACTCCTTCTTACTATCCACTAGAAACAGTCAGAGTTATTTTACCTTGGTACATTCTTATGGCTAAACATTAATGTTGCTTTTACAATATTAGTGTAACTGCTTTGCTGCTCCCAATTCATTCTATATGTATGGCTGCCCGTTTGTATGAACAATCTCGTCTGAGTGTATACATATATATTTAGCTTTAATCCATATCCGTAAATACTAAGGATGTGACCAAATTCTTAATGCTATTTAGCTATGGAATATTGGGAGCTATAGAATCATCATAGGGGATGTAACATAATTTATTTCTTTCATAGTGGCAAGAGTCCATGAGCTAGTGACATATGGGATATACATTCCTACCAGGAGGGGGCAAAGTTTCCCAAACCTCAAAATGCCTATAAATACACCTCCCACCTCACTCATACCTCAGTTTAATGTATACCCAAGTAGTGAGGTGTAAAAAAAGGAGTAAAAAGCATACAAAAAGAGGAACTGGAAAAATAATGTGCTTTATACAAAAAAATAGGGTGGGTCTCATGGACTCTTGCCACTATGAAAGAAATGAATTTATCAGGTAAGTTTTTACATAAATTATGTTTTCTTTCATGTAAGTGGCAAGAGTCCATGAGCTAGTGACGTATGGGATATAATACCCAAGATGTGGAAGTCCACGAGTCACTATAGTGGGAGGGATAAAATAAAAACAGCTATATCCGCTGAAAAATTAAATCCCAAAAAATTATTGTTTTCTTAAAAATTTTAAAAATCTCAAATTAAAGGCACTAGAATCAAACTGAGACAGCAGCCCGAAGAACCTTTCTACCCAAGGCTGCTTCTGAAGAAGCAAACACATCAAAATGGTAAAATTTAGTAAATGTATGCAAAGAAGACCAAGTTGCTGCTTTGCAAATTTGATCAACTGAAGCTTCATTCTTAAAAGCCCAAGAAGTGGCAACTGATCTAGTAGAATGAGCTGTAATTTGCTGAGGCGGAGAGTGCCCTGCCTCCAAATAAGCTTTGTGAAGAGGCTTCCTGATCTTTCCTGGAACCAGAAAAAATAACAAATAGACTAGAAGTCTTTCTGAAATCTTTAGTAGCTTCAACATAATATTTCAAAGCTCTTACCACATCCAAAGAAAGTAAAGACCTTTCAAGAGTATTCTTAGGATTAGGACACAAAGAAGGAACAACAATTTCCCTATTAATGTTGTTAGAATTCACAACTTTAGGCAAAAATTTAAACGAAGTCCGCAAAACAGCTCTATCTTGATGGAAAATCAGATAAGGAGACTCACAAGAGAGAGCAAACAATTCAGAAACTATTCTAGCAGAAGAGATAGCCAAAAGAAATACCACTTTCCAAGAAAGTAATTTAATATTCAGAGAATGCATATGCTCAAAAAGAGGAGCCTGTACAATCTTCAATACCAAATTGAGACTCCAAAGAGGAAAAATAGATTTAATAACAGGTTTGATACGAATCAAAACCTGAATAAAACAGTGAATATCAGAAAGCTTAGCAATATTTCTATGAAATAAGACAGAAAGAGCAGAGATTTGTCTTTTCAAAGTATTTGCAGACAACCCTTTATCCAAACCACCCTGAAGAAACTGTAAAATCCTTGGAATTCTGAAAGAATGCCAAGAATAATCATGAGTGGAACACCATGAAATATAGGTTTTCCAAACCCGATGATAAATCTTCCTTGAAACAGACTTACGAGCCTGTATCATAGTGCTAATCACTGAGTCAGAGAAACCTCTATGACTAAGCACTTAGCGTTCAATTTCCATACCTTCAAATTTAGAGATTTGAGATCCTGATGGAAAAACGGCCCTTGAGACAGAAGGTCTGGCCTTAAAAGAAGTGGCCAAGGCTGGCAACTGGACATCCGGACAAGATCCGCATACCAAAACATGTGAGGCCATGCTGGTGCTATCAAAAACACATAAGATTGTTCCATTATAATCTTGGAGATCACCCTTGGAAGAAGAACCAGAGGCGGAAAAATGTAAGCAGGTGGGTAAAACCTAAAGCATCCACCATCTCGGCCTGAGGATCCTTGGACCTGGAAAGGTATATGGGAAGCTTGCTTAGACGAGAAGCCATCAGATCTATTTCTGGAAGACCTCACATCTGTACAAGATGAAAAAACACATCTGGATGGAGAGACCACTCCCCCGGATGTAAAGACTGATGGCTAAGATAATCTGCTTCCCAATTGTCTACACCTGGGATATGAATCGCAGAAATTTGGAGTTGGATTCCGCCCAAGAAAGTATCCGATATACTTCTTTCATTGCTGAAGGACTGCAAGTCCCTCCTTGATGATTGACATATGCCACTGTTGTGATATTGTCTGTATGAAAACGAATGTAAAGTTTTCTCTTCAATAGAGGCCAAGCCTGAAAAGCTCTGAAAATAGCACGGAGTTCTAAAATATTGAGTGGTAACCTTGCCTCTTGAGGATTCCAAACCTCTTGTGCTGTCAGAGACCCAGAGACAGCTCCCCAACCTGTAAGACTTGCATCTGTTGAGATCACAGTCCAGGAAGGATGAACAAAGGAGACCCCTTGAACAATAAGGTGCTGGTTTAACCACCAAGTCAGAGAGAGTTGAGTGTTGGGATTTAAATATATCAACTGTGATATCTGAGTATAATCCCTACACCATTGGTGCAACATGCAAAGCTGTAGAGGCCTCATATGAAAACGAGCAAAGGGGATTGCGTCCGATGCTGCAGTCATGAGACCTAAAACTTCCATGCACATAGCCACTGAAGGGAATGATAGAGACTGAAGGTTTAGACAAGCTAAAACCAACTGCATTCATCTCTTGTCTATTAGAGAAAGAGTCATGGACACTAAATCTATCTGGAAACCTAAAAAGGTGACCCTTGTCTGAGGAATCAAGAAACTCTTTTGTAAATTGATCCTCCAAACATGTCTTTGAAGAAACCACACTAGTTGTTTCATGTGAGATTCTGCTAAATGAAAAGATTGAGCTAGTACCAAGATATCATCCAAATAAGGAAACACCGCAATACCCTACTCTCTGATTACAGATAGAAGGGCACCGAGAACCTTCAAGAAGATTCTTGGAGCTGTCGCTAAGCCAAATGAAAGAGCAACAAATTGGTAATGCTTGTCTAGAAAAGAAAATCTCAGAAAATGATAGTGGTCTGGATGAATCGGAATGTGAAGATAAGCATCCTGTAAGTCTATTGTGGGCATGAAATGACCTTGCTGAACAAAAGGCAGAATAGTCCTTATAGTCACCATCTTGAAAGTTGGGACTCTTACAAAACGATTTAAAATTTTTAGATCCAGAATTGGTCTGAACGAATCTTCTTTCTTTGGAACAATGAACAGATTTGAATAAAAACCCAAACCCTGTTCCTGCTGAGGAACTGGGACAATCACCCCTGAAAGCGCTAGGTCTGAAACACACTTCCGAAAAGCCTGAGCCTTCACAGGGTTTGTTGGAACATGCAAAAGAAAGAATCTTCCCATGGGAGGTCTTATTCTGAAACCTATTCGATACACTTGAGAAACAATATCCTGAATCCACTGATTTTGAACAGAATCTGTAGAAATGTCTTGAAATAATTTAAATCTGCACCCCACCAATTGAACTGGTTTTGAGGGCCGCACCTTCATGCAGTCTTAGGGGCTGGATTTGGTTCTTATAAGGCTTGGATTTATTCCAATTCGGAGATGGTCTCCAATTAGAGGCAGAGGCCTCTCTATTCTGACGAAAGGAATGAAAAGGATTGGGAGCTTTAACGTTACCCTTAAATTTCTTATCTTGGGGCAGAAAAAATCCCTTTCCCCCAGTGATAGTGGAGAAAATAGAATCCAATTGAAAACCAAATAAATTATTACCCTGAAACGATAGAGATAGTAATCTAGATTTAGACACCATGTCAGCATTCCAAGATTTAAGCCACAAAGCTCTTCTAGTTAGAATAACTAAAGACATAAATGTATAATATAGCATCACAAATAAAATGATTAGCATGTTGAAGTAAAAGAAGAATTCTAGACAGTTCAGGATCTGATAACTGCTGTGCTAAGCTGTCCAAATAAAAAGTTGAAGCAGCAGCAACATCAGTCATATAAATAGCAGGTCTAAGAATATTGCCAGTATGTAAATATGCTCTTCTAAGATAAGATTCAATCTTCCTATCTAAAGGATCCTAAAGGATCCTTAAAGGAAGTACTATCTTCCATAGGAATAGTAGTACATTTGGCTAGAGTGGAAATAGCCCCATAAACCTTAGAGACTTTTTCCCAAAACTCTAAATTGGCCACAGGTAAAGGATACAGCTTCTTAAATCTAGAAGAAGGGTTAAAAGAAGTACCAGGCTTAGACCATTCTTTAGTAATCATATTAGAGATAGCATCTGGAATAAGAAAAACTTCAGGAGTAACCTCAGAAGTTTTAAAAACAGAATTCAAAATGGTTATTAGTTTTGTTATCAAGAGGACTAGACTGGTCAATTCCCAAAGTAAACAATACTTCCTGTAATAAAGAATGAATATATTCAATCTGAAAAAGTAAAGAAGATTTGTTAATTTCAGTCTCTGATGCAGGATCCTCTGAGCCAGAGAGATCCTCATCAGCAGAGGATACTTCAGTATGCTGTTGGTCAATACAAATTTCATCAGATTTATGAGAAGTTTGGAAAGACCTTTTACATTTATTTGAAGGCGAAATAGCAGTCATAGCCTTCTCTATGGCTGCAGCAATGTAATTTTTCATATCTGCAGGAATATCATGTACATTAGACTGTGAAGGAATAACATTAGATGTATTTGTACTTATAGAAACATTATCAGCATGTAATAATTTGTCATAACAAGTGCCACATATTTGAGCTGAATAATTAAGATCAGCTAATTTACAACAAACACACTTAGCTTTGGTAGAATTGTGTTCAGGTAGCTTAGTTCCTACAGTAACATCAGAGGCAGGATCAGTTTGAGACATCTTGTAAAATGTAAAAAAAAAAAGAAAAAAGAACATTTAAACAAAATATCCAATTTCCTCAAAATAGCAGTTTCAGGAATGGGAAAAAAAAGCTTATGATAAAATTCTTATACAAAAGTAAAATCAAAAGCAAACATCATAGCCCTCTAAAACAAAGCGAGCAAAAGAGGGAGAGACTTCATATAACAAATTTTGTCGCCAAGAATGACGCAAACAAAGATGACGCAAATGCAGAGGTAAAAACCTTTGGCTCCAAAGCTAACACAATGAAATGACGCAATTCGCGTCATAACAGAAAAAAAAATTGCGTCAACAAAGACGCAAGAAATGACGCGACTAGCGTCACGACAGGTGCAACTTTGCGCCAAAAAATGTTGTGCCAAAAATGACACAATAAAAAGTTGCATTTTGCGTCATTGTGAGCCTAGTTTGCCCACGAAAATTTTGAAAAACAGACTCCAAGTTACAACTAACCGAAAACCCCAGGTAAGAAAAAAATACCTAAATTTTCCCACAAACATAATCTCCATGCTGAGACTGCAAAGGGAAATATACACAGACCTGACTCATGGCAAATATATGCAATATACAGTATATTAAAAACCTTATAATATAAAGTGCCAAACATAGCTGAGAGTGTCTTAAAAAATTATATATACTTACCTGAAGACACCCATCCACTTATAGCAGACAGCCAAACCAGTACTGAAACGTATCAGTAGAGGTAATGGTAGAGGAGTATAATGTCGATCTGTAAAGGGAGGCAGCAGATTAATCCCTGCGACCGATTTACATAGAGCCCTAGAATAGATTTCCCATAGGCGAAAACATGAAATCATCAGGCAATACTCCCTTCACATCCCTCAGACAAACACTGTACTTTGAGAGGAATTGGGCTTCAAAATGCTTAGAAGCGACTTCCATAGAAGAAATCAAGCACATCTTGCTTCACCACCTCCAAAGGAGGCAAAGTTTGTAAAACTGAGGAATGAGTGAGGTGGGAGATGTATTTATAGGCATTTTGAGGTTTGGGACACTTTGCCCCTTCCTTGTAGGAATGTATATCCCATACATCACTAGCTCATGGACTCTTGCCACTTACATGAAATAAATATATATATTTCTATACACCTTTGGTGGTGCAAACTATCCTAATAAACTTTGTATATAAGTATGTGTATTAATTGTTATTCTTTGTCATATCTCTTTCATTAAAGGTAATATGTCGATTTTTGCCTTTCCTAGGTAGAAGGCTGATTTACAGGCCCTATCTATGATAGATAAGATCCCTGTTTATATCTTAGATTTAAATCTTGTTTGAAACCTACGTTGGCATTTGAGAATATAAATAAATATCTATAAATATTAACACCCAATGCAGTAAATGTTGATGCAAAATCTTAGTGCAACATAACAGCGTTACGATAAATCAAACCCAGGGAACCTATTGATACATATTATTAGTTGTTTCTTGGGATTTTAGGCATTGATAAAGCCATTGATATTTTCTTGTATACATCTCCTGACTTGTGTCTGTCCACAACATTATCCCGGAGATCTTTTGACAGTGCCTTGCCACCCATAGTTGATTCTTTGCTTCAGTTGCACTACCAGGGACTGAGGTGCTCCAGGAAAGCTCTTTTCATGCTGAGCTAATCCATATGTCCACAGCTGATCACAGTTGAAGGTCAAATGGCTTTGTGTGTGCCGTTGAGAAGGTGATAAGCTACACCTGATTGAGTTTACAAGTAATTTTAGGAGGGGGTGATCCTTTTTCTAACTCAGTGATTCTGTTTTTGAATTGTCTTTATTTTTGCCTGACATGTTGGTGTTATATCTTTCACTTGGATGTTATAAGTTGCACTGAGTAATTTCAACTGGATAAACAAAAACTGTGTCTGTCTTTATTTCAAGCTGCAAAGCAACAAAATTTGATTATTTTTCAAGGGGGGTGATTCTTTTCAATACCCACTGAATGCACATTTATTATTTTATGTTTAAATTTTTTATGTGTTTTATATATGTACATTGGAATATCAAATACTTTTATCTATGTATATACATATATATATTTTTCGGGATTTCGAATTGCACTTTTTATTGCTATTAAAGTAATTATTATTATTTTTGTGCTATATGTTTTTTTACAATGTGGGTATTATATTTACTGAAGTTAGAATGACCGTAATAGGCAAGATTGATACCATTTGGTTTGTAATTGATGCTGTATTTGTTTCTTATTTGTATCCAATGCATACTGAGATTGATCCACTCAATATAGATGGAAGTGGTTGGTTGTAAATAAACAGCAAGTAAGGTGCGTGTCTATCAAGCCTCTGACGAAGCAGATGAGTTCTGTGAAACGTGTTAAGCCACGCCCACCTTACGTTACGTTGTTGAACACGCTGCACTGTTTCACCATGCTGTTTGTGGTAGATTAGCGTGTTCGGAAATTAGATTGGCACAGCGGTTTATTAGACGGAATACTACTGAAGCCCAGGACTATCAGGAACTGGTAACATACCCAGGAGCCATCGGCTATAACTTCAGCTTGCCTAGTCTAGACATCTTTACCGCTAACTTGTACAGGATGCATATCTTACCTTATACGATTGAGGCCCTATCTTGGGAGTAGCCATTACTCAGGGGAACTGTGTATCTGTTTTTATTATTCACGTCACATTAAACATTCTACACTATGAGGAGTTTTTCTGTGCGCTTGTTCTTTTAGATTCTTCATGTTGTGTCACAGCTCTTAATTGAATTCCTGAGAGTTCATTTCAAACAAGCAGCTGTCTCCCTCTAAGTGTGAAGGAATCGACCGGACAGCATTCCCAGGATAAGACTTTATTCATTTATTTATTTGTTCTATTTATGGTTTAATTACACCTTAGCATGTTGATATATTATATCGTTAGTGGAATATAACACACTGTTGATTTGTCATCGTAATATTTAGAGTGCGCAGCTATTTATAATAATACTTTGTGGTTGTCACAGATTTATTATTATTATATATATATAAAGTTTTTTATAGTTAGAAATGTCGCTATTTTTTTATGAACAGAACACCTCAATAACGGGACTTTTTTCTATTATCTAACAGTGGTGCTGTACCACAGAATACATGAACTAAGGTGCAGGGCTCATTATGTGTTGTTTCTCTGTAAGCACCTGTTTAGATGAAACAAGCTTATTTATATAGCCTCATCTCATTAGTTACAAAGGGATATTAAACACAAATTGTAAGATGCATAACAATGTACCTTTATATCAGAGAAGAATTTTGCAATGAATAATGCAGCTTTATTTTGTCAAATGAGCATATTGTTTCATATTTGTTCTTTCCACTGATTCCACTGTCCAATAATCCTTGCTAACCAATTTACAAACTAATATTTAGATATAGCTAAACTCTGTTTGCACATGTGCAGTTAAGGAAAGAGCCAGATACAAATGGTAGCCTGCCCTCTTCTTTGAAGATGGTATAGCATTGATTCAGCTTAGTTACTCAGTAGTAATTTATTTAGCAGATATTTATATAAAGACATAAATTCCTTTCTAATCTCCATATAATAGCTAAATATCAATATATATTTATGTATACACAATCATATTTACACCTAAACTACCTAATATGCCAACTACTATTACATAGAATTTTTTTCCTATCACGGTTGTTACTGCAAAACTGATAATCCACCTTTAAAAAGCAACAACAAATAACTACAGATAAGGTGAGATAGGAGGGCGTAAACAAAAGCTCAAGAATAATATTAGCTAAAACTATTAACCCAATTCTCCCTGAAAGAAAGTGGAACAAGGACAGATTTCAGATGTATTTTACAGCAAAAGGAAGCAAAATAAATAAAGACTGCAATAATGTTTCACTTTTAATAATGAAACATTTTATGCATTGTTGAAATGTTGAATTTAATGGTCCATTAATCCATTAATTAGTAAATTGATTGCGCTCAGTTAGGAATATCTGGCTTAGAGGGGGTACAGCTGAGGGCAGATTTGCTTATCCTTGATCAACCAACCTTGTTTCTTTTACTTATTTCCCAATTCTTCTGGTCATATTAAATATTTAAGAAGTGTTAGCTGAAATAATATTACATATTGAAACTAAGGTCACAAGGGTAATTTATAAACACAGAATGTTAATATCCCATGGGAAACTACCTGTAATGACCAACATAGTTTACCTTTTAGTTTTGCTATATTTTTTGTTTCCTTTATACTAAAATATTTTGCTTGTTTATAATTAGATGGAAATAAATAGCTGACTTATTCATACTAAAGAAACTACTGTCATTTTACCGAAGTTCACACTCATGTAACCCCAGTTCAAAAATGCACAATTACAAGACTTACAGTAACCTTGCGATGGAAATGGATGTGTAATTTGACATCCTGTTAATTCAGTGCAGGAATTCGCCCTTATTAATTTATTTTCACCTTCATTAGATGTCTGCAAAGAAAGATATAGTTACTTTTCTGCTGCATATTTATTTTTATACATTCTGTACGTGCCCATCACTTATTAACGTGCAGTGGATTTATACCTATTCCATGAAAAAAATGCAAAAACAACCAAACCCAGAATCATATGGGTATTTGATTAACACCTTTCAAATATGCAAGGGTCAACATTTCAATTTTACAAAGCATTTTCTTTAACAGAATAATCATGCTGGTTTTCCTTTTCCCATTACAGTCCAAATATGGACCACTGTTTCTTTTGTGGCAATAAAAAAAACAATAATGTTCACCTTGGTGCGCGTGGGATTTATTTCAATTGCTATCTGTTTTTCCAAGTGTGGCTTGCTTTCTAGTATAAAAGAGAAAAAAAAATGTTTAAAATGATAAATACACACTGCTTGATTGTCATTTTTGAATACTTACTTAATAAAGCTTGTTTGAAAAAAAAAAAAAAAAAGATAAATATAAATAAATTAGAAAAGGGTTACATTTAAAACCAACACTGATTTGCCGTTTGCTAGAGAAAACAATGTATGTT
The DNA here is from genome assembly GCF_027579735.1 of Bombina bombina. NCBI lineage: Eukaryota > Metazoa > Chordata > Amphibia > Anura > Bombinatoridae > Bombina > Bombina bombina. Next base: position 526,201,835 of record NC_069504.1, read on the forward strand.
TTATACCTGAGTGTTTAGATAGGTTCCACAGTTTCTGTAAGATGTCTGTATATTTATTATTAATTAAAGCTGGGGCTATCTTTTCTGCAGGATCCTCGCTTCTGTTTATTTTCTGATTAGTTTCATTACAGGTCATTGCCCTATTTACTGATTTATGATTGGCTTCTCTTTCAATTTCTGCTTCAGCCAATTGATTTTGGGCTTCAGCTTCTTTGCTACTGTTTTCATATGTATCAGTACTATTGCCAGTATCATCTATAAATCCAGCATTAACAAAACCATCTCCTTTGCTGGTATTAGCAAAATTATTATAAGGAGGGGTAACAACTTCAGAGGAAGGTGTCACTGTTAAAGAATGTGAGTCACTTTGTGTTATTATGGGGTTTGAATTTTGCATAGACTCTTGTGATTTGGGGTTTTCATCACCAGCAGCAGTTTGTTGGAATTCTGGAAGAGAATCAGCTCTCTGAAACAGAGCACTGTCTATAAAACCTGCATCTGCATATTTTCTCTGTGATTTAGTAGCTTGTGGATTATTAACTTTTTCTAGACTGGAATGAGAAAAAGAAGGACCCCAAAAAAGGTCACTGTTTTTTTTCCAAATAGTTGAACGTCCAAGTCCATCATCAGAGGTATATCTTGAAAGGCTTAAGTCACAGGACATAACACTGTGGCTCCTGCTTGTTGCCAATGCTTTTTCTGCAGTCAGTTTCTTCAGGGTATCATAGGTAAGGCTGGAAAGATCTTGCAGATGTCCAATGTGGTCATCTAAAGAGTGTAATGAGCGTTTGATGATACTGACATGGTCTACAACTTTTCCCAACTCATTGAACATGTGCTCCACTCTAAAAAAAAAAAAAAAAAAAGTTCACAAATTCTAGCTTTTAGATATTTGAAAAGGCTGATATATTGCCTGCATTGTGTACTACACTGTTAGCTTTGCAAGGCCTGTGCCTATCCTCCCTATAAGAAAACGTGGCCACAGATTTTGCTAAGCAATACTCAACTTTTTACATTTCTTTCAATCACTGGATTTCTTTTAACCCTTTAACTGCTGAGCCATTTCGACCCCTGTGCTGAGCTGTTCTGTAGTTTTTAGATGCTGATCATATTTAAGCCCTACTCTAGGCCATTTTTCAGTGAGAAACCCACACATATATCTTGTTTTGTTTTTTCAGACGACCCAGCAGATTAAAACTGTAACATTATTTTATGTATATATCATGTTGTGTAAGAAACCTGCAACAAAAAATGTGAAAAAAATACATTTTGTTAAATTCAAATTTTAATAAACAAAGTTATAAACAATAGTGTGCGTTTTCAAATGGTGGGTCTTCAAGGTTTCTAGGGCTTAAGGGAGCTCATATCAAGTGGTTTGAACACCATTCTCTCAATACAGCTCCCTTAAGCCCTCTTCATCTTCCCAGCACTTCTGGGGCTTGATGACGTCACCACGCACATGCATGGTGACATCACCGGTATCCCTAGATTCCCCGAACAATGCCAAAGACCTAGACCACCGGGGATTAGGTAAAATTTTGGGGGCCCACGATGAGCTACAAAAGTGGGCCCCCCAGCATGACAACACTTGTTCATCATCTGCAGTAAATACATTGTACGAATGAGGACCACATGTCATCATATGCACTTAAGGGGTTAAATATGGACTGTACATAGAAATTAAATCACATCACATTATTTAGATTCCCACCACACCTGTACCTCACAGACAAGTTCTATGTATGCACTTTTCCCAGATTGACCTTATATACACATTCCTCCTTAAAGAGACAGTTAAAATTATACTTAAATAGATTGAATAGAGCATGGAATTTGAAACAATTTTCCAATTTACTTATATTAAATAGGTGCGCTCAGGAGAGTGCGCTTTAGCCATCTGGCAGCAGTGTTTGCAACAAAGTTTATAGCAATGTTATACATAGTTACAAACACACTTCTAAGCTCCTATCGGCCTACCTAGGTTTAGTCTTCAACAAAGGATACCAAGAGAAAAAAAAGCTAATTTGATAATACAAGTAAATTGGAAAGTTGTTTAAAATTACATACTTTATCTAAATCAAGAAAGTTTAAATTTCACTTTACAGTCCCTTTAAATTCCGTGGAAGCTGTGACTAAGTTTTTGCAAAATGCTTCTAGACACATTTGAAATGCACTACGGTAGATTTTAACTTGACATTTATATCTCTTTCAAAGGTAAAACCCAAATAACTTGCTGTGATGTGCTCTTTATGCTTGGGGGCCGATTTATCAAGGACCCAATGGCCCCTGATGCCCCTGTTTCCTCGCAAGCCTTTAGGCTCGCTGGAAACAGCCGTTATGAAGCAGTGTTCTTAAGACCGCTGCTCCTTAACTGGTCCACTGCCTCTGAGGCTGCAGACATCAATCCGCCCGATCCTATATGATCGGGTTGATTGACAACCCCTGCTAGTGGCTGATTGGCCGCGAAACTGCAGGGGGCGGCATTGCACAAGCAGTTCACCAGAACTGCTTGTGCAGTGCTAAATGCCGACAGCATATGCTGTCGGCATTCAGCGATGTCTGGTGGACATGATACGCTACATTATATCATGTCCGCCAGACTTTGATAAATCGACCCTTATGTGCCTAACAGATGTCATAGGACCATATTTTATACATGAATTTTTTGTGCATGAAAATATTTATGCTCCAACATATTCTACAGTTCATTTACCTTTCAGATGTTACCCGGATTCTTTCACTACTCTGAGAGTCATTCCAGTCTTTTTTGTCATTGAAATAAATCTCCAAACAATTCTCTTCAAAGTCATGAAGTCTCTTTAGATCTTCCTCTGTTAAAAATAGTTCTGTAGACAAGAAGGTAGGTGGCAATGCATTAAATACATTTTATTATATTATTCCTGTTATATATTACTAGCACAAAACTGGGTCAATGTGATTCTGAATAGTCAAATTAGAAGTTCTTGCTTTACAGGGTTTAAGTATATATATATATGTATTTATTTTTTTAAACTCATACACACAACAAAAGATGGAATTAACTGGCTGATGCATATTAAGATATTAATATATTCTTCTGAGGTTGTGTTTCTACTTGACAGGGTATGCCGATATTTCTCTCTGAACTGTAAGTGTAAATGGACATAAAAGTCAAAATGATTCAGATGAGAATGACATTTTAAGAATCTTTTAAAATAATTTCTGCTATCAAATTTACTTTGTAGGTATCGTTTGCTGAAGAGCATATCTACATATCCTCAACAGGAGCATTGCACTACTGGGAGCTAGCTGGTGATTGGTGGCAACACAAGTTTGCCTCTTGTTATTGGCTCACCTGATATGTTCATCTAGTTCCCAGCAGTGCACTGCTGCTCAGGAGCGGATTTAATCTATGTGTTTAATCCCTTTGCAGGGGTTTAAACACATACTTATATGCAAAGAATAGTGGAAATAATAACGTAATCTAACAAATTAGATCATTTTCTTTTTGCACTTTTATGTCCCTTTAATTAATTCTCAAGACAGCTTTATGCTATGTGTCCCAATCATTTGTATTCCATTCCAAGTATCTTACATGAACCATCTAACTTTTCTTTAAAGAAACAGTATGCAAATTACTCCTAAATCTACTATCCTCCAATCATAACCAATTGTCCTGTTGTTATTATTTTTGTGAAACATACTTTCAGCCTAATCTTTATTAAATTCCTAAAATACTTGAAAACTTGAATATAACTATTTTCTTAGTTCCTCTTACTTGGTCCCCTTAGTTTGGTCTTCTTATTGTGTATACAGATCCATGAGATGAAGGACATGACATGGCTGAAGACAATTAATGGTGGAGGCAAGACAGGCTTGTTATGGTAAACCATGATGAAATGATAACGCTGGAACTTCCACAAGGTGTTTGACATTGCTTTTCCTTGCATATATACATGACTAAAACAAGCAATAAAGATAACATTTGTTATATTTACATAGCAGAGTCCATATTTGAACATTAACTTTATTGGCAAAAAATATATTTTAACACCTTAACCGCTGAGCCCTCTCCACCCCTGTGCCTTTAATAGCGCTCCACTTGTAATCTGGCCCTAAATTGGAAAATGACTGCCCTATTGTTTGTTGTATTATAATTTCCCAGATACCATTAATATTATAGGGATAGCCATGCACCCCTGGGAATTCAATGTCACATGATGTAATAAGCCAATGATGCTATAGTTTCCAGGGTAGCTAGGATGTAAGAATCCCGTGAATAATGGTAATCAAGTAATATGTAACAGAAGAAGAGCTAGTCAATAGCTTCAATGCTGTATAGCACAATGTATAACGTAATCAGTTCTATGAAGAGGTGATTCATGCACCTACTGCATACCTGGATTAAAATAAAAAACATATTGTAATCAGCATACACAGAACTGCAAAGCTGGTAGCAGCAATTGTTTACTTTTTATCTCAGCTAAGAGTTACAATCCGGGCATTTGACTAAGAAAGCTGTTAATACTTTAAATGGAAGGTCCATTTACTAATATTGCCCCACGGCATTGCATAGACATTTAAAAATTAAGAAGGGTTTAATTCATGAAAAGTTTTAAATTTATATATATTGAAGAATTTTTACCTATTTACCGCTGCGATGATAAGCGCAGCTCTCCCGTTCACCATTTTGTCAAATTGATTGACAGATGACGATTCGTAAAAGAACCAATCCTTGTTTTCCCCCGGGCCGTGACAATTAAGCAAAGGGGCTAAACGCCCCGGGGGGGGGGGGGGAACAAGGATTCGTTATTTTACAAATCGTCATCTGTCAATGATTTTGACAATATGGCGGGCGGGAGAGCTGCGCTTATCGTCGCAGCGGTAAATAGGTAAAAAAATCTTTAATATATATAAATGTAAAACTTTTCATGAATTAAATCCTTCTTAATTTTTAAATGTCTATGCGATGCCGTGGGGCAATATTAGTAACTTGATCTTCACTTTAAAGGGATATGAAACACAATTTTTTTCTTTCATGATTCAGATAGAGCATGCAATTTTATGCAACTTTCTAATTTACTCCTAATATCAAATTTTGTTAGGAGCCGGCCCATTTTTGGTTCAACAGCACCATGGGTAGTGCTTGCCGATTGGTGGCTACATTTAGGTGCGGAGCCTCAAAGGCCTATAGTTATGAAAGTCTGGCGGACCTGATCCGACAGTGCGGATCAGGTCCGCCAGACCTCGCTGAATATGGCGAGCAATACGCTCGCCGTATTCATCATTGCACCAGCAGCTCACAAGAGCTGCTGGTGCAACGCCGCCCCCTGCAGACTCGCGGCCAATAGGAGCTTGATACATATGCCCCAAAGGCTGAATTTGATGGTATATACACCCACAAGAACTAATATTTTGACAAACTAATTCTCCGTTATTTTGAGTATTCATCCGATTTTAATATATTTTTTTGTTTGATAAAGGTTATGTTTTACCACTATTATTTCTGTTCTGCCTTATAAGTCTGGGCAGAGAGTGCTAGACTACATCCTTTCAGTGGAATTTCTTACTTATCCACAACCCAATGATACATATTATATGTTGCTTTGCTTTCAACAGACCCAGCAGATTCAAACTATACTATATAGAACTCTATATCATAATGTGTGAAAAACATCATTTATTCTAACCTGATAAACTCATTTATTTCATGGTGGTGATAGTTCACGAACCATTACTCTTGGAAATTACTCTTCCCTGCCACTAGGATGAGGTAAAGATTCCCAAACCCCAAGAGCTCTATAAAAAAAACCTCCCACCCTACTGGAAACTAATAAGGTAGGAGAAGAATACAAACGGAAAAAAATAGGAGCAGGGAAAAGTGATGCACACAAAAATAAACCAATACCAAAATAACAGGGAAGGACTCGTGGACTCTCACCACAATGAAAGAAATGAATTTATCAGGTAAGCATAAATTGTGTTTTATGTCATACAAGTTGTGAGAGTCCACAATCCATTAATCCTGGGAACTAATAACCAACAGGTAGATTACGAGTTTTGCGTTCATGTTTTAACTCTGAAAAAATGGTAATTTCAGCGTTAAAACAGCAACGCAGCCATTACGAGTCTTGCCGGTATAGCTGTACCACAAGCCTTTTAGCCTGTAACGCAACGTCAGTCCCGCACTCAAAAAATGACGTTTTTTCATGGGATTCCCATAGCGCTGCCATTACGAGTTTTGCGGTGAGGCTAAAAAACTTGCATTACACCCTATAACGAAAAGATCCGTACCGCCATCTGAGAGCAGTAGTTATGAGTTTTACGCAACAAAACTATTACACAAAACTCCTAACTAAACTGTTACAAAGTACACTAACACCCATAAACTTCCTATTAACCCCTAAACCAAGACCCTCCCGCATCGCAAACACTATTTTAAAGTTATTAACCCCTAATCTGCCGCTCCCGACATCGCCACCACTAATAACATTTATTAACCCCTATTCCACCGCTCCCCGACATCGTCGCCACTATACTAAAGTTATTAACCCCTATTTCCCCGCACCCCAAAATTGCCCACACTATAATAAATATATTAACCCCTATTCCCCAGCTCCTTAACATAGCCGCCACTAAATAAATTTGTTAACCCCTAAACCTCTGGCCTCCCACATCACTACCACTAAATAAACCTATTAATCCCTAAACCAACAGCCCCCCACATCGCCAAAAACTAAATTAAACTATTAACCCCTAAACCTAACAACCCCCTAACTTTAATTAAAATTACAAGATCTCTATCTTAAAATAAATAAAAACTTACCTGAGAAATTAAAAAAAACTAAGTTTAAACGATATATTAAACTATCATTACTATTATACTAAAATTAAAATAACTACAAATTAAATAAACTAAATACCACATTAAAAAAAACTAACCCTACTAAAAAAATTAAATCTACAGTTAAAAAAAATAAAAATACTAAATTACAAAAAATAAAAAAATACTAAATTACAAAAAAATAAAAAAAATACTAAATTACAAAAAATAACAAACGAAATTATCCAAAATAAAAATAATTTCACCTAATCTAATAGCCCTATCAAAATAAAAAAGCCCCCCAAAATAAAAAAACCCTAGCCTACAATAAACTACCAATAGCCCTTAAAAGGGCCTTTTGCAGGACATTGCCCTAAAGAAATCAGTTGTTTTCCCTTTAAAAAAATACAAAGACCCCCTCAACAGTAAAACCCACCACCCAATCAAACCCCCAAAATAAAAAAACTAACTCTACAAAAAACCTTATCTATCCATTGCCCTGAAAAGGGCATTCAGCTCTTTTAAGAAATGCCCAAACCCTAAAAAAAACACCCAAAAAACTTTATAAAACCTAACACAAACCCCTCTTTAGATACTCACAGTTGCTGAAGTCCGGCTTGATTCGACTTAGCCAATAGAAATGAGAGCTGCTTAAATCCTTTTGGCTGATTTGAACAGCCAATAGGATTTTAGCAGCCCTAATTCCTATTGGCTGATTTAAAATTTTCAGCCAATAGGAATGCAATGGTACCCCAGTATAAAAGGGGTACCTTGCATTTGAATCCTCAGTGTGCAGTGGACGATCGCATTAAGAGGACCTCCACGTCGAATCGATGGACCACCGCCTTGGACTTTTGCTTAGACCTCTGCCTCCAGCACATCGACCGCTCCGCCTCCGCAGGGATGAAGAAGATGCTGGTCCCATGATGGATGAAGATGGATCCACCTGGATGAAGATGTAGCCGCTGGGATGAAGATTGTTCAAGTCGGACTTCAGCAACTGTGAGTTTTTTTTAGGGTTTGGGCATTTCTTAAAAGAGCTGAATGCCCTTTTAAGAGCAAGAAAAAGAGCCGAATGCCCCTTTAAGGGCAATGCCTATACAAATGCCATTTTCAGGGCAATGGGTAGATTAGGTCTTTTAGTTAGGTTTTTTTTTTAGAATAGCCATTTTTTTTATTTGTAATGTGCAGCAAAAAGCTGAATGCCCTTTTAAGGGCAATGCCCATACAAATGCCCTTTTCAGGGCTATGGGTAGATTAGGTTTTACTTTATTTTTATTTTGTGGGTTTGGAGGGTGGGGGTTTGTATACTGTTAGAGGGTGTTTGTTTTTCTTTTGTAGGAAAAGAGCTGATTTCTTTAGGGCAATGCCCTACAAAAGGCCCTTTTATGGGCCCTTGGTAGTTTATTATAGATTAGGTTTTTTTATTTTGGGGTGTTTTTTTTTAATTTTAAACAGAGTATTAGAATAGGAATAATTTTTATTGTTTTGGATAATTTCGTTTGTTATATTTTGTAATGGTAGTTTTTTTTATTTTTTGTAATTTTAGTGGTTTTTATTTTTGTAATGGTAGTTTTTTATTTTTGTAATGTTAGGTTTTAGTGTAAGGCAGCTTAGGTTTTATTTCACAGGTAAGTTTGTATTTATTTTAACTAGGTAGTTAGTAAATAGTTAATAACTATTTACTAAATAGTCTACCTAGTTAAAATAAATACAAACTTACCTGTGAAATAAAAACCTAAGCTAGCTACAATATAACTATTAGTTATATTGTAGCTAGCTTAGGTTTAATTTTTATTTCACAGGTATGTTTGTTTTTAGTTTTAAATAGGTATTATTTAGTTAATAATTGTAACTTTAATTTAACTCTATTTTAATTATGTTAAAGTTAGGGGGTGTTTAGGTTTAGGGTTAGGGTTAGGTTTAGGGGTTAATATAGTTTAATTTAGGTTGTTGCGATGTGGGGGGCTGGCGGTTTAGGGGTTAATAGGTTTATTTAGTGGTAGTGATGTGGGAGGCCAGAGGTTTAGGGGTTAATAGCTTTATTTAGTGGCGGCGATGTCGGGGAGCGGTGGATTAGAGGTTAATATCTTTATATAGTGTGGACGATGTTGGGGTGTGGAGGAATAGGGGTTAATAACTTTAGTATAGTGGCGGCAATATCGGGAGCAGCAGGTTAGGGGTTAATAGATTTATTTTGGTGGCGGCGATATCGGGAGCGGCAGATTAGGGGTTAATAAGTTTATGTAGGTGTCCGCAATGTCGGGGGCAGCAGATTAGGGGTGTTTAGACTTGGGGTTTATGTTAGGGTGTTAAGTTTAAACCTAACTTTTTTTCCTCATAAACATAAATGGGGCTGCGTTAAGGAGCTTTTCATTCCACGATCGCAGGTGTTAGTTTTTTTTTCTAACACTCTCTCCCCATTGATGTCTATGGTGAAAGCGTGCACGAGCACGTCAAAGCAGCGCTTGTATTTTGTGCGGTATGGAGCTCAATGCAACCATATCACACACACAAGGCGGCTTTTCAAAAACTCATAATGGCAGCGCTATGGAGGGTGAAATAACACAACTTTTGTTGCGTTCGTTTCGCACCCTCTATAGCGCAAAACTTGTAATCTATCTGCAAGCGAGTAATGAGAAATAAGGGCAGGATAGAAAGAACATATTGTTTCACAGTGAAACTAAATCCACAACCTAAATAGAACTCAAAGAATAAACAGGGTAGATATGTAAAAAATGACTGGCAGGCAAACATCAAACTAGTTCTGCCTAAAGGACTTTTCTAAAGGCAGTCTCAGAAAAAGCAAAATCACCAAAATGGAAAAAATGAGAAAAATAATGTAGAAAAGACCAAAAGGTTGCCTTGCAAATTTGGTCAACAGTATCCTCATTCTTAAAAACCCAAGAAGTGCAACTGAACTGAAAGAATGAGCAGTAATCCGTCTAAGTGAAGGCCATCCCACCTCCAAGTAAGCCTTATGGATTAAAAGATTCAATCAAGAGGCTAAAGAAACCACAGTAGCTTTCTGTCTAATTCTGAAAACAGAAAAGAAACCAAACAAACGAGAAGTTTGTCTGCAATCCTTAGAAGCGACTAAATAATAATTCAAATGTATGTATGTATGTATTGGGTACCTGTAAAGCGCGGCTAATCACCCGTAAGGGTCTCAAGGCGCTGCTCATTTTATCAACTTTGGAAGGATGAAAGGCTGAGTGGACCTTGCTGGGGATTGAACCTGCAACCCTCAGGTTGCTACAGAGCTCAGCTACAGTGCATTAGCATGCTGAGCTATCTATCTGGCTCTAACAACAACCAAGTTATGAAGAAGCCTCTCTGCAGAAATCTTAGGCCTAGAACACAAATAAGAGACAAACATTTTCTGATTTATATAATCCAAGGACATACCCTAGATAACCCTATATAATTTCTCAAAACTGCCTTGTCCAGATGAAAAAAAATACGAGAAGGAGAAATACAAGAAAGAGCATAAAAAAATTCTCTTCTAGCAGAAGAGATAGCCAAAAGAAACAAAACCTTCCAAGAAAGGAGCTAAATATAATGCATAAGCTCAACTGGCAGAGCCTGAAAAACTTAAATATAAAATTTAAATTCCAAGAGGAAAAATTGGTTAATTACAGGGGCACTTAATTAATTAAACTTTACAAATACGCTTCTTTTGCAAAATATTTTCCATTGCGTTATGGTAAACATTCCGCCGTTCCTCCGCCCTCATCTCCGGCTTCCTCAAATAGTTGCGTGCCCCCTTCGACGTCCAGCTCGTGGGACACACAACGATTGGAGGAAGCTGGATACATCATCGATACGCTAAATACAGTAGAAGATGCGGGCGGAGGAATGGTGGTATGTTTACAAAAAGAATAGTAAATATTTTTAAAAAGAAGCGTCTTTGTAAAGTATAATTAATTAAAGTGCCCCTGTTTTCAAGATTATTTTTAAATACTGTGTGTGCAGTTATTCATTAAACTTTACAATCACTTTAATACTAGCCCAAGCCTAAACAAAACCAAGCATGTCAGGAAGATAGCAATCTTCTTGTGGAAAAAAACAGAAAAAAAAACAGAGATCTGACCCTTCAAAGAACTGGCAGATAAATCCTTATCTAAAACATCCAGCAAAAATGGTAACATCCTAGGAATTCTAGAAGAATGCCAAGAAAAAAAACATACACAAAGAAATAAAGGCCCCAGGAATCAATGAAAAAACTTCCTAGTCACAGGCTTGCAGGCCTGTATCAAAGCCTCAAAAAACATACGCTCTCTGCATTTATCATTGCACCAGCAGTTCTTGTGAACTATTAGTGCAATGCCGCCCCCTGCAGATTTGCCGATAGCAACGGATGTCAATCAACCTGATCATATACGATCGGATTGATTTCTGTCCGCCGCCTCAGAGCAGGCGGACAGATTATGGAGCATCCATACGTAGCTTGATAAATATGCCCCATAATCCGAAAAAACTGTCTGCCTAAGAACTAACTGTTCAATACCCATGCCATCAAGCTTATAAACTTGAGATCTGGATGGAAAAAAACATACCAAACTCTGAGAGGCCAAGCTGGAGCAGTAAGAATTACTGATGACTTCTCTTGCCTGATCCAGAGGAGGAAAACCATAGGCAAGTCAAAACGACCATAGAGTTACCAAAGTATCCACAATCTCCCCTGAGAATCCCTAGACCTCCCATAGTACCTGGGAAGTTTGTTGTTTAACCGATAGCCCATCAGATCTATCTCTGGGAGACCCCAGAGATCCACTAGCAGATAGAAAATATCCAGATGGAGAGACCACTCTCCTTTATGCAAAGACTGACGACTGAGAAAATTAGCTTCACAGTTATTCACACCTGGAATATGAAGAAACAACAACTGTTGATGAAAGATTCTGCTAAATGAAAAGATGAAGCATGAACAAAAAACATTATCCAGGTAAGGAAACACTGCAGTACCCTGAGATCTGATAACAGAAAAAGAGTACCCAGATTCTTTGAGAATATTCTGGGAGCTGTATCCAGACCAAATAGTGCAGCAACAAACTGAAAGAGCTTGTCTAGAAAAGCCAACCTAGAAACTGAAAATAAGAACATGAAGGAAAGAGTCCATTAAATGTATTGAGGACATAAACTGACCATGACATCGTTTAGATCCAGAACTGGTCTGACAATTCCTTCCTTATTTGGAACAATGAAGAGATTTTATTAAAACTCTATCCACTGTTCCAACAAAGGAACAGGAATAATCACTTCCACAGAATCCATAACTGACTGAAAAAAGGCTTAAGCCTGCACAGGATTTTTCAGAACATTGAATAGAATAAACCATCCTCTGGGAGGCCCTTTTCTGAAACATATTCAGTAACCTTAGAAACTAAATTTAGAACCCAGGGATCTTGCACAAACTAAACCAAGCCTCCTGAAAAAGGGGCAACCTGCCCCCTACCAAAGCCTCTGGATTGGGGCCAAACCTTCAAGCAGACTTGAATAAGGGAGTACATTTTTGGACTGCTTAGACATGTAACAATTTGAACTTGGCTTCTAGGCAGACTGCTTCTGAGAAAAGGAATCAGAAATGATAAACAATAGAAGCTAGTTTTACCCTTGGACCTCCTGTCTTGAGGAAGAAAAGATTCCTTATCTCTAACCACATTAGAAATAATAGAATCCAAACCAGAAGCAAACAACATATTTCCCTGAAAAGAGAGAGATAAATTAAAAAAAAAAACATGTCAGCTGACCAAGACTTTACTCAAAAAAGCCTTACTGTAAGGTACTGCCAAAGACACACTTAGAATGAATCTAAATAAATGTGAAAACAGCATCACAAAAGAAAACATTATCATATTAAAGCAATTCCAAAGAGATCAAAAATCTTTACTAGCAGAATTGATAGAAAACTGCTCAGAAAGACGATTAACCAAATGAAAGAAGCAGCTGTCACACCAGCTGTCAGGGTGCCAGGAATCAGACTGAGACAAGAAGTGCAAAAATAATCACACCTTTATTAATAGCAAAAAATAATAAAAAGTAAACAAGTCAAATAACAAGCCAGGAGTCAAAACCAGAGCTGGTAGTCAGTCGAGCCGAGTCATGAGCCAAAGCGAATAGTCAGATGAGTCGAGTCAGGAGCCAAAGCGAGTAGTCAGACGAGCCGAGTCAGGAGCCAAAGCGAGTAGTCAGACGAGCCAGAATCAGGAACAAGGAGAACAGCAGAGTCAGGAACAAGCCAAGGATCAGGAAGCAGGAGGGACATCAGACAGCCAAGTAATACACAAGAACTGGAACTCACAAACAGGTCTGAGACAATGCAAGGGCAAAGCATACTGAACAGAGGCCCTTTAAATAATAAGTGATGACATCACAATTCTTAGACTGTAACCTGTCTCCCATGGATGATGTACACCAGTCTGGCCATAAAAGGGTGTGCAGGAAATGAGCAGCATCACACACTATGCACCAGAGTCAGCAAAAGAGGTGAATAAAATGGCTGCCAGGAGCACATGGCAAACAAAGCAGGGATAAAAAATTGGGGGGGTACCCTCAACGACCCCTCTCCCTCGGGAGGACAAAAGGCTTATTGGGGAAACGGCATGGAAGACACGGAGGAGGGCGGGAGCATGAACATCAGAGGAGGGAACCCATGAATGCTCCTCCGGACCGTAACCCCTCTGGTGAACCAAATACTGTACGTGGCCCCTGGACATACAAGAGTCAATAATGCTGCTGACCTCATATTCTTCATGGTTGTCAACAAAGATAGGACGGGGACGAGGCAACACAGTAGTAAACCGATTACAAACCAATGATTTCAAGAGGGAGACATGAGAAACATTGGAGATGCGCATTGCAAGAGGAAGGTCAAGAGCGTAGGTCACAGGATTGACCCGTCGGAGTATTTGAAAAGGACCAACATAACGGGGAGCCAGTTTATTGGAAGGCACACAAAGGTTCAAGTTGCGGGAGGACAGCAAACCCTCTCTTCCTACCAACCTGGTAGGAAGGCGCGGGCAGACGCCTATGATCAGCCTGGAACTTTTGGCACTGCATAGAACGATGAGGACAATCCTGAATCTGCACCAATGCGGAACGGAGTTGCCGGAGATGCTCCTCCAAAGCCGGAATACCCTGAGACATGAATGAATCGGCAACAAGGATGGTTTAAACCCATAATTTGATGTCTCGGGGTCACATTTGACTCAGATCTTTCTTTCACTCCTCACATTCAGTCATTGTTTAAAGCCTGCCACTTCCACCTTAAAAACATCTCTAAAATTAGACACTACCTTACACAAGACACAACTAAGATTTTAATCCACTCTCTCATTCTCTCCCACCTCGATTACTGCAACTCTGTCCTCTCTGGTCTCCCCACCTACCGCCTAGCTCCTTTACAATCCATAATGAATGCCTCTGCCAGACTCATCTTCCTTACACGTCGCTCTTCATCTGTTGCACCTCTCTGCCTATCTCTTCACTGGTTTCCTCTTGCCTCTAGGATCAAACACAAAATTCTCATTCTGACATACAAAGCCCTCAACTGCACTGCTCCCCCTATATCTCAGACCTTGTCTCCAGATACTCTCCCTCCCGTCCCCTCCGCTCTGCTCACTACCTCCTACTCTCCTCCTCTCTTGTCACTTCATCACACTCCCGTTTACAGGACTTCTCCAGACTGGCTCCCATCTTGTGGAACTCTCTGCCTCGCTCCACAAGACTCTCTTCTAGTTTTAAAAGCTTCATGTGCTCCCTAAAGACTCTACTGTTCAGGGATGCATACAACCTACGCTAACCTTTCTCTATACCAGTTCCTCTCCTCCAATGCTATCCCCTGAACCCCCTTTAGCATGTAAGCCTAAGAGTCCAGCTGTTTGTTGATCACCTTCTCAAGAGCTGATTACAACAGTGCAACTCTTGGCAGGGCCCTCTACCCATTTGATCCCTATAATTGTTTTATTGGACTCCGTCTTTGTTAATAGCGCTGCGGAATCTGTTGGCACTCTACAAATAACCGATAATAATAATAATAATAATTCGCCATGAACGGGGATAACTTGGAGAAAGCATTAATACCACTATTACGAGCAAACTCTGTCCAAGGTAACCGTTCAGACCAATTATTGTGGTTATCTGAGACATAACAACGGAGGAACTGTTCCAGAGCTTAATAAGACCGTTCCGCGGCCCCATTGGACTGAGGGTGATATGCAGAGGAGAAGGAAAGCTGGATCCCCATTTGAGCACAAAAGGAACGCCAAAATCTGGAGACAAACTGGCTACCCCGGTCCGAAACTATCTCCTTGGGTAACCCATGTAAACGGAAGACCTCCCGGGCAAAAATTGAAGCAAGCTCCTGAGCGGTAGGCAGCTTCTTCAAGGGAATGCAATGTGACATTTTAGAAAAACGGTCAACCACCATAAGGATAACAGTATTGCCATTGGAAACAGGGAGCTCAACAATGAAGTCCATGGAAAGATGTGTCCAAGGACGCTCACCATTAGCAATAGGTTGAAGAAGACCCACAGGAAGATGTCGAGGAGTCTTATTCTGTGCACAAACTGAGCAGGAGGCAACATACGCAGCAACATCAGAACGAAGACCTGGCCACCAGAAATGTCGAGTGACAGACCAAATCATTTGGTTCTTGCCTGGGTGACCTGCAGCTTTAGGATAGTGGTAAGTGTGCAAAAGTTTAGTAAGAAGATTCTCAGGAACAAAACACCACTAGGTTTCTCAGGAGGTGCATTGGTTTGTGCAGCCAGGATCTCCTCCCACACGGGAAAAGTCAAATTAGTACGTATGGTAGCCAAAATAGGGTCAGGAGGTATAACTGGAGTAGGTACAGACTCCTCCTTGGACAGAGGCAAAAATTGTTGAGAGAGGGCATCAGCCTTAACATTCTCACTACCAGGCAGGTAAGAGACCACATAATTAAACCGAGACAAAAATAGCGCCCATCTGGCCTGTCGGGCGACAAACGTTTTGCTTCAGATAGATAAGCTAAATTCTTGTGGTCAGTAAGAATGAGCACTGGTACGCTAGTACCCTCAAGAAGATGCCTTCATTCCTTGAGTGCCAAAATTATGGCCAGTAATTCCCTGTCGCCAATTTCATAATTGCACTCCACTGGAGACAATTTCTTAGAGAAGAAACCGCACAGATGCAAGGAACCATCAGGCATAGAACGTTGAGACAAGAGGGCACCTACTCCAGTCTCAGACGCATCGACCTCAAGAATGAAAGGTAGGACAGAATTAGGATGAGCCAGAACTGGACCGGCAGCAAAGTCAGTCTTAAGACTATCAAAGGCCTTAATGGCAGTAGGTGACCAATGGAGTGGATCATTCTCTTTACGGGTCATGTCTGTGATCGGTTTGACCAAGGATTACAAGTTTTTAATAAATTTCTATAGTAATCGGCGAACCCCAAAAAACGTTGAATAGACTGAAGACCAACTGGGCGAGGCCACTGCAGAACTGCAGACAACTTGTTAGGATCCATGGAGAACCCTGCAATGGAGATAACATAACCTAGGAATGTTACTTGAGTCTGATGGAACTCACATTTCTTGAGTTTACAAAACAGGCCGTTCTCACGTAGTCTCTGAAGAACCCGTGTAACATCAAAACAATGAGCCTCAAGTGTGGGTGAGTTATGAGATGTCGTCTAAATACACCACAACACACTGTTGCAACATATCTCATAGGACATCATTAATAAATTCCTGGAAAACAGCAGGAGCATTACATAGGCCAAATGGCATTACAAGATATTCATAATGCCCGCTCCTGGTGTTAAACGCTGTTTTCCATTCGTGGCCCTCCTTGATCCTAACGAGATTGTACGCTCCTCTCAAATCAAGTTTAGAAAAGACCGTAGCTCCCTTGAGGCGGTCAAAGAGTTCCGTAATGAGCGGAATAGGGTAAGCATTCTTAATGGTAAGACGATTAAGACCCCTATAATCAATGCATGGTCTCTTAACTCGCCACCCTTTTTCTTCACAAAGAAGAAGCCAGCCCCTGCAGGAGAGCAGGATTTGTGGATGATCCCCCGCAACAGAGCATTGACAACATACTCCTCCATAGCACAATTCTCTGCAACAGACAGAGGGTATACCCGGCCCGAGGAGGAATGGCTCCTGGTTGCAAGTCTATGGCACAATCGTAAGACCGGTGAGGAGGCAACATACCGGCACACACCTTGTCAAAAACGTCTAGGAACTCTCTGTACTCCTATGGCAATTGAGATACCGAAGAAGTGCACAAGACTTTAACTGGTTTCCGAAGACAAGTAGAAATACATTATGGAGACCACGACAACATTTCAGACCTGCGCCAGTCGAGACTGGGATTGTGCTTTTGGAGCCAGGGATAACCCAGAACAACTGGAAAATGCTGAGAATTTATCACCTGGAACTTGAGAGTTTCAAAATGGAGAGCCCCAACATCCATAGATAACAGAGCGGTTTCGTGAGTAACGAGTGCGGGCTGAAGGGGCCTGCCATCAATGGCCTCAATAGCAAATGGAAAGGACCGAGGCAAAACAGGAATGGAGTGCTTTGATACAAAAGCACTGTTAATGAAATAGCCCGCAGCACCGGAGTCAACAAGAGCCTAGGTGACTATGGAGGAGTCCACCCAGGAAAGGACAACCGTGACCAAAGGTTTCTCCTTTAGCGGTTCCAGGGAGGATAAACCACCCAAGGTCTGCCCCCAACAGGACCTTGGGTGTGAGCATTTTTCTGGCCATGTAGGACAAGACTTCAAAAGGTGGCCCTGTAACCCACAATAGAGGCAGAGACCCTCCCTCTTCCTAAAGGCCCTCTCCGCCACAGAGAGACGCGTGAATCCCAACTGCATCGGCTCAGCAGTCCCTGGTGACTCTGGACCAGGAGGCATGGGAGGAGAGGGAGGCATGGGTGGGAATGAACACATAGGAGACAACGGAACAGGAGGCTTCCGCATGCGCTCCTTGAAAGAGCTCCTCTCTCTGAGTCTGATGTCAATTAGGATCAAAAAGACACCAATGCCTCAAGATCCTCTAGTAAATCTCTGGCAGCAATTTCATCTTTAATCGCATCAGAGAGCCTATGAAAGAAGGCAGCAACAAGGGCTTCATTGTTCCAACCTACCTCTGCGGCAAGCGTACGGAACTCAATGGCATACTGAGCAACAGATCTTGTACCTTGCTTAATAGACATGAGCCGGAACATCAAATACCCTTCGAAAGGAGGCCACAAGTTCAGGGTAATTTGAAATCACAGGTTTATTAGTCTCCCACAAGGGATTAGCCCAAGCAAGAGCTGTGTCAGAGAGTAACGAGATGAGAAATCCAACTTTAGCTCTGTCAGAGGGAAAAGCCTGAGGTAACATCTCAAAGTAAATGCACACCTGGTTCAAAAACCTCCTGCACTGAATAGGATCATCTCCATATCGCTGAAATAGAGGTGCAGAACCGGACATGCTCCTGGTAGGACTAGGTTCAGCAGCGGAAACAGGAGCAGCCATAACTTGCGGGACACTTTGGTCCAAATGTGCAGTGCGAGTCAGCAGGGTTTGCAAGGCTAGTGCAAATTGATCCAAGCAGTGATCCTGTTCATCCATCCTGGAAATGATGGTAGGTAAAGGTGGATTATTAGCATCAGGATTCATGACCCTTGCGTAATGACAGGGTGCCAGGAATCAGACTGAGACGAGAAGTGCAAAAGTAATCACACCTTTATTAATAGCAAAAAATAATAAAAAGTCCACAAGTCAAATAACAAGAAAGGAGTCAAAAACAGAGCTTGTAGTCAGACGAGCCGAGTCAGGAGCCAAATCGAATAGTCAGACGAGACGAGTCAGGAGCCAAAGCGAGTAGTCAGACGAGCCAGAATCAGGAACAAGGAGAACAGCAGAGTCAGGAACAAGCCAAGGATCAGGAAGCAGGAGGGACGTCAGACAGCCAGGTAATACACAGGAACTGGAACTCACAAACAGGTCTGAGACAACGCAAGGGCAAAGCATACTGAACAGAGGCCCTTTAAATAATAAGTGATGACATCACAATTCTGAGACTACAACCTGTCTCACATGGATGAAGTACACCAGTCTGGCCATAAAAGGGCATGCAGGAAATGAGCAGCATCACACACTGTGCACCAGAGTCAGCAAGAGAGGTGAGTAAAATGGCTGCCAGCAGCACATGGCAAACAAAGCAGGGAAAAAACTCTGACACCAGTAAAAGAAACTGCTGGTCTAAAAAAACAAAACTGTGTGCTGAAAAAAACCCTCCTACAGAAGAAAACTAAACTTCCTTTGTAAAGGGTTTTAAAAGAATAAAACTAACTTCCAAATGAATAATAGCACGCTAATCCAAGGTAGAAATAATGCCATCCACTTTAGGAACAGATTCTCAAAAGTTCAATATTAAAAACCAGTAAAGGATACAGATTCCAAAACCTAGCTGAAGGAATAAAAGGGGATACCTGGCTTAGGCCATTCCCTAGAGACTCTCTCAGAGACAGCATCAGGGACAGGCAAAAACCTTTAGAAGATTGAACCATAGCTTTATAAACTAAATCTTAATGATTTACAGACTTATCCTCAGTTAAGTAACTCTTTGAGCTATTAGTATGCTAACTATTATCTGAATTATAGCTAGTGGTGTGAAAGAGAGGTGACCAAATGTATGGTTGGAAGGTTACCTCTGTGGCTTGCTATAGCCGTGTCTTGCTATGTACTCCAATGGTAAGAGTACAAACAGCAAAGACCGTCAGGAGACAAGTTACCTTGAGATACCGGATGTTAAGGCCTCTAAGGTAAGTAAGATGGAGGTAAGATGCCACAGGGAATGAGAGCCTCTGTGGGAATTTGCAGCAGCTGTTTGGCAGAACTCTGGAGCGAGACTGTAGTGTGAGACTGCAGGGGGACACAGCCCGGCCGAAGCTGATGTTGTCAGCGGAACGGCAAAGGGCTCTCAGTACTTAGTGTGAAGCAGGTTAGGGGAGAACACGACAGGGCTGTCTGTCTATATCTTTTAGAGGAAAAACAAGGCAAGTAAAATCTTGAGCATAGATTAGAGAAATATTCTGGCTAGAATAAATGACTAGCAGTTTCAAAGAGGGAAGTAATCTAACTTCTTCAATAAGCCAGAAAAGTCTGGTAAAACAGTGAGACTTTTTTAGAGGAAGATAGGTAGGCAGAGGTTTAACTTAAAGGAATAGTACAGATCCTTACACTCTGATTCATGATCAGAAGAAAACCCCTGATCATCAGAGAAAACCACTCCCTCTGAGGACTCAGCAGCATTAGAAACAGAAACAGAAACTTTGTAAAGGTCTAGAACTAGTAGAAGGTACAATATGACTGACCTTTTACGCTCACTTGAAGGCAGCATAGCTAGCAACATTTCAGGTACTGTAGAGCAAATGAAGTCCTTAATTCCAGGAGCAAAAATCAGTAGAACTCCCTTGTAAGGAATAAACAAAGAGAGCAGTAATGCCTTTAGAAGCAGGAGCAGCATTAGACTGGTCAGAATGTAATAAAACATTAAAACATGAGATACATAATTCTCCTGTAGTTAAAACCTTAGCCTGTTAACAATAAACACATTTAACACTGGTAAGAAAGTGTTCAAAGAACCCAGCTTCTAAAGTAAATTTAGGGATAGTAAAAGAAAGCTCTACAGCAGCAGAAAACTACAAAAGTAGTGATGTGCATACATCTACAGTTATAAAGTTATTACCAAAAAAAAAAGCTCTTAAAGTAAGGTAAATAAACATACCCCCTCCAGAAAAAGCTCTTAAAATCTTACAATGTTAAAGCACGCTAAGAGGTCCCACATCCACATAGTGCACTAAGCCAAGAGGGAGCGCAAGCGCAACCAGACGCAAGATAGGGGGAAAAGCACACCAAGTCTACATGCACTATCCCGAGCAGACCCGAAAGCCAATGTGCGTAAAAAATATACACACGCAAAAACACGATGCATGTAAAAAAAATAATGTCTGTGGAAACCCAGCACACATTCAAAAATGTATGTGCGCAAAAAACGGAAATGCATTAGAAATCAAACTATAAAAAATATAAATGGGAATAACGGCATTAAACATATATTTCCCAAGGCTATATATATATATATATATATATATATATATATATATATATATATATATATATATATATATATATATTTAAATAAATAAGCGGCTAACAGAGTGCTACTACAATAAAATAATAGTAGTTACCAATAGGCACCCCACTACTGGAGGAAACCAGTACAAAGCCAAACCTGAGCTGAAACATGTCAGCAGAGGATATGGGATAGGAATATATTAACTACCCAACAGGAAAGCTTGTAACTAATTCCCAACAGTTAAAAATATGTCACTACCCATACTCCAAATACAACTCTCCACAAACACTGCACTCTGAGGAGAAATGGGCCTCAACTCAGTCTGGGAACCCCTCTCACTGAAGAATAACATGCCCATTTTCATTCTTCCTCCGGCGGAGGCAAATGCAAGACTAGTTTCCAGTAGGGTGTGAGGGTTTTAATAGAGCTTTTGCGGTTTGAGAATCTTTGCTTCCTTCTAGTGTCAGAGAAATGTAATTCCCAGAAGTAATGGATTGTGGACTCTCACCACCTGTATGAAAGAAAAAATTTATATTTTAAGAAGTATTTTAGTAAACAAGGATGTAAAAAATTGAGTTGGGTTATCCTTTTTGTATAGTTTTATAAATGTGATATGCACATAGGAACTCCCATGAGTCTCTACTAAAATAAATGCACTTTTATTAACTCTAGGTGATCACCATTACCACAGTCTTCACCTGGCTATTAATACCTATATAGGGGCTTTATTTTAAAGAGGGGCTTCTGGTCTTTAAATCAAGGGGTCTTTGGGGTCTCTAGGCCTTTTTGCTGGCCTAACATAAGCTCCTAGAGATCCTCTCATTAAAAAATATATACAGTATATAAAAAAAATTTACTAAACAAGGTTGCAAAACAAATTAGTGAAAACAAGAAGGGTTATGCTCACATAAATTAGGGCCACTGGGTACATTACTTAATATCACTTTGATGTGCACAAGGGGCTCCCATGAGCCTCTGGTTAAATAAATGTATATTCATTCACACCAGGTGATCACTATTACCATATTGGTCATCTTGCGATTAAACATTATAGTGGCTTTAAATTAAAGTTAGGCTTGTGGGCTTTATAACAAAAGGTCATGGGGTATCTATTTTGGATGGCATATTATAAGTGTAAATATGCTGAAATGTGTATGTTTTTATCTTTTAGAAAAGTGTGTTGCAGCTTTATTTGCCAAAGATTCACACCATTGGAAAGAGCAGAAAATTGCCTTTCAAATGATGGGTCTTGGGTGTTTCTAAAAGAATAAATCCTGAATATCCTATTGGATCTTGTGTTCTTAAAAGAAGTAACACCAAAAACTGACAGCTCAAATATTGAAATACTATAAATAATAAACATTATTTTTAGAGCTCTAACATATACTGCAGCTTTTTATGAAGCAAAACAACAATAATAATAGTAATAATTAATAATAATAATAATAATAGTAATAATAATAAAAGGTACTGTAGATGAAACAGCAATATTAGCACCATCATAGACTCATACATACACATACTAATCCCCAAATCTGGAATTCCATAACTTAGCATTATTCTCAAATCCAGACTTTTTCATTATTATTATTATTTTTTTAATTAAAATTAAATTATTACAATCTTCTCTGCCTGAGTCTTTGGTTTGGTTTTTGAGTTCTAAAATACAAATAATAGTCTAGATTTATTTAAAACAACAACTATTACCTTTCTGATGACAGTACTGTCCTATGTATACAAATGTACAAATGATATAAAACTACCTTAGGTTGCATGTATATGCTGTATTATGACAGATAAATATTGTAAGTCACATTTTACAAATGCAAATATACAAATATTTTGAAATCCAAACCATAACAAACTCCAAACCTTTTCTGGTCCCAAGCATTTTCCATAAAGGGTTTTTATACCTGTATTACAACTAAGGCTTAGTTATGGTTGCTCATATGCTTTACTATAATTATTTTCAAATATGTTGCTTTATATATTAAATATTATAATCTCAATTTATAATACATTTTTAGGCATTTTTTTTACTTACTTGAAAAATGCAATGAGAAGATTCACCATAATAATGTACTGTACAAACAGATACACAGCCTGTAGAAAAGGAGTTATCCACGTTCCAGGGCCACAGAGATGCGGAACAACAGAGTCATTGGCACATACTTTAAAAAGAGCACAAATTATCAAAGTTTTGCTGACAAGCACCACTTAAAATAACTTTAAAAAAAAAAATCACACGACATGTGTAAAACACAGCATGTCACCATTTTCCCTATTCTGCTGAATGTGCTCATACTTGCCAGGATCCCCACATTTTATGTATTTTTAGTAAACAACTTATACTACGCCTCCCTACAGTCTAGTGTGCAGCTACCTGATCCCACCACAGGCCATTTACTATACAAGGTTCACTGGTGGTCTAGTAGATGGGCACGTTTCCTTCATGCACCCTCTTGTGGATCAAGTCACCCTGGTGAGCTGGTGAACTGGTCTTGGATACCTTTGTTACCTTGTAATCTAGTATGTAGGCACATGGTTCTTTAATGTGCCTCATTTTGTAGCAAGCTAATGAGGTGGTCCAGGGTACCTTTGTCCACTTTTTGGCCCCTAAATATTGCACTTAGCCTGCACAATTCTCTTTGGATCAGGCAAAGGTAAAATATGTCATGTACATACAAAACTATGGATCAGCTAATTATTCATTTTACACAAATTGTTTGCAAGGTATGTTTACTATACAAACTGATACACACAGAGAAGTGTCTTAAAGGACAAAGAGTGGAGTAGGGAAGTGGGAAGCAAACAATACCTTGTAAGTAAATATTGTGACAGGTCCCTTAGGTTGGACTACCACAAAGTATTTTTTTTATTTTTTATTAATTTGTCTCTCATTACAAGGGAAAAATCCGTACTATCAGCATTTGGTTTTAAATTCACTTTTGACTAATATATCCATAAAAATTACTAATTGATATTTTCAATGTGACTTACCATTTATTTCATATGCATACACTTCACCAAATGTCATCCAATATGGCTGAAATACTATATCTTTAGCAAGAGTCCATGAAGGTTCCGCATGAGGATAAAGAATTGCTTTTCTTGGCACACCGAAGCAAATGACTACAAGCCCCATGATGACAACAATATAAAACATTTTTGACACCTAAAATAAGAATAAAAAATATAGTTAAAAGATGCAAATATGGCATAATATGTAAGGTCATCATTCTTCCTGCTTTTAATAAGGTAAAGTATATCCTCAAAGGAACATATATATTCTGTTTCAGATAAATCTTTTAACATTATTGTCCACATAATTCAGTAGTTTAAGAAATGGCAATTTGTGACAAATGACAAATAATAAAATAGATATGTAAATAACTGTTTTTTAACACAATGTCATGGTGATTTATACAGTACAAATAATAATATACCATTGTGCATTCTTAGAGTAAGTAGAAGTAACCTAACTTTATATGTGTATTGTCCTCCATTATTGCTGGCTTTAATTCATTTATAGTTAAAGGGGCACTGAACCCACATTTTTTCTTTTGTGATTCAGATAGAGCATGCAATTTTAAGCAACTTTCTAATTTACTCCTATTATCATTTTTTCTTCGTTCACTTGCTATCTTTATTTGAAAAAGAAGGCCTCTAAGCTTCTTTTTTGGTTCAGTACTCTGGAAAGCACTTTTTTATTGGTGGATTAATTTATCCACCAATCAGCAAGAATAACCCAAGTTATTCACCAAAAATGGGCCGGCATCTAAACTTACATTCTTGCATTTCAAATAAAGATACCAAGAGAATGAAGAAAATTTGATAATAGGAGTAAATTAGAAAGTTGCTTAAAATTGCATGCTCTATCTGGATCACAAAAAAAAAAAATTTGGGTTCATATGCTAAATCACTTGAAACTGATGCAGTATAACTGTAAAAAGCTGACAGGAAAATATCACCTGAGAATCTCTATGTAAAAAATGGAGATATTTTACCTCACAATCTCCTCAGCTCAGCAGAGTAAGTTCTGTGTAAAAAGTTATACTCAGCTGCTCCCAGCTGCAGGTAAAAAAAATTAAAAAAATCAAGAAATGAACAGCAGCCAATCAGCATCAATAGTGCTGAGGTCATGAACTTTTACTGTGATCTCATGAGATTTGACTTGACTCTCATGAGATTTCATAGTAAGCTTCCTTTACCTGATTGGTGAAATAATATGAGAGTGCACGATGCTCATCCCTTCAGATGTCCCAGAACAGACACACTAAAATGCTGCTTAGAAATACTTTACAATGGGAGGTGGCTACTGAGGAACTTTTGAGGTAAAATATCTTTCTTTTTTACATCGAGATGTTCAGGAGATATTTTCTAGTCAGCTTTTTACAGCTATGCTGCATCACTTTCAAGTGTTTAAACATTTGGGTATTATGGCCCTTTAAGCTAGGTAAATTAGTTAACCTATGAACTATGAGGAGACAGAAAGAGAAAGAGGATTGTCTTTGAAAATAAATTAGCAATCATAAGACATATTCACTAGTGGTGGGAATATAAAGTTATTCATGTATATACATGGTCTAGGATACAAAAATACAAATCTCTTTACTACCAAGTGCATGTAAGAACTTATTTAGATGGAAGATGTTTAGTAAGTGTGTGCACCTAAGATAATGTAGCTGTCTTGCACAAGTATTCAAACTAGGTAATGACTAAACCATAGCTCTTTTAGAATGAGCTCCTTCCAGAGCTCATAAGCTATAATCATCGCAAAATCATTTCAGTTTCTTAATGAAGCATTGGAAGCCTTCTATCATTGGAACCAGATTAAAGACATGAATACAAATGATATGTTCTAATATTATCTAAACTTATAGAGGAATATTAAGGGCTCTAACTACAGCAGAGTTGATTTTTTTTTTACATTCCTAGGATGCAAACAGCAAATTCACAAATATTCCCTGATGAAAAATCCTATTATTAGAAACAGAAAAGAGCCTTAAGCTCTCACAATTGTTTAGATGTGGCCAAAGACATCAACAAGATCGTCTTGAAAGTTTTAGGCCTAGATTTAGAGTTGGGCGGTAGCCGTCAAAACCAGTGTTAGAGGCTCCTAACGCTGGTTTTTACCGCCCGCTGGTATTTGGAGTCAGTCAGGAAAGGGTCTAACGCTCACTTTGCAGCCGCGACTTTTCCATACCGCAGATCCCCCTACGCCATTTGCGTATCCTATCTTTTCAATGGGATCTTTCTAACGCCGGTATTTAGAGTCGTGGCTGAAGTGAGCGTCAGAAATCTAACGACAAAACTCCAGCCGCAGAAAAAAGTCAGTAGTTAAGAACTTTCTGGGCTAACGCCGGTTTATAAAGCTCTTAACTACTGTGCTCTAAAGTACACTAACACCCATAAACTACCTATGTACCCCTAAACCGAGGTCCCCCCACATCGCCGCCACTCTATTAAAATTTTTTAACCCCTAATCTGCCGCTCCGTACACCGCCGCCAGCTACGTTATCCCTATGTACCCCTAATCTGCTGCCCCTAACATCGCCGACCACTATGTTATATTTATTAACCCCTAATCTGCCCCCCACAACGTCACCTCCACCTACCTACAATAATTAACCCCTAATCTGCCGACCGGATCTCATCGCTACTATAATAAATGTATTAACCCCTAAAGCTAAGTCTAACTCTAACCCTAACACCCCCCTAACTTAAATATAATTTAAATGTAATGAAATAAATTAACTATTATTAAATAAATTATTCCTATTTAAAGCTAAATACTTACCTGTAAAATAAACCCTAATATAGCTACAATATAAATTATAATTATATTGTAGCTATTTTAGGATTAATATTTATTTTACAGGCAACTTTGTAATTATATTAACCAGGTACAATAGCTATTAAATAGTTAATAACTATTTAATAGCTACCTAGTTAAAATAATTACAAAATTACCTGTAAAATAAATCCTAACCTAAGTTACAATTAAACCTACACTATCAATAAATTAATTAAATACAATACCTACAAATAAATACAATGAAATAAACTAACTAAAGTACAAAAAATAAAAAAGAACTAAGTTACAAAAAATAAAAAAATATTTACAAACATTAGAAAAATATTACAACAATTTTAAACCAATTACACCTACTCTAAGCCCCCTAATAAAATAACAAAGCCCCCCAAAATAAAAAAATGCCCTACCCTATTCTAAATTAAAAAAGTTCAAAGCTCTTTTACCTTACCAGCCCTGAAAAGGGCCCTTTGCGGGGCATGCCCCAAAGAATTCAGCTCTTTTGCCTGTAAAAAAAAAACATACAATACCCCCCCAACATTACAACCCACCACCCACATACCCCTAATCTAACCCAAACCCCCCTTAAATAAACCTAACACTAAGCCCCTGAAGATCTTCCTACCTTATCTTCACCACGCTGGGTTCACCGATCGATCCAGAAGAGCTCCTCCGATGTCTTGATCCAAGCCCAAGCGGGGCGCTGAAGATGTCCATGATCAGACTGAAGTCTTCATCTAAGCGGGAGCTGAAGAGGTCCATGATCCGGCTGAAGTCTTCTATCAAGCGGCATCTTCAATCTTCTTTCTTCCAGATCCATGTTCATCCCGCCGACGCGGAACATCCATCTTCACCGACGACTTCCCGACGAATGACGTTTCCTTTAAGGGACGTCATCCAAGATGGCGTCCCTCGAATTCCGATTGGCTGATAGGATTCTATCAGCCAATCGGAATTAAGGTAGGAAAATTCTGATTGGCTGATGGAATCAGCCAATCAGAATCAAGTTCAATCCGATTGGCTGATCCGATCAGCCAATCAGATTGAGCTCGCATTCTATTGGCTGTTCCGATCAGCCAATAGAATGCGAGCTCAATTTGATTAGTTATTTTTTGTAACTTAGTTCTTTTTTATTTTTTGTACTTTAGTTAGTTTATTTAATTGTATTTATTTGTAGGTATTGTATTTAATTAATTTATTTATAGTGTAGTGTTAGGTTTAATTGTAGATAATTGTAGGTATTGTATTTAATTAATTTATCGATAGTGTTTAATTGTAACTTAGGTTAGGATTTATTTTACAGGTAATTTTGTAATTATTTTAACTAGGTAGCTATTAAATAGTTATTAACTATTTAATAGCTATTGTACCTGGTTAAAATAAATACAAAGTTGCCTGTAAAATAAATATAAACCCTAACATAGCTACAATATAATTATAATTTATATTGTAGCTGTATTAGGGTTTATTTTACAGGTAAGTATTTAGCTTTAAATAGGAATAATTTATTTAATAATAGTTAATTTATTTAGTTAGATTTAAATTATATTTAAGTTAGGGGGGTGTTAGGGTTAGAGTTAGACTTAGCTTTAGGGGTTAATACATTTATTATAGTAGCGGTGAGATCCGGTCGGCAGATTAGGGGTTAATTATTGTAGGTAGGTGAAGGCGACGTTGTGGGGGGCAGATTAGGGGTTAATAAATATAATATAGGGGTCGGCGGTGTTAGGGGCAGCAGATTAGGGGTACATAGGTATAATGTAGGTTGCGGATGTGTACGGAGCGGCAGATTAGGGGTTAATAATAATATGCAGGTGTCAGCGATAGCGGGGGCGGCAGATTAGGGGTTAATAAATATAACATAGTGGTCGGCGATGTTAGGGGCAGCAGATTAGGGGTACATAGGGATAACCTGGCTGGCGGCGGTGTACGGAGCGGCAGATTAGGGGTTAATAATAATATGCAGGGGTCAGCGATAGTGGGGGCTGAAGATTAGGGGTTAATAAGTGTAAGGTTAGGGGTGTTTAGACTCGGGGTTCATGTTAGGGTGTTAGGTGCAGACTTAGGAAGTGTTTCCCCATAGGAAACAATGTAGCTGCGTTAGGAGCTGAACGCTGCTTTTTTACAGGTGTTAGGTTTTTTTTCAGCTCAAACAGCCCCATTGTTTCTTATGGGGAAATCGTGCACGAGCACGTTTTTGAAGCTGGCCGCGTCCGTAAGCAACGCTGGTATCTAGAGTTGCAGTGGCGGTAAATATGCTCTACGCTCTCTTTTTGGAGCCTAACGCAGCACTTCTGTGAACTCTAAATACCAGCGGTATTTAAAAGGTGCGGGAGAAAAAAAGCCAGCGTAGCTAACGCACCCCTTTGGCCGCAGAACTCTAAATCTAGCCGATAGACTTTAAAGACAACTAATGCATTGATTCCAAAATATGGCAATTCCTTTCAGATAATACAACACAAAAAAAGTGTTAAAAAAGTATCAAACTAAAACGAAAGCATTTCTGTACATGCAGGTCCTTTTTTAAATCTCATTGTCTACCTATCATATATTTAGAAGGTTATATACCACACCATCTGAGATGTACGTGAGAAACTAAATATAATTTAAACATTTAAAAAACAAAAATTGAAGGTTTCATTTTTAAAAGCCTATTAATGTCCTAAATTAAATTAATAGCAATGTTTATATTATAAAAATAAAATGTTAGATCCGTTAAGTATTTAAACTTAGTACTATAATTGACAACAGACATGTCTTTCTATAACCTTGACACAGTCACAAAAACATAATTTATGTAAGAATTTACCTGATAAATTCATTTCTTTCATATTAGCAAGAGTCTATGAGCTAGTGACTTATGGGATATACAATCCTACCAGGAGGGGCAAAGTTTCCCAAACCTCCAAATGCCTATAAATACACCCCTCACCACACCCACAATTCAGTTTAACGAATAGCCAAGCAGTGGGGTGATAAAGAAAGGAGTAGAAAGCATCAACAAAGGAAATTTGGAAATAATTGTGCTTTATACAAAAAATCATAACCACCATAAAAAGGGAGGGCCTCATGGACTCTTGCCAATATGAAAGAAATTAATTTATCAGGTAAATTCTTACATAAATTATGTTTTCTTTCATGTAATTGGTCCATGAGCTAGTGACATATGGGATATCAATACCCAAGATGTGGAGTCTTCCACTCAAGAGTCACTAGAGAGTTAGGGAATAAAACAAAAACAGCCATATTCCGCTGAGAAAATAATCCACAACCCAAAAATAAGTTTATTTTCACTTTTGAAAGAAAAAAACAAATCAAAAAGCAGAAGAATCAAACTGAAACAGCTGCCTGAAGAACTTTTCTACCAAAAACTGCTTCCGAAGAAGCAAATACATCAAAATGGTAGAATTTAGTAAATGTATGCAAAGAGGACCAAGTGGCTGCTTTGCAAATCTGATCAACTGAAGCTTCATTCTTAAAAGCCCATGAAGTGGAGAATGATCTAGTAGAATGAGCTGTAATTCTCTGAGGCGGGGTTTGACCCGACTCCAAATAAGCTTGATGAATCAAAAGTTTCAACCAAGAAGCCAAGGAAATAGCAGAAGCTTTCTGACCTTTCCTAGGACCAGAAAATAAAACAAATAGACTAGAAGTCTTTCTGAAATTTTTAGTAGCTTCCACATAATATTTCAAAGCTCTTACCACATCCAAAGAATGTAAGGATCTCTCCAAAGAATTCTTAGGATTAGGACATAAAGAAGGGACAACAATTTCTCTACTAATGTTGTTAGAATTCACAACCTTAGGTAAAAATTGAAAAGAAGTCCGCAAAACTGCCTTATCCTGATAAAAATCAGAAAAGGAGACTCACAAGAAAGAGCAGATAGCTCAGAAACTCTTCTAGCAGAAGAGATAGCCAAAAGGAACAACACTTTCCAAGAAAGTAGTTTAATGTCCAAAGAATGCATAGGTTCAAATGGAGGAGCCTGTAAAGCCCTCAGAACCAAATTAAGACTCCAAGGAGGAGAAATTGTCTTAATGACAGGCTTAATACGAACTAAAGCCTGCACAAAACAGTGTAGAGTGGAGATTTGTCCTTTCAAGGAACTTGCAGACAAACCCTTATCCAAACCATCCTGAAGAAACTGCAAAATTCTAGGAATTCTAAAAGAATGCCAGGAGAATTTATGAGAAGAACACCATGAAATGTAAGTCTTCCAAACTCTATAATAAATCTTTATAGAGACAGATTTACGAGCTTGTAACATAGTATTAATCACTGAATCAGAGAAACCTCTATGACTTAGAACTAAGCGTTCAATTTCCATACCTTCAAATTTAAGGATTTGAGATCCTGATGGAAAAATGGACCTCGAGATAGTAGGTCCGGCCATAACGGAAGTGGCCAAGGCGGGCAACTGGACATCCGAACCAGATCCGCATACCAAAACCTGTGTGGCCATGCTGGAGCCACCAGCAACACAAAAGACTGTTCCATGATGATTTTGGAAATCACTCTTGGAAAGAGAACTAGAGGCGGGAAGATGTAAGCAGGTTGATAACACCAAGGAAGTGTCAGTGCATCCACTTCTTCCGCCTGAACATCCCTGGACCTGGACAGGTATCTGGGAAGTTTCTTGTTTAGATGAGAGGCCATGAGATCTATCTCTGGAAGCCCCCACATCTGAACAATCTGAGAAAACATTTCTGGATGGAGAGACCACTCCCCTGGATGTAAAGTCTGGCGGCTGAGATAATCCGCCTCCCAATTGTCTACACCTGGGATATGCACCGCAGAGATTAGACAGGAGCTGGATTCCGCCCAAGCAAGTATCCGAGATACTTCTTTCATAGCTTGGGGACTGTGAGTCCCACCCTGATGATTGACATAAGCCACAGTTGTGATATTGTCTGTCTGAAAACAAATGAATGGTTCTCTCTTTAGTAGAGGCCAGAACTGAAGAGCTCTGAGAATTGCACGGAGATCTAAAATATTTATCTGTAATCTCGCCTCTTGAGATTTCCAAACCCCTTGTGCTGTCAGAGACCCCCAAACAGCTCCCCAACCTGAAAGACTTGCATCTGTTGTGATCACAGTCCAGGTTGGGCGAACAAAAGAAGCCCCTTGAACCAAACGATGCTGATCTATCCACCATGTCAGAGAGTGTCGTACATTGGGATTCAAGGATATTAATTGTGATATCTTTGTATAATCCCTGCACCATTGATTCAGCATACAAAGCTGTAGAGGTCTCAAGTGAAAACGAGCAAAGGGGATCGCGTCCGATGCTGCTGTCATGAGACCTAAAACTTCCATGCACATAGCCACTGAAGGAAATTACTGAGACTGAAGGAGCTGACATGCTGCGACCAATTTTAAAGTCTCTTGTCTGTTAGAGACAGAGTCATGGACACTGAATCTATCTGGAAGCCTAAAAAGGTGACCCTTGTCTGAGGAATCAAGAAACTTTTTGGTAAATTGATCCTCCAACCATGTTTCCGAAGAAACAACACTAGTTGATTTGTGTGAGATTCTGCAGTATGTAAAGACTGAGCTAGTACCAAGATATCGTCCAAATAAGGAAACACCGCAATACCCTGTTCTCTTATTACAGATAGTAGGGCACCCAGAACCTTTGAAAAGATTCTTGGAGCTGTTGCTAGGCCAAATGGAAGAGCAACAAATTGGTAATGCTTGTCTAGAAAAGAGAATCTCAGAAACTGATAGTGTTCTGGATGAATCGGTATATGAAGGTATGCATCCTGCAAGTCTATTGTGGACATATAATGTCCTTGCTGAACAAAAGGCAGAATAGTCCTTATAGTCACCATCTTGAAAGTTGGTACTCTTACATAACGATTCAATATTTTCAGATCCAGAACTGGCCTGAACAAATTTTCTTTCTTTGGTACAATGAATAGGTTTGAATAAAACCCCAAACCTTGTTCCTGAGGAGGAACTGGCATGATTACCCCTGAAGACTCCAGGTCTGAAACACACTTCAGAAAAGCCTGAGCTTTTACTGGATTTACAGGGATGCGTGAGAGAAAAAATCTTCTCACAGGAGGTCTTACTTTGAATCCTATTCGATACCCTTGAGAGACAATGCTCTGAATCCAATGATTTTGGACAGATTTTATCCAAAAATCCTTGAAAAACCTTAATCTGCCCCCTACCAGCTGAGCTGGAATGAGGGCCGCACCTTCATGAGGACTTAGGGGCAGACTTTGGTTTCCTAAATGGCTTGGATTTATTCCAATTTGAGGAAGGCTTCCAACTGGAAGCAGATTCCTTGGGAGGAGGATTGAGTTTTTGTTCCTTATTCTGACAAAAAGAACGAAAACGGTTAGAAGCCTTAGATTTACCCTTAGGTTTTTTATCCTGAGGCAAAAAAACTCCTTTTCCTCCAGTGATAGTTGAAATAATAGAATCCAACTGAGAACCAAATAAATTATTACCGTGGAAAGAAAGAGATAGTAATCTAGATTTAGATGTCATATCAGCATTCCAAGATTTAAGCCACAAAGCTCTTCTAGCTAATACAGCTAAAGACATGAATCTAACATCAATTTTGATAATATCAAAAATGGCATCACAAATAAAATGATTAGCATGTTGCAGTAAGCGAACAATGCTAGATATGTCAGAATCCAATTCATGTTGCGCTAAATTTTCCAACCAAAAAGTTGATGCAGCCGCAACATCACCCAAAGAAATAGCAGGTCTGAGAAGATGACCTGAATATAAATAGGCCTTCCTTAGATAAGATTCAAGCTTCCTATCTAAAGGATCCTTAAAGGAAGTGCTATCTTCCATAGGAATAGTGTACGTTTAGCAAGAGTAGAAATAGCCCCATCAACTTTGGGGATCTTTTCCCAAAACTCTATAGATTTTGCTGGTAAAGGATACAATCTCTTAAACCTTGAAGAAGGAATAAAGGAAGTACCTGGCTTATTCCATTCCCTAGAAATCATATCAGAAATAGCTTCAGGAATGGGAAAAACACCTGGGGAAACCACAGGAGGTTTAAAAATAGCATTTAAACGTTTATTAGACTGAACGTCAATAGGACTGGCTACCTCAATATCCAAAGTAATTAACACTTCTTTTAATAAAGAACGCATATACTCTATTTTAAATAAATAAGTAGATTTGTCAGTGTCAATATCTGAGGAAGGATCTTCTGTTTCAGATAGATCCTCATCAGAAGAGGATGAATTATTATGTTGTTGGTCATTTGAAATTTCATCAGCTAAATGAGAAGTTTTAAAAGACCTTTTACGTTTATTAGAAGGTGGAAATGCAGACAAAGCCTTCATAATAGATTCAGAAACAAATTCTTTAAAATTTACAGGTATATCATGCACATTAGAAGTTGAAGGAACTGCAACTGGCAATGTACTATTACTGATAGAAACACTATCTGCATGTAAAAGTTTATCATGACAACTATTACAAATGACATTTGGTGGAATAATTTCTACAATTTTACAACAAATGCACTTAACTTTTGTAGAACCCATGTCAGGCAGCAATGTTCCAGCAGAAACTTCAGAGGCAGGATCAGATTGGGACATCTTGCTCAATGTAAGAGAAAAAACAACATATAAAGCAAAATTATCTATTTCCTTAAATGACAGTTTCAGAAATGGGAAAAAATGCAAAAGCATAGGCCTCTTGATAGAAAGGAAAGCAGGAGGCAAACAACAATGGGGTATTGAAATAATGAAGAAAAAATTGGCGCCAAGTATGACGCACAACGTAACGTAAACTTTTTTGGCGCAAAAAATGACCGGAAATTACACACTTGCGTCACTAATGATGCTGCCGTGTGAAAGGTCTCGATGTCACGTATGACGCCGGAAATGACGAAGTTGCGTCAAAAAACATAATTTCCCGCGCCAAAAAAGTTCACGCCAAAAATGACGTAATAAAGTCTAACATTTGACGCACCCGCGGGCCTAATACCCGCAAATGCAAAAAGTAGTCAAATTGAAAAAGACTAAACCCCAGGCAAGAAATAAATTTCTTAAAGTGTTTATATTCCCAAATATGAAACTGACAGTCTGCAGTCAGTTTCATATTTATGAACCTGACTCATGGCAAATATACGTACAATAATATATAATTTGCATAAAGTGCCAAACCATAGCTGAGAGTGTCTTAAGTAAATGAAAACATACTCACCCAAAGACACCAATCCACATATAGCAGATAGCCAAACCAGTACTAAAACAGTTCTTAGTAGAGGTAATGGTAAATTTGAGAGTATATCGTCGATCTGAAAAGGGAGGTAGGAGATGAATCTCTACGACCGATAACAGAAAACCAATGAAAAAGACCCCCGTTAGAGAAATCATCGTATTCAATAGGTGATACTCCCTTCACGTCCCTCTGACATTCGCTGTACTCTGAGAGGAATCGGGCTTCAACAATGCTGAGAAGCGCATATCAACATAGAAATCTTAGCACAAACTTACTTCACCACCTCCATAGGAGGCAACGTTTGTAAAAACTGAATTGTGGGTGTGGTGAGGGGTGTATTTATAGGCATTTTGAGGTTTGGGAAACTTTGCCCCTCCTGGTAGGATTGTATATCCCATATGTCACTAGCTCATGGACTCTTGCCAATTACATGAAAGAAAATATAAAGTAATGAATACTCTTTCATTACATAATCATTTGAACATTCAAATCTTATATTCATTGCTGAATGTTAACATTTGTTCTTTAGTAACATTAGATTTGGAATATCATGGGAAATACATTCACTTAACCCTAAGTAGTTGGTATCCAATATCGAAGATCAAGAACTATTATCAGTATTTATAAGTTATATTGACTCATATGAAATCATTATAGATTTTAACACAGATTTTTGTTGTTACAACCACTTGTTATATTTACAATTGGAATGTTATCTAGGCGAAATGATCCACTGACAAATATACAGAATAGAATTAGTTTACAGCAGGCATGTCCAAAGTCCGGCCCGCGGGCCAATTGCGGCACGAGTACCAGACTGATATGGCCCCACAGATAATTTTCAAAATATACATTATACGGCCCCCCAGTGAGTCTCCGACCGCCGCTCACCCCCAGTGAGTCCCCGAATAGATAGGAAGATGGATGCTACATAGGGTGAAATTCTCACATAGGCTAAATAACTTAAATATCGTAACCTTGTGAAGTGAATAACAACTGTCTTTAACGTAACCCTGTGAAGAGAACTTTCATATGCTTTAAGACAGTATTACGATAACATCTGACAAGCATTTAATAATTTATTAACACAATATATGTGTTTGTTACACCCTTTATATTAGTTAATTAACACTATAAGGAAGTACACCCTTTATATTAGTTAATTAACACTATAAGGAAGTATTATCAACATTAGGTGTTTTTTATATGAAGTGTCCCAGCAGGGATATATAACAAGGAACTCTATTATGAAGAGTATTAGAATTTTCATTCAGAAAAAGGTATAGGACAGGTAGTTCCAGCAATTATTTATATGCTGTACAATGGAATTACATTTTAATTCCATTGTACGGCATATAACTAATTGCTGGAACTACCTGTCCTATACCTTTTTCTGAATGATAATTCTAATACAATATATACTCTTCATAGAGTTCCTTGTTATATATCCCTGCTGGGACACGTCATATAAAAATGGTCGGCCTTCGCACATGTTCACTTCATAAAATCTGGCACTCTTCCAAAAAAGTTTGGACACCCCTGGTTTACAGGTTAGACCCAAATTCTATTTCACTAAGGGCTAGATTACAAGTGGAGCAGTATTTTGCGTTTTCGCTATAGCGAAACGTCGACTAGGATTTAAATTTTTGTGCTAGTCGGTTGCGCTTGTTTTACAAGTTGAAAATAAACAGTTTTTTTCTCCAACGGTAACCCGACTTGTGCAAAAAGTCAAAATTCGCAATCTTGTTAATGCATTCCCCCATAGAAGTCAATGGAGAAAAAAAGTTGAAAAAAAAACACCCACTCTCTCGCAAACACCATAGCATATTCTCATTAGCGCTAACCCGGCATGACATTATGAATATTTCATTTTCCAATGTTATTTACGTAATGGAATATGTTCTATTTATTCATAAATACATAAATATTTCTACACATATGATGGGTTTTTAAACAAATATATTTATACTTTTATATATATATATATATATATATATATATATATATATATATATATATATATATATATATATATATACACACATATATAGATGATTATATACATAGGTATAGATATACAGATATATATAGGAATATCTATTTAAAAATACTTAAAACATATTCTGGTATGTGTAGAACATTGGAATGTGAAATATTTACAGGAAATACATAGTTAAAACTTATATTAAATATAAATATTTCATAAGTATGCTTTTACTTGTTTTCATCTACTTAAGGGGATAAGGCTCCAATGCACTTATATATATATGTCTATATATGTATACATATATATATATTAATGTTTTTATATTTGTATATATGTCTGTAAATACATATATACACATATAAATACATTAATAAATATATAGATACACACACACACATATATATATATATATATATATATATATATATATAAATATATATATACAGGGAGTGCAGAATTATTAGGCAAATGAGTATTTTGACCACATCATCCTCTTTATGCATGTTGTCTTACTCCAAGCTGTATAGGCTCGAAAGCCTACTACCAATTAAGCATATTAGGTGATGTGCATCTCTGTAATAAGAAGGGGTGTGGTCTAATGACATCAACACCCTATATCAGGTGTGCATAATTATTAGGCAACTTCCTTTCGTTTGGCAAAATGGGTCAAAAGAAGGACTTGACAGGCTCAGAAAAGTCAAAAATAGTGAGATATCTTGCAGAGGGATGCAGCACTCTTAAAATTGCAAAACTTCTGAAGCGTGATCATTGAACAATCAAGCGTTTCATTCAAAATAGTCAACAGGGTCGCAAGCGTGTGGAAAAACCAAGGCGCAAAATAACTGCCCATGAACTGAGAAAAGTCAAGCGTGCAGCTGCCAAGATGCCACTTGCCACCAGTTTGGCCATATTTCAGAGCTGCAACATCACTGGAGTGCCCAAAAGCACAAGGTGTGCAATACTCAGAGACATGGCCAAGGTAAGAAAGGCTGAAAGACGACCACCACTGAACAAGACACACAATCTGAAACGTCAAGACTGGGCCAAGAAATATCTCAAGACTGATTTTTCTAAGGTTTTATGGACTGATGAAATGAGAGTGAGTCTTAATGGGCCAGATGGATGGGCCCGTGGCTGGATTGGTAAAGGGCAGAGAGCTCCAGTCCGACTCAGACGCCAGCAAGGTGGAGGTGGAGTACTGGTTTGGGCTGGTATCATCAAAGATGAGCTTGTGGGGCCTTTTCGGGTTGAGGATGGAGTCAAGCTCAACTCCCAGTCTTACTGCCAGTTTCTGGAAGACACCTTCTTCAAGCAGTGGTACAGGAAGAAGTCTGCATCCTTCAAGAAAAACATGATTTTCATGCAGGGCAATGCTCCATCACACGCGTCCAAGTACGCCACAGCGTGGCTGGCAAGAAAGGGTATAAAAGAAGAAAATCTAATGACATGGCTTCCTTGTTCACCTGATCTGAACCCCATTGAGAACCTGTGGTCCATCATCAAATGTGAGATTTACAAGGAGGGAAAACAGTACACCTCTGTGTCTGGGAGGCTGTGGTTGCTGCTTCACGCAATGTTGATGGTGAACAGATCAAAACACTGACAGAATCCATGGATGGCAGGCTTTTGAGTGTCCTTGCAAAGAAAGGTGGCTATATTGGTCACTCATTTGTTTTTTGTTTTTTTGTTTTTTTTAAATTTATATTTTTATTGAGAGAAACAAAAAACAACAGCTGTTGTGCTCACAGAACATAAAATTAACAAAACACAGAATTTGTTAGAAAAATTACAACATAAAAGTTGCAATCCTAGGTGAGCAACTCTGACACTTCCCTCAATTTTTCTTGTATTTCTTCCCCCTTTCCTCAGTTACACAGTAGAGGCCTCCTCGGGGCCACAAAGAAACCATCTAGGTTGGGGGGTCTAAATGAAGATAGGTCCCTAATGGGCCCATCTTCAACGCTTACCCTCCTATGTCACACCGACCTCGGGTAGGTCCAGGAACAACTAATAAAGCCCCGTGGGGTGCAGGAGGGCACATGAATCTATAATTCGACATTCACAGTATAAAGGCTCAGCAACAAGTTACTGAACAGGGCAGAGACAACTCAACTCTGCCAAATAAACAGAGCTTGGCAAAGGGAAGCAAACATAATCAGTATAGGTGGTTAGCTGCACAATTTGCTTGCATGTTAAGTAAAGGCTGAAAAAATACTAGTGCTAGACATATTCAGGATCAGGAATCTGTACTTATGCTCAAGACGCCCTAGGGCTGCTCATGTCAACTAACAATGGGGGAGAATACTCGAGCCCTATGTTTCAAGCTATGGCGGGCGTCAGGGCATCCATGTCACTCCTCTTACCAGTCCGAATAGGGCTGTACACCACTGGTATGGGTATGGTAGGCCTTTATATACCGTTATTTATCATTTAAACAGTCAAACTGGTTAACCTATAAACATGGATAGTTAGATCCTACTATCTTATGCACGCTAGTATACAAAACATATTTGCCTAACAATCATTAATTAAGACCTCACTTGTTAACTCTTACATCTGAGATAGCTTTAAGATGTGATAATGGGTAAGCCCCAGTAGGTGAACAGGAAACATAAAACATAGGCGATTTCTTTGAAATAAATACAGGCATGCAATAAATTTACAGACATACAGTTCCTATTAGTCTGGCGGTAAGATGAGCCTCAGTAAAAAATTTAGTAAGAGAGCCTCAGTAAAAAGCTAGTGCGCAGTAAGCAGTGTAGTCGGGGCCCCAACACTACACACCACACATCTTGAAGTAAACTTTCAGACTCATCCCACTCCGGCTTTTATAGAATAGGAAAGGGACCTTGGAGCGCCAGAAATAGGCGGAGGAACTAAAATGGGCTAATAAACATCGAATTGGGGCCCTCAATAAGCAAATAGTCCAATATCATTTAAAATATCATTAAAAATCATTTAAAATAAGTGCCAAAATGGATACAAACCATTAAGGATATATAGATACAATTTAATACAATTAAAACATAAATGAAATCATGGATCCATGGTACAGTACATCAATGACATATAAAATTAGCGTATGATAAAAACAATACGTTAAAAACAGTCTGATTAAATGATGCTGGTTTGGGCAAGAAAAAATGTCAATGGGAACCGTGTTCCCTATATCAGGTGCGGATGTGCCTCTAAAAAATAGGTAAAATTATGTGTAAGGGGGTACCCCCTCAAAAAATGAACAGTGCCAAAAAATGTGACTGTAATGGTCCAAAACACAAAAAAATGAAATATCAAATGTCAAGAGTGGAAAAAAAGGTGTTTAAAAGGCTGTATAAAAATGTGTCCGTGTATAAAGATCGTGGAAAAAAAGGTGATAAACACTGTCAGTGAAATAAAGATCCAAACAGTATGTGTGTTGTTAGGCCAAACTTCCTTCAGTTTCCTCAAAGGAAGGTTCCAAACAATATGATGATTGTGGGTGAGGGAGTGTCCGGTAAACCTGGGTGTAGTCCCTATAACCAACCTGCTCTTTTTTGTTACAGCATGTCTTTTAGCTTAGTACAGGCCAGATGTTAAAAGCATTGGGATTTTAAAAAGGGATCGACATTGCAATCAAGATGGCCTGAAAAATATTATAAAGGGCTGAAATCAGTGTTTGAAGGCGGTCTCACCAAGAGTTGTTTAACTGTAAGTCTCTGTGGGACGTGATGCTTCTCTGATGCTGGCGAAACATTTTAAAGCAGCACCATCACCAAAGAGAGTTACAGGAGAGGAAAAAACACCAGAGTGCAGTGAAAAGTATGCAGATTGATAGGGACTCTATTCACATACGATTAAGTTGAATTTATGCTTTAGCTGACATGTAAGACTGTAATTTGAATATGTCTAGGAATGTCCATGCTGGAACAAACACAGGGTCTGTATATCTGGAACAAACCTCAAAACTAATAACCTCAGTTATTAGTTTTGAGGTTTGTTCCAGATATACAGACCCTGTGTATACCTCTTATGTATAGGTCTCTTTGTAAATCTCCGGTGGGTCAGTCGCTGTGGTAGTTGTTTTGTACCTACGGAACTAGTAGGCCTCTGAGCTAGGGAGATCGCTTCAATGTGCGATCGGCTGCTACTTAGCTTATTTTGAATGGGCCGCCTTATCACCTCAATCAGTCCGTCAGGTAAGGCTGCAGCTGCGCCACGAGAGGCGGCTTCTTCGGTATCGTAGTGCGTGTCTTGCTTTGGGTCTGTGCATCTCTGACCCTTAATAATTAGCTTGATGCGTTGTTCCAGCTTGCTGTAGTGAGACCGCAGGAGCTCCGCCAGTGCGTCCCATGTCAGGGTACAGGTCCGGACCATAGCTGTCAGTTAGGCTTACAAAGCGGATCACAGCAAAATGATGGCTGAGTATACAATGTGAGCTTCCCCTTCGCTCTGTGCACGGCCCCTTAACCCAGGTGGCCAGGGGGGAGACGTCAGGCTTATGTGAGTAGGCCGCAGCCTTCCAAGTCTTGCGTTAGAAGGACATGCAATGTGGCTAAAAAAGTGCTCCTGTTGTTCCCCTCAAGCTCATTCTTCTTATAGGAAAGATCAACTCTATATCTAGAGACCATAGACAGGAAAAAGCAGTCCATTACACAGATTTCTGAAGGAGCTGTAAATTGTGCGTCCTTCCATGTTGATTGCTTGGCCACGCCTTTTGTTTTGTTTTTGAATGTCAGAAATTTATATTTGTGAATGTTGAGATGTTATATTGGTTTCACTGGTAAAAATAAATAATTGAAATGGGTATATATTTGTTTTTTGTTAAGTTGCCTAATAATTATGCACAGTAATAGTCACCTGCACACACAGATATCCCCCTAAAATATCTATAACTAAAAACAAACTAAAAACTACTTCCAAAACTATTCAGCTTTGATATTAATGAGTTTTTTGGGTTCATTGAGAACATGGTTGTTGTTCAATAATAAAATTAATCCTCAAAAATACAACTTGCCTAATAATTCTGCACTCCCTGTATACACACACATATACAGTATATATATATACACATATATATATATATAAATATACACATAAATATATATATTTAGACTTGTATATATATATATATATATATATATATATATATATATATATATATATATATATATGTGTGTATCTCAATGTTAAAGTCATTTGGCGCCTTCTTTTTCTAATATTTAAGATCACATATCTCCCTTGAGTCCTTGTAACTTTTATGTGCAATATATTTTGAAAATAATTTTTTTCCCTCCAGGAAACAGTTAACCACAGCTCAGAGATTGCGGTAATGATTCTAGCTTAATTTGTATTATGAACACAATTTAAATGGAGTCCAAACGATAGGAAAACTGCACCTCACTTGTAATCTAGCCCTAAATGTTTGCAATGTACCCTAAATAAAAACACTGAAAACTCACCATTTTTCCAATCATTAAAACATAGGGACCAGCGTCTTGATTCACATTTAAGATATCCAACAACCTTACAAGCCAAAAAATAATATTAAGGCAGTATATTAGTCTTCCAGCAATAAAAATGTTATTGTCATAGGAAGTATTATCGTCCACTAGCCGCCCGGAGCCCATTCTTAAACCAAAACCAACCAGGAATGTAATTATGGCAACAGTGTCATTTATATTCATATAACTGCTGAACCACACTTTTAGTTTCTGAGGGATTTTTCCAGCCTCTGATATGAAAATCTGCAAATAAATTGATAGAAATGTTAGGATTAGTCTAACTGGAGACAAGAATCACAATAGTAAACAAATGTGGCACCAACAATTATTATCCCAATCTCAAGATATTTTTTTTACCTTTGTTACATTTGTGTATTTTTAAGATATTTGTATAATTATTTTAATGTGTTTAATACACCAATTTTTTGATGCTAGTTTGGGCTTCTCTATGTCCACCAATATAGCTGTGAGGAGATGTCCATATCAGACAGTGAGCGTGTATACTGAAGCAACAGTCAAAAATTCATTTTTGTTATTTCTACAGACATCTTTGAATGTCATGCTGGTCTTATATATAAATTTAAAATAGACTAAAAAAAACAGCATGTCTGAGTCTGTTTATTTAGAAGGTTATATTTAAAATGAATTCTATAATTTTTGTGCATTCTTAAATTGTAATATTTCAGATTGATTAATAATGTACCTCTCGTATTTTCTCCACACCTGTCGTGATGATGACAGAGATTACTATCCATTCTTGTGCAGGTGGAAAACTCTCCATTTTTACCAGGACAACAAATGTGTAAAGCATAAGAAATGCCAAGTAAGCCAACTGAGAAAAAATGGCAACATAAATTCATATTAAAAATATGTATATGATCCAAAAACATGTTGACAATAATAAAATGATCATGTGGTACGGTTACAATTGTTTGTACAGAGGGATGTTTAAAAATATGTCACTCCTTTGAGATAAAATTTAAAAAACAACTAAATAAAAACCAAATATATATACTTACCTGATAAATTAATTTCTTTCATAATGGTGAGAATCCACGAGTCATAGCCTGTGGGAATATTCCCTTCCTGACCACTAGAAGGAGGCAAAAGACACCATGGCCTCGATACGATATACAGCGTCGCCCGCAGAAGCCGGCGATGCCAAAATTTGTGTGGGTTTGGTATCCTATATACGGCGTAACCTAGAAGTTAGGCTCGTATATTTCTGCCTTCGCCCGTAGTTTTTTTTGGCCATAGACAGGTATACCAAACCCGCGCAGTTTGGTATCCAATATACAGCGTAAGGACTTACGTGGCGAAAATGGATAAATCTTACTCCAT
Organism: Bombina bombina; assembly: GCF_027579735.1. Lineage (NCBI taxonomy): Eukaryota > Metazoa > Chordata > Amphibia > Anura > Bombinatoridae > Bombina > Bombina bombina. The sequence continues at coordinate 526,245,594 of NC_069504.1, forward strand.
TTTCATCTCACCGCAAAATGCAGCCGTAGTAAGCCTTACGCTATCTATTGGAGCCCCGTAACTCCCTCCCCGCCGCCACCTACATTAAAAGTATAACCCCCTAATGTGATCCCCCTACACCGCCGCCAGCTACATTACATACCCCCTAATGTGAGCTCCTACCCCGCCACCAGCTACATTAAACCACCCACTAATGTGAGCCCCTTACACCGCCGCCAGCTACATTAAACTACCCCCTAATGTGAGCTCCTACCCCGCCGCCAGCTATATTAAAATTATTAACCCCTAATCTAATCCCCCTACACCGCCGCCACCTATATTAAATAGATTAACCCCTAATCTAATCCCCCTACACCGCTGCCAGCTATATTAACTATATTAACCCTAATTATATTAGGGTTAATATAGTTAATATAGTTATTATATTATATATATTAACTATATTAACCCTAATTATATTAGGGTTAATATAGTTAATATCGTTATTATATTATATATATATATATTAAGTATAATAACCCTATCTAACTCTAACACCCCTAACTAAATTCTTATTAAATTAAATCTAATTAATATTAATATTATTAATTAAAATATTCCTATTTAAATCTAAATACTTACCTATAAAATAAATCCTAAGATAGCTACAATGTAATTAATAATTACATTGTAGCTATTTTAGGGTTTATATTTATTTTACAGGTAACTTGGTATTTATTTTAACTAGGTACAATAGCTATTAAATAGTTAATAACTATTTAATAGTTACCTATAAATTAAATAAACTACAAATATCTAAACTAAAATACAATTAAAAAAACTAAACTAAATTACAAAAAAAAACAAACACTAAATTACAAAAAATAAAAAAAGATTACAAGAATTTTAAGCTAATTACACCTATTCTAAGCCCCCTAATAAAATAACAAAGCCCCCCAAAATAAAAAAAAATTCCCTACCCTAATCTAAATTAAAAAAGTTAACAGCTCTATTACCTTACCAGCCCTTAAAAGGGCTTTTTGTGGGGCATGCCCCAAATAAATCAGCTCTTTTGCCTGTAAAACCACCCACAATATCACCCCCCAACATTACAACCCACCACCCACATACCCCTACTCTAACCCAAACCCCCCTTCAATAAACCTAACACTACCCCCTTGAAGATCTCCCTACCTTGTCTTCACCCAGCCGGGCCGAACTCTTCATCCGATCCGGGCGATGTCTTCAATCAAGCGGCAGAGAAGAAGTCTTCCATCCAGGCGATGTCTTCAATCAAGCGGCAAAGAAGAAGTCTTCCATCCGGGCGATGTCTTCAATCAAGCGGCAGAGCAGATGTCTTCCATCCGGGCTATGTCTTCAATCAAGCGGCATCTTCAATCTTCTTTCTTCGCTCCTCTGACGCGGAACATCCATCCGGCACGACGACTTCCCGATGAATCAGGTTCCTTTAAATGACGTCATCCAAGATGGCGTCCGTCGAATTCCGATTGGCTGATAGGATTCTGTCAGCCAATCGGAATTAAGGTAGGAAAAATCAGATTGGCTGATTGAATCAGCCAATCAGATTCAAGTTCAATCCGATTGGCTGAACCAATCAGCCAATCGGATTGAACTTGAATCTGATTGGCTGATTCAATCAGCCAATGTTGGGGTAATTTTTTTTTTTTGTAATTTAGTGGGGGGGGGGGGGGGTTGTAATTTAGTTTAGTTTATTTAATTGTATTTTAGTTTAATTTATTGATAGTGTAGGTGTATTTGTAACTTAGGTTAGGATTTATTTTACAGGTAAATTGGTAATTATTTTAACTAGGTAGCTATTAAATAGTTATTAACTATTTAATAGCTATTGTGCCTAGTTAAAATAAATACCAAGTTACCTGTAAAATAAATATAAACCCTACAATAGCTACAATGTCATTATTAATTACATTGTAGCTATCTTAGGGTTTATTTTATAGGTATATTTATATTTAAATAGGAATATTTTAATTAATAATATTAATATTAATTATATTTAATCTAATAAGAATTTAGTTAGGGATGTTAGAGTTAGATAGGGTTATTATACTTAATATATATATATATATATATATATATATATATATATATATATATATATATATATATATATATATATATAATATAATAACGATATTAACTATATTAACCCTAATGTAATTAGGGTTAATATAGTTAATATATATATATATATATATATATATATATATATAAAAAATATAATAATGATATTAACTATATTAACCCTAATATAATTAGGGTTAATATAGTTAATATATATAATAATAATAACTATATTAACTATATTAACCCTAATATAATTAGGGTTAATATAGTTAATATAGCTTTCGGCGGTGTAGGGGGATTAGATTAGGGGTTAATCTATTTAATATAGGTGGCGGCAGTATAGGGGGATTAGATTAGGGGGTAATACATTTATTATAGGTGGCGGCGGTATAGGGGGATTTAGATTAGGGGGTAATACATTTATTATAGGTGGCGGCAGTATAGGGGGATTTAGATTATAGGCAAAAGAGCTGATTTCTTTGTGACAATGCCCCGCCAAAAGCCCTTTTAAGGGCTTGTAAAAGAGCTGATTTCTTTGGGGCATGCCCCGCAAAAAGCCCTTTTAAGGACTGGCAATAGAGCTGTTTTCTTTGGGGTAATACCATGCAAAAAGCCCTTTTCAGGGCTATTTGTAGGGTTAGACTTAGGTTTAGTGGTAGGGATAGTTTAGTATTTTAGGGGTTAATTAATTTAATATAGGTGGCGGCGGTGTAGGGGGATTAGATTAGGGGTTAATAAATTTAATATAGGTGGCGGCGGTGTAGGGGGATTAGATTAGGGGTTAATTAATTTAATAAAGGTGGCGGCGGGGTAGGGCGATTAGATTAGGGGTTAATTAATTTAATATAGCTGGCGGTGGGGTAGGGGGATTAGATTAGGGGTTAATATTTTTAATATAGCTGGCGGCGGGGTAGGAGCTCACATTAGGGGGTAGGTAATATAGCTGGCAGCGGTATAGGGGCTCACATTAGGGGTAGTTAATGTAGGTGGCGGCGGGGTAGGAACTCACATTAGGGGTAGTTAATGTAGGTGGCGGCGGGGTCCGGGAGCGGTGGTTTAGGGGTTAATGCATTTATTATTAGGAGAGTGATGGGGAATAGCGGATAGAGGGGTATACGTGTCGGGCTATGTTTGGGAGGCGTGTTAGACAGTACGGGTGATTTAATAACTTAGTCAGGTTTTGTAGGCGCAGGCAGTTTCTAAAGTGCCGTAAGTCACTGGCTACTCCAGAAATTTGTACTTCCGCAGATTTCTGGACATCGCTGGTTTGTCAGACTTACGGCACTTTAGCATCAGACGGCGCCGTATATGGGATAGCTCGAGTTGCGAGCTGAAACTACGGGCGGCGGGGGTTCCCTCGCTTGCACCGCAAACTACGATCTATATTGGATCGCGCCCCATGTCAGAGATTTAAAGGGATACTAAACCCAACTTTTTTCTATTATGATTTGGATAGAGCAATTTTAAGCAACTTTCTAATTTACTCTATCAATTTTCTTAGTTCTCTCTGTATCTTTATTTGAAAAAGCAGGAATGAAAACATAGGAGCAGGCCCATTTTTGGTTCAGTATCCTGGATAGTGCTTGCTGATTGGTGACTACATTTATCCACCAATCAGCAAGTGCTACTCAGGTGCTGAACTTAAAATTGTCCGGGCTCCTAAGCTTTCATTCCTGCTTTTCAAATAACGATACCAAGAGAACAATAATAATAATAATAGGAGTAAATTAGAATGTTGCTTAAAATTGCATGTTCTTTCCGAATCATGAACGAAAAAAAAATTGGGTTTAGTATCCCTTTAAATCCCTCCTACTTCCCATGTTCCTTAGTAATACATATAGCCAAGAAGATGAGCAAAAAAGAAAAGCAGAAAAAATAAAATGGTGCAAAACAAGTATTGCCACTAACTGGGGGAAAAATTAAATGGCGGGCCTTGTGGGCTCTCACCATCATGAAAGAAATCATTTTATCAGCTAAGCATGCATTTTGTTTTGTTTCATCAGATGGTGGGAGTCATCACTTGTTGGAATCAATACTGATGCCGTAGAGCTCACAAGACCACTATGAATAGGTGGACAAATAATGAAGGCAGGACATTACTTTTCAGGAAGTATGACCCACAGAACTTTCCTGCCAAATACAGTCTCAGAAGAAGCATATATATCAAAATGATAAAAAAAAAAGTGTGTAAAGAACACCATGTACATGCCTTATAAATCAAGTAGATGAGGAACAACGAAAAACAAGCGGCTAGATTATGAGTTGTGCGTTAGGGTAAAAAAGCAGCTTTAAGAGGTCCTAACACTGCTTTTTTACGCCCGCTGGTATTACGAGTCTTGAAGGTTTAGGGTCACTGCACACTTCTTTGGCCTTACCGCAAAACGACTTACATAAACTTTGTAAAGTCTTTTTTCTATGGGACTTCCATAGCGCCGGTATTACGAGTCTGTCCTGGGAGGCCAAAAAGTGAGCGGTACACCATACCCTGTCAAGAGTCCTAAAGCATTTTAAAGTCAGTAGCTAAGAGTTTTATGGTACAACGCCGTAACGTAAAACTCATAACGAAAGTGCTAAAAAGTACACTAACACCCATAAACTACCTATGTACCCCTAAACCAAGGCTAATCTGCCGCTCCGGACACTGCCGCCACCTACATTATATTTATGAATCCCTAATCTGCTGCCCCCAACATCGCCGCCACCAACATTATATTTATTAACCCCTAATCTGCCACCCCCAATGTCGCCGCCTCCTACCTACACTTATTAACCCCTAATCTGCCGCACCCAACGTCGCTGCCACTATAATAAACATATTAACCTCTAAACCACCGCACTCCCACCTCGCAAACATTAGTTAAATATTATTAACCCCTAATCTGCCATCCCTAACATCGACGCCACCTACCTACATTTATTAACCCCTAATCTGCCGCCCCCAACGTCGCCACCACTATAATAAACATATTAACCACTAAACCGCCGCACTCCCGCCTCGCAAACATTAGTTAAATATTATTAACCCCTAATCTGCCGTCTTTAACATCGACGCCACCTACCTACATTTATTAACCCCTAATCTGCCGCCCCCAACGTTGCCGCCACTATACTACATGTATTAACCCCTAAACCTAAGTCTAACCCTAACACCCCCTAACTTAAATATAATTTAAATAAATCTAAAGAAAACTTACTATTAATAACTAAATTATTCCTATTTAAAGTGGATGTAAAGTCACTGATAGTAGACAATCCGAACTGCTGTATCTGTCAAAATTAGCATAAGTTTGTCATCGTTTTTTTTAAAAGTCTATATTTTATTGATGTATATACTTAGTTTGTCCAAATCGTCTTGCTCTCTCCCTCCGCCCGGCATTTTGGTCCGCGTTTATTACATTGATTGACACATCAATAAACTAATGATCGGTCTTACCCCGTGGCGTCCAGCCCCCTTTTCAAAACGTCACTATAACATTATGCGCATGCGTCCTTTGTATGCGCATGCGTAAACAAACTGTGGTATTTTGGAGCGCTGCGAGCACACGTTGTTAGCATGCGCATAAAAAGCTGAGAAGATTAGCACTCTGTACGCATGCGCTATCAAATTTCCAGTCAGGATCGCGAGTACACCAATGTTTAACAACGCATGCGCAATTTTGGATGTAGAAAGTAAACGCATGCGCAAAATCGAAAGTTGATTTGAAACGCATGCGCACAAAACGGGAGATCGTGAACGCGCTTTGGTAATACGTCATAGAGCGGGTGGGACCGCTCTAGACGTTATGTGAAGGAAAGACAGGAAGTAATGGATGGGAGGAGCTCCAACTGAAAACGGAGCTAAGTTGAAAAATAAAATATAATGTTATATTGGGCATATTTTAATATAATAACAATGCGGTATAAATAAGATAGTTAATAAGAAGCGATATTTATTGGGAATAAGTGTAAAATTTACTTCCACTTTAAAACTAAATACTTACCTATAAAATAAACCCTAAGCTAGCTACAATATAACTAATACTTACATTGTAGCTATCTTAGGGTTTATTTTTACTTTACAGGCAAGTTTGTATTTATTTTAACTAGGTAGAATAGTTATTAAATAGTTATTAACTATTTAATAACTACCTATCTAAAATAAATACAAATTGACCTGTAAAATAAAACCTAACCTAAGTTACACTAACACCTAACACTACACTATAATTAAATAAATTAACTAAAATAACAACAATTAAATAAATTAAATTAGCTAAAGTACAAAAACAAACAAACACTAAATTACAGAAAATAATAAACAATTTACAAGATTTTTAAACTAATTACACCTAATCTAATAGCCCTATCAAAATAAAAAAAGCCTCCCCCAAAATAAAAAACCCTATCCTAAATTAAACTATCAATAGCCCTTACAAGGCTCTTTTGCGGCCCAAAGTCCCTAACCTAAAAATAAAACCCACCCAATACACCCTTAAAAAAACCTAACAATAACCCCCTGAAGATCGACTTACCAGGAGAAGTCTTCATCCAAGCCGGGCCGAAGTCCTCAACGAAGTCGGGAGAAGTCTTCATCCAAGCCGGGCAAAGTAGTCCTCCAGACGGGCAGAAGTCTTTATCCAGACAGCATCTTCTATCTTCATCCATCCGGCGCAGAGCGTAGGGTTATAGGTACCTACCAAGAAGTATAAGGACTGCTAATTCCAGTGTAAAGTTTGCTACCTGTCTGCCATAGTAGGAAGTAAGACTCCAGGTGCTGCTGGTCGGATTCCGAGGTGATCTCGTTAGGAACTGCTACAGGCCGATTCTTATCACTGACATCTTGTAAGTGTGCAATTGTATGTGTTGTCGAGTTTGTAAATAAACGCTTCTGTGAATCGCAGATGCGCTGTGTTCTTCTTTTCTCACTTCCTTTTAAGTCAGGATACAATATTCCTACTTTTATTAAAAGACTGGAGCATTATTAGTTCCCATTCGAATCCATCTGAATTTGCCATGTGAATTATATGATACTTCCATGTCATCAACACGTGCTTGCTATGTTTTTGAGGGCTCAAAATTATTCTTAATATTTTAATTACATTTAAAATTGCTTATTTGTTATAAATAAATTATACAAGTGTATTGTAATATGAAATTTTTTACATAGCGGCCTAAATGATAAGTGGAGTGCAATAATGTCAGAGCTATTGTGCGTTAACATACCTCAAGTGTAATCACAAGCGCATATTTGCACACATAGTCCATTTTTTTTTGGTTCTTGAGTGGTAGCTAGGGCGCTCTAACATCTGCATGGCAGATAGTTTGGGTGCCCTAAATCCCTCACATAGTAGACTTCCATAGGTGAGTATGGTAAAATTCATGTTGTATATTGCTTGAGTGCTGAACCGCTGGTGCGCAAATTAGTGGAGTTCTCTGTGTAGTTCTGTTCCATAATATTTTAATAAAAGTTGTGTATATAACATGTCACACATATAAGTATACTTGCCCCTTGCCATATACTATACAGTACCTAAAGTCTAACTATTACTTATAACCTTTATTTATTGCATAATAGCAATTTTGTGTGTTATGCAAACTAGCAAGAGGTCATTTTTATTTCAGGTCTCAAAAAGTGCTACATTTTACAGAGTTATTTTGGATTGCACTTAACTCACCACATGTAATTCAAGCGCAATGAGTGTGCTAATATAAAAATATATATAAAAACGTGCATAATTACTGACAGAAATACAGCAATATTTTTTATCTTTCAACCTCGGACAATATTGTCAGTTTGTTTTTTGAATTATCAAAAATCCCAATGGATTCAACAATTGAAAGGCAGCAACCATGATATAGATTTCTGAAGAAATACTTCAGAAATTGTTTTTGGTTGTTAAAGGGCCATAATACCCAAATGTTTAAACACTTGAAAGTGATGCAGCATAGCTGTAAAAAGCTGACTAGAAAATATCACCTGAACATCTCTATGTAAAAAAGAAAGATATTTTACCTCAAAAGTTCCTCAGTAGCCATATTCCATTGTAAAGGACTTCTAAGCAGCATATCAGTATGTCTGTCCCAGGACAGCCGAAGGATTGAGCGTCGTGCACTCTCATCTTATTTCCCTATTCAGTGTAAGGAAGGTTTCAATGAAATCTCATGAGAGTTAAGTCAAATCTCATGAGATCAAGAAATTGAACAAAAAAAGACAGCGCCTCATAGTGCAAGTAAGTTCCGGAAAGATGGGGTCACAATAGGAGACAACAGTTGTAGATATACTCACAAGAGCATTGGCACTCTTATATAAAGAAGTGCGAATGGGCAGGCTGACGTTTTTTCAGCAGTCAGTAGGCTGTAGGCAGGTGGTGTCGGAACTTCAAAGGATGCAGCTGTGGGCTCTCCTCCACAGATTGAAACTGGATCGTCTAGAGCCGTGCTGTGTGGAAAACAGGCAGCTTTTCCCTGCGTGCAACAAACACTTAGAGCTAGTGTTCAGGATAAACAATCCACAGTGAAAAAAAGAAAGTTAACACTGTCTTAACAGTGACCAAATGGCTTGGCAAGGTAATAAAAAGCCGGAAAGAGTCAGGCTAGGATATAAAAGAATAAGAACAATTTATTGCATGAGCTTTAAACGCGTTTCTCGGCCACAAGCTCCTGGCCGTTTCATCAAGTAAAATGTATTACACATGAGGTTACAAAACAAATTTAAAAAGGGTGCCAAGATATTTCATTGGTGTCGGACCAATCATGAGATATGATACATTGTAAACACATCCATAATGTAGCAGTGTCAAAACAGATTGTATAAAATTGAAAATACAAATAACACAATAAAATACTATACTGACTGATAGAGGTTTCTGAATGTAATGATTTACATTTAAGCCAAACCTAAAGTGTGTTTGATCTGTGAAATATTGTAGAACATCACCTATATGGATAATTAGTTTCAAAAGAAATGAATGTGAGATGAGTTTATGATCTAACATTATATCCACTGGTATATAAAAAGTTTTTCTGAATATGTATCAGATGCTGGATTAAAAATAAACTAGTAACAATATGTAAAATTACTAATTTTGGTTACTTGAAAGTAACCAGAGAAAATGCTAAACGGAGCCTGCAAAAAAATAAAAAAATGAAGAATGTCAAAAAATTAAAATAATAATAATAAAGCGGGACATTTTCATTAAAAATCCTAAGAAGAAAAAAAAAAAAAATTATATATATATATATATATATATATATATATATATATATATATATATATATATATATATATATATATATTCTAAATCCAAGATGATATTTAAACCATAGAGGTTTGTGGCTCTCTCATTTGAATCCCAAAGGGAGTGTAAGCTGTCTGAGGGACAGTAAATATATAACATATCATTATATATCATTCCTCCTTACTTTGTATATTATAGAACACTGCGACCATCTAAAGGCCACATTCGTAATCTTTAGTGGCGTAGTAAGCGCATAGGATAAATGCTGTAAATCTTAGCGGCGCTATTTAAAGCGAACTCCTTTGTGTGTTAAGGTTTTTTACAAAATATTGTAAAGGTGACAAGTATTATATAAGAAGAACCAAGAGATGGGAAATGCATCAAGGGGCATAGAAACAGCATATACTATTCTTATATAGAGAATTATTAAAAAATGTGTATAAAAATATGTATGAAAATATGAAAAATATACGTGAACCAAAATCTTTGATATTGATTGCTAGGTATCAGAAATGAAATTTTGTGTGGTCTATGTCAACAAATTTTGTGTGGTCTATGTCAACAAAGTGCCCTAGTGGGGAATATATAGTCAATAAAAAGATGATATATTGCAAACAAACCTCAAAAAAGAGGAGTAGATTCCAAACTGATGTCACTATCATACCTTGTTGTATAGATGTAGATGTAGTATCTGGAGCCCATATAGGGCAATAGAGAAAAAAGTATACCTTATATTGAATGTGTGTACACACATTATATTTGTGATTAATGGAAAAGTGTTAATAGTAATATAGACGAATTGTTTGTATATAATACTGCACAGTGTTGCACCGTGGTGACACTACAAGCAGATGTAACATAAGGCTTGACGACTGGGGGTAATATTATATAATTGTAGAATAACAGATGAGACTCTATGAATGGAGGATTAGCTCATATGGATATTTGGGAAATGGTCTTTGAAATGAAGTGCATATGTGTGAGTAAAAATAAAAATATATTATAATGTTAATAAATTCTTTATCTTAATAGATAAAGCAAATGTAAGAGGATCAAAACATATAAAACCGTCAGGGATTGGGAATGGGGAAATGAACCTAGTGATATGGATGTTTAGTTGAATGCCGCTAGGTCTAGATTGGAATTAAGACCAAATGGATGTAGAGTTTTCAATTTATGAATCCAAAAGGTTTCTCGGATTCTTAACTGTATAACTCTATTGTAGTCTGTAGAAGGCGGAATATAGTCGATAGGGTAAAATTTAAAAATATCAGAATTTCCCTTATGTTTATTTAGACAATGTTCAGGAATGCTGTGCTTGATCTTTTTTTTGGTACAGTTTTTGCAATTCCGCCAATGTTCCCCCCAGCGTACTTTGGCCTTCCTAGAGGTGCGGCCTACATACTGGATCCCACAACAACATTCCAGAACATATACGACATAAACAGCGTTACAATTCAAAAATCTAGTGATATTAAAAACTTCTCCGCTGACAAAAGACTGAAAAGTCTTTTTTCCGGATATTATAAATCTGCATGTGTTGCACTTTTTTTGTCCACATTTATATACCCCTATTCTGTCTAAAAAAGAATTGATTTTCTTCTTTGTTGTGAGTTGTGAATTGGGTAAAATATGTTTAACCTTCTTGCTCGGTGCCAATTTGCTTCTAAGAGTGGGTGCTCTAGTGTATACAATCCTTGGATGGTCTCCCAAAAGGGTCTTCAAGATGGGGTCTCTCCTAATAATATGCCAGTGTTTGTGAATGGCTCCCTGAATCTGTGTATAGTTTGAATTATATTGGGTTATAAACAATGGTTCTAAAAATTCATTCTCATCTTTGTTTTTGATTTGTTTATTCTTGTTTAATAATTTGTCTCTATCTAGATCCCTAGCTTTATTGAGACAGTTGTCCAAGAGATCGGTAGGATAACCCTTTTCAATAAATCTATCATATATTATGTGACTTTGTTCTTCAAATAAAATCGGATCTGAGGAATTGCGTTTGATCCTCTCAAATTGACTGTATGGAATATATTGTTGCACGCAGGGAAAAGCTGCCTGTTTTTCACACAGCACGGCTCTAGACGATCCAGTTTCAATCTGTGGAGGAGAGCCCACAGCTGCATCCTTTGAAGTTCGGACACCACCTGCCTACAGCCTACTGACTGCTGAAAAAACGTCAGCCTGCCCATTCGCACTTCTTTATATGAGTGCCAATGCTCTTGTGAGTATATCTACAACTGTTGTCTCCTATTGTGACCCCATCTTTCCGGAACTTACTTGCACTATGAGGCGCTGTCTTTTTTTGTTCAATTTCTAGATATCTTGTTTTGATCAGACATTTTCAAGACCAGCCGCCTGCTGCACTTTTAACATCATCATTGCGACAAGAATTTCTATATAATCCTCAGAGACACTGACAGCCTGAGTCATCACCCATCAGCACCTCTTGGGACTTTTTTTGCACGATAAGCATTTTTTTATAAATTGTTGACATTTTATTGTTTATGCATTTGAATGGTACTGCAACCACTTATTACAATTTATTATCATTGTCACTAGTTATATCGGCTACACCACTTTTTATGTACAAGAATATAATTCACTATTACACACCACACTTTTTTATATATTAAAACCTTGTCACATTCAGTGACTGAAACAATACAATTTTTTACTTGTTTCCAGTTTTGCACCGCTCCATTATAGAGCCTGGATCAATTTGTTTGATCTTTCAACAAGCCTTCACTGGAATCTTTTTGGCGCACTCTATCACCATACCGCTATATGTTTTTTTTCTCATGAGATCAAAGTAAAAGAGTTCATGACCTCAGCACTGTTGATGCTGATTGGCTGCTGTTCATTTCTTAATTTGTTTTTGTTTTACCTGCAGTTGAGCAGCAGTTGAGTATAACTTTTTACACAGAACTTACTCTTTTGAGCTGAGGAGATTGTGAGGTAAAATATCTTCCTTTTTTACAGGTGATATTTTCCTGTCAGCTTTTTACAGTTATACTGCATCAGTTTCAAGTGATTTAGCATATGAGTATTATGTCCCTTTAAGTGTGTTTTTTGGGATTAAAACGCATACACAAAGCAAAACAGGGAAGTACAATGGTGATTTGCCCCCTCTCCATATAGCATTGAACTTGTTTTGACTGATCCCTTATTAAGCTTTTGTGTTCTGAAATCATAGTGATAAGTGGCAACCAATAACATAGCAATTTTAGTAGTGTCATTATGGGTATAGTGGGTATAGTGGCCATGTATGTTACATAACTCATTTAAAATGATAATACTGCAAAACTGCTTGTTTTTTTAAAACTATTGAATTGAGTATAAAAGTGTTTGCCAAGAGATTTTGGTCTGCAATTAAGGAATGGTACAGGAAATTAATTTCTTGCAGAAAAAGGCCATAAAATACACCATCTTCTATAAATAGGATTTTTTGCCATTCACACAATGTAAATTGTGAAAAGGGAATTTTAAGAAGATTGCACCATTTCAACAATGGAGCCTTTAAAGTCTTGCGAAAAGTTTACATTCTCACTATACAGAATGTGTCAGACCAATCTCTCCCTCACTCCTGGCTGATAGTTGAAATGAGGTGGAGAGTCTCTCAAGGAACAATAGTGATACTGACAGGTTTGCTTAACCCCAAAATACCGGAGAATTTTTAGCATTTTTGCTATAACTCCATTTAAACAGAAATAGAGCCTTTTTTTAACCTATCAAAGCTATATTTTATTTAAGTAGACAACCCAAGGTATTGATCTAGGCACTTTTTCACTAACTTTGGGTTTCTCAATTTAATTATTTACATACTGCTTGTAGAATCATGACACAAATAATTGTAAAAGCTTCTCTGGGATCACATTTGTTCAGAAATAGCAGACATACATGGCTTTGCCATTTGTTTTTATTAATTAAAAGGCTGCTAATTGTAGCTGCGCACCACGCTTCTGAAAATTACGGCAGTAGAAAGGTTAAATTAGTTAGCTGGTAAGGGAAATAGTATAGTAATGTAGGTATTACCCTCATACCTGCTCTCCATCCCCCCCCCCCCCACGACACTCATTCCAGACATCTTAGGTACTGGCAGACGGTCTTTTTTTATTATTATTTTTTTCTACTGTGTAGGGATCCCTACTCAAACCTTTCACCACCCTGATCCCTTCCAAACTGCTCTCTAAAAATCCTCACCCCCCATAATGGTGGCCATCTTTGGTACTGGAAGCTCTCTGCTAGTACCCAATTTAAGGCTAGATTACAAGTAGAGTGCTAAATTATCGCTCGCACTATAATAAACCAGCCATTACAAGTGGCTGGTTATTGCTACCACAAGCTCGAGGGTTGCAATTAGCGCTCAGACAATTAACCAGAGATCTGATCTTATGTTCGCATAGCTGTTAACTTGTAATAACAGCGCACATTGTGTTGCACAGTGGAACGCTAATATCTCTTTCATGAAAGCAATATATAGTGCACTTGTAATCTAGCCCTTATAGTTATTTTATTGTATTTTTAATTTAGTTATAATTTTTTACTTTTCTGTAGTGCAATGGTCCACCTCCCCTCGATCATTATTTAGCCCCCCCCCATTGTACAGGAATACTCTTATCTACAAAATGTACTTGTTTCCTCCTTTTGCAATTACACAATATTGTTTAGGATGAGCTACAAACATGGTTAATATGTATACGGTTAGTCATGAGTTTTGACAGTTTAATATCAATGTATACAGTTATACATTTTGTAAAACCTTATGTCTGACTTACTGTGTTGAACCAAAACTTCACAATGGGAGCATGATAGAACGCATGGAATTTTCGTACAAGAGGAAGATGCCTTGGTTTTGTTTCATTCTCTGTTTCAGAAAAAATTACTCCGTTATCATTAGAAGATGGGGTTTCTTTAAAAACTCCCTAGAATGGATAAGAATATATTATGTTGCAGTGAGATACAAAATGAATATTTTAATTAATTTCTTACTGAAGTACTCATTCATTACATTATTGTAAAAACCATAAGTTACTCTTTGCACTTCTATTGAAATGATTAAAAATCACATTTTCAACAATATTATTTTTATATAATGTGCTTAGGTAGGAAAATTGTTTACAACTTGCCTTTTATTGGTATTTGAGGACTGGTGCTGAGAAATACTGTAAGTGCTGTAAGCATACATTATATGCTAGATATAACACAACACATTCTACACCATCTGCTTGCCTCCTCAACCCTCAACTGTAAGTGGTAATTTCTTGCATCCTACTACACATACTAACACAAGTAAAGAAAATGCCAACAAAGTAAAATACTCTAAACAGTATTTTTACTATATATATATATATATATATATATATATATATATATATATATATATATATATATATATATATATATATATATATATATATATATATATATATATATATACAGGTAGCCCTCAGTTTACGCCGGGGTTAGGTTCCAGAAGGAATGGTTGTAAATCGAAACCATTGTAAATTGAAACCCATTTTATAATGTAAGTCAATAGGAAGTGAAGGAGTTAGGTTCCAGGCCCCTCTCAAAATTGTCATAAGTAACACCTTATATATTATTCTTAAAGCTTTGAAATGAAAACTTTAAATGCTTAACAGCATTATAAACCTAATAAAATAATCACACAACACAGACTTCACTTGCATTTTTCTGGACTGATTTATAGACAGGAAGATCTTGTTCCTTTGAAATCTGCTCGATAGCGCAGGTCTGGTTAAACTGATTAATTTCAGCTTGCATGGCTTTGCTGCAACACAAGCGGACAGCTCCACCTACTGGCTATTTTAATCAATGCACTGCTTCTCAATGCTTTTCAATAGCAGTCACATGACTGGAAAAAAAGGTTGTTATTCTGAAACGGTGTAAATTGAACCGTTGTAAACCGAGGGCCACCTGTATATATATATTGTATATATATATATATATATATATATATATATATATATATATATATATATATATATATATAAATAACAACAGTATTGCATTGAGCAATGATACTTTTTTATTGGACTAACTATACATTTATAAGTTGACAAGCTTTCGGAAAAGTTCTTTCCTTTATCAAGTCTGAAGCAATATATATATATATATATATATATATATATATATATATATATACAGTACTGTGCAAAAGTCTTAGTCCACTGATTAGATTTGTTATTTTAGCAATGGTATAATGACCATATATAATTATTTCTCAGTTTCTTTATAAGAATACAACCAGAAAATACAGGATATTTGTATGTAGTATTAAAAAACAGAATAAAATCAGACACAAATTGTGAATGGTTTTATTTTTCAGCATGAAAACGATCCCAACCACACGGCTAATGCAGTGAAATCATATTTAGAGAGAAAACAGCTGATAAAACACTGACAGTCATGGACTAGCCTCCACAGAGTCCAGACCTGAATATTATAGAGGCAGCATGCGATCACCTGGACAGAGAAATAAATAAAAGACAAACTAAATCTAAAGGAGAACTCTGGGAAGTGCTGGAAGAAGCCTGGTATAAAATACCAGAAGATTACTTCAGAAAACTTCAGGACAGTCTCCCCAAAAGAGTTAAAGATGTGCTCAGTGCCAAGGGAGGTCACACTAAATACTGACTTTTGCCTAAAGAAGCCATTTTGTTCTGAAAATTTTGTTTTTTTATATTTTGTGTACATATTCCCTGTATTTTCTGTTTGTATCTTAATAAAAAGACCGAAAAATAAATATGGAAGGTCTTTAAAACTAATGGTGGCCTAAGAATTTTGCACAGTACTGTATGTATATATATATATATATATATATATATATATAAAAACATTTAAAATTAGGGTAGGAAAAAAGTGAGTTTAAAATCCTCCACTACGCACAAAATATAGAGAAAATAACTCATTGTATAGTTCATTAACAAATCTAGCCAGGCCAGAAGGCTTGTTTTTCCCACAGAAAACCTCTGAATAACATTGTTTCCAATGCAGCAAAGGATTCTGGGTAAGGTATGCAAATGAGGTTCACAATGACACACTTTTTTAGTTAAAGTCTGCTTTTACGCAGACTCCCTTTACGCCAAAGCATCGCTGTTCACACAGCTTATAAGCCTAGCTAGGGTTAGTGCAGTGATTCAGAACCATCCCAGAATGGGGGTTCATAGAAAAGAACTGGTTATTGGGAGCCTGTGGTGAGCAGTATGTAGGCATATCTATAGAGGCTAACTATAATGTCCCACTGGCCTATTTTACAAATGGCATGAAAATAACTAACAAGGGAACTTACCATGACTTTATTAAGGTGACAAACTGTAATTACACACTGGGGCCCATTTATCAAGCTTCTGGTGCAATGCTGAGAACGCATTCAGCAATGTCTTGCAGACCTGAGCCGCACTGTCGGATCAGGTCCGCAAGATATTTGATAAATAAGCCCCACTGTCTTAATGTTGCTTTGTATATTAACAATTTTCTATATGTGCTTCTCTCTTTGATCTGTTAATTGAAAATTCATAAAGCAAATTTATAAAATGTTACCCTTTACACTCTTGTGCATAACCCCCTAATTCCACCTGGATTGGCACAGATGATTCCCATGTATTAACTGATCATGCTGGTCAATGGAAATATAATTATTGATATTACTTGCACTTACCAGAGGTACGCCTTGTAATGTGCTTTTAGGTTCAGCTTTATTATCCACTGCCATTTGATGCTCTTCTTGAGATTGTGGGATGTGAGACATTTGTGCCTTGGTCTTGAACTCCAATAAAGTTATGATTGGTGGGATTAAAATGCCTAAAATCACCTGAAAAATCACAAATTGTTAAAAGATACTTTGTATAATTTTAGGTTATATTATTGAGGGACATGAACATGGCTAATTTTTTTATGGGGCTCTGAAAGCTTGACAAGATCCTATTCACAGTAAAATACTATGGCCTAGATTACAAAAGAAGCGCTATTGATAGTGCAGTGTGTGCTATCAGATAGTGACCATGCCCTAAGAATAGCACACAATATGGTATTAGAAATTAATGGAAAGATAGTTTTACTAGGCCAACATTTTTTAACACGCCCTATACTTTCAATGGATAGCAATATAACAAATGGTGAGTTATTTGTAACTAGAATAAAAGTATAACCACACATACATGTGGAATATGATAAAATAAAGTATTTCACACACATATATTGATATTAAGGACTAGATTACAAGTGGATCGATATCGTTAGCGTGAGAAGCGTAAACGCGATCACGAGATCGCAGTGTTTTTTACGCTCAAATCCATATTACAAGTGGTGTGATGTTAAAATTACCGCAAATTCATTTGCACAAAATCATGGTAATTTACGCTGCCCGTATTTTCTATGGGTAGCATTGAGCAGTAATGTGCGGTTGTATTAAACAATCGCACAAACACAATCACATTTACCGCTCAAACTTTTTGAGTTTGTCTGGATGAAACAATTGCACTAAACTACACTATTAACCCCTAAACCGCCAGCCCCCCACATCATAAAGTAACTTTCTACACTATTAACTCATATGATGCCAGCCCCCCTTCTCAAAGTCTCCACTACACTAAACCACCAGCCCCCAAAGTAAAGTAACCCACTAACATCTATAACACCTAACCTAACACCCCCTAAGTTAACCCAAAATAGACTAAGCCTACTTTTAAAAAAAAACTACCATTAAAAAAATAAAAACTTACCTGAGAAAGTAAAAAAAAATCTAACCTGACCTTTTAAAAAACTATTAAAAAAAACTACCATTACAAACCTAACATTATTTTAAAGAAACAACCTAACATTACAGAAAATAAACTACCATTACAAAAAATAACAAACAAATTACCAAAAAAAAAAGAGCATTTAGCTCTTTTGCTGCTCAAAGAAAATTAAAAAATAAAATCCCTAATCTTTAAAAAAAAACACCCCAAAAAAAACTTACACTAAACCCCAAGATGAATCCGGATGGTGGCGCTCTGTCTTCATCCCAGCTGTGGTCCTTCATCCCGGCGGAGGTCCATCTCCTTATCTTCACCCCGACGGAACTGGTGATGGTGGTCTTCATCCATCTTCAGCAGAGAGGTCCTCTTCATACAGTGACCATCTGCCCACTGAATTTTGAATGTGAGGTACCCCTTTTATATAGGGGTACTCTTGCATTCCTATTGGCTGATTTCATGTTCAAATTCAAATCAGCCAATAGAATGAATGCTTTTTATATTGCCTGATTTGAATTTGCGAGCATGCCTCTATATAAAAGGGATACCTCACATTCAAAATTCAGTGTGAGGCTGGTGATCCCATGAAGAGGACCTCTCTGTTGATGATGTGAAGATGGATGAAGACCACCTCCGCCGGGATGAAGATAAGAAGATGGACCGCCGCCAGGAGGAAGAAGGAGTGTTAGGTTGTTTTTTTTGTTTTGTTTTTAAGATAAGGAATTTATGTTTAATTTTCTCTGTGCAGCAAAAGATCGAAATTCAGGGCACTTTTTAGAGTAGTTTTGTTTTTCGATAGTTTTTTTTATTTTTTGGGAGGGTGGGGGGTTAGAATGTTAGAAGGTGCAAGTTTTATTTTCACAAAAAGAGATGGTTCACTTTAGGGAGCATTGAGTTGTGCTTGTATTATGAGTTGAAATAAAATTGTTCTAGTGTAAAAAGCTCTTGTGAAAACCTATTCCATAGAAGTCAATGGAGCAAAAAAACCTTATCGCACATTCTCAAGTGTGCTAACCCGACATGAAAATATGAATATTTTACATTCCAATGTTTTTCATAAATACATATTTCTAAATATATATATATATATATATATATATATATATATATATATATATATGAGTTTTTTTTGCACAAATATATATTTACATATTTAGGAATATATATATATATATATATATATATATATATATATATATATATATATATATATATATATATATATTTAATATATTTAGGAATTTCTATTTACAAATACATAGAAAAAGTTCCCTTATGTGAAGAACATTAGAATGGGAAATATTTATAGTAAATACACAGTATAACATTCATTCATCTACTTAACTGCAAAGGGCATCAAAATAAATACATATGTACACACACACATATATATATATATCCTATAATATAAAAGGCCATTTTTCCGAAGCTGTCATGCGCAGTAGAGACAGCACGAGGACAAACACACCTGGCCTTAGAGTCTACCTGATCTGCTGCGGCACAGTGACGGTGGGCATAAGTGGGAATGGTCGGGCATGAGCGGGCGTGGTCCGGGTGTAAACGTGGACGGGCGTGAGTGGGGTGTGGCCGGGGGCCGGGCACAGTCGCGCACGAGAGAGAGAGGGGAAGGAGATAGAAAGAGAGGGGGAGAGAGCAAAAGAGATGGGAAAGAGCTAAAGAGAGGGTAAGAGAGAATAAAAGGGATGAGAAAGAGCAAAAAAGAGGTGGGAGAGAGCAAAATAGAGGGGAAAGAGCAAAAGAGAGGGGAAAGAGATGGGGAGAGAGAGAGCAAAAGAGAGGGGGAGAGAGAGCAAAAGAGAGGGGGAGAGAGAAAATAAGAGGGGGAAAGAGAGAGAGCAAAAGAGAGGGGAAGAGAGAGAGCAAAAGAAGAGAGGGGGAGAGAGAAGGGGGAGAAAGAGCAATAGAGAGGGGGAGAGAGAGCAAAAGAGGGGAGAGAGAGCAAAAGAGAGGGATGGAGAGAGATAGAAAAAGAGAGGGGAGAGAGAGAGCACAAAAGAGAGGGGGAGAGAGAGAGAGCACGCAAAGAGAGGGGGGAGAGAGAGAGCGCAAAAGAAAGGGGGAGAGAGAGCGCAGAAGACGGGGAGAGAGAGAGCGCAAAAGAAAGGGGGGGAGAGAGCACAAAAGAGAGGGGGATAGAGCACAAAAGAGAGGGGTAGAGCACAAAAGAGAGGGGAGAGAGCAAAAGAGAGGGGGAGAGAGAGAGAAAAAGAGAGGGGAGAGAGAGAGCAAAAATGAGGGGAGAGAGAGCAAAAGAGAGGGGGGAGAGAGAGAGCAAAAGAGAGGGGGAGAGAGAGAGCAAAAGAGAAGGGGAGAGAGAGCAAAAGAGAGGGGGTAGAGAGAGAGCAAAAGAGATGTGGAGCGAGAGAGCGCAAAAGCGAGGTGGAGTGAGAGAGCACAAAAGAGGGGGAGAGAGCACAAAAGAGAGGGGGGAGAGAGCACAAGAGAGAGGGGGAGAGAGAGCACAAAAAAGAGGGGGGGGGAGAGAGCGCAAAAGAGAGGAAGAGAGAGAGAGCGCAAAAGAGAGGGGGAGAGAGAGAGCACAAAAGAGAGTTGAGAGAGAGCGCAAAAGAGAGGGGGAGAAAGAGAGCACAAAAGAGAGGGGAGAGAGAGAGAGTGCAAAAGAGAGGGGGGAGAGAGAGCAAAAGAGAGGGTGAGAGGGAGCAAAAGAGAGGGGAAAGTGTAAAAGAGAGGGGAGAGAGCAAAAGAGAGGGGAGAGCGCAAAAAAGAGAGGTGGTAGAGAGAAAGCAAAAGAGAGGGGAAGAGCAAAAGAGAGGGCGGGAGAGGGAGCAAAAGAGAAGGGAGAGAGAGCAAAAGAGAGGGGAGAGAGAGTAAAAGAGAGGGGGTAGAGAGACAGCAAAAGAGAGGGGGAGAGAGAGAGCAAAAGAGAGGGGGAGAGAGAGAGCAATAGAGAGGTGGAGCGAGAGAGCGCAAAAGAGAGGGGGGAGAGAGAGCAAAAGAGAGGGGATGGAGAGAGAGCCCGATGTACTGCAAAAAATGGCATGTGTGAACAGGCTTTAGGACTAGTATATATATATTTAGACATGTAGATGTATGTATCTCAACGTTAAAGCTCTTTGCCTGCTTTTTTTTCCCTAACACCTGAGAGCTCATATCTTTGAGCCTTTATAACTTTTGTGTGCAATTTTTTTTTTAAATAATTTTTATTAGATAGTGTTATTATGAGTGTAACTGTACTTTGTAATGTATTTTAATGAGTTTTATGACACTTTTTTTTGTGAAACAGTTAACCAGAGCTCTGAGGATGCAGTAATCATTCTAGCGTAAATCTTGATTGCCTTAAGCGATCACGTTTACTTTCAACTTACACAGTATTATTGGCAGACAGTAGCATAAAATAACCTCAGTAACGGAATCAAAAGTTTACAACGAAACAAAAAACTGTAACACCTTTTAAAATGCAATTATTTCCTTGCAACAAAGAAAAAAAACGCTTTTTTTTGTAGAAATCATACCTACCTTGAACCAGGAATGTTTTCTCATGTTCAGCCTCCCCATCCACATATCGGAGAGCAGCATTTGGGTACACGTGTGAGCCACAAACGGTCGGAGCCTAGCAGAAACTGCCAGCTTAAGGCAGGTAGAATTGCTCCAATTGCTCAGCTCAGAAGTCAGTACTTTCATTGCCATTCGCTCATTCTGCTTAAAACAATGATCAAGAAGGTCTACTGCTAACTCTCCAAACTCTCTAGAAGAGAAAATGAGTAAGATGAATGCAAATTCCCATCTAAAAATAACACAAACTGAAACTGCTGAAGAAAATATTACACAGGTATAAATAATTGCTGTAATACTCATATTAAAGGGAAGCTGATGCTATTTGATACATGTAGTGTGTGAATTGTTTCCTTCACTTTGTTTTGTGGCTTTAAGATGGAAGAACCATTTATTTCCCTATTTATGTAAGAATCTTCCCCACACTTGCACAAATCATTGCGGCTATTTCTGGAGTATGGTTCTGTTGGTCATTGCATTCTAATGAAGAATAATAAACAATTTCTATACCAACCACCCAGATAGGTCACTGCTACATAAAATAGAATTATATTTTTACCCATATTCAGTCTATAACGTAGATATCAACGGACGCTTTACTCACAGTTAAACATTTAATAAAATTGTTTAATATACAAAGAAAAAATGTAATGCACATTTATTATTTACTTTTAATAATTTGATCTAAAGAGCTATAATGTATAATGAATAGTACCTACTGTAAAGTTTGGTGGAGGAGGGATACTGGTTGGAAGCTGTTATTCAAGGTTTGGGTTAGGCCCCTTAGTTATAAAGTATATTGGTATAACCATGTTGGTTGTGCAAAGCTGGGGAATGGGTAGTAAAGGCGTTATCTATCTTTTTAAACAATAAAAATATCAAGTAAGCAGTGAACAAAGGCTGCTCCAAACGCCAGATGCCACGGCAACTACGGTAACAGCAAAAGTCCACAAAGGCAGTGTGCAATGCCGGTTCAAAAGAGAGCGAACCAACTGCACAATAATATGAAAAATAAACCAAGTCCAGCAGCACGGCAGTGGGATTAAAAAAAGAGAAATTTATTACAACAATTAAAATGAAGTACAAGCCAAGGACAAGAAGGTCTAACGCATTTCACACCCCCTAGTGGTGCTTACTCATAGACTGCTGAAGCTACATACAATATCCTCTTATATAGTATTACAAGATCATCAGCAGATTAACCCTTAATGTCCCTATTCAATTAATAACAGTAAAAAGAACATTAGAAGAAAGTGACACACAAATCTACTATCCAGTTCATATGAATGGCTTACAGATATAGGGGGCTTACAAATATAGGGAGGAGAAAAATACTAATAATTAAGCAATGATATATACGGCAAATGATAATAATCAAAATTCATGATACTTGATAACAATAATAACACTGCATGTTTATAATAGCCCTACATAATAGAATATAGGTGCACACTTCAAAGACATACCTATAAAAACTTAATATATCATTGCTCCCTGTATTGTCAAAAATCATAGAAAAATGCGTCCATACGCAATTATGCGAATATTATCAACTTTCAAACTATCTGACCCCTGATCAATCAGGTTTCAGACCGAATCACTCCACTACAACTGCCCTCCTAAAAGTTTGCAACGACATCCAAACTGGCATGGAACAAGGAGACCTAACTGGAGCTATTTTCCTTGATTTTGCAAAGGCTTTTGACACAGTGGACCATGACCTACTACTTCTCAAACTAAAAAACTCTGGTATTGCTGATCACCCGTTAACCTGGTTTAAATCATATGTATCGGATCGATCACAATATGTCTCTGTCTCTAACAGTGACTCCCTCCCTCTCCCAGTCACGTGTGGTGTTCCCCAAGGTTCCATTCTCGGCCCCCTACTATTCACATTATTTATAAATGATTTGCCTAATGTCTGCAAATCCTCAACTGTACACATATACGCAGACGACACGGTAATCTATACAAACAAATCTGATCTGCCGCAGCTTGAAGCAGTGCTCCAAGACCAGTTCACAGAGGTAGAAAAGTGGATCTCGAAAAACAAACTCTTCCTAAACACTGACAAAACGGTCACAATGATCTTTGGAACGGGACCAAAAATACAAAAATTACAAAATTCCCATCTTCGCATCAAAACAAAATCCAATTGCACGCTGACCGCAGTTCACTCTTTTAAATACTTAGTTATGTTGTTAGACCCCAATCTATCTTTTGGACTCCACATAGAAAAACTTGCCTCTAAACTTTATCCAAAACTAGGTGCCCTGTACAGAAACAAATCTTGCCTCAGCCCTACAGTAAAGGAAAAGATTGTACAGCAAATGCTGATGCCTATCTTGGATTATGGGGACATAGTATATGCACCTGCTCTGCAAACTCACCTTAATAAACTAAATACGTTATATAACTCGTTCTGCCGCTTTGTGCTACAATGTAACTACAGGACCCACCACTGTGACATGCTAAAAGAACTAAACTGGCTGTCGCTGGAATCCAGACGCACCCTCCATCTTTCCTGCCTTGTCTTTAAGAGCCTTTCTGGGAAGCTCCCACCCTACCTGAGCAGAATGCTCTCCCCTGCTATTCCCACCTCCTATAACCTCCGATCCAATAACAGCACATTATTTAGCTTGCCTCAATACAAAAAGAAAGCAGCTCGATCCTCCTTTTCCTACAGAGCACCACAATTATGGAATGACCTCCCTCACACTTTAAAAACTTCCCCAAGCCTAAAATCCCTTAAGAGATCCCTCTATACATATCTCAAAACAGAATGCTCCTGTCATGGTTGATTAAATATTTCGTACCTGCTCTATGTTAAATGTTTGCATATATTGTGTATTATTATTATTGTTTTTGTATTTTATTGTACCCTATTGTATCAATGCAATGTTTTGTGATCCCAGGACATACTTGAAAACGAGAGAAATCTCAATGTATCCTTCCTGGTAAAATATTTTATAAATAAAATAAAATAAATTAGACAGATATAATATATAAATATAAAATATATTCCAAGTATCAAATATGAAAAATAAGAGAAATAGAACCCAATAGCCACTAATCTAATATGAAGGGAAAAGGGACAAATGTGGATTATGATGAAATACCAATGTTATATTACCTAATCTAGCTATACAAGATGTGAACCTTTATTAATAAACATACAGCTAATGTGTATACACACCACTTATTCCAACAAATGTCCACAGCATTAATTAACTATAAAAATAAATAGACAAAAATCTTCAAATACAGGATTCAAACAAAATAACTAATATCCCATTCTAAATTTAAACCCAAGGGGATTCTAGTTTTTAGCTTATATATCCAATAAAGTTCTTTTTTGTCTAGAATTTTATACCTGTTCCCCCCCTCTAGGTGGAGTTGTTGCCAAATCAATGATTTTTACTGAAAAGTCACCAATGCTCATAAAATGAATCTGGTTAAAGTGTCTCGCAACCGTGTAATCTTTGTTATAGTTCTTTACATCAATGAAGTGTTCCCTAATTCTACCCATTTACCTCCCTCATTGTCCTGCCAACGTACTGTACATGACAGATATTACATTCCAGGAGGTAAATGGCAAAATGAGTCTTACAATTAGCATAAAATGAAATCTCATATTCATTATTATCAACTGTTGATTTAAACTGCTTTGTCACGTCCATCATATCACATGTGAGACACGTTCTTACTCCACACTTGAAATTTCCTTTTCTCCTAAGCCAATTACCACCCCTTCTTGATGTCTCACTAAGGACCATACTTGGGGCCAGTCTAGATGCTAATGTCTGTGGCTTTTTCGAAACAAATTTGCATTTTATTATTTGGCTATGAAGAACATTATCAGCAGCAAGAATGGGTACATTTATTTTCAAAATTGATACAATTTGGGGAAATTGAGTTGTATATTTGGTGGTAAATATTACACTGTCTTTAAATGAAGTATCAGACATTTTAGTTTTCCCATTATCAATTTTCATGGTACTCACCTGTATTTTGATTTTTTTACAACTTTCCCCAATCATACCCTCTCAAGGCCAACCTGTCGGCTAATTGATTAGCTTGCTCAAGATAGGTGTCATTATTATTAGTATTATGTTTTAGCCTAATGAACTGTCCCCTTGGTATGGCCCATATGAGGTGAGGTGGATGGCACAAACTTATTAAACATTAGAAAGTTATGGGTTAGAAGAAATTCCAGTATTGAGCAGATGTAAACCTTAACATCATTTTCATACATTGTGAATTTATCCAAAAAGTATCGGATAGCCCTCAGTCCCAGAGCATGAGGAATAGACGTGTAGAGTGATGCAATATCAACAACTATCGATGAAAAACCTCTTTGCCAAGTGATGCTTTTTAAGTTATCAAGCAAGTGTGCAGAATCTTTCAAATAATTATATAGGTTCCTCACCAAAGGTTGAAGAATCGAGTCCAGCCACTAATAATATCTGGTATTGGTTCAAGTAATGAACCAATGCCAGATATTATTAGCCTGCTGGGTGGCTGGACTAGACTCTTATGTAAACTCCTGGCATCTTTAGTAAACCAGAAAATTACCCGTAAACCGATTGCTGCCCTTAAATTTTGAAATAAGGTCCACAAAACTCCAGACACAATAGTGAAAGCTATGGCAGACTATTCCAATCTTTACACTAGTCAGAAAATTCCATCCCGGGATATAGTTTCATACTTTTGGAGAGACCTAGATCTCCCTCAACTAACACAGGAACAAATAGCTACTTTGAACTCTTCCATATCTTCAGAAGAAATAACGAGAACTATAACATCTTTGGCTAATGGAAAGACAATAGGCCCGGACGGGCTTCCTAGTGAATTTTATAAAATGTTAACATCTCAAATTACCTCCACTCTTACTAGATTATATAACTTATACTATCAAGAATTGGTAACCCCCTCCAAAACGTTTACCATGGCTCATGTTGCCCTCATTCCTAAACCTAGGAAGGATCCTGAGCTACCTGAATCATTTCGCCCCATATCCCTCCTTAACTCCGATTATAAAATCTTGATGAAAATATTGGCTGATAGACTGAAACTGATTTTAATAGACGTCATATACCCTGACCAGACTGGTTTCATGTGTAAAAGAACCTCAGTGACAAATCTGAGGAGAGTTTTGCATGCCATCTCGCATTTTTCAAGGGACTCAAGGGAGTCATGGGACTCAGGACTTGTCGGAGACCTTTCTGTTGTCACTAGACGTGGAAAAGGCCTTCGACAGAGTGGAGTTCAACCACCTTTTTGACACCTTGAAACGATTCGGCTTTTCGGGCCATTTTTTTTCATTATTTGTGCAATATTTACTCTAAACCCTGGATATACATTATGGCCAATGGTCTCTTCTCCCAAGAATAGTGTTGCAAAGGGGCACCAGACAGGTTTGCCCCTTATCCCCCTTAATTTTTAATTTGGCTTTGGAGCCTTTGGCCATAAAACTATGCAGTGTTTTCGCAGGAATTGTAATCGGAGACATACAACTCCAGTTAGCTCTGTATGCTGATAACATGCTCATTTTTGTAGAAAACCCGACACAACACATCCCAAACATCTTGACAACCATAGGGGCTTTTGGATCCTTCTCAGGGTACAAGATCAATGAATCAAAATCGGAAGTACTGTGGCTACGGAAAGTAAAAAAACAGACATTCCATTACCCATTCCAAGAAGCCAATCCAACCCTGACTTATTTAGGTATCCATTTGAGCACAAACCCCTCCCTTCGATACCACTCAAACATCACCCAAATTTGTCAAGCTATTTCATCTAGGTTAGAGGGCTGGAAGAGGCTTCCTATATCCTTGACAGGGTGAGTTAATCAAGATGGTGATTCTTCCAAAAAATTTGTACTCACTACTTATGCTACCCTTTTTGATATCAAAAAAAGATTACAGTTTTTGTTTGGAAAGGAGGAAAGTCGAGGGTAGCACTTGTTAAATTATATGTGCACCCCCTTTAGGGAGGCCTAGGGATGCATAACTTAAAGCTCTACAATTGGGCCACACTTGTACGTCTCAAGTTAGATTGGCAATTAAACACTAAGCATTCTAATACACCAGAGTTGGAGAATTCAGCCTTTGGAACTTGGAATCTTACTTTCCTACCATTTGCTGCCCTCACAGATGTACCTCCTAATATTAAATCAAATACACTTTACAACGATATCTTGAGAGCATGGCCTTTGGCTCTGCATCATTTAGGATGAACCTGCTCTTTCTCTAGATCAACTCCTCTTCGAGGTAACATAAATTTCCCTTCTAGTATTGATACTTCACCCTTCAGTGTGGGAGGAGATGGGTTTACACACTGTTTGGGATGTTCTGGATCTTGCCATGCATAGGGTAAAATCTTTTACAAACTTACAAACTCAGTTTAATATACCACGGGTACACTTCTATGCATACTTACAAATGCGGCACTATATAACTCACTTGATTAAAACAGACAGTCATTTTTGGGAGCCACATGCCTTTGCATTCTGTTGCGTCCTTTAAAATGAGTGACTTCCCTATTTCACGACTGTACAGGACTTTGTTACATAAATGGAAATCAGAGACCCTGGATAATTTTGGGAAGTTATGGGGAAAATAGATAGAGTGTGTCGATATGACTGGGGCACTTCAAGACTTTGTCAATGAATCTTAGAGAATCTCAATTCAGAATGCTACACAGAGAATACATTGCTCCTTGTAGACTGTCTAAATGGAATCTTAAAATGGTGAATGAGTGTTGTTAATGTAGACTGTTCAACCCAGACTTTATATACTACTTTCAAACATGTCTCTATGTCAAACAGTTTTGGAATAAAACTAGTTACTGGATTAGTAAAACTTTTTCTATCGAGGCTAATATAGGACCATAGGTCTTTGCTGACTACAATTGTTTTGATAGCAAGAAGGTTCATTCTTGGATTGTGGACAGTGAAGACTGCTCCTTCCATTTCTAAATTGAAAAAAAAGTCTATACAGACAGTTACTTATTGGACAGCTAGATGCCAAAATTTACACTCTAGTGTAGTTTCAGAGGAAAATCATAAAATGTAGACATGTGGATGACTTCTGTTGTAACTGAATTGATTTGATGTTTGTCTCCAATAAAGACATTTTTTAAAAAAAGAAGATGGTCTGGATAGCTTATGTCATCACCCTTCCATGAGTTTATATGTAATTTACCTTACAAGTATGAAGCTTTTCTATGTTTTGCAGTGTAGTTAATATCCTAAATTTAATATCCTTAAAGGGACACTGAACCCAAAATTGTTCTTTAATGATTCAGATAGAGCGTGCAATTTTAAGCAACTTTCTAATTTACTCCTATTATCAAATTTTCTTCATTCTCTTGATAACTTTATTTGAAATGCAAGAATGTAAGTTTAGATGCCGGCCCATTTTTGGTGAACAACCTGGGTTGTTCTTGTTGATTGGTGGATAAATTAATCCACCAATGAACAAGTGCTTTCCATGTTTCTGAACCAAACAAATAGATTAGATGCCTTCTATTTCAAATAAAGATAGCAAGAGAACGAAGAAACATTGATAATAGGAGTAAAATAGAAAGTTGCTTAAAATTGCATGCTCCATCTAAATCATGAAAGAAAAAATTTGGGTTCAGTGTCCCTTTAAGTGCAGTTTGTTTATTTCATTTTAATACTTTAAAATGTTATACCCTTTGAACTGTGTTTATGGGAGTTATAATCTACCTACCTTAAAAGGACACTAAACCCATTTTCTTTCTTTAATGATTCAGATAGAAAATACAATTACAAAAAACAATCCAATTTACTTCTATTGTCTAATTTACTTAATTCTTTGGATGTCCTATGTTGAAGAAATAGCAACGGACAAGGGTGAGCCAATCACACGAGGCATCTATGTGCAGCCACCAATCAGCAGCTACTGAGCCTATCTATATATGCTTTTTAGCAAAGGATATCAAGAGAATGAAGCAAATTAGATAATAGCGGTAAATTAGAAAGTTGTTCAAAATTCCAAACTCTTTCTAAATAATTAAAGAAAAAAAAATTGGGTTTCATGTCCCTTTAAGTGAGGCAGCACAGACTTCAAGAAAATTCCCTCAAACACCCAGGTTTCATAAGAGCAAAACATGAGCTGAAAACAGCACTCACAGAATAAGTATAGGTGAAAACCTATAACTTGTGAGCTAGGAGCACAATGTAAGGTGGAGAAAGTACTGGAATATGATTTATTGCACCATTTTGTGGACCAATATATTATTGTTTTTAAATAAATTTATAATGATGTAAAAGTTCCAGTATTTCTTTTGCCCAATGAAGTTATAATGCATTATTAGATTAGTAATAACCATCAAATATTAAAAAAAAAAAAATAACCAAAACATTTACTTGGAATATTCTTTCAGTTTCTCTGGTGTGTCATCGATGACATCACTCTGCTGTGTTTCATGGCACATTGAGCGATATAACTTTCTGGCTACTAAAGCTTTAGCCATAGACTCTTCTCCATGTTGCCAGAAGAAGAGGGCCATCTTCTGCCTCTTCATTAACACTGCCCACATTAGGAGTTCATTAAAAGGATAAAGGAATGGTCTTAATTTTTGCTCTTCTGTGCCCAAAATTATTTTTTTTTTCAGATTTTTGGTTGGGTTCCATTGTACTTGTGACTGTCTGCTAAATAAAAAAAAGAATTTCCGAGTAAACAGTTGATTGGATTATTATGAACAATACAAGCCTAATAACAATCATTACATTAATAACAATACAGGCCTAATAACAATCATTACATAAATAACAATATAGGCCTAATAACAATCATTACATTAATAACAATACAGGCCTAATAACAATCATTAAATTAAAGGGACAGTCTAGGCCAAAATAAACTTTCATGATTCAGATAAAGCATGTAATTTTAAACAATTTTCAATTTACTTTTATCACCAATTTTGCTTTGTTCTCTTGGTATTCTTAGTTGAAAGCTTAGCCTAGGAGGTTCATATGCTAATTTCTTAGACCTTGAAGCCCACCTCTTTCAGATTGCATGTTAACAGTTTTTCACCACTAGAGGGTGTTAGTTCACGTATTTCATATAGATAACACTGTGCTCGTGCACGAGAAGATATCTGGGAGCAGGCACTGATTGGCTAGACTGCAAGTCTGTCAAAAGAACTGAAAAAAAGGGGCAGTTTGCAGAGGCTTAGATACAAGATAATCACAGAGGTTAAAAGTATATTATTATAACTGTGTTAGTTATGAAAAACTGGGAAATGGGTAATAAAGGGATTATCTATCTTTTTAAACAATAAAAATTCTGGTGTAGACTGTCCCTTTAATAACAATACAGGCCTAATAACAATCATTACATTAATAACAATACAGGCCTAATAACAATCATTACATTAGTATTACAAAATTATCAAAACTGAAACACATTTATGTGAATTTACATTGTGTCCACTATATCCCTTCAAATGTTTGGTTACCTTTGGTTTGTAGGGTTGGGCTGTTTGAATAAAATGTTTATGTCTTGTTTTTTCTGCTATTTCCGCACCTCCTTCATTTACATAACGTGGAGAAGAATCATGTTTAGATTCCTTAGTTAAATGCTGAGAGGAGGAAAAAAAAACACAAAGCTTTAAATAAGGGATATACAAAGCCTGATTTTATTACAAGACCAGAGACTCATATTTTATGCATTAATCTTTCTTTACTACTCAATGCAGTCTTTTAAAGAACAATAACATTAAAGATAATAACATAATACATAATAAGAAGCTAACAGAAGCTTGTTATAATGAGAGAAAAAACAGCCAATCAGCACAGAGACTAGACTATAAACTGAGCACACAGCCAATAATCTTCCTCTTTCTTTTGCTGCTCAAAAACAGATAAGTGTCCACAATATTATATCCATAATTATTGTCTTTGCATATTTTACTGTTTATAATTTGTTTTTTAAAAAATTTTGTAGCCTCATTTCCTAACCTTATTAAACGTTTTTTTGCCTACTTCTCTTTTATTTAAATTTTTCGTTTTCAATAATTTATTAATTTTACTCTCATTGTGTTCCGCTTGTCAGTTATGCCTTCCGGTTTTCCTATGGACCCCTCTGACTCTTTTTTCCTTGTGCCCAAACCTTTTTTGTCATAATATTTTAACTTACTGTCTCCTCTCCCTTCCTGCTCTATCTCGGCCGCTCCGGCGCCATTTTGTGGGCTGTCACCCTCCCCTCCCCTTCCCGCCCATTCACGCTGACGACTGTATTTTACCTCAGTCAGTCAGCTGCAAATTCCTGGGAGGTCGAGTAACATTGTGTACCGTTACACTCGACATTGCATTCAACAAAACATTTTCTCTGTTTCTAAGCTTATATTGCCATCTACTGTCTTCTATATATATTATAGACGTTCTGCTGAAAAAAATATTTATTTGTGGGCTAAACTTTTGCTACTTAATATAATAAAATCGTTGGCCATAAACAAACTATATACAGTCAAAGATAAATCGTTTTGCATAGGAGTATATTTCCAAATATAAATATACTTTATACATTTTCATATTTATTAAAGGAGTTTATTTTAATTATATATATTTATTTTTCTCTTTGTATTTGCTTCAGACATATTTTAATTACCATAATGTCTGAAATGCAAGCAGATACATCTCCCTTAACGTTACAAACTGTACAGAATATGATAGATTCTTCCATGAATAATTTATTTAATAAAATGTCCTCTTTGATGGGAGAAAAACAGAAAAAGATTTCTTTAAAAAGAAAAAGCCCATCTATTGCCTATAAGGCAAGCAAAAAACTTATTGAAAAATCTCGTCAGCTCTTAGCTGAGCCCTCTATTCCTCACAGCAAAGGAAGAAAAACCGCTGTCAGTAGAACCCTGCACCCCGAGGGTAACCAAACGGGGATACCTACATATGCAAAAAATTAAAATGTAATAATAAAGATTTTTCAAAAATCCCATCTTCAGAATCAGATGATTCAGATAGTGATGAATATACAGATATAAATTCTGACAACTTTAATGAGTCGGATAATTCTGACGGCTCTCCCGCACCCAAAAAACAGGAAAAGAAATAAAAAAACTGTCACAATTTCAGTGAAGACGAGGAAGATTTTATAGATTGCCTGGGCAACCCTAGATTTAAACCAGACGAACTACACCATCCCCGGTCCGCCGAGTGGTGTCCCCCCATTGACCTAGCCAAATTTATTGATCATCAATTACGTAAACCCCTAAAGAAACAAACCCGTAACAAAATGAAGGCTGAATGTCCTCGCCCCCTTTTACCTAAAAATGCCTCTATCACTCCAGAGGTTGATCCCAAGATTTTAAAATTTATTGGCACCCCTGGGTTCAAATTGAAAAAAGGGGTAGACAGATCCTGGAAAATTGTGCCAGGACAAACTTCTGGATTCTGTCGGCCCCCTGACTAAACTGTTTGAACTGTCAGAACAGGGAGTTGCAGAAAATTGTCCTCTGGATCCCTACGTAGTAAGAGAATGGGTCCAAAGATTACTTTGCTTTATCGGGAATACCAACTGTGCCATGTCTGGTGAAAGACGTCGTAATATTTTAAGGAAAATAGACCCCAAAATCTCAGATTTTTCCTCAAGCAATATCGCATCTGATAAAAATGGGCTTTTATTTGGTGATTTATATTTAAAAAGATCTTAGCCAATACGTTAACACTTTTTCCAATTTGAACAAAGTAAAGACTTCAGTGAAGAAAATTTTCTACCCTAACCAAAGTTTTTCTGACAAGGCAGGGAGAGGCAGAGGCCGCTTTCCCGGCCGCCAATCCTATTTCTCAAGGTCTCACTACTTTCCCCATCAACCTCATTACCAACAACAGTTCCAGACACAATTCCAAAGAGGTTATTCAGAGCCTTCTACCTCCTCCTTCTTCCCGACAAGAGGTCGCCCTTGGACCCAGAGAGGTTTCAGGACCAGAGCCAAAGCTAGACAAGCTCCTGGTAAGTTCACTATTCTCCTCCTCTCCCTTTTTTCTCAGACAAAAATTGGTGGCAGAACTCGCCCTCTTTGCCCAAAATTGGGCTTCAATTACTTCAGATCCTTGGTCTTACAAGCAGTTTCAGGTATTTTCATAGAATTCATTTCTCCCACCAATCCAAATCTCTCTTCCTCATCCCATTCATTTTTCTCAGGAAGACCGCTTCTTTTGGTCAAAAAAGAAATTTCAACTCTTTCTTCCAAAAAAGCAATTCTTCCGGTTTTTCAACCCCGAGATTTTTACCTAAGCAATCTATTTTTAGTAAAAAAGAAAAACAATCAGTTCAGACCAGTAATAATTTAAAGACTTTAAACGCTTATGTAGGTATACCATCATTTCAAGATGGAAGGAATTCACTTACTAAGAGAGTGTATAAGGAAAAACAATTGGTTGGTTCGTCTAGACCTTACAGACGCCTATCTAACTGTCCCAATCGCTCAAGAACATTGGGAAATATTTGACTTTCCGTTGGGAAGACCAATTTGGAACTTCACTTGTCTTCCCTTTCGGCCTGTCTAGCCACCCTTGGATCTTCACCAAGTTACTCCAAACCGGTAGTGGCTTGGTGAGACTTCGAGGTATTCGTCTGATAATTTATTTAGACGACATTTTAATAATGGACCAAGACTTTTGTTCTCTTCAGAATCACCTAACTTCCACAATTTTCCTTACTAGAATCCTTAGGCTTCATTGTGAACAAACAGAAGTCAGTTCTTTACCCTATGAAATCCTTAATTTTCCTAGGATTTCAAATCGATACAATGCTTTCCACTTTGAGTCTTCCGTCAGACAAAGTTAAGAACATCAAAAAAGAAATTTCCAAACTTTATCAAAAGATTCAGTCCCCATCAGAACTATAGCCAGAATAGTAGGTTTACTATCATCCTCTATTCAGGCCGTTTTTCCTGGCCCCCTTACATTACCGAGAACTTTCAAAGATTGAAAATTCTTCATTTGAGGAAAGGGTTTTCCTATTCTCATTTGATTCCCTTTGTCTTCAGAAGCCAAAAGAAGAACTTTCTTGGTGGCTTTCTCATTTGGAAGCTTGGAATGGAAGAGCCATTTTTGGCAGAACTCCCGATTTGTTATAGAATCCGACGCCAGTCTTTTCAGGCTGGGGTGCGCGTTGTGGTCCTTCCATCACAGGTGGCAAATGGACATTGGAGGAGAAACGTTTCCATATCAACTGTTTGGAATTATTGGCTGGCTCGTTTGCAGTCAAAAGTTTTGCCAGATTTTCTTCTCCAGTTTCTATTCTCTGCTCATGGACAATATTTCCGCGGTGCAGTATCTCAATCATTTGGGAGGCACCAAATCGAGAAATTTATCCAACATAACCAAAGAGTTATTCATCTTTGTTTAGACAGGAATATTTCTATCAAAGCGGAATATATTCCAGGTCAGTCGAAGCGAAAGCTGCAGACTGGGGATCTCGTTATTTAACAGATCCAAGCGATTGGAGATTAGACAGGAAGATTTTCTTCCCTTCATTCTCTCAGAGGTCCCTTTTGTTTGGACCTTTTGGCGTCCAGGACCAATTTCAAGTTTTCCCATACTTCAGCTGCGCCCGAGATCCTGGAAGCAGCGGCCATAGATGCTTTCCTTCATCCATGGCCCCCTCAGAAAGCTTATGCTTTCCCTCCTTTTTCAATGATCCCGAGACAATTTCAATGGTTCGCAGGGATCTTTTATGTCTGACAATAGTGTCCCCCTTTTGCCAACCCAGTCATGTATCCCTCCCTTCTCAGAATGTCCATCAATCGCCCAATTCTTTTCCTCCGCTTCCTCATCTGTTAGTCAACCCAGAGGGCATTATCACAGTCTAATTCTCCAGAGTCTCTTCTCCTATAGCTTGGACAATATCAGGGACCCTGGTCTCTCCGAGGCCTTTCGGAGGGGAGCTAGGTCCCTCATTGAAGATTCCTGGGCCCCAGGCACCCGCAAATGATACTTTCTGCATGGTCAAAGTGGTCTAGCTGGTGCCTGCGAAGAACTTGGATCCCTTTCTTCTGATTTGAATAATATTGTTAACTACCTTTCCCATCTTTTTGACTCAGGTCTGGCTTACAGAACCATCAATGTTCATAGGTCAGCTATTTCGGCCAGACATGGTTTAATTAACAATTCTCCTGTCGGCAAGCACCCTTTAGTTTGTAGAATCCTTAAAGCCATTAGACTAAAACGTCCTCCTGTTCCCAAACATGAGTTTTTCTGGGACGTTGATCTAATTTTTTCCCTTTTCAAATCTTGGCCTGATAATAATTTGTTAACTCTAAAACAACTTTCTGCTAAACTAGCTACTCTTCTCTGTCTTATCTCTTTCAGAAGAGTATCTGATGTGAAAGCTTTAGATTGGAACTCTAAACGTTTCTCTCCTGAAGGAGTTACCTTTTTCCTTTCTCGAAGAACTAAAACTTTATCTACATCTATTTTCTACCCTTATCTTCCTTCCGAACCTTCTCTGTGTGTGGTTGAATGTCTAAAGTCATATGAATCTAGAACTTTATCTTTTAGAAAATCTAACTTTAACCAACTTCTAATTTCTTTTATTTATCCTCACGCTCCTATTACTTCTACCTCTATTGCCAGGTGGGTTAAATGGGTCATGAAAGAGGCTGGTATTAACATTTCTTTCACACGAGCTCATTCCGTCAGAGGGTTCCGCTGCTTCAAAGGGCCTTCTTAAAAAGAGGCCCCTCTCCAACAAATTCTACTTGCTGCAGATTGGGTCCTCTGATTCCATAGTTTAAACAATTCTATTTCAGACCCATTCAACATGCCTCTCTTAACTTGTTTCTTAATATGCTTTAAACGTGCATAAAATATGAGTCTCTGGTCTTGTAATAAAATTCCGATTATCCTAATATTTTGAAGGTATAATCTAGATTTTATTAAAGACACAGATACGAGTATTTTCCCTCCTCAAAATATAATCTCCCACCCTATCTTATTATTATATGTTATTAATAATCTTTTGTCTTTAACAGTATCCATGTAATTTCAATACACTTTCATCATCGGGATTCTTCCCTACATCTCAAAAGTTTCAAACATTCATGCACTGAAGTCTGGACATCTATTGGTCTTCAATCAAGTTCAACTGTTCATTGGAACTCCTTCTATCAATTCTACAGGAAAATGACTTTTTTCATCCTTTGTTGCTTCGGACTGTGTTGGTTTTCTCATGATGCTAATATTTTTTTTCTTTTGAGCATCTACTAGAAAGAGGGAGATTATTGGGCTGTGTGGCTCAGTTATAGTCTAGTCTCTGTGCTGATTGCTGTTTTTTCTCTCATTATAACAAGCTTCTGTTAGCTTTCTTATTATGTAATTATGTTATATCTTTAATGTTAATTGTTCTTTAAAAGGCTGCATTGAGGTAGTAAAGAAAGATAATGCATAAGATACTCGTCTCTGTGTCTTTAATAAAATCTAGATTATACCTTTCAAAATATTAGGGATAATCGTGAATTTATTCTGTTTCTCTTGGTGGCAGGTAAGATATATGTTCCCCTGATTTTAATCTCAGTTGCTACCATGTAAACCCAACTTTAGCTTAACATAATATATTCATTTTCAAGTACAATTTATGATTAACCATACTGACCAGTAATATGTCTGTAATACAGAACATAAGATAATAAACAGTGTCAGCATTGCCTAATAATAAATCTATATAAATAAATAACCAGAAGTCTTAACAGTCAAGGTAACTCCTGTTAGTATAAGGCAGTGCCCACAAGGTCATTTACACTTGACGCAGTTCACTACTCCCAGATTTCCCTGCATAAAGAATCTCACATCCACATCATTACTAGATGTAATTAGAGTTTACTTATAGAAACAGAGTTTGATGGCCGATAAGAACCATAGGCCTAACATGTTTATCCACCTTTTCCTAAAACTGAAAACTTATCTAGTCCATAGTATAGCCTTATCTTATCCCTTATCTTATCTTGATGTCCCCTATAGTATTTTGTCTTTATACTGCTGATGTACATTTATTCCATGAATAAATCATCCTTCCTGTGAGGAAATGCAAATTACAACTGAACATCCTACTCAACAGATTCAGATCAGGACTTCTTGAATTTTTCTTCTTATGTGGAAAACCATTTGCCGTAGACCACCAACAATAAGTTGTTACCTCACATTCCATTAAACAACAATCTGTGAGTATTTTATATAGAAAGCAATAATAAAAATGAAATAATGTGCAAGTGCATTTTTGCCTTATAGATGTTTCTATTTAACCCTGCAAAGGGGTTAAACACATAAAGTGGCTCCAGAGCACTTAGAGACAGCTGGTTGCTCAGCTAAAGTATGGCAATTAATCTGTGACTATGGGTATATTCCTCCCCTAACTGTCTCAGCAGCTTTGTTAAGCTTTGGGCCTGTAGCGTAGTGCCAGCCCAGAGCTGTATCTATTATGTGTTTAACCCATTTGTAGGGCTTGAACACATAGACCATTTTATTATTGCACTATTGCTTGTATATATTTAAATGGCAATTATAGTTGAAAATGGCATTCTCTAATCCATTACAGCATGTCATTTTTTTGACTAACGACCCTGCTCTGCAGTGTATTTAACCCCGCAAAGAGTTAAACACACACTAGATGCTCCGACTCAGGACCTCGGTGCACTGCTGGTTCCAAGCTGAACCCACCGCTGATCCAATCAGCAGCGTTAGTTGCACATTAGCAACAGGAACATCTACTTTTGCAGAGGTTAAATACACACATAGACCAGGTCATAGTCGGAAAATTACTTGCCCATAACTAACCATTCAAGTCAAGTCAGTTACCAACTATTTCCTTTTATCCATTATTATTTTAACAGCAATAAAATATATTTATACAAACAAATGTATGTAAAGAATGGAAAGAATATAAAACTTTGCTCATATTTGTGACAAAATAAATGTTACATATAAGCAATTGAAAGTGAATTATTTCCCTCGAACTACTTAGTGTATAATTAATATAACTGTCACTTACCTGGTTGAGAGTTTTTGTAGATGTTCGGCGAAGTGCTTATTTTAGTATAGCTACATCGAAAAGTTCCTCCCATAAGATATTCAATTGACAAGCCAACATCTAACAGGCTTGATTTATAGCCCACGGGAAGGTTTCCCTAAATGAGATTATGTAAAAAAAAAAAGTGACTCACTATTGTTAATTATCTTAATAATGCATTTTCTGATATAATTGTGGCAGACTGTCAGTAAATTTAACATTTCTGTCATGCATATAAAATAGCACTATTAAACATGTTAACAGGAAGCACGCGTCTTTGTATCTGTGTCCTTAAAGGGATACTAAACCCTCATTTTTTCGTTCATGATTCAGATAGAGCATGCACTTTTAAGCAACTTTCTATTTTTACGCCTATTAGCATTTTTCTTCGGTATCTTTATTTGAGAAAGCAGGAAATGTAAAGCTTAGGAGATGGCCCATTTTTGGTTCAGAACCCTGGGTAGGCGCTTGCTGATTGGTGGATACATTTAGCCACCAATCAACGAAAGCTACAGGTGCTGAACCAAAAATGGCCAGCTCCTAAGCTTTACACTTCTGCTTTTTAAATAAAGATACCAAGAGAACGAAGAAAAATGATAATAGAGTAAAATAGAAAAGGTTGCTTAAAATTGCATGCTCTCTGGGGGATATTTATCAAAGCCTCGACTATACTGGCATTCTACGGCATCAATACGCTCGCCTAACATCGTAGCCACGGACCCTGAATACGATCTCCATATTTAAAAAAAAAAGCCGGCAAAAGACGCGCTCCAAGTAGGCTGGCGGGCGATGAGCATCTGTTGTTTAACTAGACAGTCCATCGATCTTGCGTCTATTTTTATTTTTGATAATGTGGGGGGTTTTTCTTCGTAATTTAGTGTTTTTTATTTTTTGTAACTTGAGCGTTTATTTTTTTGCAATTTAGTAATTTTTAATAAGGTTTAAATAGTATATTTAAATAATTTGAGTAGGGTTAGGGTTTTTTAGTATGTAATTTAGTTAATTTAATGCTAGTTTAATTTAATTGTAGTATAATAGTTAGGGTAGGTTAATTATAGTTTAAAAATAGTTTCTTTTAATTCTACAGGTAAGTTAAATGTATTTTAAGATAGGGATGTTTGTAATTTTAATTTAAAGTTAGCGGTTGTTAAGTTTAGGGGTTATTAGCTTAATTTAGTTTATTGCTATGTGGGAGGCTGGCGGTTTAGGGTTAATAGAGCTTTAGGGTAGTGATGTGGGAGGCCAGAGGGTTTAAGGGTTAATATGTTTATTTAGTGCGGAGGGATCTGGGAGCGGGCGGGATAGGGGTTCATAACTTTATTTAGGTGGTGCGGGTCCCGGGAGCGGCGGGATAGTGGGTTAAACATTTTAGTATAGTGGCGGTGCTTAGTGACAGGGTATAAATAAAAGTTGGTAAAAAGCAAAATACTGGCGGTTTTAGGGGTTAATAGGTTTAGTTAGTGGTAGTGATGTGGGAGGCCAGAAGTTTAGGGTTAATACATTTATTTAGTGGTGGCAGGGTCCGGAGCAGCGGGATAGGGTTAATAACTTTATTTAGGTGGCCGCGGGGGTCGGGGAGTTGCAGGATAGGGGTTACTAACATTATGTAGGTAGGCGCGATGTCGGGGGTGGCAGATTAGGGGTGTTTAGACTCTGGTTATGTTTAGGGTGTTAGGTGTAAACGGTTACTTGGTTTTCAACCATATAAATCAATGGGATATCTGGCAGCATCGAACATAAGATTTCGCTGCTATCAGACTCCCATTGATTCTATGGCAACCGCGGCATCCAGGGGCGCGGATTAAAAACCAGGTACGGCTGGGGCCGAAATAGCCGCGAGCGTACCTGTTAGAAATTTGATAAATGGCAAAAAGTGTCAGATAGAGCCGAATGTGTATTCGGAACATCTGTAATGGACGTAAGCATTGATCTGCATCGGATTGAGACCGGCAGATCGTATGTAACGTCACAAATTTCTATTTTTGCCGGTCTGTAGGCTTTGATAACTTTTTATGTTATTAATTATTATTATTATTATTATATTATTAATGTGCTTTCTTCTTAATGTGCTGTATGGATCTCTGTTAGAAATAAAATCATAAAAAAAGGTGGAACTGGTTTCGAAATCTGTCATGTCTGAGGGAAATCTCTGATTGTGGTACATGCACATTTATATAGATTTTGTAGTGTGTTCTAGCAATGTTACCTCTTAACATCCCGGATGAGGTTCAGGAAGGTGTCATTACTTGCAACCTGTTTATATAATGGAAGATAGAGAAAATGATCACAAGATCTAAAGTGTATTTATTCTTAAGAGCTTTCATCTATAAATTACCAAAGAGAAGTTGCCTAACTATTACTGGTATCCTAATATATATCTGGGTTGGGAGCCCAATGCAGAATAAGCAATGAGTAACCTTTGTACCTTCAGGAACAACAGTATTTACATATAGTCACATTATTTAATCACACTCTAGCTAGAAGCATTTATACCTATCTCTGTCTCCATGTATTTATACAAAAGGGATGTTACAACTAGTATTAACCATTTAAACCTTGTCAGAATGGTTCAACCAGTCTTTCCTATACATATGTCAGATCAAGCTCTATGTATAGTGCCACTGCCTATTAGGCCTCAGATTAAAATATTAGGATACAAAATGGTTATAAATGTGGGTAATGTATAAATAATGTTAACAAAGTACAACCAGATATATGTAACATCACAATATGCAACTCATGGAGTAAGCTAAAACAGTCATATATTAACAGCATTGTCTGAGCAGTATATGGGCAGCAGTTAAGTAAACACTTATGCCACCTGGTGCTATTTCTTTGTAAGATGGCTGCCATATTGTGCTTCATACACATGCACACTCCTGAGCTTACCTACCTGCTTTTGAACAAAGGATACCAAGCGAATAACGCAAATTATGATATTATAAATAGCATTTAAAAAAAATACACTGAGATCTGAAAGAAAAAACGTTGGGTTTCATGTCCCATTAAAGGTACATTTAAATAAATGAATAATAGAATAACCTAGATAAAATAGTCTACGTAATAGCCATATAATAGTTTTTAAAGCTCATTCTCCTAGATCAGTGGTTCTTGAGAAACCCTTGCATATTTAAAAATGTATTTGAAACCCTTGATTTAGTTTATATGCCTGATGATAGCCCAAGGCTTTTATTTTGTGTAATAAAATAACATAAATGTAAAATTTGGTGTGAACTAAGAAGCATTTATAGTACGTATTACACAATATATGTCTCTATTCTCTCCAGTAGGGTTGTTTATATGGAACTTTATCACTTTATCAAGGGAGATGAGTAAGCGGTAGCCATTATGCGTAGAAGAAAAATTAGTAACGATTGTTAAGGACATTTCAAGTCTACGTAAATTCAGGGAAAGTGTGCATCTCAAATAACACTTTAATATGACTCAAGTACATTGCATAATGTGTCATGTAACTAAAGGAAGATGGGTATTTTACTGGTCAACATAGTTTAAATAATAGTCAGGGATTATATTTTTATTTTTCAGGCTTTTTCTATATTTGTAAAAATGTAGTTGATCAGTTTAAGAAACAGTTTAAAATAGAACTATAGAGAGTGTAGGTAAAAGGAATACTTTCCCACATTTGGTGGTTTCCCTGAATGCCTCTCAATTTGGGCTTATTTGCTCTTCCTCAAATGTGCATCTTTGGCTCATTCTGCCATGCAGATTACATGCCCTACCTCGACATGCCCTACGCCTACATAATTTACCTCTGCAGAGTATCTGCAAATATTTTATTTACTGTGATTCTACATGGGTGTAAAACCACCTCAGTCCTTTAGCTTGCATCTCAGTTATGCAGAAGAGAAAAATAGCTTTTGACATTGTTATGCTTGTTATGTCATAGCCACCAAAACACACAGTCACACCCCTGCACTGTCAATTCTGTCCATAGAACACCAGTGGCCATGTCCCATCTCAGCTTCACCCACAAAACACTCATGACTCCGCCCACATGCTTTCCTGACTTAGTCAGGAGGATAAGAGTTCACCCCACAACAATTGGTTGCTGGAACCAACGCAGTTTGTGGGCACAATCCCTCAACTTGATCTTGTTACCGACTACCAGACCCACCAAGAATTATAGATTAGTAATTAAGATTATTCATAAACAGAGGACATTTGAGACTTACCACATTATGGGTTAATTAATCAAGAGGTCGGTTAGATTACAAGTGTCACCCTATTTAGTGCTTTTGCGCAGGTTCTAACACTGCCAGTTTATGCGACCTCGGGTTACCACTCAGATTACAAGTTGAATATAAAACTTTTGTACACAAGCGAAACCCGATGTGCACTAATTTAAGGACTTCAGATATTCCTGACGGGTGTTAACTTATTCTCCTTATAGACCTCAAGGAGAGAACAGAAGAAGAAAAAATCTAACAGTTATCCCTCACACACTAACCCAACACCATATTAAACTCACAGCTCTATACCCGAGAGGAGCTATTAATATTTTACATTCCAAAGCTCTTCTCATAAGGGAATATGTTCTTTGCATTTTTAAATAGATAGTCCTATATATAACTGTATATATCTATACTTGTAATATATATATATATATATATATAAAATCCCATCAATTGTACAGTGTTACCCTCCAATGGTCATCTGCCCGGGTGCCAACATGTAATTAATATTCCAAAAAAAATGGTCGCACTCTCAGGTCTTTTAGTGAAAAAATCGTAGTTAATTTTCATTAAAATTAACTACGATTTTTTCACTAAAAGACCTGAGAGTGCGACCATTTTTTTTGGAATATATATATATATATATATAAATACATACATACATACAGTTAAAGATATGTATTTTTCTAAAAATTTCTCATATATATAAATATATGTTTTAAAAAAAAATTCTGTTGGATAGATTACAAGTGTTGCGGTACGGCTATACAACTGAAAAATTGGCCATTGCGTGTAGAATGGCCAGTAATACATATTACGAGTTAACTATACTGTAAAAACCTAATCACTGAAGGGGGCGCTCAAGATGCAGTATAATCATTAATCTAGAACAAAAGTATATATGATGGGGCAATGTTAAGATATCATAGATGAGTATATACACAATAGAGGCAGAAAACAGTAAATTCTTAGATACTGTAGTGAAAATACACTTGCAATTGTGAAAAATTAGACAGTCCTTTATATGTTCTTCAAAGGATAACGATTGCTGTAGCGGCTGCCTCCTCCTCACTGGA
This sequence comes from Bombina bombina, assembly GCF_027579735.1. NCBI lineage: Eukaryota > Metazoa > Chordata > Amphibia > Anura > Bombinatoridae > Bombina > Bombina bombina. The sequence goes on from NC_069504.1 coordinate 526,289,515, forward strand.
TGGTCCAGGTGGTACTATATAAGATAAAACAGAATGGAGGGGCGCCTCATGTGTGGTATCATCTATTAATTAACAACGAGTCACAGAACTATTGCCAAATGGTACTCACAAATTTGGAGAGCACACTTATGTGCTGGTAGGGGCGGGCTGCAGAATTAGAAAGGTGTGACAGCTCACCCACTTGAAGGCGCTCTTGGCGTAAGATGGTGGTGCTATAAGGGAGACAAGAAATACGGGCACCACATGTGCAGACTATTAATGGTACAACCACAACAGATTCCTTAATGTGGAGGGTACTCACATATTCCCAGAGCACACCAATGTGCTTGTAGAAGCAGGCTGCAGATTGGTAGAGGTGTGGCAGCTCACCCAAACTCTAGGTATCTTGATATTTGTATGATAATGTGTTCCCTCAGGTGCTGGGCTGGTCTCTCATAGGTGAACAATGGCAGATGGTGGGTAGAAATGAATCCACTCAAAGGATAAAAGATATATCCAAATTTATTTTAAAAAGCATAAAAGTTTAAAAACAACAGCACAATGATTGCTGATGAGAGTGGATAACAGGGTGTCCAATAATCACCCAATCATGCAACGCGTTTCACGGTTCACAGACCGTTTCATCAGGCATAAACAATCATATTACGAGTTGCAGCAGTATAGCTATAACGCAACACTTTTTAGCCTGTAACGCAACGTTCATTCCGCACTCAAAAAAATTAAGTTTGAGTGCTGGATTTTCCATAGCGCCATATTACAGGTTGTGCGGTATGGCTAAAATGCTTGTGTTACAGCCTATACTGACATGATCCATTCTGCCATCTGAGACCAGTAGTTATGGATTTTGCGAAACAAAAATGTTTCACAAAATTCATAACCAGGCCGTCTGGCACCAACAACCATGCCACGTTCAAAGTCACTTAAATTCCCTCTCTTTCCCATTCTGATGCTCGGTTTGAACTTCAGCAAGTTGTCTTCACCACGTCTAGAAGCCTAAATGCATTGAGTTGTTGCCATGTGATTGGCTGATTAGCAATTTGTGTTACCAAGCAATTGAACAGGTGTACCTAATAAAGTGGCCGGTGACTGTATATAGGTGATATTATATATACAGGGAGTGCAGAATTATTAGGCAAGTTGTAGTTTTGAGGATTAATTTTATTATTGAACAACAACCATGTTCTCAATGAACCCAAAAAACTCATTAATATCAAAGCTGAATAGTTTTGGAAGTAGTTTTTAGTTTGTTTTTAGTTATAGCTATTTTAGGGGGATATCTGTGTGTGCAGGTGACTATTACTGTGCATAATTATTAGGCAACTTAACAAAAAACAAATATATACCCATTTCAATTATTTATTTTTACCAGTGAAACCAATATAACATCTCAACATTCACAAATATACATTTCTGACATTCAAAAACAAAACAAAAACAAATCAGTGACCAATATAGCCACCTTTCTTTGCAAGGACACTCAAAAGCCTGCCATCCATGGATTCTGTCAGTGTTTTGATCTGTTCACCATCAACATTGCGTGCAGCAGCAACCACAGCCTCCCAGACACTGTTCAGAGAGGTGTACTGTTTTCCCTCCTTGTAAATCTCACATTTGATGATGGACCACAGGTTCTCAATGGGGTTCAGATCAGGTGAACAAGGAGGCCATGTCATTAGATTTTCTTCTTTTATATCCTTTCTTGCCAGCCACGCTGTGGAGTACTTGGACGCGTGTGATGGAGCATTGTCCTGCATGAAAATCATGTTTTTCTTGAAGGATGCAGACTTCTTCCTGTACCGCTGCTTGAAGAAGGTGTCTTCCAGAAACTGGCAGTAGGACTGGGAGTTGAGCTTGACTCCATCCTCAACCCGAAAAGGCCCCACAAGCTCATCTTTGATGATACCGGCCCAAACCAGTACTCCACCTCCACCTTGCTGGCGTCTGAGTCGGACTGGAGCTCTGTGCCCTTTACCAATCCAGCCACAGGCCCATCCATCTGGCCCATCAAGACTCACTCTCATTTCATCAGTCCATAAAACCTTAGAAAAATCATCTTGAGATAGTTTCTTGGCCCAGTCTTGACGTTTCAGCTTGTGTGTCTGTTCAGTTGTGGTCGTTTTTCAGCCTTTCTTACCTTGGCCATGTCTCTGAGTATTGCACACATTGTGCTTTTGGGCAGCTCCAGTGATGTTGCAGGCTCTGAAATAAGGCCAAAATGGTGGCAAGTGCATCTTGGCAGCTGCACGCTTGACTTTTCTCAGTTCGATGGCAGTTTATTTTGCGCCTTGGTTTTTCCACACGCTTCTTGCGAGCCCTGTTGACGTATTTGAATGAACGCTTGATTGTTTCGAATGATCACAGCTTCAGAAGCTTTGCAATTTTAAGAGTGCAGCAAGATATCTCACTATTTTTGACTTTTCTGAGCCTGTCAAGTCCTCAGTTTGACCCATTTTGCCAAAGGAAAGGGAATGTTCCTATGAATTATAGCACACCTGATATAGGGGTTTGATGTCATTAGACCACACCCGCTTCTCATTACTGAGATGCACAATCACCTAATATACTTAAATGGTAGTAGGCTTTTCAAGCCTAGGTACAGCTTGGAGGTAAGACAACAATGCATAAAGAGGATGATGTGGTCAAAATACTAATTTGCTCTAATAATTCTGCACTCCCTGTAGTTATAGATGTCACGGATACCAGCGGCTAAGGCTAACCCCCACCCGCCCAACAAGCCTCAGCACCCCTGTTTTTCCTCAGTGGTTTTGGGCTACTCCGAGCAACCACAATCTCTGGAAGCTTTTGGTTGCATGGTTTTGTGTTTCCAAACTTGTTTAGAAAAGAGCTGGTCTATGACCTAGAAAACCCTCCTAGGCTGGCTGGGCTCGCTGAAACTCCCAGTCAACTGCCTTCACAACGAAACACCCGCCTAACCCCTCTCAGGCTGTCTGGGCTCCTGGAACTCCCGGTCGGCCACAGGACAGCAGAACAACCCGCTGACTTTACACCCTAATCGCTCCAGCAACCAGGTGCCCCAGAGCTCTGCTCTTTTGGGGGATTAGTAGCCCCTAGGGAGGACAAGAGGGTGGGGGGAATTACTGGAGGGGAGCTGCATTGGGAACCGGGGATTTTGGACAATCCCCTACCTCCCCTAACTTCAGACCAATAATGAATCACGACGCTTTTTGGACTGCAGCAGTCTGTGGACCGAGAGCTTTCAAATGACACCCTGGAAGTGCCCGCCGCTCCCCCCGGGATCACCCCAATACCGTCACCACTGTGTCTGGGATTCTGTGAGACTATGGTTGCTATGGAGGCGCCGGTCAGTCTGGAGGGGTGGGAATGGCGGAAAACTGTGGCATTGTCTTCTGTTCTTATCAAGATAAGTGTGTGTATAGAAAGATGTGTTGTTTTGCTCAATAAAATTAGTCTTAGTTTCACCTGAGATGCTAGTCTGTCTAGTCATTTAGGTGGGCTCCTGCTAGAAATCACTTTCCTGGGGCTACTTAGAAATCACTTTCCTGGGCTACATAGCAGCCTGTTCCAGGCAGGAGGAAGGACACTCTGGCAGAGCTACCTATCTGGGGTAGCTGGAGTCTGCCACAGGGTGGGACCCTGAGTACTGGTGCTTGTCGGGCATCAGGGGTGGCTACAGGCTGTGTCACTTGCCAGCTACATAGCTGCAGGTCGCAGGGAGGAAGCAGGAGCCCATTTGGCAGAGCTAGCCCAGTCGGGGTAGCCGGGGTATCCTCACACATTGGCTGGCAGCGTGGGATCTGCTTCTTTCACACAGTGTTTCCTGCTGACAGAGGAACGTACCACAGTACCGGTAAATATGGAGGCAGAGTTCCTAGGGAGAGTAGAACAAATATTCTTGTTCGGAGACAGGACGTTTGGCATGGAGGAACCTTGAGCCCTGCCGAGACCTCTGGTGTGGAGGCCTCTGCAACAGAAGCAGGAAAATGAAATGTCCTCCCCACGAATGACACGAGATTCCGGGTTCGGTGGACTGGTGAGACTGCCTTTCCTGGGAGAACAGCCAAAGAAGGAATGGCTAGCTGTTCTACATAGACTGATCCAGCAAGAGATGTAGGTGGAGGGACGGCTATCAGGTCCTCTCCAATGGCTCTCTATGCAGAGCGCAGCCATGGCTGGGAGGAAGGCTCCCCCACAGAGGGCTTTGGCTTTGGGCGGCCCTGGATTGCTGTTTACAAAAAGGACAGGAGGGACCCACAGTTGGGAGCGGAGACGGACCAGGGTCTGGAGGATATCTCTGGGCTCCAAGAGGAACTGATGGATCTCTTGGAGGAGACCTAAGCTACTGGACAATCTGGATTTTATAATTGACCAGGAAGAAGGGCACTGTCAAGGGAATACAAGAGGCTGCTGGAGTCTCGCTAAGCAGCGTGCCAGGGGCATACAGATCTGGGGTGCAGCCCTCTGGGATTCATGGAGCTCGACTGTGGAGGAGTGGCAGCAAAGAAAAAGGGAACCAGGGCTGCGGGATCCTGATCAGCAGTCTGGCGCTGAGCTTATAGGCTTGGACAAGGGAGCCACCCCAGCAGAAGCGCTGACAACAGGGCAGAGAGCCGCCGGCCTCTGCCCAGCACCTGTAACAGCTCCAGGAAACCCGGGAGCGGAGGTAATCATCCTCCCTCTCCTTACAGAGAACCCCTTGCAGGGAGAGATGGATGTCGATAACTCTCCCCAGCGGCAGAGCCAGGTACAGGTAGAGGAGACAGTCGGTCTCTCTCCCCAGTAGCAGAGCCATCCCTTGGGAGTAGAGGTAGTTGTCCACCCTCCCTGTAAACAGAACCCCTTCCCGGGAAAGGAGACAGTCAGTCTCTCTCCCCAGTGGCAGAGCCAGGAGCCGGGAGAGAAGACAGTCGGTCTCTCTCCCCTTACAGAGAACCCCTTGCAGGGAGAGATGGATGTCAATAACTCTCCCCAGTGGCAGAGCCAGGTACAGGTAGAGGAGACAATCGGTCTCTCTCCCCAGTAGCAGAGCCATCCCTTGGGAGTAGAGGTAGTTGTCCTCCCTCCCTGTAAACAGAACCCCTTCCCGGGAGAGGAGACAGTCAGTCTCTCTCCCCAGTGGCAGAGCCAGGATCCTCCCTCCCCATAAACAGAACCCCTTCCTGGGAGAGGAAACAGTCGGTCTCTCTCCCCAGCGGCAGAGCCAGGAGCCGGGAGAGGAGACAGTCGGTCTCTCTCCCCAGCGGCAGAGCCATCCCCTGGGAGCGGAGTCATCCTCACTCCCCGTAAACAGAACTCCCCTGCGGCCGAATCCCTTTCTGGGAGAGGAGACAGTTGGTCTCTCTCCCCAGCGGCAGCACAGTTTCCCATGGAGCGGAGGTAGCAGACCTCCCTCCCCAGCGGTAGATCTCCTTCTCGGGAGAAGAGACAGACGGACTCTCCCCTCAGTAGCTTGGCAGGGTCTCTACCCTTTTCTTGTCCCGGAGTATTTCTCACCAAGGGCAGGCGTTGCATTGGACAAGGAGGATAAAAGCATATACAGTTGGTGCCACGTTTGGACACCCGAGCTTTACCTGCCCCACCATGGAGCAACCTCCCCCTCCGGTCTGGGGTGGGAATACAGCTGGGAAACTGGCACTAGCTTTGTTTGTCGGTGGGTCAGCCGGTACTAAACAGAGTGTCACAGAGAGAGGCAGTGTGGTCATGGAACTTAAGGACACTGGAACTTGTGGGACAGCAATTGAGTACAAAGAAAACTTGTTCGGGACGTTGCCTTATGTGACTATCCAGGACGCAGGGTATAAACATCAGCAGGAACCCCCCAGGATGCCCCAAGCTCAGGAGAGATGGGATAACCTCTCCCAGCAATCGAGAAGTGGAGGGCCACCGTCGGACAGCCCCAGGCCGACCCGTTAAGGGTCTAGCCGGGTCTGCCGAACTGGAGGGGGGGAGATGTCACGGATACCAGACGGCTAAGGCTACCCCCCACCCCCCTACAATCTCACCCCTGTTGTTTCTCAGTGGTTTTGGGCTCCTCAGAGCAACCACAATCTCTGGAAGCTTTTGGTTGCATGGTTTTGTGTTCCAAACGTGTTTAAAAAAGAGCTGGTCTATGACCTGGAAAACCCTCCCTAGGCTGGCTGGGCTCCTGGAACTCCCGGTCAGCCGCCTCACAACAGACACCTGCCTAACCCCTCTCAGGCTGTCCGGGCTCCTGGAACTCCCGGTCGGCCACAGGACAGCAGAACACCCGATAACTTTACCCCTGGTCGCTCCAGCAACCATGTGTCCCAGAGCTCCGCTCTTTTGGGGATTAGTAGCTCCTAGGGAGGACAAGAGGTGGGGGAATTACCGGAGGGGAGCTGCTTTGGGACCGGGGGTTTTGGACACCCCTACCCCCATAACTTCAACGGGCTGTATCTCCGGTCCCCAATAACGGGACCCAATTTTGGGACTGCCGCATCTGGGGTCCGAGAGCTTTCAAATGACACCCTGGAAGTGCCGCTGCTCCCCCAGGATCACCCCAAAACCGTCACCACTGTGTCCTGGGATTCTGTGAGACTATGGTTGCTATGGAGGCTACATAGAAATCACTTTCCTGGGTTACATAGCAGCCTTTTCAAGGCAGAGGAAGGACACTCTGGCAGAGCTACCTAGTCTGGGTAGCTGGAGTCTGCCACAGGGTAGGACCCTGAGTACTGGTGCTGTCGGGCATCAGGGGTGGCTACAGGCTGTGGTCACTTTCCAGCAATCAGCAGGGAGGAAGCAGGACCCATTTGGCGGAGCTACCCAGTCGGGGTAGCCGGGGGATCCGTCACAATAGATATATACAGATATATATATATAGGAATATCTCTTTAAAAATACATAGAACATATTCTGCTATGTGCAGAACATTGGAATGTGAAATATTTACAGTAAATACACAGTTAAACATATATATATATATATATATATATATATATATATATATATATATATATATATATGTGTGTATATATATATATATATATATATATATATACACACACACACACACACACACACACACATATACAGTATATTGTACTCAGCAAAAAACCTGGGTGCAGTCCTCAAAATTTCAGATACACGGATTGGCAAGAAGGGAGGGCACTCACAGGGTTTGACAATAATCAATAAAGTTTATTGAACATACATGGCATATTTATGCGAAATGAGTCATAGTCAATGTTTCGGCTCCTATAATGAGCCTTCTTCAAGACAAATTTTTAAATCTATAAAAAAAAAAACTGAAAAAAACCAGTATTTATAAAGTGTATGATATGTGATGACAAACAACAAACGCACCCACCACCACCCATAGGTAAAATCAAATAATAATAAATTAGGTCAAAACCCCGGAATGTCAAATGATGGGTAAACAGTAATAGATCTGGGAATAAACACACGTAACAATCTCCAAAGAAGGAATCTAGCATGGTAATAATAGCATGGAGATTAAGACAACTGTCTTGAATCCAGGTATAGGAAAATGCTAAACTGAAAGATATACAGGTAGCCCTCAGTTTATGCCGGGGTTAGGTTAAAGAAGGAATGGTTGTAAATTGAAACCGTTGTAAATTGAAACCCAGTTTATAATGTAAGTCAATGGGAAGTGAGGGAGTTATGTCAATTTTGAGAGGGGCCTGGAACCTAAGTAATCTATAATACATTATTTTTAAAGCTTTGAAATGAAGACTATAAATGCTAAACAACATTATAAACAGTATCAAATATTCACACAACACAGAATATATCATCAAACTAAGTTTAATGAACAAAAAAAATTTCTACTTGCATTTTTCTGCATACAAAGCAGTAAGGTCTCTGCATTGAAACAGTAGCATACACTGTTAGCTAATATCCAGATATTCTATGCATTCCATGCTGGACTGATTTTTTTAGGCACCCTGACCTTCAAGCAGCTGGGCAGAAAGATGTAAAGTTTCCCTCATGGCTGCTATATCTTATTCCTTTGACAGCTCAATAGGTCTGGTCTGGTCTGTGTACACTGATTCATTTCAGACCTGTTAAGCTTGCATATCTTTGCTGTAACACAAGTGGACAGCTCCACCTACTGTCCTGTCCTTATTTTAATCAATGCACGCTGCTTCTCAGTGCTTTTCAATAGCAGTCACATGACTGAAAAAAAGGGCGTTATTCTGAAACGGCGGAAATTGAACCGGTGCAAACCGAGGGCCATCTGTAAATAAATCAGCCATCTGGGATCCAAAATAGAAAATATAAGTTACATGCACGTTGCATGCAGTTGCATGCAAGGCCAAGCCGTATTGAAGTGTGATCCTAAACACACCTAGGTCACCATAAAAATCCTGTCTAAGGCAAACAATAACACCACTAATTCAGAGTGAGGACAAATGAGGATACAAATTAATGCATTGAAATGGACAGGCCAGTCAAAAAGTAAATATAAATGTCACTCAAAGATAACTGTGAGAATCGCCCACATACATAGGGGCCTATCTATCAAGCTCCGAAAGGAGCTTGACGGCCCGTGTTTCTGGCGAGTCTTTAGACTCGCCAGAAACAGCAGTTATAAAGCAGCGGTCACAAAGACCGCTGCTCCATAACCTGTCTGTCTGCTCTGAGCAGGCGGACAGACATGGCCGGAAATCAACCCGATCGAGTACGATTGGGTCGATTGACACCCCCCTGCTGGTGGCCGATTGGCCGCGAGTCTGCAGGGGGCGGTATTGCACCAGCAGCTCTTGTGAGCTGCTGGTGCAATGCTGAATACGGAGAGCGTATTGCTCTCCATATTCAGCGAGGTCTGGCGGACCTGATACGCACTGTCGGATCAGGTCCGCCAGACCTTGTTAAATAGAGGCCCTTATGTTTATAACAGCAAATTCAATACGCTGCAGAACTAAACTTAGCTTGTCACAGTCAAACCCAAAGGGTAAATACATAAAGATAGCCTGGCCCATAATGATTTGTGCTCAAATGGAGGCTGAGGTATACAATAAAATGAGATGATACTTAGTACAAAGAGTGAGCCGTATGCTCACAGTGTAAAGTATCAAAATTCTTAAACAATGCATCCTGTGAACAGAAATATATGTACCCAGGCAGTGCTACATTGTTAACCAGCAAGCTACATGGGACTGTAACAGCAATAAACATTGCAAGACTGTGGCGGCTATAATATGCGTCAGAAATAAAGTAAAAACATGCGAAGACTCCAACTACATTAATGTACTGACAGTTATGCAAAAACTCTGGGGTCGGAAAACATGATAAGGCCCGCATGCACAAACAGCAGTGCCTAACGTATATAACAGAAAACAAATCAGTCCTTGAAGCAAGTAAACTATTACACATTCACACAGAACACAGTGGGCATTGTAGCCGGAGCCATAGGAAGCTAAACAGCACCATCAGATACAAATCATATCAACTTAAACCAGCTGAAATAACATACCTTAGAGCGGCTGAGAAGCTGTGCTCCCAGTGGAAAAGTTGAACAGATATTGAAGGAGAGCGCACAACGCCCTTAAGTAGCAAGATATAGAGTGCCCTAAGTGAATTCAGCTGTTAAGTCAGACCGTGTGCAGCCCAAGTGCTAGCAGCTGTAAGGGAAAAAGCAACATCATGTGCAACCAATTAGCAAATACAGTCCCTAAGTTTAATAGTAGAATGCAAAAAAGAACCACTAGGGTATCACACTAAGGACCATAAATAAATGCTGGCACAACTGTAACGAAACACCAAATCAATACCTAATGAGCTTCGCACAGCAAACAAGAAGGGAAAGAGACACAAACGTCTGCACACTTAGCAAGAGTGCTCAGTCCAGGACACGCTGCCACAACAGCTCAAAGCATCACACTAATGAACGATCTCGTAGCTCTACGTTTGTCTGACCCGTAGGTCTTTACAATAGGCCACTGCCTGACAATAAAAAATTAAATCTACGAGTTCATCCCAGCCCGTAGGCATGTAACCCGGGCATAGGAGAATTATAAGGACCATATCTTGGTCAATGCAGACAAAGCAGGGGAAGCCCCAAGTGGTACTGTGGGGGCAACTTTCACCTAAGATAAACCAGACCACATAAAGAAATTACTCAACAGATACAAGTGCCTGTAGGGGGGAACCAAAAGCAACAAGGGAGACATGACGTTCTAGACCATGATAAAATGGATGGTACTAAGTGGGCTGGCAAGAGGAATAACCTAAGTAGCCCCGGGCAAAACTAGAGTATAAAGATAGTACATGAGGAAGCAAGAAAACAACCATAAACCTATGACTCAATTAAAAAGCAATTAAGAGAAACAAGATATTCAAAGAAGAAGAACAGGATACCCTATCACACAAACCAGGACCACCCGACACTACCTATGGGTCAGGGAGGGTGCATAAACTGCAAACTGTTACATAAACCAAACTCTCAGGTGTTTAATAGGTAATGATTAGAAAAACAAGGAATAATCAATATGTGCATTGAGTCCATTAGGTGACAGAGTGTTGAGGCGATAGATCCACCTAGTCTCACATCTCAAGAGCTCCAAGTCTCTGTCGCCACCCCGTTTGTGGGGTGCAATTGTATCAATAAGCATGGCTCTTAGTGTGGAAATGGGATGTTTAAGCTCCAGGAAATGGTGGGCAACAGGTTGATCAGAGAAACCATCTTTTAGTGCTGCTCTTATAGCACTCTTGTGGTTCCCCAGCCTTTCGCAGAAAGATGTGCTTGTCTTTCCTACGTAATAGCAACCACATGGGCATGAGAGGAAATACACAATGTACTGAGAGGTGCACGTCAATCGGTGTCTGATGTTGTAAACTTTATTGGAACTGGGATGGTGAAATTTCGGGCCTGATAATAAGGTGCTGCAAGTAACACAGCTACCACATTTATAACATTGATTCTTCGTTGTGGATAGCCAAGTTCCTCCTTGTTGCCATGGATCAGTTTTCATGAGAAGGGATTTAAGGCTGCGCCCACTTTTATGCACCACTCTAGGAGGCGGAGTTTGAGAAAACCGAAGAGTGTGGTTGTCACTAATCAAGTGCCAGTTTCTTCAAATGAGGTCACGGACTTCAGTCGTGAGTGGGGTGTAATCCGTGATGAAGGATATGGTCGTATTACTAGGTGTTTCTTTCTCAAATTTCTTCCTTTGTATCAAGGACGTCTGGTCTAGATGCATGATGTCAACTAAGATCTTATCAATCATACCAGGGCTATACCCTCTTTCTAAGAACTTGTTCTTCATATCATTTAGTTGTTCCTTTCTGAGTGTGGGATCCGAATTGTTACAGACCACCCTGAGTAGTTGGGATTTTACTATGCCCCTCTTCAATGGTGTAGGATGGAAACCGGTGTATTGCAGCAGTGTGTTGCGATCCGTAGGTTTGGAGAAGAGCGTGGTTTTTAGAACACAACTCTCAGCCGTGGCGCATTTAAAGATACATAAGTCCAAAAAGTGAATACTGTGTGTATTCGACTCAATTTTCAAAACTATAGATGTTTCCGCATTGTTCAGGTATTGGATCCATTTATCTAGTTCATGTTGTGACCCTCCCCATATTTATATACACATAGACATCAATGGGGAGAGAGTGTTAGAAAAAAAACACTTGAAGCGTGGAATAAAAAGCTCCATAACGCAACCCCTAATCTGCTGCCCCTTGACATCTCCGACACCGAAATAAAGTTATCAACCCCTAATCTGTCGCTCCTGACATCGCTGCCACTAATAAAAGTTATTAACCCCTAATCTGCCGCTCCTGACATCGCTGCCACTAATAAATGTTATTAACCCCTATTCTGCCGCTTCCCAACATCGCCGCCACTACAATAAAGTTATTAATCCCTATTCCCCCGCACCCCAACATCGCAAACACTATAATAAAGCTATTAACCCCTATTCCGCAGCTGCCCTATATCACCGCCACTAGCCACTAAATAAAGTTATTAACCCCTAAACCTCTGGCCTCCCACATCACCGCCACTAAATAAACATTTTAACCTCTAAACCAGCTCCCACATTGCAAAAAAATAAATTAAACTAGTAATCCCTAAACCTAGCAACCCCCTAACTTTAAATTAAAATTACAATATCCCTATCTTAAAATAAATAAAAAAACTTACCTGTGAAATAAAAAAAAAACTAAGTTTAAACTAACAATTAACCTAATATAACTATTATACTAAAATTAAAATAACTACCAATTAAATAAACTATATTACACATTAAAAAAAACTAACACTACTAAAAAAAATTAAGACTAAAATTACAAAAAATAAAAATACTAAATTACAAAAAATAACAAACACTAAATTATGAAAAATAACAAACGAAATTTTCTAAAATAAAACCAATTACACCTAATCTAATAGCCCTATAAAAATAAAAAAAGCCCTCCCAAAATAAAAAAAAAACCCTAGCCTACAATAAACTACAAATAGCTCTTAAAAGGGCCCTTTGTAGGGCATTGCCCTAAAGAAATCAGCTCTTTTATCTGTAAAAAAATACAAAGACCCCCCCAACAGTAAAATCCACCACCCAACCAACCCCCCAAAATAAAAAACCTAACTCTAACAAAAACCTAAGCTACCCATTGTCCTGAAAAGGGCATTTCTATGGACATTGCCCTTAAAAGGGCATTCAGCTCTTCTACATTGCCCTTAAAAGGGCGTTCAGCTCTTTTAAAAAAAGATGTCCGGGGGACGTGTCCGAGCAGCAACTGTGGATGGTCGCATCTTCTTAGTGCTCCTGCTTAATATCCAACAATCTGCCGGTGTAGGATAACACACACCTAGATTACAAGTTTTACGTTACGGCTTATAACGCTGAAAATATGGCATTTTCAGCGTTAAAACAGCACCGCAGCTATTATGCGTGTTGTCGGTATAGGTGTACCACGTTTTTCATGGGATTCCCATAGCGCCGGTATTATGAGTTTTGCGTTCTGGCTAAAAAGTGAGCGTTACAGCCTAAAACGACAAGATCCGTACCGTCATCTAAAGTCAGTAGTTAAGAGTTTTACGTTACAAAGCTGTTACATAAAACTCATAACTAAAGTGTTAAAAAGTACACTATCACCCATAAACTACCTATTAACCCCTAAACCGAGGCCCTCCTGCATCGCAAACACTATTATAAATTTATTAACCCCTAATCTGCCGCTCCTGACATCGCCGCCACTAAAAATTTTTATTAACCCCTATTCCGCCACTTCCCCACATTGTCGCCACTATAATAAACTTATTAACCCCTAAACCACCGCCCTCCCGCATCGCAAACACTGTTTAAATATTATTAACCCCTAATCTGCCGTCCGCCCACACCGCCGCTATAATAAACCTATTAACCCCTAAACCGCAAGCCCCCACAACGAAATATACTCAAATAAACTATTAACCCCTAAACCGAAAGCCCCCCACAACGAAATACTGTAAACTAATTTAAACTAGTAACCCCTAAACCTAACGACCCCCTAACTTTATATTAAAATTACAATTTCCCTATCTTAAATTAAATTAAACCTTACCTGTCAAATTAAAAAAATATATTTTATACTAACAATTAAACTATTATAATTATTAAATTAAAATTAAACTACCTACCAATTAAATAAAACTAAACATTAAAAAATACTAACACTAACACTAAACATTAAATTACGAAAAATAACAAACAAATTATCAAAAATCAAAAAGAATTACACCTAATCTAATAGCCCTATTAAAATAAAAAAAGCCCTCCCAAAATAAAAAAACCCCTAGCCTACAATAAACTACCAATGGCACTTAAAAGGGCCTTTAGTGGGGCATTGCCCCAAAGATATCAGCTCTTTTACCTGTAAAAAAAATGCAAACACCCCCCCAACAGTAAAACCACCACCCAACCAACCTACCCAAATAACAAAACCATCTAAAATAACCGAAGCTAACCATTGCCCTGAAAAGGGAATTTGTATGGGCATTGCCATTAAAAGGGCATTTAGCTCTTTTACTGCCCAGACCCTAAACTAAAAAAAAAAACACCCAAAAAACCCTTAAAAAAAAACTAACACTAACCCCCGACTATCCACTTAGAGTTGTTGAAGTCCCTCTTGAAGGATCTTCATCCAGTCGGCGAAGTCATCATCCATGCGGCAAGAAGTCTTCATCCAGGCGGCCTCTTCTATCTTCACCCAGCCAGCGAAGTCCTCATCCAGGCGGCAAGAAGTCTTCATCCAGACGGCCTCTTCGATCTTCATCCAGCCGACGCGGAGCGGGTCTATCCTGAAGACGTCCGGTGTGGAGCATCCTCTACATACGGTCGCCGCCGTACACTTCAATGCAAGGGACGCGATTCAAGATGGCGTCCCTTGCATTCCTATTGGCTGAAAAATTTGAAACGGCCAATAGGAATTAGGGCTGCTAAAATCATATTGGCTATTCAAATCAGCCAATAGGATTTAAGCAGCTCTCATTCTATTGGCTGTTCCAATCAGCCAATAGGATTGAGCTCTCATTCTATTGGCTGATTGGAACAACCAATAAATTGAGAGCTCAATCCTATTGACTGATTGGAACAGCCAATAGGATTTTAGCAGCTCTAATTCCTGGCTGACTTGAAATCTTTCAGCCAATAGGAATGCAAGGGACACCATCTTGGATTGCGTCCCTTGCATCGAAGAATCAGTATAGGGCGGCAACCGTATGAAGAGGATGCTCCGTGCCGGATGTCTTCAGGTTGGACCCGCTCCGTGCCGGCTGGATGAAGATCGAAGAGGCCGTCTGGATGAAGACTTCTTGCCGCATGGTTGAGGACTTCACCGCCTGTATGAAGATAGAAGAGGCCACCTGGATGAAGACTTCTTGCCGCATGGATGATGACTTCACCGGCTGGATGGATCCTTCAAGTGGGACTTCAACAACTGTAAGTGGATCATCGGGGGTTAGTGTTTTTTTGGGTGGTTTTTTTTTTCTAGATTAAGGTTCGGACAATGTAAAAGAGCTAAATGCCCTTTTAAGGGCAATGCCCATACAAATGCCCTTAGGGCCTAATGGGTAGCTTAGGTTATTTTAGATAGTTTTTTTTATTTGGGGGGGTTGGTTGGGTGTGTTTGTATTTTTACAGGTAAAAGAGCTGATATCTTTGGGGCAATGCCCCACAAAAGGCCCTTTTAAGGACCATTGGTAGTTTATTGTAGGCTAGGTTTTTTTTTATTTTGGGGGGGCTTTTTTATTTTGATAGGGCTGTTAGATTAGGTGTAATTCTTTTTTATTTTGGATGATTTCATTTTTTATTTTGTGTAATGTATATTTTTAGCCCTACAAAAGCCCTACAAAAGGTTCTTTTAAGGGCCCCCCAAAAGACCCTTTTAAGGGCCCTTGGTAGTTTGGGGGGTGGGGTTTGTATAGTGTTAGGGGGTGTTTGTATTTTTTTTGGAGCAAAAGAGCTGTTTAACACAGGGCAATGCCTTACAAAAGGCCCTTTTAAGGGCCCCTAAAAGGCCCTTTTAAGGGCCCTTGGTAGTTTATTCTAGATTAGGCATTTTTATTTTGGGGTGTTTTTTTAGGTTTAGGGTTAGGGGTTAATATTTTAATTTAGGTTGTTGCGATGTAGGGGGCTGGCGGTTTAGGGGTTAATAGGTTTATTTAGTTAATAATAAAGTTTAATTTAGATCTAGTTTAATTATGTTAAAGTTAGGGGGGGTTAGGGTTACGTTAGGGTTAGGGTTACGTTAGGGTTAGGGTTACGTTAGGTTTAGGGGTTAATAGTTTAATTTATGTTGTTGCGATGTGGGGGGCTGGCGGTTTAGGGGTTAATAGGTTTATTTAGTGGTAGTGATGTGGGAGGCCAGAGGTTTAGGGGTTAATAGCTTTATTTAGGTGGCGTGATATCGGGAGCGGCGGAATAGGGGTTAATAACTTTAGTATAGTGGCGGCGATATCGGGAGCGGCAGATTAGGGGTTAATAATTTTATTTAGGTGTCGGCGATATCGGGAGTGAAAGATTAGGGGTTAATAACATTAAGTAGGTGTTGGCGTGTCAGGGGCAGCAGATTAGGGGTGTTTAGACGTAGGGTTTATGTTAGGGTGCTAGGTTTAAATTGTATTTTATCTTCCCCATAGACATCAATGGGGCTTCGCTACTGAGACTTTTTTTTTTGCCGGCTCTCCCCATTAATATCTATGGGGAAAGCGTGCACAAGCACCTCAAACACAGCGCTTGTTTTGGGCGCGGTATGGAGCTTAAAATCTCCATATTGTCCGCACAAGCAGTGTTTTTTTAAACTTGTAATGGCACCGCTATAGGGGGTTAAATAACGCAACTTTTGTGGCGTTCTTTACTTTCCCTATAGCACTCAAAACTCGTAATCTAGCTGACAGTGATCTAGCACATAAATTGACCAGTACTACTGGAACAACTGATAGAACAATAAAATCTAAGTCATTTGCTGTATTTCTGATGCCGGAACACAAGATTGGGCAATAAATATCTGGAGCGGAGGCTCAAAACAGGAAGCTACCTACCTCGGTTTACCGAGGTTACCTGTCAGGACTGGATACAGCAGAATACGAATTTTCCACACTCTCACGGTTTCACAAAGTAAATAGGCTCTTTTTGACACAGAAAACCTAAAGCTACCAAGAAATCCATCACTGCTCAACAAACATGGCTGCCGAGAAAGAATCTAGCTACCTGTACTGTTTTAACGATATCCTGGAAAAGATAGAACATCGCTTTACGGACCTAATACAGAGGGCCCCATTTGACTTTCTAATGAAACTACAAATGCCTCAGCTTAACACGGGGATTAAGTAAGAAGATGTAGAGGCGATATCTATGGAGGACAGAGCCGCGGCAAAGGGTGCTCCCGCGGTTCCCTCCCTGCTGAGCAAAGAAGAGACATAAGTGACATAACTTTACATTCGAAAAAAGGGATTTATACTAAGCACGTTGCCTCAGCTCTTGAAAGAAAAGTGATAGTAATGCTGGTGCCCCTTTCGCGGTCTACGGCCGAGCCAGGGCTGGGAAACCAAGTATCAACTATATTAAGGTAATAACAAAAACTAAACCTTAAAAGAAAGTTTTAGATAGTGTGTTATATATTTTGTACATTAGGGTATGTACTATATATTCCTGACCAGAGTGTGATGTATAACAACTTGATAGGAGTGTATGATTATAGTCACTTAGGACATTTAACATAGATTTTATGAGCAGGGATATAACTCTTTGTGTCTTACCTAGTTATACAATTTCTTTGCATGATTATAAACAGTAGCTGTTTGCGTCTGTGAGCCGTGTGTTGGCATAGTAACCAGTCCTGACTTATGCATCTACATCAATTTTCTAGAAACGAGTAGTTTCATATTATTTTCTTCGCACATGATGCTGTTTGTTCCTATGTAAACTTTTATGTATGTTTTATGTTGAATATTAACCCCCTTGATCTTATGTAAGCACCAGAACAAGTCCAAGATAGCCTGTATCACTGTTTTAGGGGACTGAAAAAGGAGGACTATCAAAACTACTGTACAATTATAGTCAGATATGACATGATTACATGCTGTATTGAATTTACTATATAATCTGTATGCATCCTTTTTCGTCAATAAAACAAAAAAAGATGTCCGGACTTCAGAAATTGTAAGTGGATCGTCAGGGTTAGTGTAGTTTTTTTTTTTTAACCTTTTTTGGGTGGGATTTGTTTTTTAGATTAGGGTTTGGGCTTTTTTTAAAACAGCTGAATGCCCTTTTAAGGGCAATGTAAAAGTGCAATGCCCATACAAATGCCCTTTTCAGGGCAATGAGTAGCTTAGGTTTTTGTTAGAGTTCGTTTTTTTTTTATTTTGGGGTGTGAGTTGGGTGGTGGGTTTTACTGTTAAGGGGTCTTTGTATTTTTTTCTACAGGTAAAAGTGCTGATTTCTTTAGGGCAATGCCCTACAAAAGACCCTTTTAAGGGCTATTGATAGTTTATTGTAGGCTAGGGTTTTTTTATTTTGGGGGGGGGGGCTTTTTTATTTTTATAGGGCTATTAGATTAGGTGTAATTGTTTTTATTTTGGATAATTTTGTTTGTTATTTTTCGTAATTTAGTGTTTGTTATTTTTTGTAATTTAGTATTTTTATTTTTTTGTAATTTTAAATATTTTTAGTAGTGTTAGTTTTTTTCAATGTGTAATATTATTTAATTGGTAGTTATTTTAATTTTAGTATAATAGTTATGTTAGGTTAATTATTAGTTTAAACTTAGTTTTTTTTAATTTCACAGGTAAGTTTATTTATTTTAAGATAGGGATATTGTCATTTTAATTTAAAGTTAGGGGGTTGTTAGGTTAGTTTTGCGATGTGGGGGGCTGTCGGTTTAGAGATTAATAGGTTTATTTAGTGGCGGTGATGTGGGAGGCCAGAGGTTTAACAGTTAATAACTTTATTTAGTGTCGTAATCTAGGTGATTATTAGTAATTATTTGCATAAAGCGCCTTAAAATAACTTATTCTTCATGTACGCTAATCCCATACTGCGTTAGACCTCCAGTGTGAGAGCATATTCACATTCCAATGTTCTTCACATAGAATTTTGTTTTTAAATATATATATATATATATATATATATATATATATATATATATATATATATATATATATATATATATATATATGTAAGATTCATTTACCCCCTTAAGGACCGGGCATTTCAGACTAAGACTTCCCCAAAAGACCAGAGCATTTTTAGCATTTTTGTCATGACTACATTTAAACAGAAGTAGAGCTTTGTTTTTTTATTTACCTATAAAAACTATATTTATTTTTTTAGTAGACAACCAAAAGTATTGATCTAGACCCATTTTGGTATATTTCATGCCACCATTTCACCGCCAAATGCGATCAAAGGAAAAAAAAAACGTTTTTCACAAACTTTGGGTTTCTCACAGAAATGATTTACAAACAGCTTGTGCAATCATGACACAAATTAATGTAAAAGCTTCTCTGGGATCCCCTTTGTTCAGAAATAGCAGACATATATGGCTTTGCCATTGCTCTTTGGTAATTAGAAGGCTGTTAATTGCAGCTGCGCACCACACGTTTATTATTCCCAGCAGTGAAGGGGTTAATTAGGTAGCTTGTAAGGTTAATATTTAGCTTTAGTGTAGAGGTTAGCCTCCCACCTGACCCCTCTCAAATGGCTCTCTTCCCTCCTGTCACTGGTCACCCCCGTCTTATGTACTGGCAGACAGTCTGCCAGTATGCAGTTTTAGACCTTTTTTTTATTTTGTATAATTTTTATTTTCTTTAGTGTTGGATTACCCCCTTACCTTCCCATCTTCCTGATCCCTCCCATAAAGCTCTGTAACCCTCCCTCTCTAACTAATTTGCACCATCTTAGGTACTGGCAGTTGTCTGCGAGTACCCAGTTCCAGTTATCTATCCAACCTTTTTTTTTTTATTATTCTGTAGTGTAGCTGCCCCCCCCCTCATTATCCTACCCCTCCCCCTCCCAGATCGATTCCCCACCCACTAATTCCCATCCACTAGAGGATATCCCTCTCCCTCCTCCCCCCTCCCGGCAGCACTAAGCATTTTTTTCTGTAGCGTAGCGGTCCCACCCGCACCACTTATAATAAAGCTCTATATAATATATAATAAGTATAGTATATAGATTACATGTCTCCTGTATTGTAAATTTCACTTCAGTCAATTCTGAAGTGCATTGCATGGGTTTTCATCGGGTTTTTAAGTTCAAACACATTTCAAATAATTTGAAAATTTCACAAACAACATTTACATAAAACTTTGGAATGCATTTGTGACATGGAAACTCTGCATTGCTAGTATTAAAAGACTTGCAAGTCTTCAGTTCATGTTAATAGATCATTTTTAGTTTTATGAAAGTTAGAAACAGTTTAAATAATGACACAAGTAAACTATGAAATGTGTCCAAAAATGAAATACAATAATTTAAATGTTCATTGATTATGTTTCAAACATATTACGCAGTCATCACCAATACCAAATTAAGCATCTATCATCTAATACTTAGATACTTAATACTTACACTTGGCAGTGTATTTTTGGTTTTCATTACCTAATATATGCTCTAATTTACTTACATAAGGTGCACCTCTGCGCTATAAACCTGACCACCTGATTCTTGTGGTCTGTTCAATATGCTGTGTTGCTAATGTACTTTTATGAGATAAATTTCTGTATTAAACAACAAAACAACTCACAATAGCATCCATAAGTACTTACAGAATTATATAACTCCTCCAATCTCAGTATAGTTAGAAATCTGTGCATGCTTACTCCATTTTCTATCAGAAGTTTGACAAATTCAACTCTGTCCATAACAAGAGCATCGAGCATTGCTTGCTCCAAAGGGCCACACTGCAGAGAAAAGGTCTATTAATACCATGTACATACATTGTTTTTGTACCATACAGTGGGTTGTCTGCTAGGATTTATTAAGATAACAAAATAAATTAATAAAATCTCAATGTTTAAAAAGAATTAATGATTTATTTCCTGTCGATCTAACAGATAACTACCACTGTCCTTCTTCTTGACCAAGAAAGAATGTCAGCACTGGTGCTACAGAACTAGATAAAACAAAGCCAATGCAATTGATAAAGTACACTTTATTTATTTAGTATACCTATTGTTTAATAGTAGAGCAACAACTTCTGAAACAAAATACTAACATACTTGCCACTGTTGTCCATGTATAAAGATATGATTTTTTGCAATGTCAGGCCTGTTCCATGCTATTGCCAGGGCAAGCTGGTCAACAGGAGAAGAGTTGGTGCCTACAAATAATGAAAACAGTGTTGACATCATGTCATGCGCATATAAACTATATTATAAAATGTTACTTGATGACCACTATACTCAAGATGCATAGATCAGACTATTACTCCTTGATACATGATAATGTGGAGGATTATTTCTTCATGACACATAATGAAATTACCAGTGTCTTAATAAGACTTTCAGTTATAGCAGAAAGAGATATTCATGTATGATCAATCATGTCAGTTATTGGCAATACTAGAAAAACTTGAGGGCTGCTTACAATTGCATATAACAAAAAAGAGCTTAGGTGAGCTGTTCCATTATTTTTTAGTATTATTATTTATTCATGTAAATTGCAGACATTCCTCATTAATATACAAACTCTACAATAAGTAGATATAGAAAAATGTTTGTTATATGCATCTATAATACAGGAATGAAGTACACTGCTAGTCTACTCGGGGGGGGGGGGGCATTTGAACTCTAATTCTCTTGAGATGCATGTTCTGTAAAAAGAGCTAGGCATAGCATATTACAACTGAGTATTAGAGATATTAATTACTATACTACTGCATAGCATATTACAACTGAGTATTAGAGATATTAATTACTATACTACTGCATAGCATATTGCAACTGAGTATTAGAGATATTAATTACTATACTACTGCATAGCATATTACAACTGAGTATTAGAGATATTAATTACTATACTACTGCATAGCATATTACAACTGAGTATTAGAGAGTATAAATTACTATACTACTGCATAGCATATTACAATTGAGTATAGGAGAGTATAAATTACTAAATTACTGCATAGCATATTACAACTGAGTATAGGAGAGTATAAATTACTATGGTACCACATAGCATTGTACAGCTGAGTATTTTTTACTGTTGCTGTATATACAGTAGGTGATTATAACTGGTTCAATAGAACTGAAATATAAGGTATTATAAAAAAATAATTTAATTTTATATAGAATACTGTACAATTATATATATCTCCCTCTCTGCTCCTGTAAGTTACTTTAGATTTTGACCTGCCTTTCCCATGTCCTCATTATGTTCCTTTCTTTCTATATACGTGATATATTCAATGAATCTCCTAATCCTTTACCTGCTCTCTCTTTCTTTTAATCTTGTTAAAGGTACATACATTTACTGTTTACAATATACATAATTAATCATTTTATGTGGAATTACATTTCTTTAATGATTAAGAGAAAGCAAACAATTTTCAAAAAATGTACAATTTACTTGTGTTATCAAAATAGTTTCATTCTCTTGATATTCTTTGTTGAAGGAGCAGTAACGCACCACTAGGAGCTAGCTGAACACATCGGGTGAGCCAATGACAAGAGGCAGAAATGTGCAGCCACTAATCATTGCTGCTTCTAAGTTTACCTAGATATGCTTTTCAACAAAGGCTACAAAAGTAATGAAGCAAATTAGATAATAGAAGTCATTTAGAAAGTTGTTTAAAATGGTATGCTCTACCTGAACCATGAAAGAAAATGTTTGGGTTTCATGACCCTTTAATTTCTTTCATTATTTCTGGTTCTCTTTAACTTTGGTGTGGACCTTCTGCTTTCAAGTGTACACATGACACGTATATAGTGTGCATAAATAATATACCTTTTAACAATGCTGTCAGTATTGCAACATCAATATCCTGATATTTTTCAGACTCAACATGAAATACAGTAATCTAGAAAATAAAAAGAGGGCTAGATCAATCCACAGTGATTTATTACAATTGTCTTACACTAGTTGACATATACTGACATTCTGTTCATTGTAAATCAAGATCTAAGATTATGGGTAGCGAGTCTTGGCATCGGCCATGTTAGGCAGCAATATCAGAAGCTCTTGGACTGATTTAGATAATCCACCGATTATCTGTGGAATTTAATAGCATCCTTAGAAAAAAGGCTACTAATACATACTTTAAGATCTGCTGAGTCAAATATGATCAACATTGCTAGGTATATGATTCCAGAGCCCTGATCCAGAACATCAAGGTTTTGGGTGCTGGCCCTTTTGTGAGACCTCAACACCCCTCCTCCAGTGATCCGGGTAGGGCAGTCGTGTACAAAATTCTATTTGTTCAGACAAGTACCTGCTTCAAGATATTATCTGTGAGGGAAATCCTTGATACCAATAGATGACAGTGATGAAAGTGATGACAATAATGAAAGTGAGGAAAGCTCTGCTCTATCTTCTGATGTGGCTATGGAGAAGCCAGTGATGCCAGCGGTTAGCCCACACTTCTCTTAAAAAGATGAGGATAGCTAGATTTGCTCCAAAGATTATGATAGTTTCGTATCCAGTTAGTAATCTAAGGCAAGGGCTCATTCATCGCCTCCCCATAGGCAGGGTGGTTTGGCCTTCCATGACCCACTTACTTTCTTAACTTAATTTCTACCTAGATGAACTGATGACAACTTTTCCCATATTTTTCCGCAGGTTGAACTTTATTTTACATATATTCTCTCTAGCATGTTACAATCAGTTTGGTGGTCTGTGAGATGATTTTGTAATACTTTGAGGTTTTCTTGCCCTGCATTATTCTCACTGTTTTTACCATGTGTGAATAATAGTGCATTATCATGTCAGTTGGTATATAATATAAGGTTACGGTTTCTGAATATGTGCTGCAGCTTTTAACTTCTATCTATATTTCTTGAGTTCACTTCTAATTCTTTATAGTTAATTGGAATATGCCTCTATTTAATATTATCTTTGCTCACATATATTATTTTTGTTTGCTTTGAAATATTGGAACAATCTTGATTTAGTGGCAGTTCTATATTTTTATCATATGTAACTTTGATGTGTATTGGTTCACTGTATGGTGGGTAGGAACAACTTGAATATGCTCTTTGTAATATTATATTTGCTTCCACGGGTTACTTTTGCTTGCTCTAAATGATTAGAGCAAATTTGATTTAGTTACAGCTTTTATTTTTCTTATATGTAACTATAATGCGTACATGCCTACTGTGTTGTTGGCGGCAGCTGATTTATGCGTATTGTGCTAGACCCTATAAAATTTCTGCCAATTGACTTCAATTTTTCCCCTGTGGATATTTGATTCTACTACCGAACTATCAGCGGCCAGGACAGTGAGGGTAGAGTTAGTCTACATTAAGGTTTTTATTTATTCATGAAAAGGTATTTAGAGCTCAGGGGTACTCTTCCCTTCCGTTTAGCACAGACACTAGCAATTGTACAGCTTATAACCAAAGGTTATATCTTTACTATGTGTAGAAATGTAGGTTAAGCTAATTTAACTTCCCCTCTGGCCGTTGTACACTCAGCTAGCCCCAAAATTACAATTCCACAATGTTTAATAGTTGGTCCACATTTTTTTTTTGCTGAGTATACAGTGTTTAGGGCACATTCTATGTTGCTGAACTCATTTAGTATGTCACTAAAATATTTGTTTATCAACTCGTAGCCTGAATCAAGAAGTGACATCTTAAACTGTTAACAAACCATGGTTGACATTTACCCTCCAAGGTTTTTTTTTGCGTTTAGTACCTTCACCACATAATTGGAATTAGAAAGCAAGTGTATGAGTGTTTACAATTATATTTAAAACTTACTTATCATTTAGTAGTCACTCTATATAGTACATTTTGAATCTTAATACTATTTGTTCCTCATTTGTTAGTTTGTCATTTCTGCTATGTATGTAGTATGCATATCATATGTATCTATATCCAACCAGGATCTTCAGTGCCCTATCTTAGCTGATAGACTATACTCCATTATATACTTTAAATAGCACTCTGTAGACAACAAATAGTTTTATAAGGGTATACAGATCTTTTTATTATTTTTGTGTTCATAGGTGCGATGACTTTGCATTTTGGATTATGTTATATATACTATAATTGCACCTTTTTCTGTTTGATCAAGTCTCAATAAAACTTATTTAAAAAGAAAGAAAAAAAAGCTCTAAGATTATTTGGGACTCACAAGTTCTTTAATTTCCATGCAAGCCATCAGCATTTGAAATAAATGCATTGTGTCACTTTTATTGAGGTTGAAAGTCTTTTTAATACTGGCAATGATTTCAGCTTCTGTGCCATCTGGGAGATTTCTGATAAAACAAAACAGTGAAGTCACATTAAAAGTCCTGATATATAATGATCTTACAGTTGTGCACTGAATTCCCAGCATCTCATTGTAATATATAGATTGTTCTTACCCTTTAAAATCTGTTTGTTTGTGAACAAATGCCAGAAGGTCAGCTGCACGTCCACTTCCCTCACAGACCACAACTGGCACTGGAGGCCTTTGATGAAGATACTCCAGTACTGTCAGCACGGTGTTAGGACCTCCCTCTAATATAAAAGCCACCAGGGGTATACGTTTGCCCGTTCCTAAAGCGATATTAGACAGATTAGAAATATAAAAGGACAGAGTATGTTCATTAAAATAAAACAATAAATAAAAATTGAAACCTCAAAAATGGTTTAATATGATGAAAATCCATACATTTTTGTTTTTAGTTTATTCAATGACTTATGTGGTCTGGTTTATAAACCTCTAAAATGTTTAATAATATTAATTGTTCTTTGAGTACTGGAAATCTACAACACTAACTGAACAAAAAAATATTTTTTTGTAGACATATTGTTCAAGTTTATTACCAATTATGGTCTAGATCTCAGTGACATTGCTAGAAAGCAGTCACAATTAAACATAATGTTTGGGGCTGTATTAGAAGAACCCTCTGATCTCAGATATCACTTACTCCTCTATAAAATGAACAATGCAATAAACTATCTGCCCATCCCTCTTAATCCTATAACCTTGGACCTCCTATACAATTAAACTATACTGGAAGTATTTTTTTATATAAGCATTGCATATATTTTTAAATAAGCACTACATTGCTTAAAAGGACAGTCTGCAATAGAATTTTTATTGTTTTAAAAGATAGATAATCCCTTTATTACCCATTCCCCAGTTTTGCATAACCAACACAGTTATATTAATATACTTTTTACCTCTGTGATTACCTCGTATCTAAGCATCTTCTGACAGCCCCCTGATCACATGACTTTTTATTTATTATCTATTGACTTGCATTTTAGCCAATTAGTGCTGTGTTGTGCTGAATCTTAAATAACTCCACAGGCATGAACACAATGTTATCTATATGGTCCACATGAACTAGCAGTCTCATGTTGTGAAAAGCGAATAAAAAAGCATGTGATAAGAGGCTGTCTGTAGTGGCTTAGAAACAGGCAGGAATTTAGAGGTTTAAATGTTATAAAGTGTATTAATATAACAATGTTGGTTGTGCAAATCTGGGGAATGGGTAGTAAAGGCGTTTTTTTTGTTTTTAAACAATAACAATTTTAGTGTTGACTGTCTCTTTAAAAGACCTGCATTAGAAAAATACATGTTTTAATAGCATTCATTCAGAGGAAATAAGCCACTGAAAAGCCCTTTAAGCTTTTTTTGTTTCATCGCCTTTGCTATGGTTGGAGTCGGAGTTGGAGACAGATACAAATGGGCTTCCACACTGATCAAGCAATCACTGTGTAGACTATTAAAGAAGTAAAAATTCAATTTCTGCTTACCTGATAAATGTATTTCTTTCATGATGGTGAGAGTCTACAAAATCATTACATGTGGCATTACTCTCTAGTCCACTAGGAGGTGTCAAAAGCACTACTACATACCAAAGCTCAGAGCTTTAATCCCTGCAACTCTCACAGAGTCCCTCAGGCATACATATGGCCAAGTAGAGGAGGAAAAACTAAAAAAGTAGGATTGAAAAAAGGGGAAAATTAAGTGCAAAGCAAGTCCTGCTGCCAAATGTACAGAATAACAAGGGCAGGCCTTGTGAACTCTCACCATCATGAAATAAATTAAATTATCAGGTAAGCAATTTTTTCAAAATATGGTGAGAGTCTACAAGATCATTACATGAGGGATCTTATGCCGAAGCAGTGAAGTCCATGAGACCCCATGAAATGGGGGGAACAATACAGGTAAGGCAGGTATGTTACTGACCAAGCGCCTCACCCCGCAACACTTTTTAGCATGCCAAAAGCAGCCTCTGAAGAGGCATTTGTGTCAAAATTGTAGAATTTAATAAAAGTATCTAAGAAAGACCAAGTAGCTGTCTTACATATCTGGTCTATGAAGACCTTATTACAGAAGGCCCAATATGTGGAAACTACTCTAGTGGAATCAGCAATAACACTTAAGCCAAACATCTAAAGTAACTGCCGCAGCTTTGTGACCTTTATGAGGTCCAGAGAAATGGAATACAATGGAACCGAACACAAGGCAGAAATCACTATTTCCTGGTTAATAGTATCTGTAGAAACCACAGCTTTAGACTGATGAAAAATCAAGAAAGAAAGCTTTCAAGACAGAGCAGACAGCTCAGAGGCCCTTCTTGCTGACAAATAGATAAATAGACAAAACCTTCCAGGACAAAAGCTGAAGGTGCAACCCATGCATGGGTTCAAATAGAGAAGCTTGAAGAACCTTTAAATTACCTTCAGAATAAGACTACAGGGAGGAGTAACTGGTTAAATTACTGAATTATAGAAATACTTCATTATGTT
Source organism: Bombina bombina (assembly GCF_027579735.1). Taxonomy (NCBI): domain Eukaryota; kingdom Metazoa; phylum Chordata; class Amphibia; order Anura; family Bombinatoridae; genus Bombina; species Bombina bombina. The sequence continues at coordinate 526,316,876 of NC_069504.1, forward strand.
CGGGTGTCTTAGTCGCCCTCTACAGCATACACTGTCAGCATTTATCATTGCACAGGCATTTAGGTTGAAATGCTTGTGCAATGTTGCCCCCTGCACATTCGGCTGCTAGCAGGGGGTGTCAATCATCCTGATCGAATCTGATCGGAATTATTGCAGTCCACCACCTCAGAGGTGGTGGACGAGTTAAAGAGCAGCGGTCTTCAGACGGAAGGATCTTGCGGAATAAGCAGCATTTGCTGCTTGATAAATTGGCCCCTATATCCTTTAGTGCACTAATTACACATTTTTTTTTGCATTTTATATTTATACTTTTCTGTAGAAAAAATATAATTCCCTCTGTCCTTTTGAGGAAATTAGGTCTCACATTGGTTGAAGAACTCCTATCAGAGGACATGTAGATAAGCACTTTAAAATTCACCTCAATCCATGTTGGAGTCAAATATTTGATGGATTCTGATAGAGTGGGAGTGATTAAAGCTCTGGAAAGTAGGGGTGTTTTTGCCCCCTCCAGTGGACAGGAGTGTGATGAACTTTTGGACTCTAACCATCTTATGAAATAAATATATATTGAAGTATATTACAAATTAAAACTAGGAATTCAATTTCTAGTTTAATATCCTCCCTCCACTGCTCTTAACCCTAACCATGCCATGCCCAAAACCTTAGCTCTTACCACTACCTCCAGAAGCAACAAGTCTGTGCCACAACTACCATTACATTAACCCTTTACCATACCCTCCTTTAATATGATTTTTGTCATTCTTATTGGTTAAAAAATTTGAGAGGTAAATAGCAAAACCAAGCCCACCATCTCTACACTCCTGTTTATTCAATTGATTAACCAGTAAGGAATTACTGTGTGGGACCTTCTCCAGTCTGGCCATGATATGCTAACAGATTTTACTGTGTCAAGGTATATGTAAGGTTAATAAATATATATATTTTAATCATATATTTTAAGGTTAATAAATATATATATATTTAATCAGATATCTGGCTGGTCAGTAGAAAATGATTCATTTCATTCAGAAAAACTGACTTCAATCATGTTTAGTTCTCCCCCACTCAGCATGCAAAGTTATTCTAAACACACAAGTGAGGACAATAGAGCATTTGGTTTAATTAAATTTAACAACCATTTCAAGAGATCATATATCTTACTACATGGAAATATATGATAAAATCACAATGTTGCCTGGCAGTCTGGCCTAGTTGAGATATTTTGTGGGAAGTAACCCTGTACATTTCAAATGCAAATAACCCCTGCTGTGTGACTCTGACATTTAGATACACGTAATTCAGACACTACGTCTGGGAGGGTTTGCCAGCACTGAACCATGGACTCAAAAATAAAAACATTTTTTTTATTCTCTCTGGCCTAGATTTGGAGTTCGGCGGTAGAAGGGCTGTTAACGCTCCGCGGGCTTTTTTCTGGCCGCACCATAAATTTAACTCTGGTATCGAGAGTTCAAACAAATGCTGCGTTAGGCTCCAAAAAAGGAGCGTAGAGCATTTTTACCGCAAATGCAACTCTCGATACCAGAGTTGCTTACGGACGCGGCCAGCCTCAAAAACGTGCTCGTGCACGATATCCCCATAGGAAACAATGGGGCTGTTTGAGCTGAAAAAAAAACCTAACACCTGCAAAAAAAGCAGCGTTCAGCTCCTAACGCAGCCCCATTGTTTCCTATGGGGAAACACTTCCTACGTCTGCACCTAACACTCTAACATGTACCCCGAGTCTAAACACCCCTAACCTTACACTTATTAACCCCTAATCTGCCGCCCCCGCTATCGCTGACCCCTGCATATTATTTTTAACCCCTAATCTTCCGCTCCGTAAACCGCCGCTACTTACATTATCCCTATGTACCCCTAATCTGCTGCCCCTAACACCGCCGACCCCTATATTATATTTATTAACCCCTAATCTGCCCCCCACAACGTCGCCGACACCTGCCTACACTTATTAACCCCCTAATCTGCCGAAGCGGACCTGAGCGCTACTATAATAAATGTATTAACCCCTAATCCGCCTCACTAACCCTATCATAAATAGTATTAACCCCTAATCTGCCCTCCCTAACATCGCCGACACCTAACTTCAATTATTAACCCCTAATCTGACGACCGGAGCTCACCGCTACTATAATAAATGGATTAACCCCTAAAGCTAAGTCTAACCCTAACACTAACACCCCCCTAAGTTAAATATAATTTAAATCTAACGAAATAAATTAACTCTTATTAAATAAATTATTCCTATTTAAAGCTAAATACTTACCTGTAAAATAAACCCTAATATAGCTACAATATAAATTATAATTATATTATAGCTATTTTAGGATTTATATTTATTTTACAGGCAACTTGGTAATTATTTTAACCAGGTACAATAGCTATTTAATAGTTACCTAGTTAAAATAATAACAAATTTACCTGTAAAATAAATCCTAACCTAAGATATAATTAAACCTAACACTACCCTATCAATAAATTAATTAAATAAACTACCTACAATTACCTACAATTAACCTAACACTACACTATCAATAAATTAATTAAACACAATTGCTACAAATAACTACAATTACATAAACTAGCTAAAGTACAAAAAATAAAAAAGAACTAAGTTACAAAAAATAAAAAAATATTTACAAACATAAGAAAAATATTACAACAATTTTAAACTAATTACACCTACTCTAAGCCCCCTAATAAAATAACAAAGCCCCCCAAAATAAAAAATTCCCTACCCTATTCTAAATTAAAAAAGGTAAAAGCTCTTTTACCTTACCAGCCCTGAACAGGGCCCTTTGCGGGGCATGCCCCAAGAATTTCAGCTCTTTTGCCTGTAAAAAAAAACATACAATACCCCCCCCCCCAACATTACAACCCACCACCCACATACCCCTAATCTAACCCAAACCCCCCTTAAATAAACCTAACACTAAGCCCCTGAAGATCTTCCTACCTTGTCTTCACCATCCAGGTTCACCGATCCGTCCTGAAGAGCTCCTCCGATGTCCTGATCCAAGCCCAAGCGGGGGGCTGAAGAGGTCCAGGATCCGGTCAAAGTCTTCATCCAAGCGGGGCAGAAGAGGATCTTCCATCCGATTGAAGTCTTCATCCAAGCAGCATCCATCCGGAGCGAAGCGGCAGGATCCTGAAGACCTCCAGCGCAGAACATCCATCCGGCCCGACGACTGAACGACAAATGACTGTTCCTTTAAGGGACGTCATCCAAGATGGCGTCCCTCGAATTCCGATTGGCTGATAGGATTCTATCAGCCAATCGGAATTAAGGTAGGAATTTTCTGATTGGCTGATGGAATCAGCCAATCAGAATCAAGTTCAATCCGATTGGCTGATCCAATCAGCCAATCAGATTGAGCTCGCATTCTATTGGCTGTTCCGATCAGCCAATAGAATGCGAGCTCAAATCTGATTGGCTGATCGGATCAGCCAATCGGATTGAACTTGATTCTGATTGGCTGATTCCATCAGCCAATCAGAAAATTCCTACCTTAATTCTGATTGGCTGATAGAATCCTATCAGCCAATCGGAATTCGAGGGACGCCATCTTGGATGACGTCCCTTAAAGAAACAGTCATTCGTCGTTCAGTCGTCGGGCCGGATGGATGTTCCGCGCTGGAGGTCTTCAGGATCCTGCCGCTTCGCTCCGGATGGATGCTGCTTGGATGAAGACTTCAATCGGATGGAAGATCCTCTTCTGCCCCGCTTGGATGAAGACTTTGACCGGATCATGGACCTCTTCAGCCCCCCGCTTGGGCTTGGATCAGGACATCGGAGGAGCTCTTCAGGACGGATCGGTGAACCTGGATGGTGAAGACAAGGTAGGAAGATCTTCAGGGGCTTAGTGTTAGGTTTATTTAAGGGGGGTTTGGGTTAGATTAGGGGTATGTGGGTGGTGGGTTGTAATGTTGGGGGGGGGTATTGTATGGTTTTTTTTACAGGCAAAAGAGCTGAAATTCTTGGGGCATGCCCCGCAAAGGGCCCTGTTCAGGGCTGGTAAGGTAAAAGAGCTTTTACCTTTTTTAATTTAGAATAGGGTAGGGAATTTTTTTATTTTGGGGGGCTTTGTTATTTTATTAGGGGGCTTAGAGTAGGTGTAATTAGTTTAAAATTGTTGTAATATTTTTCTTATGTTTGTAAATATTTTTTTATTTTTTGTAACTTAGTTCTTTTTTATTTTTTGTACTTTAGCTAGTTTATGTAATTGTAGTTATTTGTAGAAATTGTGTTTAATTAATTTATTGATAGTGTAGTGTTAGGTTAATTGTAGGTAATTGTAGGTAGTTTATTTAATTAATTTATTGATAGGGTAGTGTTAGGTTTAATTATAACTTAGGTTAGGATTTATTTTACAGGTAAATTTGTTATTATTTTAACTAGGTAACTATTAAATAGCTATTGTACCTGGTTAAAATAATTACCAAGTTGCCTGTAAAATAAATATAAATCCTAAAATAGCTATAATATAAATATAATTTATATTGTAGCTATATTAGGGTTTATTTTACAGGTAAGTATTTAGCTTTAAATAGGAATAATTTATTTAATAAGAGTTAATTTATTTCGTTAGATTTAAATTATATTTAATTTAGGGGGGTGTTAGTGTTAGGGTTAGACTTAGCTTTAGGGGTTAATCCATTTATTATAGTAGCGGTGAGCTCCGCTCGTCAGATTAGGGGTTAATAATTGAAGTTAGGTGTCGGCGATGTTAGGGAGGGCAGATTAGGGGTTAATAACTTTATTATAGTAGCGCTCAGGTCCGCTCGGCAGATTAGGGGTTAATAAGTGTAGGCAGGTGTCGGCGATGTTGAGGGGGGCAGATTAGGGGTTAATAAATATAATATAGGGGTCGGCGGTGTTAGGGGCAGCAGATTAGGGGTACATAGGGATAACGTAGGTGGCGGCGCTTTGCGGTCGGAAGATTAGGGGTTAATTATTTTAAGTAGCTGGCGGCGACGTTGTGGGGGGCAGGTTAGGGGTTAATAAATGTAATACAGGGGTCGGCGGTGTTAGGGGCAGCAGATTAGGGGTACATAAGTATAACGTAGGTGGCGGTCGGCAGATTAGGGGTTAAAAAATTTTAATCGAGTGGCGGCAATGTGGGGGGAGCTCGGTTTAGGGGTACATAGGTAGTTTATGGGTGTTAGTGTACTTTAGGGTACAGTAGTTTAGAGCTTTATGAACCGGCGTTAGCCCAGAAAGCTCTTAACTCCTGCTATTTTCCTGCGGCTGGAGTTTTGTCGTTAGAGCTCTAACGCTCACTTCAGAAACGACTCTAAATACCGGAGTTAGGAAGATCCCATTGAAAAGATAGGTTACGCAATTGACGTAAGGGGATCTGCGGTATGGAAAAGTCGCGGCTGAAAAGTGAGCGTTAGACCCTTTAATCACTGACTCCAAATACCAGCGGGCGGCCAAAACCAGCGTTAGGAGCCTCTAACGCTGGTTTTCACGGCTAACGCCAAACTCCAAATCTAGGCCTCTGTTTTCCAGAAATCTAATGAAAATTATAAGAGCAACTGAGTTAATGAGATATCTGGATGAATGAATATATGACAGTGTGTGATCTGCTGGATTTTTGTATGGTTTTGAACACTGCATAGAAATGAATGTGTGTGTGTATATATATATATATATATATATATATATTTTTTTTTTTTTTTTATTTGTTTTTTGAAAGCATAAAATGTCTTAGCCTCTGTGTTTTTAAAGAATATAAATATATATTTGTGGACCTAAAAAGAAAAGATTAATGACACTGCTTTTATTTCAGATGGACCATGGGAAAATTCATGCAGGCAGAATTTGTTGGAGATGTAGAACATGCTGTATTTGTGTAGATACATATATATATAACAGATGTATAAATGCCATTCATTTCAGAATAATTAGCAGTATTAATTTGCTTTAATATAATATAATGTTAGTCACATGATGTTTCATATCAAAATGATCAGAGAGGTGATGTGATATTACCCCATCTGTGATTGATTTTGTGAGAGATTGATGCAGGAAGTTATGGTCTAATGAATAACCTTTTCATAGAAACATGAATTATTTAAAAATGTTAGATGGTTGAATGTATTGCTGTATTGTCATGCTGCCCCCCGGTGCTGTGATGCAAGAACTACAGCCAGAAGACTTTTTGGCTGTTAAAAATGAAATTTCAAAGGGCCAATCCGAGACAAGGCTTCCGTTTGGGCATTTCCAACCTCACCAATGATGGGTAATGATCAAAAAAGGGGAGGGGGAGATCAGATGATTTAGCCCCCAGCATAGAGGAAAAAAGGGCTGCTTGCTGCTGGCTATCTCTGACTAAACCTGAAGGAAAATAACTGATGCGGTTATTATAAAGCACGGCTACCTTTATGCTCCATATGCATATATCCCCAATTTTGTATTCTGAGGTGAGATCGTTCCTATAAAGAGATATTGGATATCGATTGGTGTTCATCCTGGTAAGTATTAAAATATTGTGATAGATTGAAAAGAGCAAATTGTGTTTTTAAATTGTATTTCATAGCCTTGAATAGCTCTTAGTTTGCCTTTTGTATGCAAAACATTTAAGCAAACCTTTATTGTTACTGTATGTAATAGACTTAAAGAAATAAATTGTATTTTAAAGCTAGCATTTCATAGCCTGTGTACTGTTAAGCTAATCCTAAATTTTAAATTTTTTATCTGTGCAAATATATAATTATAAGTCAGAATTGGGTTTTTGCATAAATAATATATACAATTTCTGATGTTTTAAATTAGAATTGTGTTAGAATAAATTGTGGGTAAATAGCCGAGTATATTATTTAGAATCTCATTGTGTTAATTGAATGAAAGGCTATTGTAAATAGGCTGGTTTTAAAGGCAAACTTTTCTGGGCTTTGTAAGAAGTATAGCATATTTTAATTAGTTTTTAAACGCATATAATATTGTTTCATGTTCTGGTATTACAAATATATTCCAATATGCTCATAGATATTTACTAATAAAAAGAACTCAGATATTTATATTAATTTGATTGTATTAGTATATGCATATTTGATTGTGGGTTTAATTTAAAGAAAGATTGTTAAATGTATTCAGTTATAACCCTGCCATATACTCACATATTATTTGGAGAGTACTGCTAAGATTCTTATAAATATACTGACAACTGTGAAGAGGGTTAAAGAAGTTCTATTTAAGTGAGTTGTTCATTTTACATAGAACCAAAAACTTTTGCAGACAGGATTAGTTCATGAACCCTTAAAGTAATTCCTGGTTTTACTAAGAGGTCCAGGAGAAGGCTGAGAACATGGGCTTTAATCATATTAAACATACATGGCAATAGTAACACTCACGTGCATGGATTTGGTGTAGACTCAGTTTGCTTTCCAGTTCTCTTCGAATCTGGGTTTCTCCTCCATGTTTTCCAGTTGTTCCATCATCCACTAGTATGAAGTGGGAATGGAGACTATTCAGCACATGAAGTTTACTTAAAGGGTTTAGCAAAGTTTGATATGGCGCATCAACCTAATCAAAACAAATATAATCAAATGTAGCACATAGAAGAGAAGAAAAACTTTTGATTGATGTATTCAGCACTTACATTCTTTCCAATAAGATCATTTCTGCCTTCAATAATGCCCCATGGAGCAATTCCAATTGTGTAAACCTTATGAGATAACCGGGAAGCATGTTCTTTTAGGGCATCTCCAATATGTGCTGCTACTCCTTTAAAAAGGAAAAATAAGACCATGAACTGCCATAAATTATGCAAGTATCTATTTATTAAAAAAACACCTAGTGCAACCTAGTGTATTGTATTGTGGCATTTTTAAATAAATATCATCAAAATCATACTGAGAAACCATAGTGGTATTACTATTAAATTAAATATTAAAAATTAGGGATAAGGGTTTTTAGTCTCTTTAAATACAACACATAGGTCCAAGGTGTGTAAACATTTTACAAAACTGATATTTATAAATAGGGCTTTTGTCCAGTATAGTAAAGAGCACATATTTGTCCATTACCATTATTTATCCCTCCAGTTAATATCCAGGCTCCCGTTGTCATTGCAGCTTTTACAAATCCTTTACTAAGAGCTTCTTTAACACAAGGATGAAGTTCAAACTTCTGTGTTCCTCCATGCACAGAGATTACAAGTTTTGGAAGTTTCATTCTCCATTCTTTCAGCATGAGCTGAAGAATATCTTCAACATTACTATCATCTGACAATCTTATATACTGGAAGGAAACAAATTAGAAGTTAACGACAATATACATATTGCAGCAAATTTACACATGAAACTGTTCAAAATAATCCTCTCGTTGTTAATCATATCTATATTATATTGTAAGTATTTTTTATCAATGAGATACCAAACTTTTATGCAATTTGACTAATATAGCGTTGCGGAATCTGTTGGTGGCCTACAAATAACCGATAATAATAATATCAAGGCCTTATATTGGCCCCACCTATAATATGAATTTAGTAATATTAGTGCATGGTTAATTTACTGAAACTGAAGTTATAATGAGGCTTCCACTAGAAGGGCCTAACAAACTGTATCAGATGCCTTCTCAGCATCTGAGAACAACTAGCTACACTGGTTCCCCAGACAAATCATCTTACTTTAAAGGGACACTAAACCCAAAATTTTATTTTATGATTCAGGGTAGAGAAATACAGTTATAAACAACTTTCCAATTTACTTCTATTATCTTATTTTGCTTCATTTTTTAGATATCCTCATTGGATGAAATAGCAATGAAACGATGGGTGAGCCAATCACACAAGGCATATGTGTGTAGCCACCCCAATCAGCAGCTACTGAGCCTATCTAGATATGCTTTTCAGCAAAGGGATATATAAGAGAATGAAGCAAATTAGATAATAGAAGTAAATTAGAAAGTTGTTTAAAAGTGCATGTTCTTTCCAAAACATGAAAAAAATGGATTTAGTGTCTCTTTAAGGTTAATAATCTTTTGAAGGGACACTTAAGTCAAAATTAAACTTTCATGATTCAGAAGAGCATGCAGTTTTAAACAACTTTCTAATTAACTGGGGGCACCAGCTACTACTGAGGAAGTGTACAAACGTTCAAAGTGTATATACTTAAGAGTCTGTTATTGGCTGGTAAATGTAACATGATACAGGAGTAGGTGGCAATATTGAAGTACATTTTTGAAATTGTCAGAAAAATCTACTGCTCCTTTAAAATTCAGTCTTATTGCATTGCCTTTTTATTATGCATTTGTTGATTAAGTAACTCTACAAAGTATTTAATGGGTCTTTAAGCATTTTCAGAATCCTGTAATACACCTGTCCTGATTAAGATGGACCAGTTCAAGTAGCAGGGCAGAACATTTCCAAACAAGCACTATGGTACATCATTTACAGACAGGTGCATTGGGAATGTAAAAAAAAAAAGGTCCTTCAGGAAGAAACATGCATAGGTGCGGAACTTCCATTTGTAATAAAACAACCTTTCTAGGTCAGATTTTAATGGACTTTATTGAGATTCCAGTGGTTGTAGTTTCATCTATTTAAATCGTTTACAGGATACTGAAAATGCTCAATTACTTCCATTGTGCAATGTTTCCTCCTTCTGCCAAGAAGCTTGGAATCCTTTTTATTGTAAATGTCATTTAGCTACATAGACTTAATTTTAAGATCAGGCTGGGGGATCTCAGTTTGCTTCCTTGTTCTGGAATGGAATTTGTAATAGTTTAGGAACTCCCGATTTATCTTGTAACCATTCCCAAATGAATGACCGAATGAGTACAGCATTTTCCATCTGCTGAAAATGTTCTATTAGTTTTGTAGTATAAAATCTTTCATTTACCTTAGCAATGCAATCCATTTGATCCACCATGAAAAGTTAATGGTACCATAAGCATTTGTTGAGCTTTCACTGTATGTCTCTTCTGCCGTCCATCGTTCAGAGTCTTCATACCCACTTCTATACACATGATCTTGTTGAGAGGCTGATAGCAGGATTTTCAGTGAAAAAAGAATGTTGCTTTAAAAAACGACCACAGCAGCACCTAACAGAAAGCAGATTTGTTATCATATAGCAAGTAGCACTCAATTCCAATTTATTTCAGGTCCACAGTCAGTGGAAAAAAAGTCTGAATAATTTATTGCTAACAAAACAGTCAGACTATAGATTTTATAACCAGGGGGTTGTGGCACTAAGAGATTGCTCAGGGTGGGTATCATAGTGCAGAATTTCCTTTTAGTGGCTCGCTTTGTGTAATACAGACTATATAATCCCCAATGTTTTCATTTACAAACCATTGTGTCAATCTTATTGAAGTTCTTGGAGTATCAAAGGTGTAAAGGTGTAAGTTCGTTAGGTTAAATCTAAGCAGGGTTATCTCAAATTATTTAAAGAGGCATTATACAAAAATGTGTTTCCAGTGGGAGAACATGGGGCCAGATTACGAGTTGGAGCTCAAATGTTTTGCGCGCAAGTTATAAGGGTTATTATGGTGTTAGCTCGCATCAGGCTTACCGCTGTTATTACGAGTTGAAAGTAAACGCGATCGCTTGAGCGCAATTGCGATTTATGCTAGATTGATTACCCTACTCCTCAGAGCTCTGGTTAACTGTTTTACAAAAAAAAAAGTTGCACAAAACACAACAAAAATACATTACAAAGTACAGTTAAATTTATAATAACACCATCTAATAAAAATGATTTCAAAAGGGGGCGGAGCCGGGCCAGCGTCTGTAATGGCTGCATACGATTTTGCTCCGGATCGAGGAGAACCTTCCGAGGCAGAATCCTCAGGACGCCAGACCCAAACTGGGATAAAAACACTGACTCGCCTTAATGGACGGGTAGGGGCATCAAATGATACCGGGACATCTGAGGGAAAGTGGCAGAATGCTCCGGACCGGCAGACAAGTAGGCCCGTAAGCCTATCTATGAAACACCCTGAGGCTCATCAGACAAGTGGTAGAAACACCACTCTCCCCACACATCAGATGCCTCAGTATATGAATCTACCTATCTGGGGATAATTAAGTCTAGTTGGGCTTTTACTTACTACAGCAGAGACGCTGACTAAACCCCATAGACTCTAACACATGGCTAAAACAAACCCACTATAAGCCCCACTCTACTCATGGACTTTGCACGGAAAATTAGAGCTACCATAAAAACTCTACACACAAAAATATGCACTGTGGCCTCTAGTTATCAAGCTCCGTACGTACCTGCATCATCCGGCCCCAATTCGCTCGCCTAAGCTCACCTCACATCGCCGCCACAGACTGAATACGTTCGCAAAGTTAGCAAAAAGCTGTCAAAAAGCCGCGTACCAAGTACGGGGCGATGAGCAGCGGACTTGATAGTTATCACTCATCCGATCTCGCTGCTCTTTCGGCTTTTCTACAGCTTTATTGATACCCCTGTCAGCTAAGCACTCACACTATACTATACTGTTCTACCCCCTATACTGGCGCCCCCGGAGCCCCCCGCAACTAAATAAAGTTATTACCCCCTAAACCGCCGCAACTATAATAAATGTATTAACCCCTAAACCGCCGCCCAGGACCCCGCCGCAACTATACATTAAATATATTAACACCTAAACCGCCGCTCCCAGAACCCCTCCGCCACCTACATAAATACCTATTAACCCCTTATCCTGCCGATAGGATATAGTATATATATATATAATATATATATATATATTATATATATATATATATAATTTTGTATTTCTTTTAGCTAGGTAGTTATGAAATAGTTTAATAACTATTTAATAACTATTGTACCTAGTTAAAATAAATACAAATTTACTGTAAAATAAATATAAATCCTAAAATAGCTACAATGTAATTATTAATTACATTGTAGCTATCTTAGGGTTTATTTTACAGGTAAGTATTTCATTTTAAATAGGAATAATTTATTAATGATAGTGTAGTGTTAGGTGTAATTGTAACTTAGGTTAGTTTTTATTTTACAGGTAAATTTGTCTTTATTTTATCTAGGTAGCTATTAAATAGTTCTTAACTATTTAATAACTATTGTACCTGTTAAAATAAATTTACATTTGCCTGTAAAATAAAGATAAAGCCTAAAATAGCTACAATATAATTATTAGTTATATTGTAGCTATATTAGGGTTTATTTTATAGGTAAGTATTTAGTTTTAAATAGGATTAATTTAGTTAATAAGAGTAATTTTTATTCAGATTTATTAAAATAATATTTAAGTTAGGGGGGTGTTAGGGTTAGTGTTAGACTTAGGTTTAGGGGTTAATTAGTTTAATATAGATGGCGGCGGTATAGGGGGGGCAGGATAGGGGTTAATACATTTATTATAGGTGGCGACGGTGTAGGGGGGGCAGATTAGGGGTTAATAAGTTTGATATAGGTGGCGGCGGGGTCCGGGAGCGGTGGTTTAGGGGTTAAACAATTTATTTAGATGCGGCGGGGTAGGGATCCACAGGATAGGGGTTAATAAATTTATTATAGGTGGCGGCGGTATAGGGGGGGCAAGATAGGGGTTAATAGGTATTATGTAGGTGGCGGTGGGCTCTGGAGCGGCGGTTTTAGGGGTTAATAAGTTTATTAGAGTGGCGGTGGGCTCCGGGAGCGGCGGTTTTAGGGGTTAATAAGTTTATTAGAGTGGCGGTGGGCTCTGGGAGCGGCGGTTTAGGGGGTATTAACTTTATTTAGGTGGCGGCGGTGTAGGGGGGGCAGATTAGGGGTGTTTAGACTCGGGGTACATGTTAGGGTGTTAGGTGCAGACATCTCCCATAGGAATCAATGGGATAACGGGCAGCAGCGAACATGACTTTCGCTATGGTCCGACTGCCATTGATTCCTATGGGATCTGCCGCCTACCAGGGCGGCGGATTGAAAACCAGGTACGCTGGACCGGAAAAGTGCTGAGCGTACGCTGCTAGGAATTTGATAACTTTCAAAAGTAGTCAGATTGTGCCGAACTTGCGTTCGGCACATCTGGAGTGTACGTAAGAATCGATCTGTGGTCGGACTGAGTCTCGCGCGGATCGTAGCTTACGTCACAAAATTCTACTTTTGCCGGTCTCTAGCCTTTGATAACTAAGGCGAATCAGCCTTGCCACAAATACGCTGCGGAATCCAGCGTATTTGAGGTTGACGGCTTGATAACTAGAGGGCCTGTGTGCGCTTTGCTCAACTACTATGAATAAATAAATAATTTTGCCTTTAACAGATGCACTAACAAACTGCAGGCTTGCCCATATTCAGAAATATTGAAGAGTGTTGGAAGTACATTTAACCACAGAGGGTTACCGCTGCTCACCTAAGAATATACACCTTGCACCCCTGTAAACCTTCTTGAGGCATATAACTTCGAACTATCTAGATATTATAAGGCCTCCTGAAGAAGCTACACCCCTGTGCTGAAGATTTCTATTTTATTAATACTGGGATGCAACAACATGGCATCAAAACGCACAACTCGGCCTAATAGGTCTAGTAAAGGCCCGGTATCATCCAGTTCTAAAATGGATAACCTCTTTAACCCCTTAACAACGCATGTCATACAGGGTACGTCGCACACAACCTGGTCTTAAAAGACCAGCGACGTACCCTGTACGACATTAGGGGTTTAAAGCAGCTGGGAAGCGATCCTGCTCGCTTCCAGCCGCTTCCGGTTATTTGCAGGATGCCTCGATATTGAGGCATCCTGCAATAACACCCCTGGGCCATCCGATGCAGAGAGAGCCACTCCGTGGCCCTCTCTGCACCGGACAATCGATGGCCGGGTTATCGTTGGTGGGAGCTGACTTGGGAGGCGGGTGGCGGCCATCGAATGGGCCGGGGTAGTGTTGAGGGGGGCGGGATCGGGGGCATGGCCGATGGGGGGCACGCACAGGCGTGCGCGCATGCACGGGGGCGGCAGGCGGGGCGCGTGCACGGGGCGGGAGCGGGTTGGGAACTGCTAAACTACAGAAAAGTTTTGTTTGTATAAGTGAGAGAAAGGGGTATTTTAATGTTTTAAAACAAACAATCGAAGATATCTAGGAGGGGGTTGGGGGGTTGGTCTTTGGTGGTGGGGGGGAGCTACACTACAGAAAATTGGAAAATTTTTTAAAAAAACAACAATTTTATTCTAAACTGGGTACTGGCAGACAGTTTCCAGTACCCAAGATGGCGCCCATTAAGGCAGAGGGGGAGGGTTAGAGAGCTGTTTGGTGGGGGATCAGTCAGGTTGGGGGCTACAGGGGGGGTCCTACACATCAGCATATGTAAATATGCTTTTTTAAAAAAAGCCTAAATATACCTTTTATTTTAGTACTGGCAGAGTTGCTCTGCCAGTACTAAAGATGGCGGGACAATTGTGGGGTGGGGGAGGGAAGAGAGCTGTTTGGGAGGGGATCAGGGGGTCTGATGTTTCAGGTGGGAGGCTGAGCTCTACACTAAAGCTAAAATTAACCCTGCAAGCTCCCTACAAGCTACATAATTAACCCCTTCACTGCTAGCCATAATACACGTGTGATACGCAGCGGCATTTAGCGGCCTCTAAGTACCAAAAAGCACGACCAAAGCCATATATGTCTGCTATTTCTGAACAAAGGGGATCCCATAATTGCACAAGCTGTTTGTAAATGATTTCAGTGAGAAAACCTAAAATTGGTGAAAAATTTAAGTTTTTTTAATTTGATCGCATTTTGCGGTGAAATGGTAGCATGAAATATACCAAAATGGGTCTAGATCAATACTTGGGGTTGTCTACTACACTACACTAAAGCTAAAATTACCCAAAAAGCTCCTACATGCTCCCTAATTAACCCCTTCACTGCTGGGCATAATACACGTGTGGTGCACAGTGCATTTAGCAGCTTCTAATACCAAAAAGCAACACCAAAGCCATATATGTCTGCTATTTCTGAACAAAGGGGATCCCAGAGAAAATTTACAACCATTTATGCCATATTGCACAAGCTGTTTGTAAATAATTTCAGTGAGAAACCGAAAGTTTGTGAAAAAATTTGTGAAAAAGTGAACTATATTTTGTATTTGATTGCATTAGGCGGTGAAATGGTGGCATGAAATATACCAAAATTGGCCTAGATCAATACTTTGGGATGTCTACTCAAAAAAAAATATATACATGTCAATGGATAATTCAGGGATTCCTGAAAGATATTAGGGTTCCAATGTAACTAGTGCTAATTTTGAAAAAAATGGTTTGGAAATAGCAAAGTGCTACTTGTATTTATGGCCCTATAACATGCAAAAAAAGCAAAGAACATGTAAACATTGGGTATTTCTAAACACAGGACAAAATGTAGAAACTATTTAGCATGGGTGTTTTTTGGTGGATGTAGATGTGTAACAGATTTTGGGTCAAAGTTAGAAAAAACATAATTTATGTAAGAACTTACTGATAAATTCATTTCTTTCATATTAACAAGAGTCCATGAGCTAGTGACGTATGGGATATACATTCCTACCAGGAGGGCAAAGTTTCCCAAACCTTAAAATGCCTATAAATACACCCCTCACCACACCCACAAATCAGTTTAACGAATAGCCAAGAAGTGGGGTGATAAGAAAAAAAGTGCGAAGCATATAAAATAAGGAATTGGAATAATTGTGCTTTATACAAAAAAATCATAACCACCACAAAAAAGGGTGGGCCTCATGGACTCTTGTTAATATGAAAGAAATGAATTTATCAGGTAAGTTCTTACATAAATTATGTTTTCTTTCATGTAATTAACAAGAGTCCATGAGCTAGTGACGTATGGGATAATGACTACCCAAGATGTGGATCTTTCCACACAAGAGTCACTAGAGAGGGAGGGATAAAATAAAGACAGCCAATTCCTGCTGAAAATAATCCACACCCAAAATAAAGTTTAACGAAAAACATAAGCAGAAGATTCAAACTGAAACCGCTGCCTGAAGAACTTTTCTACCAAAAACTGCTTCAGAAGAAGAAAATACATCAAAATGGTAGAATTTAGTAAAAGTATGCAAAGAGGACCAAGTTGCTGCTTTGCAGATCTGGTCAAACCGAAGCTTCATACCTAAACGCCCAGGAAGTAGATACTGACCTAGTAGAATGAGCTGTAATTCTCTGAGGCGGAATTTTACCCGACTCAACATAGGCAAGATGAATTAAAGATTTTAACCAAGATGCCAAAGAAATGGCAGAAGCTTTCTGGCCTTTCCTAGAACCGAAAAGATAACAAATAGACTAGAAGTCTTACGGAAAGATTTCGTAGCTTCAACATAATATTTCAAAGCTCTAACAACATCCAAAGAATGCAACGATTTCTCCTTAGAATTCTTAGGATTAGGACATAATGAAGGAACCACAATTTCTCTACTAATGTTGTTGTGAATTCCAACAACATTAGGTAAAAATTCAAAAGAAGTTCGCAACACCGCCTTATCCTGATGAAAAATCAGAAAAGGAGACTCACAAGAAAGAGCAGATATTCAGAAACTCTTCTAGCAGAAGAGATGGCCAAAAGGAACAAAACTTTCCAAGAAAGTAATTTAATGTCCAATGAATGCATAGGTTCAAACGGAGGAGCTTGAAGAGCTCCCAGAACCAAATTCAAACTCCATTGGAGGAGAAATTGACTTAATGACAGGTTTTATACGAACCAAGGCTTGTACAAAACAATGAATATCAGGAAGAATAGCAATCTTTCTGTGAAAAAGAACAGAAAGAGCTGAGATTTGTCCTTTCAAAGAACTTGCGGACAAACCCTTATCTAAACCATCCTGAAGAAACTGTAAAATTCTCGGTATTCTAAAAGAATGCCAAGAAAAATGATGAGAAAGACACCAAGAAATATAAGTCTTCCAGACTCTATAATATAATCTCCGAGATACAGATTTACGAGCCCTGTAACATAGTATTAATCACGGAGTCAGAGAAACCTCTTTGACCAAGAATCAAGCGTTCAATCTCCATACCTTTAAATTTAAGGATTTCAGTTCCGGATGGTAAAAAGGACCTTGCGACAGAAGGTCTGGTCTTACGGAAGAGTCCATGGTTGGCAAGATGCCATCCGGACAAGATCCGCATACCAAAACCTGGTGAGGCCCATGCCGAGCTATTAGCAGAACCAAACGAGCATTCCCTCAGAATCTTGGAGATTACTCTTGGAAGAAGAACTAGAGGCGGAAAGATATAGGCAGGGATGATACTTCCAAGGAAGTGATAATGCATCCACTGCCTCCGCCTGAGGATCCCGGGATCTGGACAGATACCTGGGAAGTTTTCTTGTTTAGATGAGAGGCCATCAGATCTATCTCTGGGAGCCCCCACATTTGAACAATCTGAAGAAATACATCTGGGTGAAGAGACCATTCGCCCGGATGCAACGTTTGGCGACTGAGATAATCCGCTTCCCAATTGTCTACACCTGGGATATGAACCGCAGAGATTAGACAGGAGCTGGATTCCGCCCAAACCAAAATTCGAGATACTTCTTTCATAGCCAGAGGACTGTGAGTCCCTCCTTGATGATTGATGTATGCCACAGTTGTGACATTGTCTGTCTGAAAACAAATGAACGATTCTCTCTTCAGAAGAGGCCAAAACTGAAGAGCTCTGAAAATTGCACGGAGTTCCAAAATATTGATCGGTAATCTCACCTCCTGAGATTCCCAAACTCCTTGTGCCGTCAGAGATCCCCACACAGCTCCCCAACCTGTGAGACTTGCATCTGTTGAAATTACAGTCCAGGTCGGAAGAACAAAAGAAGCCCCCTGAATTAAACGATGGTGATCTGTCCACCACGTTAGAGAGTGTCGAACAATCGGTTTTAAAGATATTAATTGATATATCTTCGTGTAATCCCTGCACCATTGGTTCAGCATACAGAGCTGAAGAGGTCGCATGTGAAAACGAGCAAAGGGGATCGCGTCCGATGCAGCAGTCATAAGACCTAGAATTTCCATGCATAAGGCTACCGAAGGGAATGATTGAGACTGAAGGTTTCGACAAGCTGTAATCAATTTTAGACGTCTCTTGTCTGTTAAAGACAGAGTCATGGACACTGAATCTATCTGGAAACCCAGAAAGGTTACCCTTGTTTGAGGAATCAAGAACTTTTTGGTAAATTGATCCTCCAACCATGATCTTGAAGAAACAACACAAGTCGATTCGTATGAGACTCTCTAAATGTAAAGACTGAGCAAGTACCAAGATATCGTCCAAATAAGGGAAATACCACAATACCCCTGTTCTCTGATTACAGACAGAAGGGCACCGAGAATCTTTGTGAAAATTCTTGGAGCTGTAGCAAGGCCAAACGGTAGAGCCACAAATTGGTAATGCTTGTCTAGAAAAGAGAATCTCAGGAACTGATAATGATCTGGATGAATCGGAATATGCAGATATGCATCCTGTAAATCTATTGTGGACATATAATTCCCTTGCTGAACAAAAGGCAATATAGTCCTTACAGTTACCATCTTGAACGTTGGTATCCTTACATAACGATTCAATAATTTTAGATCCAGAACTGTCTGAAGGAATTCTCCTTCTTTGTACAATGAAGAGATTTTGAATAAAACCCCATCCCCTGTTCCGGAACTGGAACTGGCATAATTACTCCAGCCAACTCTAGATCTGAAACACAATTCAGAAATGCTTGAGCTTTCACTGGATTTACTGGGACACTGGGAAAGAAAAAATCTCTTTGCAGGAGGTCTCCATCTTGAAACCAATTCTGTACCCTTCTGAAACAATGTTCTGAATCCAAAGATTGTGAACAGAATTGATCCAAATTTCTTTGAAAAAACGTAACCTGCCCCCTACCAGCTGAACTGGAATGAGGGCCGTACCTTCATGTGAACTTAGAAGCAGGCTTTGCCTTTCTAGCAGGCTTGGATTTATTCCAGACTGGAGATGGTTTCCAAACTGAAACTGCTCCTGAGGAAGAAGGATCAGGCTTTTGTTCTTTGTTGAAACGAAAGGAACGAAAACGATTGTTAGCCCTGTTTTTACCTTTAGATTTTTTATCCTGTGGTAAAAAAGTTCCTTTCCCACCAGTAACAGTTGAAATAATAGAATCCAACTGAGAACCAAATAATTTGTTTCCCTGGAAAGAAATGGAAAGTAGAGTTGATTTAGAAGCCATATCCAGCATTCCAAGTCTTAAGCCATAAAGCTCTTCTGGCTAAGATAGCCAGAAGACATAAACCTAACATCAACTCTAATAATATCAAAAATGGCATCACAGATAAAATTATTAGCATGCTGGAGAAGAATAATAATATCATGAGAATCACGATTTGTTACTTGTTGCGCTAGAGTTTCCAACCAAAAAGTTGAAGCTGCAGCAACATCAGCCAATGATATAGCAGGTCTAAGAAGATTACCTGAACACAGATAAGCTTTTCTTAGAAAAGATTCAATTTTTCTATCTAAAGGATCCTTAAACGAGGGTACCATCTGACGTAGGAATGGTAGTACGTTTAGCAAGGGTAAGAAATTAGCCACATCAACTTTAGGGATTTTGTCCCAAAATTCTAACCTGTCAGGCGGAACAGGATATAATTGCTTAAAACGTTAGAAGGAGTAAATGAATTACCCAATTTATCCCATTCTTTGGAAATTACTGCAGAAATAGCATTAGGAACAGGAAAAACTTCTGGAATAACCGCAGGAGCTTTAAAAACCTTATCCAAACGTATAGAATTAGTATCAAGAGGACTAGAATCCTCTATTTCTAAAGCAATTAGTACTTCTTTAAGTAAAGAGCGAATAAATTCCATCTTAAATAAATATGAAGATTTATCAGCATCATCTCTGAGATAGAATCCTCTGACCCAGAAGAGTCCAAAGAATCAGAATGATGGTGTTCATTTAAAAATTCATCTGTAGAGAGAGAAGATTTAAAAGACTTTTTACGTTTACTAGAAGGAGAAATAACAGACAAAGCCTTCTTTATAGATTCAGAAACAAAATCTCTTATGTTATCAGGAACATTCTGCACCTTAGATGTTGAGGGGAACTGCAACAGGCAATGGTACATTACTAAAGGAAATATTATCTGCTTTAACAAGTTTGTCATGACAATTATTACAAACAACAGCTGGAGGAATAGCTACCAAAAGTTTACAGCAGATACACTTAGCTTTGGTAGATCCAGCAGGCAGTGATTTTCCTGTAGTATCTTCTGGCTCAGATGCAACGTGAGACATCTTGCAATATGTAAGAGAAAAAACAACATATAAAGCAAAATAGATCAAATTCCTTATAAGACAGTTTCAGGAATGGGAAAGAATGCCAAATATCAAGGCTTCTAGCAACCAGAAAGCAAATGAAAAATGATACTGAAATAATGTGGAGACAAAAGCGACGCCCATATTTTTTTAGGCGCCAAATAAGACGCCCACATTATTTGGCGCCTAAATGCTTTTGGCGCCAAAAATGACGCCACATCCGGAACGCCGACATTTTTGGCGCAAATAACGTCAAAAACATGACGCAACTATCCGGCGACACGTATGACGCCGGAAACGGAAAATAATTTTTGCGCCAAAAAAGTCCGCGCCAAGAATGACGCAATAAAATGAAGCATTTTCAGCCTCCCGCGAGCCTAACAGCCCACAGGGAAAAAAGTCAAATTTTTGAGGTAAGAAAAATATGATAATTCAATGCATAATCCCAAATATGAAACTGACTGTCTGAAAATAAGGAAAGTTGAACATTCTGAGTCAAGGCAAATAAATGTTTGAATACATATATTTAGAACTTTATAAATAAAGTGCCCAACCATAGCTTAGAGTGTCACAGAAAATAAGACTTACTTACCCCAGGACACTCATCTACATGTTTGTAGAAAGCCAAACCAGTACTGAAACGAGAATCAGTAGAGGTAATGGTAAATATAAAGAGTATATCGTTTGATCTGAAAAGGGAGGTAAGAGATGAATCTCTACGACCGATAACAGAGAACCTTATGAAATAGACCCCGTAGAAGGAGATCACTGCATTCAATAGGCAATACTCTCTTCACATCCCTCTGACATTCACTGCACGCTGAGAGGAAAACCGGGCTCCAACTTGCTGCGGAGCGCATATCAACGTAGACTCTAGCACAAACTTACTTCACCACCTCCCTTGGAGGCAAAGTTTGTAAAACTGATTTGTGGGTGTGGTGAGGGGTGTATTTATAGGCATTTTTAAGGTTTGGGAAACTTTGCCCCTCCTGGTAGGAATGTATATCCCATACGTCACTAGCTCATGGACTCTTGTTAATTACATGAAAGAAAGTGTGATTTTTTCCATTTTTTTCTCATATTTTATAATTTTTTTTATAGTAAATTATAAGATATGATGAAAATAATGGTATCTCTAGAAAGTCCATTTAATGGCGAGAAAAACCGTATATAATATGTGTGGGTACAGTAAATGAGTAAGAGGAAAATTACAGCTAAACACAAACACCGCAAACATTTAAAAATAGCCTTGGTCCCAAACAGACAGAAAATGGAAAAGTGCTGTGGTCATTAAGGGGTTAAAGTGCTAGAATCTTCCATAACAGATACAGACAATACACAAGACCCTGAAAGCATCACCGCTGATACAGACTCCTCTACCCTCCTAACGAAAGCTGACATTCAGATCCTCCCAACTAAGGCTGACTTCGCTACATTCTTCACCCAAGTGGGTAAGCTCATTAAAGATGGACTTTCTGAAGTCAAAAAAGACCTATCTGATTTGGGGGATAGATTGGTACAAATAGAGGAAGACATGTATCCATACAACAATGATGCTGACCTCCAAAATCCCACCCTCTAAGTCCATGATGACATGATACAACAACTACAAACTCAAGTTGAAGATCTGGACAACGGAGGGCGACGTCAAAACCTCAGGATCAGAGGTATTTCAGAAACCATTGTAGCATATCAACTCCATAAACAAACTAAGCACCTTTTGGCGCAACATGGAAAGTATCTTACAAAAGTTAGCTGATACAGGTTTCCCTAAACCCAACGATGGTCCTCCTAAATGAGACCCCACCACTTTGTTGCAAAATAAGAGCAACTTTAATACCCATTGACCTCAACAGCGCGAAATCACTCATAGCCTTGCATTGATGCTATCACTTGAAGAGTATGGTTATTACATAGAACAGGCTAACAATAGTATTGAGCCAGTTGTTCGTTCCTGTGAGTGTGCTTCTCTCTGTGTGTAGTTATTACAAGAGAAGTAAAATTGCATTTTAAGCAAATATTACATTTTATTGGGATTCTATAACCCAAGCACCTAGTAACCCCCAAATCCCCCCCACAACAGGATCCTCTATCTGCCGACTGACATAGTATACCAATAACAACTTACCTTGGTCCACTCTACTTTGACACACTTGCGAGTCAGTCCTGTAATCCAATTTAATCTCACCCTATTCATGCGGATTCCCCCTTTTCCCCCACCCACTCTCCTATGTCCTTTGTTTTGTTCTCTCTCTAATTTTTTGTTTATTTCTTTCCTTTTTATGTTTCTCTTCTCTTTAGTACAGATCTCTGTAAATCCATTAATCTACCTCCAAAGTTTATGATATTGTATTGATCTATTCAGAAAAAAATAAAAAATATTGTTAAAAAAAAAATTATTTAAAAAAATATTGTGCACAAACATGATAAGTGCTCAAATATATGAGATATCAGGTGTTAGAAAAAAAAGGCATGCAAAGGGATTTAACATAGAGATACATACATATACATGTCTTAATATGTATGTATATATATATATATATATATATATATATATATATATATATATATATATATATATAATATGTGTGTGTACATATGTATTTATATGTGTATATATATATATATATATATATATATATATATTTACAGACATATATACACATATAAACACATAAATACATATGTACATACATAAGACACATATATATAAGTGTAGTGTTGAAGCCCTTTGCAGTTAAGTAGATGAAAACATGTAAAAACATAGATATGCAATATTCATATTTAATAAAGGTTTTAACCATGTATTTATTGTAAAAAAATACATTCCAATGTTCTGTACATTGAAGAATGTGTTCTTAGTATTTCTAAATAGATATTCCTATATATATGTATATATATATATATATTTATATATATATATATATACCTAAATATAATCATGTGTATATATATATATATATATATATATATTTATATATATATATATATATATACCTAAATATAATCATGTGTATATATATATATATATTGTACCAAACTACCATCAGATATATGTAGAAATATGTATTTATGAATAAATAGAACATACTCTATGTGAAGAACTTTGGAATGTGAAATATTCATATTTTCATGAGAAAATGCGATTAGGTTTGCGCGCAAGTAGTTTTTTTCCCCATTGACTTCTAGGGGGAATACGTGACGCGCTTGCAATGTTGTAAGTTCGCCTTTTTGAGCTCCTCGGGTTAGCACGTGAGTGAAAACAGTTTAGTTTCAAATCATAATAGGAGCGCAACCCGATGCATACAAAAAGCTTACTATCACAGTTAACTCAATAGGTAGCATTAATTAGCGTTCCACTCATAATCTGACCAATTAATAGGAAATCAATTTTACAGAACAGTGTCTTGGTGTTATTATTTATGCCTGTTAAGCTTTCTAGTGTCTATATTTCAATTTAGTGGCATAAAGATAAATAATGATCCTGATATCAATAAATGTGGTGTGATAATTCCACATAAAGGACTAGATTAGCAAGGTTGCAATATTTTTATAGGTAGGTCCCGTACTATAAGTTGTGCATTTAAAAATGATCACAACCTCATTTGCGTGAACTTGTGGTTACTAATGCTCCCTATACTTTCAATGATGATTGCAAGGGGGAAAATCGCGCTTGTATTACAGGTCCTTGGTTAATCCTTGCAAGCGAGCGATAATCACATTATCGCTAAAATCTCAAAGGGAAAAGCTCTGATAAAGTCATATAGGACTCAAAACTGGCCACACTATTGTTTTTTTTATTTAGAAACAAGAATAACATTATAGGATATTAAAATCCCGCATTAAACATGGCTACGGCTTTTCTAGGTCACAATAGTCCATTTTAAAGCATTTCTCACACCGTAAAACATGTTTGTTTTTTTAAAAGGTGCCACTTCTAACTAATGAGTCAATACTTTTACACTCCCTATGCCAAAAATTTTAAATGAGATGACTCTAGAGTCATTCACTGGCTGTTCATGCTTGTGAAGTAATCAGTAAGGTAATCTGCTAATCAAGTCATAATCGCCCTGATTTATTTTTTTTTACTTTCCACTGATCACCAATGTACAGTATATGTTAAATCGGGGTGAACACCAACAATTGCGAAAACCCTGCGCCAACAATTTTAATTGTATTGCTTGTTTAAACATTTTTTTTTTAACTTTTAACCCTGCTTAACACAGTGTCAGTGTTTAGCAGGATTAAACTGGTATCAGCAGGGTTAAACAATGAAATAAAAATACATTTTTTATTTGTAACCGTGCTGAAGACCAATTATATTTTTTTTAGTACCTGCTGAAAACCAATTATATATTTATTTTTTAAACTGTGCTGAACAACAGGTTTTTATTTTTTATTTTAAACGGACATTAACACTAAGCCCTAGATCATAAGTAGAACATTATTGAAAGTGGATGAATAGTGCATGATCTGATATTACAAGTGAATGGTAAAAAGAATTACCAGAGAATGTTTAGCGCAGCTGATATCTCTTAGCGCACCCTATACTTTCAATAGATAGCGCAGCCACACTAAACATTGTGCAACATTCTGATCATGAGTACGGTTACACCACGTGCAATGAGCCAGCTGCGGCCATCCACTTCTGGGCCTGTTGCCCTTTGTCTACCATCAGCACTTTGCTTTTTCACCAATTCACTCTGGCGGGCCATCCTAATAGCCCCATCTAATGTTAATTCAGCCTCCAACTATAGCTTCAGTGAGACCTCAGCATCTGCAATTCCTATGACTATTCTGTCTCTGATTTGCTCATCTTTAGCAACACCAAACTCACAGAATTCAGCTAGTTTATACAGGCAGTACACAAATGACTCCACAGATTCTCCCACACGCTGAGCACGTTTATGAAAACAAGCCCACTCATGAATCACATTTCTTTTGAGCACAAAGTGAGCACTGAGTTTGTTCATAACTATTTCAAAGTCAAATTCTTCTTGGAAAGTAAAGGCATTGAACACTGGCTCCAAATTTTTCCCCATAGAGTATAAAAACATAATTTATGTAAGAACTTACCTGATAAATTCATTTCTTTCATATTGGCAAGAGTCCATGAGCTAGTGACGTATGGGATATACAATCCTACCAGGAGGGGCAAAGTTTCCCAAACCTCAAAATGCCTATAAATACACCCCTCACCACACCCACAATTCAGTTTAATGAATAGCCAAGTAGTGGGGTGATAAGAAAGGAGTAAAAAGCACCAACAAAAGGAATTTGGAATAATTGTGCTTTATATAAAAAAATCATAACCACCATAAAAAGGGTGAGCCTCATGGACTCTAGCCAATATGAAAGAAATTAATTTATAAGGTAAGTTTTTACATAAATTATGTTTTCTTTCATGTAATTGGCAAGAGTCCATGAGCTAGTGACATATGGGATAGCAATACCCAAGAAGTGGAACTCCACGCAAGAGTCACTTGAGAGGGAGGGATACAAATAAAAACAGCCATTTTCCGCTGAAAAAAATTAATCCACAACCCAAAACATAAGTGTAGTCTCATAATTGAAAAGAAAAAATTTAAATCAGAAGCAGAAGAATCAAACTGAAACAGCTGCCTGAAGAACTTTTCTACCAAAAACTGCTTCCGAAGAAGCAAATACATCAAAATGATAGAATTTAGTAAATGTATGCAAAGAAGACCAAGTTGCAGCTTTGCAAATCTGATCAACTGAAGCTTCATTCTTAAAAGCCCAGGAAGTGGAGACTGATCTAGTAGAATGAGCTGTAATTCTCTGAGGCGGGGCTTGACCCCGACTCCAAATAAGCTTGATGAATCAAAAGCTTTAACCACGAAGCCAAGGGAATGGCAGAAACCTTCTGACCTTTCCTGGAACCAGAAAAGCTAACAAATAGACTGGAAGTCTTCCAGAAAACTTTAGTAGCTTCAACATAATATTTCAGAGCTCTCACCACATCCAAAGAATGTAACGATCTCTCCAAAGAATTCTTAGGATTAGGACACAAAGAAGGGACAACAATTTCTCTATTAATGTTGTTAGAATTCACAACCTTAGGTAAGAATTTAAATGAAGTCCGCAAAACTGCCTTATCCTGATAAAAAATCAGAAAAGGAGATTCACAAGAGAGAGCAGATAATTCAGAAACTCTTCTAGCAGAAGAGATGGCCAAAAGGAACAACACTTTCCAAGAAAGTAGTTTAATGTCCAAAGAATGCATAGGCTCAAATGGAGGAGCCTGTAAAGCCTTCAAAACCAAATTAAGACTCCAAGGAGGAGAGATTGATTTAATGACAGGCTTGATACGAACCAAAGCCTGTACAAAACAATGAATATCAGGAAGCTTAGCAATTTTCCTGTGGAATAAAACAGAAAGAGACGAGCTTTGTCCTTTCAAGGAACTTGCAGACAAACTTTTATCCAACCCATCCTGAAGAAACTGTAAAATTCTAGAAATTCTAAAAGAATGCCAAGAAAATTTATGAGAAGAACACCATGAAATGTAAGTCTTCCAAACTCGATAATAAATCTTTCTAGAAACAGATTTACGAGCTTGTAACATAGTATTAATCACGGAGTCAGAAAAACCTCTATGACTAAGCACTAAGCGTTCAATTTCCATACCTTCAAATTTAATGATTTGAGATCCCGATGAGTTAGAAGGTCTGGCCTTATTGGAAGTGACCAAGGTTGGCAACTGGACATCCAAACAAGATCCGCATACCAAAACCTGTGAGGCAATGCTCGAGCCACCAGCAGCACAAATGATTGCTCCATGATGATTTTGGAGATCACACTTGGCAGAAGAACTAGAGGCAGGAAAATATAAGCAGGATTATAACACCAAGGAAGTGTCCACTGCTTCCGCCTAAGGATCCCTGGACCTGGACAGGTACCTGGGAAGTTTCTTGTTTAGATGAAATGTCATCAGGTCTATTTCTGGAAGACCCCACATCTGAACAACTTGAGTAAACACCTCTGGGTGGAGAGACCACTCTCCTGGATGTAAAGTCTGACAACTAAGGTAATCTGCTTCCCAATTGTCTGTACCTGGGATATGAACCACAGAAATTAGAGCTGGATTACGCCCAAGCAAGTATCCAAGATACTTCTGTCATAGCTTGAGGACTGTGAGTCCCAACATGATGATTGACATAAGCCACAGTTGTGATATTGTCTGTCTGAAAACAAATGAATGGTTCTCTCTTCAACAGAGGCCAAAACTGAAGAGCCCTGAAAATCACACGGAGTTCCAAAATATTTATTGGTAATCTCGCCTCTTGAGATTTCCAAACCCCTTGTGATGTCATAAATCCCCAAACAGCCCCCCAACCTGAAAGTCTTGCATCTGTTGTGATTACAGTCCAGGTTGGTCGAACAAAAGAGACCCCTAAAATCATATGATAGTGATCTAACCACCAAGTCAGAGAGAGTGAAACATTGGGATTTAAAGATATTAATTGTGATAACCTTGTATAATCCCTGCACCATTGGTTCAGCATACAAAGCTGGAGAGGTCTCATATGAAAACGAGCAATGGGGATAGCGTCCGATGCTGCAGTCATGAGACCTAAAACTTCCATGCACATAGCCACTGAAGGGAATGAATGAGACTGAAGGTTCAGACAAGCTGAAACCAATTTTAATTGTCTCTTGTCTGTTAGGGACAGAGTCATGGACACTGAATCT
The DNA here is from genome assembly GCF_027579735.1 of Bombina bombina. NCBI lineage: Eukaryota > Metazoa > Chordata > Amphibia > Anura > Bombinatoridae > Bombina > Bombina bombina. Next base: position 526,344,818 of record NC_069504.1, read on the forward strand.
ATCTGGAAACCTAAAAAGGTTACCCTTGTCTGAGGAATCAAAAAACTTTTTGGTAAATTGATCCTCCAACCATGTCTTTGAAGAAACAACACTAGTTGATTCATGTGAGATTCTGCAGAACGTAAAGACTGAGCAAGTACCAAGATATCGTCCAAATAAGGAAACACCGCAATACCCCGCTCTCTGATTACAGAGAGTAGGGCACCGAGAACCTTTGAAAAGATTCTTGGAGCTGTCGCTAGGCCAAAAGGAAGAGTAACAAATTGGTAATGCTTATCTAGAAAAGAGAATCTCAGGAACTGATAGTGATCTGGATGAATAGGAAAATGAAGATATGCATCCTGTAAGTCTATTGTGGACATATAATGCCCTTGCTGAACAAAAGGCAGAATAGTCCTTATAGTCACCATTTTGAAAGTTGGTACTCTTACATATCGATTCAAAATCTTTAGATCCAAAACTGGTCTGAATGAATTTTCTTTCTTTGGACCAATGAATAGATTTGAGCAAAACCCTAGACCCTGTTCCTGAAACGGAACTTGCATTATTACCCCTGATAACTCCAGGTCTGAAACACACTTCAGGAAAGCCTGAGCCTTTACTGGGTTTGCTGGAATTTGTGAGAGAAAAAATCTTCTCACAGGCGGTCTTACTCTAAATCCTATTCTGTACCCCTGAGAGACAATACTCTGAATCCATTGATTTTGGACCGAATTGATCCAAACAGCTTTGAAAAATCTTAATCTGCCCCCCACCAGCTGAGCTGGAATGAGAGTCGCACCTTCATGTGGACTTGGGGGTTGACTTTGATCTCTTAAATTGCTTGGACTTATTCCAATGTGAGGAAGACTTCCAATTGGAAACAGATTCCTTGGGGGAAGGATTAGATTTCTGTTCCTTATATTGTCGAAAGGAACGAAAATGGTTAAAAGCTTTAGATTTACCCTTAGGTCTTTTATCCTGAGGCAAAAAAACTCCCATCCCCCCAGTGACAGTTAAATTTATTGAATCCAACTGAGAACCAAATAACTTATTACCTTGGAAAGAAAGAGATAGCAATCTGGACTTAGAAGTCACGTCAGCATTCCAAGATTTAAGCCACAAAGCTCTTCTAGCTAAAATAGCTAAAGACATAGATTTAACATCAATTTTGATGACATCAAAAATAGCATCACAGATAAAATGATTAGCATGTTGGAGTAAGCAAAAAATGCTAGACAAATCAGAATCCAATACTTGTTGCGCTAAATGTTCCAACCAAAAAGTTGATGCAGCTGCAACATCAGCCAAAGAAATTGCAGGCCTGAGAAGATGACCAGCATATAAATAGGCTTTCCTTAGATAAGATTCAAGTTTTCTATCTAAAGGATCTTTGAAAGAAGTACTATCTTCCGTAGGATTAGTAGTACGTTTAGCAAGAGTAGAGATAGCCCCATCAACTTTAGGGATCTTTTCCCAAAACTCTAAAGAAACTGGTGGCAAAGGGTACCATTTTTTAAACCTTGAAGAAGGAATAAAAGAAGTACCAGGCCTATTCCATTCCTTAGAAATCATATCAGAAATAGCATCAGGAACTGGAAAATCCTCTGGAATAACCACAGGAGGTTTATAAACAGAATGTAAACGTTTACTAGTTTTAAAATCAAGAGGACTAGTTTCCTCCATATCCAATGTAATCAATACTTCTTTCAACAAAGAACGAATATACTCCATTTTAAACAAATAATAAGATTTGTCAGTGTCAATATCTGAGGCAGGATCTTCTGAATCAGATAGATCCTCATCAGAGAAGGATAATTCAGTATGTTGTCGGTCATTTGAAATTTCATCAACTTTGTGAGAAGTTTTAAAAAAACTTTTACGTTTATTAGAAGGCGGAATAGCAGACAAAGCCTTCTGTATAGAATCAGAAATAAATTCTTTTAAATTTACAGGTATATCTTGTGCATTAGATGGTGAGGGAATAGCAACAGGTAATGAACTACTACTGATGGATACATTTTCTGCATGTAAAAGTTTATCATGACAACTATTACAAACCACAGCTGGAGATATAACCTCCACAAGTTTACAACAAATGCACTTAGCTTTGTTGAACCGTTATCCGGCAGCAGAGTTCCAACAGTGATTTCTGAGACAGGATCAGATTGAGACATCTTGCAAATCTAAGAGAAAAAACAACATGTAAAGCAAAATTATCAATTTCCTTATATGGCAGTTTCAGGAATGGGAAAAAAATGCAAACAGCATAGCCCTCTGACATAGAGAAAAGGCAAGAGGCATTAAGGAATGGGGTCTTAAATAATGAAAATATTTGGCGCCAAGTATGACGCACAGCACAAACAGAAAAATATTTTTTTGCGCCAAAAACGTCCGGAAATGACACACTCGCGTCACAGAAGACGCAACCTTGTGAAGGACTCGGTGTCAACGTGAATTTAAAAGATAGTCAATTTGAAAAAGACTACACCCCAGGTAAGAAATACATTTTTCCTAAAAAACATTTCCCAGATATGAAACTGTCAGTCTGCAAAACGAAATATACTGAAAACCTGAATCATGGCAAATATAAGTACAATACATATATTTAGAACTTTATAAAATTCATAAAGTGCCAAACCAAGAGTGTCTTAAGTAATGAAAACATACTTACCAAAGACACCCATCCACATATAGCCAAACCAGTACTGAAACGGTTATCAGTAGAGGTAATGGAATATGAGAGTATATCGTTGATCTGAAAAGGGAGGTAGGAGATGAATCTGTTCGACCGATAACAGAGAACCTAAGAAATAGATCTCCCGTGAGGAAAACCATTGCATTCAAAAGGTGATACTCCTTTCACATCCCTCTGACATTCACTGTACTCTGAGAGGAATCGGGCTTCAAAATGCTGAGAAGCTCATATCAACGTTGAAATCTTAGCCAGGGCCAGTGGTAGACTATTTTGCGCCCTAGGCAAGACCAGCTACTTGCGCCCCCCCCCCCCCCCCCAAAAAAATGCCACAAATGTCTGAAGTAAATAATTTTTATGTTGAATTAATCATTTTATAGTGGAATCTAGACCCCCTCAAACACACACTCACATACAGACAGATTCACTCAAACACAGTCAGACAGATTCACTCAAATACAGACACAGATTTATAGATACACACAGACTCTCTCACACACAGAGATACACACAGACCACCTCAAACAAACACTCACATACAGACAGATTCACTCACACACACAGACTCACATACAGACAGATTCACTCAAACACACGCACACACACTCACATACAGACCGATTCACTCAAACACACACAGGCAGACAGATTCGCTCAAATACACTCACAGATTTATAGATACACAGAGACTCTCACACACACAGATACAGACAGACCACCTCAAACACACACTCACATACAAACAGATTCACTCAAATACACACACAGATTTATAGATACACACAGACTCACACACACAGATACAGACAGACCACCTCAAACACACACTCACATACAGACAGATTCACGCAAACACACACACACACACACACTCATATACAGACAGATTCACTCAAACACACACAAAAGTAAAAGACAACTTGATATAGATTCACAATAATAGATAGTAACTGCATTTATAGATGTGCAAAGTTTTTTACTAGCTCTAACAGTAAGCAAAGTATTTAAACATGAAGCATTCCCCACGCACATACATGGCCTGGAAAATATTGCTCCAAATTTAATCTACAAGTGGATCCTCCCTATAGGCCACATACGCTATGTGACACACATCCTATGGTCCGTGTGCATCTGTAAACACAGTACACAGCAGGCACTCATGTATGCACACAATTTGGGATTATAGATTACATACATATCTCTCCTAAACACACACAATACACAACAGGCACTCATGTATACACACAATATGAGATTATATAGAATATAGAATATTATTATATTTATACAACTAGGTTATAATGTGAAATTGATTTACTAGGACTGGCCCTAGTTTGACTTAGTTTGGGGAAAATGCTCTAACACTAACTTTTATATTTTCTATATCAGGCTTTTGAATCTTGATGCCTGATTGCCTGTGACACACATACCGTGTGCATGCCTGACATATGATGGCTAATTGGCTACATATATTAAAGGATCCATGATCCATTTATCCCAAAACAAAATGTATAGACTGAGGCTGAGCAAAAAGAAAACTAAATTACATCACTGGTGAAAGTGATGTTTTTGCTCACCAGACACACCAAGTTGCCACCGGCAGTCCGTCACCAGCCTAGCCTCACTGCTGCTGCTTCAGCCTTCTTGCCTGCCTCCCTGCCTCAGCTCGCTGCTTCCCGGCCTCAGCTCGCTGTTTCCCGCTCTTAGCTCTTCTTCCTGTGCCTGCAGCTGCTGCTGGGACTCTGAGTGGGAGGAAGTGATGACGAGTGTCAGGGCAGGGAGCGTTGCGCTGAGCGGGAGATCACTGCGTCATCACGTGAGGCCGGCCGGATCAATCTATTATTAACAGCCATCAGCCAGCCAGCACACTGCACTTGTCAGTCTCTACAACATACAGCGACCGTAAGACTTAAGTTGATGTTCAGTCTCACGGCCGCTGTATGCAAGTACTGTCCCCTGCTCAGTCGCACTGTGCTAATTTTGCACTAAATCATAGAGGCCCAGTGGCTGACTCACAGGGAAGACTAATGTGTCTCCATCAAGCACTTAGGCAACTGTTGAACTGGAGTATGTGCAACCCAGGTTGTGGCCGGCTGCGCCCTAGGTGGCAGTGCGCTCTAGGCGGATGCCTAGTTTGCCTAGTGGGAGCGGCCCTGATCTTAGCACAAACTTACTTCACCACCTCTATAGGAGGCAAAGTTTGTAAAACTGAATTGCGGGTGTGGTGACGGGTGTATTTATAGGCATTTTGAGGTTCGGGAAACTTTGCCCCTCCTGGTAGGATTGTATATCCCATACGTCACTAGCTCATGGACTCTTGCCAATTACATGAAAGAAAGAGAATTAACTTGTACTTCACCACTCTCCTTGTCCAGCTTGGAAGCAATCCTTAAGCGTTAAAACCGGTGACGCCATGTGGGCCAAGCTGCAGGCTGAGAGAAATCAAAAGGCTCAGGTGGGGTAAACTTCAACATTGTCATTACCCAGGAAACAGAAGCGCAGGCAAGTACTTCTGACACCATGTCATGAGATGCAGGACACAGCATAGAAGGTACAACGTTATTTTATTGCAGAGCATAGAAGTATACAGCTTGTACAACACATATAACTTGATAACTGCGACATAGACAATAACGGCTATAAGTCACACCCCCATCCGGTGACATCACCTCCTACTCTCATCACAAGTTCTATAAGGATTGAATGGTGCAAGTTGCCAATATGCTTTTCCCCAAAAAAGCAGGTTTGTTCAAAAACTTAGCCTGCCAGCGAACACAGTGGCAGAGAGGATCAGTGATTTGTCAAATTACATTTATGAACAACTGCACAGTAAAATCAAAGAAATTTGTGTGTATTCATTCAGTATTGATGAAAGCATTAACATAAATGACATCAGCTCACTGTATTTGTCTGAGAAGTTAATGACCAGTTTGAAGTGACAGAAGAGTTACTTAAGATAATTCCAATGCATGGAAAGACAACAGGCATCAACAAAATATCAACATCTGTATGATGCAAATGATAGGACTGACCTGCCATGGGACTGGTTGGTTGGAATGAACATGGATGGTGCCCTATCAATGACAGAAAGAAGAAATAGCCTAGTAGCACTGATAAAAGAAATTTGGACAAAGAAAATTCAGATCCTGCAATTGCTCTGCACTGCATTACTCATCATTGGTTACATTGCAGCATTTATTTCATTCAATCACGGGGTTTGCAGCATCATCAGTTTTGTGCTTTTTTGGCCGCAGACAACTGGAAACTACCGGGTCCAACACTAACTTTTCACTGTGGCTTTTAACAATGTAAAAGCATTATCCATAAAGCTCAGATTATGGAAAACTTAGCTCCCAGAAAAAAACTCAGCCATTTTTCAACCTGCAAGTCTTTTATCAAAGAATATGAGGGTAGGAGGCCTGTCTTTTGTGCTAATTAATATGTTGCTGCTATTGATAAGCTACAACAGGAATTTGATCAGCGATTTGTTCATTTCAATACTTACAAAGCTATTTTCAAAATGTTTACTGACCCCTTCTATTTTGATGTGAACAGTTCTTCAAATGTTCTCTAAACTGTTCAAGCTAGTCATGTGTTTATAAAGCTGAGAATTGAAAACAATTTCTCACAAAGATATGTGCTTCTGAACAAAGTAAAAAAAAGTACAATCTAGACCAGTGGTTCTCAACCCAAGTGACCTCAAAGCCCAGTAAAGTTTAGCCGGACATGTCCAGGGCCCAGTAGTTATATATATATTTATATATATATACTTTGTAGATGTGGACTTCTTGCTCAGTGTGCTTAGAGGAATACTGCTACACCTCACTGACGAGGCCCAATGAAGGCCGGAACGATCATCTGGGGTTGCTGTGTTCCTTGTTCAGAGAGGAATTGCCTGGTATTTCGGCGCTGGACTGACCGTAATAGGCAGGATCAGACTTATATACTACAGGAAAGTTCTACTCTGTGAAAAGTATTACTGGGCTAAAAGAAGTTTCACCCAGGTGGTAAATCGCCAACGAACAGGCTAACAATGGTATTGAGCTGGTTGTTCGTTCCTGTGAGTGCACTTCTCTCTGTGTGTATTTATTCTCCTATGGGAAAAAGGGGCAACCAGATGTGGACTGCTTGCTCAGTGTGCTTAGAGGAATACTGCTACATCTCACTGACGAGGCACAATGAAGGGCAAAACGATCGTCTGGGGTTGCTGTGTTCCTTGTTCAGAGAGGAATTGCCTGGTATTTCAGCGCTGGACTGACCGTAATAGGCGGGATCAGACTGATATACTACAGGAAAGTTCTACTCTGTGAAAAGCATTACTGGGCTAAAAGAAGTTGCACCCAAGTGGTAAATCGCCAAAGAACAAGCTAACAATGGTATTGAGCTGGTTGTTCATTCCTGTGAGTGCACTTCTCTGTGTATATATTTATATATATATATATATATATATATATATAGAGAGAGAGAGAGAGAGAGAGAGAGAGAGAGAGAGAGAGAGAGAGCAATGGAAAGAAGAGCACTCCACGGGTCTTGGCAATAATACTACTACGTAGGGAAGACCTGTGATGACCTACGAACTAGGATGGCCAATCATCGGTCAGCCATCAGGTTGGCTATACACAAGGGCTCTACGGAACAACCAGTAGCGCGTCACTTTCTGCAAGCAGGACACAATGGGGTGGACTTGAAGTATACCATTATTGACCATGTCCCCCCCACTTAATAGAGGGGGTGATCGTAATTGATTACTATTGCAGAAGGAAGCACGCTGGACGTATAATTTGGAAACATTGGTCCTACAGGGACTTAATACCCATCTAGAATGGCATGCATTCTTGTGAACGCATTCATTGTAATGAGAGTCATGATTCCATCTCATTTGATATGCTCAAACATTAATAACAATGAGAGTCACGATTCCATTACCTTGTATTTCATAATTTCCAAATTAGTTTAGGTTACATATATGGTTACTCTCTACTCTATTAGCTGATTTAATTGCCCTGTGTATCCCATATTGCTCCATAACGTTTTTTGACATATTCATGCCTTCTGACAAATTCATGTTTATATATTACAAAATATTTACGGGCTATTATAATGTTATTCCCCGATCAGTGAAGCCTTGAACTGTAGCACTATATCCTTATTTTTGAGTTGCTATGGCAAGCCACCTTATCCTTTGCTTTATTGTATTGCTTAGTATATTGTGACTAATATCACCATCTTTTTAATTGCACAATCCATTCCCTGAGAAGGTAATCCTTCTGTGTATGTCATATTCTGGTGTGTATATTATATTACATTGTAATATTCGCTGTATAGCGTTTTCAGTTCAGTTTGGTGCTATTTTCTTCCTCATAATTATGATCATGAAATTGATTATTATTATTATGTTTTATTGCTATTTTTTGCCTTATTCTTATGTTGTCATTTTGTTTCAACTTTTGATGATGTACTATATCCACTGTCATGTTTGTTTTTATCTCACAGCTGATCGTCACGTTGCCCGGGACGGTGACGTCACACTTAGGGGCGGGCCAACCCGGGAGATTGTGCGTGCGGCGCTTAGTTGTGGTGTTATAAGGTGGCGGGTAAGTGTGTTTACAAAACTTTGTCTGAGGACGGACATTTTTGTCCGAAAACGTTCACATTACAGCAAAGATTATTATTGTCAAGACCCGTGGAGTGCTCTTCTTTTCCATTGCTATTTACATGTTTGTACATATATATATATATATATATATATACACTGTGTGCAGAATTATTAGGCAAATGAGTATTTTGACCACATCATCCTCTTTATGCATGTTGTCTTACTCCAAGCTGTATAGTCTCGAAAGTCTGCTACCAATTAAGCGTATTAGGTGATGTGCATCTCTGTAATGAGAAGGGGTGTGGTCTAATGACATCAACACCCTATATCAGGTGTGCATAATTATTAGGCAACTTCCTTTCCTTTGGCAAAATGGGTCAAAAGAAGGACTTGACAGGCTCAGAAAAGTCAAAAATAGTGAGATATCTTGCAGAGGGATGCAGCACTCTTAAAATTGCAAAGCTTCTGAAGCGTGATCATCGAACAATCAAGCGTTTCATTCAAAATAGTCAACAGGGTCGCAAGAAGCGTGTGGAAAAACCAAGGCGCAAAATAACTGCCCATGAACTGAGAAAAGTCAAGCGTGCAGCTGCCAAGATGCCACTTGCCACCAGTTTGGCCATATTTCAGAGCTGCAACAACACTGGAGTGCCCAAAAGCACAAGGTGTGCAATACTCAGAGACTTGGCCAAGGTAAGAAAGGCTGAAAGACGACCACCACTGAACAAGACACACAAGCTGAAACGTCAAGACTGGGCCAAGAAATATCTCAAGACTGATTTTTCTAAGGTTTTATGGACTGATGAAATGAGAGTGAGTCTTGATGGGCCAGATGGATGGGCCCGTGGCTGGATTGGTAAAGGGCAGAGAGCTCCAGTCCGACTCAGACGCCAGCAAGGTGGAGGTGGAGTACTGGTTTGGGCTGGTATCATCAAAGATGAGCTTGTGGGGACTTTTCGGGTTGAGGATGGAGTCAAGCTCAACTCCCAGTCCTACTGCCAGTTTCTGGAAGACACCTTCTTCAAGCAGTGGTACAGGAAGAAGTCTGCATCCTTCAAGAAAAACATGATTTTCATGCAGGACAATGCTCCATCACACGTGTCCAAGTACTCCACAGCATGGCTGGCAAGAAAGGGTATAAAAGAAGAAAATCTAATGACATGGCCTCCTTGTTCACCTGATCTGAACCCCATTGAGAACCTGTGGTCCATCATCAAATGTGAGATTTGCAAGGAGGGAAAACAGTACACCTCTCTGAACAGTGTCTGGGAGGCTGTGGTTGCTGCTGCACGCAATGTTGATGGTGAACAGATCAAAACACTGACAGAATCCATGGATGGCAGGCTTTTGAGTGTCCTTGCAAAGAAAGGTGGCTATATTGTCACTGATTTGTTTTTGTTTTTTTTTTGAATGTCAGAAATGTATATTTGTGAATGTTGAGATGTTATATTGGTTTCACTGGTAAAAATAAATAATTGAAATGGGTATATATTTGTTTTTTGTTAAGTTGCCTAATAATTATGCACAGTAATAGTCACCTGCACACACAGATATCCCCCTAAAATAGCTATAACTAAAAACAAACTAAAAACTACTTCCAAAACTATTCAGCTTTGATATTAATGAGTTTTTTGGGTTCATTGAGAACATGGTTGTTGTTCAATAATAAAATTAATCCTCAAAAATACAACTTGCCTAATAATTCTGCACTCCCTGTATATATATATATACACACACACACACTGATACATTGTTGTCGTTGTTCAGTCCCGTCTGCTCCCTGTCCCACACTGTCCTCCAATTGCGCTGCCGCTACATGCCCAGGGCCCACACATATGTGTAATGGCACTCTGAAAGGCATGCCTGGCATTCCTGATGTGTGAAGTGGTGGACCTGTCAAGAGTATGTAGTGGGGCATGTTAGGTCACGGCCCACCAGCAGGTTGTCACGGCCTGGCACTGGGCCACGGCCCAACTTTTGAGAAACCAGGATCTAGACTGACTGATACCTATCTTCAGGACTGATCCAGGTTATCCACTGCCAATTCCATCAAAGCAAATATGGTTTGCCCAACTCAGCAGAAACACTGCCAGGTGTCCAGCTGCAAGAACTGAGTTTTACTTTAAATTAATGTTATAATATATATTGAAGATATAAATAGATTAATATATCATTCAGTTTCTTTTTTGAAGAAATAAACATACTTTTGGAAATATGTTGTTTTTTTCTTCTTCAAACATCGCCTATAGAAGAAGATGACTTGACCAGTGGCCCCTGGGATAGAGAAGATGACTTGGCCAGTGTCCCCTGGTCTAAAAGAAAGGAATCTAAATATTTGACCCAACACCTTCATGAACTGGAAATTCCCTATAGATGGGGGTTTCCCTTCAGTATGAAAGTCATGAAAAAAATATTCCCTAAAGATATGAACATTTCTGTAAGAATCTGGGTATTGGCCAACTACAACTTTCCTCTAAATAGTAGGGAGGCCTCAACCTCACCATGGCAAACTAGGATTCCACCAAAACCCCAGATGTTGCCTTGGACCAAGGTATCTAGAAAGCAAATAGGGTAGCAGAGCAGACCATTCAACAACCAAGATGCTAGAACAGACTTGTATGGAATAGAGGTGTAACTCTCCCTGAAAAGGAGTTAGTCAAAGGTTATTCTCTGACCAGTCATATGTTTCCACCTCTTTTCTTGATTATATATATATACAATTTTAAACTTAAGTGACAAAAACTGAAGGACTTTGTATCCACACCAGCAGCATTTCAAAGGTTACAATTACCTTTATTTAATTGCAGCAGGGTCCTGCTGCAATGAAATAAAGGTAATTTTAATCTTTCAAGTGCTGCTGGTGTGGACACGTTATACGTGGATACGTAATTCAGGGTCTGGTGGCTACTGTACTACAGCTTACCCTGCTTGGGTATTGCTGTGCTGAGTGCTCCTCAATTCTTTAATGGACTTATATCAACACCTGTCTCACTGCCTTAAGCCTGCCCAATGTAATGCTCGTGGGATATTCCTCTATCAAACCAAACTTGGCCAGTAGTCTTCTTATCCCGGCGTCAAGTGGAATGATAGGAAATATCTCAGAGCAGAGAGAGTTTGTAAAATGAGGTAAGCAGTACTCACAGTAGGCAGGGTAGTCCTTAGCGGTAACAGAAAGGCAATCCATCAGTATAGCAGTTCAGGGGTAAACAAATAGAAGGACCAGGGACATGCAGGAGTCAGCAACAAAAGGAAATCCAGGAGCACAACAATTTTGGGCTAAACCACTAAGATGGTCAGACAGGCAAAGTTCAGCAACATTATAGCAATCCAGCAGTTCAGGGGTTAAGCAGGCAGAGTGGTCAGATATGCAGAGTTCAGCAACAGTATAGCAATTCAGTAGTTCAGGGGTTAAGCAGGCAGAGTGGTCAGACAGGCAGAGTTCAGCAACAGTATAGCAATTCAGTAGTTCAGGGGTTAAGCAGGCAGAGCTCAGCAACAGTATAACAATCCAGCATAATGTATAATAACACCCAGGAGCACAAAGTAACACCTATACTTGGGCAGTGATAGGTAGATAGTGAGCAACTTACATAGGCGCAGGATTCACACAACAGGAGATCCTGACCAGCTTCAGAGGGGAAGAGATGTGCAGCGATGATGTCCCTGCCGCACGCGCAAAGGAGCGGAATCTTCCCTGGCCACGGCCAGAGCAGCAAGCACCGCATCCCTGGCAACAGCCAGAGGGGTGTGACACTGAATAAGTGTTTCTCCCTAACCTACGATACTGACAAGTACCCACATTTTTACTTTTATGCTATTACAAATGACTCCCCACAATTTCATATCCACCATACTTTTACTACTAGAACTACCCCATTACAGACCCTTTTCTGCTTCCTATGCTTGTCCATTCACGAGTAACACCTACTTTTCGGATGGTAGCTAAATAGCAAATCATTATAGAGGAAACACTTGTAGTTATTTGAACAAACTGATATACCCTGAATTTGGTTATTTTGCTAAATGTGTGCTGCAAGGACCTATATTACTAATATGAATAGGATTGGAGCAAAGAATCCCATTTTGTATAAGAAAGCTTTGGGAAAACAGGAAATTTGATTTTATCTTTGCTATGGGATTATAGTACATGTGCATGATTATTTGTATTATCTTTGGGCCAAATCCATAATTAATAAGGTAAGTGTGTGTCAATTTACTCCACCAAATGGTTTTCCTGCATCTGTAGATACCAATATAGTTTTATGGTGTGCAGTTGTCCCTAGAGTCTGAACAGTTTGGGAAGTATTTAATTTCCTAATCAATAGTCACAAATCAGAAACCCTTGATTTTACCCTAATAAAGGCAGGCTTCTCATCACTCAAAGTCTAGAGTCCCTACAAAAGAAATGCTCATGCCTTCTGGTACTTGAGAACTGAGCTCAAAGCACAGCACTGACATAATTCAAATAAGACTGTAACTGAGACAGATTGAGGGAAATATATTTGAGACCTAGTTAAAATATTGTCAACTTCAGCACTACCTACAGTCTTCTCATCTCAGAAAATAATTCCTGATGGAGCCTTTATCCTTTGAGAAATGGTGCCTCGGAACCAAACTCTAAGATTATATTAAGATGGTACCTTATCCCTGCCTGTTTGAAACATATGAATCATGAATCACATATGGTGGCAGTGTGGTCAAACTGGTCATTTGAAACCACTGTGGTCAGAGGTAGAGATCTAGGAAACATAATATTCAGCAGAGACTTTCATCTATAGCACTGTTAAAGCAGAAACCCAACTTCCTACTATAGCTTTGTGAAACCAGAGACCCAACTTCCGATGTAAATTCAAAATCCACCTGTTTCAAACTGCTAGATCCATAATTACCAGATCCTCAAAAACCACCCATGTACCTACCCAAAAGGACTAGTTAAACAGAACAAGTTACTCTCTTTGCAGAAATATTGCATTACACAACACAAGAATAAACTACAACAATTTAATTTAGTAGTATTTTATTGGGAACAATACAAAGGACAAAACATATTGCTACCCCACAAATTGCTTAAAATACATGGGGACTCAACCACTTGGGTTCCACCAGGATAGTCAAGGATATAAATTGGTCTCCAAACCTTAGCACTACTGTTCTTCCTTTCATGCTTGGATTTCTGTTCTAGCGACCCCTTCGGAGCCACAAGATGAGGGACACCTCTCCTCTTCTTTTTTCAAACAAGCTCTAACCACTCATCTCTCCCATAAGCTTTTAAGTGGGATCCATAGATCTATGAATACAGAGATTGCAATGGAAGGGCTTTAAATGGGCTATGTATCAACTCAGAAATATGATGTGAAGTGGGCTGAACAGAGGAGAATGTGCATCTGAGGAAGAGATGGACAGTAGCAATTTTCTCCACCCCCACCTTAAGCACAACATCCATGACTTTAAAGTGATGAGCAAAATTGGCGCTGATAAATATGTATGTTGACGTATGAACTGGTACTTGCAAGTTAATATTGTTGTATTTTTTACAAAAAATTATTGTACCAGTCACATTTTGTATTTCACAATTTAAATAAAAAATAAATAAAGCTAATCTCTATATGCTATGAGTTCATGCCATGGTTTATGTTTTACTCAAAGGAGAAGAATAATTCCTGGTTTCAGTACTTAAAGGGACAGTCAACACCAGAATGTTTGTTGTTTAAAAGAAAGATAATCCCTTTATTACCCATTCCCCAGTTTTGCATAACTAACACTGTTATAGAAATACACTTTTTACCTCTGTGGTTACCTTGTATATAAGCTTCTGCTGACTGCCCCCTTACTTCAGTTATTTTGACAGACTTGCATTTTAGCCAATCAGTGCTCACTCCTAGGTCACTTCACGTGCATGCGTTCAATGTTATCTATATGAAACACATGAACTAATGCCCTCTAGTGGTCAAAATGCATTCAGGTTAGAGGCAGTCTTCAAGGTCTAAGAAATTAGCATATGAACCGCCGATGTTTAGCTTTCAACTAAGAATAACAAGAGAACAAAGCAAAATTGGTGATAAAAGTAAATTGGGACGTTGTTTAAAATTGCATGCCCTATTTAAATCATGAAAGTTTTTTTTGGACTTGACTGTCCCTTTAATAAAAATTTGAAATTTAAGCTCTGTACCAACTGGAAAAATATCTACAAAACAGGGGGTTAAGGCTACTCATAAAAAGTTGAATGCTTAGGCTGAATGAGTGTTAAAATCCAGGTCACTGAAAAATAAAAAATAATTCCCTAGTGTTAGATTTGAACTTGTAAACCTCATGTAATTTTACCTAGAAGTTAAACTAACTTCAAATTTCAGTAGCAGTTTTCCATCTTATAATTATTTCATATAGATATTCAGTATAATTTATGTATTATGTAATTATTTTATATAGATATTCAGTAAAATGATGTCCCCTAGACATTAGTGAATGAACAAAAAAACTATTAAAAGTCATGCAAAGTCATGCAAACCTTTGTTTTACACATCACATCCAAAACGTACATGGCATAGTATGTAAGGAGATAGTGGACAACCCTGTATAAAAATATATATAACAATGCTGATTTAGGGCTATATTACAAGTGGAATGCTAATATACCGTATTTGCTCGATTACAAGATTTTTTTTTCAGAAAAGGATCTCTGAAAAACCAACATCGTCTTATAATCGAGGTTGTCTTACTTTCGAGCCTGAAACCGGACAAAATCCAGTTCGCTAAAGGACCAATCATGTCACTCACTGCAGTCATGTGGCTTCTGCCTGTGATGTGACTAGGGATGGGCGAATGTTTCTAAAAATTCAATTTTTAAAACGAATTTTGATACATTCGTTCGTTCGAATCGAATTTCGAATGTTTATATAACATTCTAACATTCTATTTTCGAATTTTCGTTTTCAAATTTTTCAATAAAATTCGAAAATATTTGTTCGAATAATAGAATGTTTAGCTATGTATTCATTCAATTTAGAAATGTAATATTCGAATTTGTATGTGACATTCGAATTCGAACGTGACATTCAAATTTGAAATAGTATTTCTAGTCTACAACTGTGTTTAATAAATGTTAATATTCGAATTCGAATGCTACATTCGAATTCGAATGTCACATTCGAATTTGAAATAGTATTTCTAGTCTAATACTGTGTTTTATAAATGTAATATTCGAATTCGAATGTGACATTCGATTCGAATGTGATATTCGATTCGAATGTGACATTCGAAATAGTGTTTCTAGTCTACAATTGTGTTTTATAAAGGTAATATTCGAATTCGAATGTGATATTCGAATGTAACATTCGAATTCGAATGTGACATTCGAAAACTGTAAATAACATTCGAAAATCGAATTTTTACGAATATTCGTTCTTAACATTCTATTATGTAAATCGAATTTCTACAATAACATTCGTTCTAACATTCGAATTCGGATATAAACACATTCGCCCATCCCTAGATGTGACTGTGAGTTTGCGGTCCTTTAGCTGCATGGATTCTAGCTGCTGCTGCTACTACCCGGTCTGCCTGGTTTCAAATTTATTGTAGGGAAGAGACAGGGGCAGCTCAAAGGTAAATCTAGCTGCTACTGAGCTCAGTCTCACTGCCTGTTATACAGCAGTGAAGACAGGGGCTGGTGTCCATTAATTACAACTATTTTAGCAGCAGATTAGCTACCAGGTAATACCAGTAAATGTGAAGTGACAGCTTACTGGAATTCATGATGAGGGGGAGCAGCTCAGCTGTGGGTGCAGCAGAGAGAGGGATTCAGAATTAAGATTAAGAGGGTGAAGGTGAAGAGACAGGGGGCTATTTGTGAAGCAAAGTGGACTGATAATTTTCATAGGTGCCAGAGGAGAAATGCAGCATAGTGCTCATGTCTCATTTTAAAGGGACATTGTATTACTAATAATAAAATTGCACTGATGTTGCACTGATAAAACAATATTTTATGGCAAAAACTGTGTTCTTTTTGTGGGGGTGGTGTCGGGTCATCTTATAATCAAGGTCTTTTGGGGTTTTTTTCAAAAATATATACATCTGGGGGGTCATCTTATAATCAGGGTCGTCTTATAATCGAGCAAATACGGTATATATATATATATATATATATATATATATATATATATATATATATATATATATATATATATATATATAGTAAAGAATGGGGATGCACTCGCCAGGATTTCCAAAGTTACCTTTTAATGTAACGTTTCGGGGTGTTACCCCCTTCGTCAGACAATACAAAATAAGAATGTTAAAAATTGTTAACATTCTTATTTTGTATTGTCTGACGAAGGGGGTAACACCCCAAAAAGTTACATTAAAAGGTAACTTTGGAAATCCTGGCGAGTGCATCCACATTCTTTACTACTCTCAATACTATGGAAGCACTCTCGGTGGATGAAATGTTAACCATGAGTGCTGGCCTGCCTGCTGTCTATATATATTATATATATATATTTAGATAGATAGATAGATAGATCAAAATAACAAGAGTATTACATTGAGCAATGATACTTTTTTATTGGACTAACTATACATTTATAGGATGACAAGCTTTCGGAAGAATGTCTTCCTTTTTCAAGTCTATAGCAATACTGACCAATTTGATGGAATTTACATATTATATCTTAAAACATAGGATGGCTAAAAAGACAGAAAGTGTTACAGAAGTCTGAATGCAGGGGGAGGAGGGGGTGTCGTGAAAATCATGAAGGGGATTTAGGAGACATAGGCAGACAGTGTCAGTAAAGGATAACAGACAGGGGAAATATATAGCTATACACAAAGTATATATATATATATAGCTCACGGTAGCAATTAGCTGTCCGAAAATTAACCAGCGATCAGATCTCTGGTTAATTTTCTAAATGTCCCCCAATTGCCCCCAAATTTCAGTGAAGTGTTTGTTTTTAATAAAAATAAAATGTAGGGTTTTTTTTGTTTTTTTTTAAATAACTGCATGAAGCAGTTTCTAGGGCTTAAAGTTGGCAGATGTGGGGAGAAAAAAAATGCCACTGAAAAGAGTGGATGTGTGTTTCCTGTAAATATATATGCTTATATACATATATTTATGTGTTAATATGTGTATATACACATATAAATACATAAAAATATATATTCATATACATATATATTTCAATTTGTAGCCCATCACTGCTCAACTTACCCCCTTTGCTGCGCTAGTTTCTCAAGCTGTGTCTCACGGCATGAGAACAAGGCTCCCATTGGAGCCTATGGAAGCGAGCGCTATTGAGCGCAAAGCTTCCATGCAATGCGAACGTGTCTCAAGCTGTGTCTCACAGCATGAGAACAAGGCTCCCATTGGAGCCTATGGAAGCGAGCGCTATTGAGCGCAAAGCTTCCATGCAATGCGAACGTGAGCTCGCATTCATATTGCGCTTGACCTCAAAAACCAGTGCAGATTTTCGTGAGCTGGTATTACGAGTAAAGTGCAAATATCACACTAACGTTAGCGCAATTTTGCGTTCCACTCATAGTCTGGATCTTCCTATTCTTTCAAAATAAGTGCTATAAACAGTGAAACAGTATTTAAATAAAAATCACATAAAATGAGATATTAACAGTGCCATGTGCTAACCCAGTAAGGCAGAAGGAGCTATGGGCAGTTCATTCCTGGTTAACCCCTTAAGGACGTCGCTGGGCTGGTCTTTCTATAGGGATTGTGTAATTAATAGTGCAGTCTCGCTGCCAGCAGTGAGACCACGCTATTTCTTGTAACCAGAAGGGAGGGTATAATATTGCTATTAGGAACAAGAAAACCCTTAACAACCGTCAACGTACATGGTATGTTGCGGTCATTAAGGGGTTAAAACATGGTGTAAAAATTAGAACTCTGATGTTTTAGAGCACTGGGCTGACTTCTCAGTTGAGTACAATTTGTACAGTAACAATGTATTGCACCTGAATGACATGGGTGTTTTGGTGAATAGGATTGTAGAATGTTTTGAGAATCTTTTAAACTAGGGAACGGGGGAGGGTCAGTCCAAACATAACTGAACTGACAGATTAGTCGGTGAATATGATACACCTAAAATATCTCATAGCATGGATGATGAAAGGGTACGCTTAGGAAATGTCACATTACAATGTTTAGAGGGAAGAGCACTAGGTAGCAACAGAAAGCCAAGAAAATTAAATGTATGACAACAAATGCAAGAAGCATTATGGGTAAAATGGGGGAGCTTGAGAAGGGGAATATAAAATCAGCATAACTGAAGGTGGGATGATTCACATGACTGGGCAGTTAACGTAAAACGTTACAAGCCCCCCCCCCCCACACACACACACATTAGGGGGCTGATAATAATACTAGTGTTGTAATTAATAGAGATTTTAACCACCCCAAAATAAATTGGGCCAATTAAACTAGTAATACATCTAAGGAAGATTTTTATATACACTTAAAGATAACTTTATGCCACAATTAATAGAGGAGCCAACTAAAAATAAAGCTATATTGGATACAATACAGATATAAAATAACACAAAGATGTCAAGCAAATTTGGGTAACGTTGATCATAACATGGTCACATTTGAAATCACTTTCCATAAGCAGTGTTATAAGGGTTCAATCAAGACTTTTAATTTTAAGAAAGCAAAATTCAATGATTTAAAGAGACAGTTTACCCAAAAATGTTCTCTTTAAATTGTTCCCAATGATCCATTTTACCTTCTGGTGTTTATTAAATAGTTTACAAGTAGCTCATTTACTCCTATTTTGGCATTTTAAATAGTTGATTTAGCCTGTGGTATCCATACCTATTGTAAATGTTTGTATACTGGAGTATAGGCTATTGAATAGCCTTAGTAAACACAGCCAGCAGAGGAAATTACACTCCCAGTGGGGTGCAGTATAGTTAAGTAACAAAATGTTAATTTTCCATTGTTCACTCTAAGTATTGAGCTTTGGTTTTCCAGACAAATATAAGATAAGGAAGAATGAGTGTGTATACACAAAGTGATAACATAATAGGCATGATATTACCTGAAACTCAATCCATTGTAATAGGCAGTGGTTTAAAAACATAATTTATGTAAGAACTTACCTGAAAAATTCATTTCTTTCATATTAGCAAGAGTCCATGAGCTAGTGACGTATGGGATATACATTCCTACCAGGAGGGGCAAAGTTTCCCAAACCTCAAAATGCCTATAAATACACCCATCACCACACCCACAAATCAGTTTAACGAATAGCCAAGAAGTGGGGTGATAAGAAAAAAGTGCGAAGCATAAATATAAGGAATTGGAATAATTGTGCTTTATACAAAAAAATCATAACCACCACAAAAAAAGGGTGGGACTCTTGCTAATATGAAAGAAATGAATTTATCAGGTAAGTTCTTACATAAATTATGTTTTCTTTCATGTAATTAGCAAGAGTCCATGAGCTAGTGACGTATGGGATAATGACTACCCAAGATGTGGATCTTCCACGCAAGAGTCACTAGAGAGGGAGGGATAAAATAAAGACAGCCAATTCCGCTGAAAAAAATCCACACCCAAAAATAAAGTTTAAATCTTATAAAGAAAAAAACTGAAAATATAAGCAGAAGATTCAAACTGAAACAGCTGCCTGAAGTACTTTTCTACCAAAGACAGCTTCAGAAGAAGAAAACACATCAAAATGGTAGAATTTAGTAAAAGTATGCAAAGAAGACCAAGTTGCTGCTTTGCAAATCTGATCAACCAAAGCTTCATTCCTAAACGCCCAGGAAGTAGAAACTGACCTAGTAGAATGAGCTGTAATCCTTTGAGGCGGAGTTTTACCCGACTCGACATAAGCATGATGAATTTAAGATTTCAACCAAGATGCCAAAGAAATGGCATTCTGACCTTTCCTAGAACCGGAAAAGATAACAAATAGACTAGAAGTCTTTCGGAAATTCTTAGTAGCTTCAACATAATATTTCAAAGCTCTAACTACATCCAAAGAATGCAATGATTTCTCCTTAGAATTCTTAGGATTAGGACATAATGAAGGAACCATAATTTCTCTACTAATGTTGTTGGAATTCACAACCTTAGGTAAAAATTTAAAAGAAGTTCGCAACACCGCCTTATCCTGGTGAAAAATCAGAAAAGGAGACTCACAAGAAAGAGCAGATAATTCAGAAACTCTTCTGGCAGAAGAGATGGCCAAAAGGAACAAAACTTTCCAAGAAAGTAATTTAATGTCCAATGAATGCATAGGTTCAAACGGAGGAGCTTGAAGAGCCCTCAGAACCAAATTCAAACTCCAAGGAGGAGAAATTGACTTAATGACAGGTTTTATACGAACCAAAGCTTGTACAAAACAATGAATATCAGGAAGATTAGCAATCTTTCTGTGAAAAAGAACAGAAAGAGCAGAGATTTGTCCTTTCAAGGAACTTGCAGACAAACCTTTATCCAAACCATCCTGAAGAAACTGTAAAATTCTCGGAATTCTAAAAGAATGCCAGGAAAAATGATGAGAAAGACACCAAGAAATATAAGTCTTCCAGACTCTATAATATATCTCCCTAGATACAGATTTACGAGCCTGTAACATAGTATTAATCACAGAGTCAGAGAAACCTCTTTGACTAAGAATCAAGCGTTCAATCTCCATACCTTTAAATTTAAGGATTTGAGATCCTGATGGAAAAAAGGACCTTGTGACAGAAGGTCTGGCCTTAACGGAAGAGTCCACGGTTGGCAAGAGGCCATCCGGACAAGATCCGCATACCAAAACCTGTGAGGCCATGCTGGAGCTACCAGCAGAACAAACGAGCATTCCTTCAGAATCTTGGAGATTACTCTTGGAAGAAGAACTAGAGGCGGAAAGATATAGGCAGGATGATACTTCCAAGGAAGTGACAATGCATCCACTGCTACCGCTTGAGGATCCCTGGATCTGGACAGATACCTGGGAAGTTTCTTGTTTAGATGAGAGGCCATCAAATCTATTTCTGGAAGTCCCCACATTTGAACAATCTGAAGAAATACCTATGGGTGAAGAGACCATTCGCCCGGATGTAACGTTTGGCGACTGAGATAATCCGCTTCCCAATTGTCTATACCTGGGATATGAACCGCAGAAACTAGACAGGAGCTGGAATCCGCCCATACCAGAATTCGAGATTCTTCTTTTATAGCCAGAGGACTGTGAGTCCCTCCTTGATGATTGATGTATGCCACAGTTGTGACATTGTCTGTCTGAAAACAAATGAACGATTCTCTCTTTAGAAGAGGCCAAGACTGAAGAGCTCTGAAAATTGCACAGAGTTCCAAAATATTGATCGGTAATCTCACCTCCTGAGATTCCCAAACCCCTTGTGCTGTCAGAGACCCCCACACAGCTCCCCAACCTGTAAGACTTGCATCTGTTGAAATTACAGTCCAGGTCGGAAGAACAAAAGAAGCCCCCTGAACTAAACGATGGTGATCTGTCCACCACGTCAGAGAGTGTCGTACAATCGGTTTTAAAGATATTAATTGAGATATCTTTGTGTAATCCCTGCACCACTGGTTCAGCATACAGAGCTGAAGAGGCCGCATGTGAAAACGAGCAAAGGGGATTGCGTCCGATGCAGCAGTCATAAGACCTAGAATTTCCATGCATAAGGCTACCGAAGGGAATGATTGTGACTGAAGGTTTCGACAAGCTGATATCAATTTTAGACGTCTCTTGTCTGTCAAAGATAGAGTCATGGACACTGAATCTATCTGGAAACCTAAAAAGGTTACCTGTGTCTGAGGAATCAATGAACTTTTTGGTAAATTGACCCTCCAACCATGATGTTGAAGAAACAACACAAGTCGATTCGTATGAGATTCTGCTAAATGTGAAGACTGAGCAAGTACCAAGATATCGTCCAAATAAGGAAATACCACAATACCCTGTTCTCTGATTACAGACAGAAGGGCACCGAGAACCTTCGTAAAAATTCTTGGAGCTGTAGCTAGGCCAAACGGCAGAGCCACAATCTGGTAATGAATCGGAATATGCAGATATGCATCCTGTAAATCTATTGTAGACATATAACGCCCTTGCTGAACAAAAGGCAGGATAGTCCTTACAGTTACCATTTTGAATGTTGGTATCCTTACATAACGATTCAATATTTTTAGATCCAGAACTGGTCTGAAGGAATTCTCCTTCTTTGGTACAATGAAGAGATTTGAATAAAACCCCAGTCCCTGTTCCAGAACTGGAACTGGCATAATTACTCCAGCCAACTCTAGATCTGAAACACATTTCAGAAATGCTTGAGCCTTCGCTTAGCAAGAGTAGAGACAGCCCCATCAACCTTAGGGATTTTGTCCCAAAACTCTAATCTGTCAGATGGCACAGGATATAATTGCTTAAAACGTTTAGAAGGAGTAAATGAATTACCCAAATTATTCCATTCCCTGGAAATTACTTCAGAAATAGCACCAGGGACAGGAAAAACTTCTGGAATAACTACAGGAGATTTAAAAACCTTATCTAAACGTTTAGATTTAGTATCAAGAGGACCAGAATCCTCAAATTCTAATGCAATTAGGACTTCTTTAAGTAAAGAACGAATAAATTCCATTTTAAATAAATATGAAGATTTATCAGCATCAACCTCTGAGACAGAATCCTCTGAACCAGAAAAACCATTATCAGAATCAGAATGATGATGTTCATTTAAAAATTCATCTGAAAAATGAGAAGTTTTAAAAGACTTTTTACGTTTACTAGAAGGAGGAATAACAGACATAGCCTTCTTAATGGATTTAGAAACAAAATCTCTTATGTTATCAGGAACACTCTGAGTATTAGATGTTGACGGAACAGCAACAGGTAATGTAACAGTACTAAAGGAAATATTATCTGCATTAACAAGTTTGTCATGACAAACAGTACAAACAACAGCTGGAGGAACAGATACCATAAGTTTACAGCAGATACACTTAGCTTTGGTAGCTCCAGCACCAGGCAGCGATTTTCCAGAAGTATCTTCTGACTCAGTTTCAACGTGGGACATCTTGCAATATGTAATAGAAAAAACAACATATAAAGCAAAATTGATCAAATTCCTTAAATGACAGTTTCAGGAATGGGAATAAATGCCAGTGAACAAGCTTCTAGTAACCAGAAGCAATAAATAATGAGACTTAAATAATGTGGAGACAATAGTGACACCCATAATTTTTTTTAGCGCCAAAAATGACGCCCACATTATTTGGCGCCTAAATGCTTTTGGCGCCAAAAATGACGCCACATCCGGAACGCCGACACTTTTGGCGCAAAAGAACGTAAAAAATGACGCAACTTCCGGCGACACGTATGACGCCGGAAACAGAAAAAAAAATTTGCGCCAAAAAAGTCCGCGCCAAGAATGACGCAATAAAATGAAGCATTTTCAGCCCCCGCGAGCCTAACAGCCCACAGGGAAAAAGTCAAATTTTAAGGTAAGAAAAAAATTGATTTATTCATATGCATTATCCCAAATATGAAACTGACTGTCTGAAATAAGGAATGTTGAACATCCTGAGTCAAGGCAAATAAATGTTTGAATACATATATTTAGAACTTTATAAAAAAGTGCCCAACCATAGCTTAGAGTGTCACAGAAAATAAGATTTACTTACCCCAGGACACTCATCTACATGTTGTAGAAAGCCAAACCAGTACTGAAACGAGAATCAGCAGAGGTAATGGTATATATATAAGAGTATATCGTCGATCTGAAAAGGGAGGTAAGAGATGAATCTCTACGACCGATAACAGAGAACCTATGAAATAGACCCCGTAGAAGGAGATCATTGAATTCAAATAGGCAATACTCTCCTCACATCCCTCTGACATTCACTGCACGCTGAGAGGAAAACCGGGCTCCAACCTGCTGCGGAGCGCATATCAACGTAGAATCTAGCACAAACTTACTTCACCACCTCCATAGGAGGCAAAGTTTGTAAAACTGATTTGTGGGTGTGGTGAGGGGTGTATTTATAGGCATTTTAAGGTTTGGGAAACTTTGCCCCTCCTGGTAGGAATGTATATCCCATACGTCACTAGCTCAAGGACTCTTGCTAATTACATGAAAGAAAGTACAAACCCAGCTAATTAAAATACACAAATAATTTTTTTTTTTACTCTGCAGCTGGTATAACAAGTCATTTAAAATACATCAATATGAAAATAATTTTACAGTGTACTGTCCCTTTAAGGAAATAAGACAACATATTCTCAAATAAAAACATTGTTAAATAAACACATCAACACATATCACATTGTTATCAAAGTATAATATTTAAATTATAGTTAATGTAGCTAAATAAAAATAAGGGGAAAAAGTAGGACATTTACATTATGCAAATAAAGCAGTACAGACTCATCATTCCAAATATGAGCTAAATTACAAGTGTCGCTCTGACTGTTGCCAGCAAACGATATTGGGTTTTTCTCTTGATGGAAATACTACGAGTTGAAAGAAAATGTGTTTGCTCAAGCGCAAGATTTACGCTTGTCAGGTTAGCGCGACTTTAGAGCTCGCATAAGGGTAGGGGAAGAAAAAAGTTGCATTAAACATAACACAAATACATGTAAAAAAATTAAATTAAAAAGTTGTAAGGACTCAAAGATAGATGGTATAATGTGTAAAAACAAAAAGGTCTACAAAGGGCTTTAACATATATATGCATACACAGACATGTCAAAATATGTGTATATATATATATATATATATGTGTGTGTATGTATATATGTGTGTGTGTGTGTGTCTATTTAAAGGACCAGTACATATGTCTATTTCCACTCCTACTACACCATGTCACAGCCATCGGCCAATCATAAATGCATATAAGTTTATTCTGTGCATTCCTGCTCATGCTCAGTAGGAACTGATGACTCAAAAAGTATAAATATAAAAAGACTGTGCACATTTTCTTAATGAAAGTAAATTGGAAAGTTGTTTAAAACAGCATGCTCTATCAGAATGATTAAAATTTAATGTTGACATGAGTGTCCCTTTAAGTATTTATGTGTTTTACTGTATATGTACTGTACATATTTTACATTCCAATGTTCTTCACTTACAAGATAATGTACTTTTTATTGTAAATACATATTTATATATATATATCTATATACACCTATTCCTGTATATCAAATAGATACATAGGTATAGATATGTATTTTACATTAACATTATCAGAAATATATATTTAATAATAAAAAGTACATTATTTTCTATGTGAAGAACATAGGAATGTAATATATGCGTAATGCGCACCGGGGTTTGCCATTTCGGACTAACTTAGGCCTCGCTTCCATTGAGTCGTAATTCAGTTTGCGTGCACTCGCAAACCGTTAAATATGCTGTCGAAAGCAATAGCGTTTAACGACTGTTTCCAATGGCGCGTTATACCTCAATATCGGCTGCCGGACTTCGGCTGCCGAAAAGATTTTCGCGTCCCATAGAAAGTAATAGAAGCCGTTAATCGATAAATTATACCAGGTTTCCATTGAAAGCGCTAACCGTTAATACACTGTCGGAGGCTGTCGATACATTGAGAAATATTACCCCCAGCTCAACTAGGTGTAAAGGAGGAAAAAAGAGCTTTTTGAGGCCTGTTTCTCATTGAAATAGCAAATCACAAAAATATTATGAGTGTTTCAATGTACAAATAACATTATATATGCTACATTTATTGGTCCTATGTATAGGAATATTTGCACCCATGTTGTCATAGAAATTTCAATATGTATGTGCATATAAAAATATATGCAAGCACCACAATTATGGAACGACCTCCCGCACACTTTCAAACCTTCCCCATGCCTAATATCCTTTAAGAGATCCCTCTCTACATATCTCAAAACAGAATGCACCTGTCATTGTTGATTATATATTTCCTACCGGTTCTATGTTAAATTTTTGTGCATATATGGTGTATTATTATTTTTTTTTATTTTATTGTACCCATTGTATCAATGCAATGTTTTGTGGACCCAGGACATACTTGAAAACCATAGAAATCTCAATGTATCTTTCCTGGTAAAATATTATAAAAATAAATAAAATATCTACCTATTCAAAATGAAACCTTTGCCCAGGGATGCTATATATAATCTCAATACATATAGAAAAAAAATTCAAACGAAATAAGTTGTTTATCATGAAGATGAGTTTTATTATTACAGATTTACCCTCATTCAAATGTAATTTTCAATGTGAAAATCATATTTATTCAATACAAAACGATGACACATTAAAGTTATAATGTGTCATAGTACTAATATTTATAAAATATATGTAATGTCATGTCTGCTAAAGCAGATAATACATTTGCAATATTTAGACTATTAACCAAAATACATAAGTGCTTAATATTACATACTTCAAGAGATATGAAGTATTGTCTTTAACATGGAGTTATTGAAACATTTTAAAAGTGCATTGTGCATTGGTCCCAGGGAGAGTCTGTGTCTGTTCATATGATGTCAATTAAAATGTATTAATCACCTCTATATCATGGCAATCACATATATGTTGTATATACATCAGTGCATAAATATCCTAAAGATACATTTATCTAATTATTCTAAATATTGAATAATAATCTTGACAAAAAGGAGTGCATTAGTCATGATAGGTATTAGTCATGATAGGTATATATTTCAGATATTACATTCCACATAGGACTATAAGAATGAATGCAAGGTATTTGGCCATATCAACAGGAAGGAGTATTTACTTTTCAACTCTTCTATAACTGTATAACCCTTATTAGCTTCATCTGAAGGAGCAAACAACATATGCTTGTGGAATATAAATCATAACATTTACACATGTCACGTTGACTTATGTTAGATAGCATATACTGTATAAATTTCAGACACGTATCCCCAAGTATTCTTAAACGGCATAATATGATATCCTCAATAAAAGGACACATAAATTTATCAACAATGTACACCTGCATATTAATTGACATCATGTGAAATAAAAATGAATAAAGCTGTTCATTTTTAGCAGATAAACAGCTATTAGAATAATATTAAGATATATGTTCAAATTTGGATTAGAAAAATGGATGCATATTTATGAGATGAAAATCGCACTTAAAAAAGTGCTTTAGTGCAAAAATTAGATATGATATATCTTGGGTTGAAAAAAAAGAATATTAATTAATTCTTGCGGCGTGATTTTGCCTTTGGAGGAGAGGTACTTAGGGGGGCAGTGTGGCGTCTTGTGCGACGCCCACCAGCTGAATGTGAGGCTAATAACCGCGATTCAGGGTCCTGCAGGGAGATGACAGAGGATGCAAGGGAGGATGGAGTTTGGGGCCTATCCGCGAGCCTCTCCACTGCCTCTGCCAGGCGGACGAGTGAGGCATTATGGATGTCCATTTGGCTCTGTATCCTTCTCAAATCCTGCTGCTGCTGGAGCCTGGACAGCCTAAGCTCTCTATGTATGAGCCTCAGTAGATCATCCTGCTGGGACTGTGCCGGACCCTGTTGTACATTTGGTGTCTCAGGAACTAATAATTGGCTGGTTCCAGGGCTGTCTCTCCGTATTGGTGACTGTGAGGTTGTCTGTGATGGCACTGTTGGCAATACATTGGTGGGTGCAGTGGGTGGTGGTGTGGATTCCTGTTGTGCCATAGGAGTGGGAGGCATATAGTACAGATGATGCAGATCTGTATGCTGCTGTGGTGGGTGCATCATCTGCTGCTGAGGATAATGATGTCGTGGGGGGTGCATCATCTGCTGCTGAGGAGGATGTTGTGGGGGGTGCATCATCTGCTGCTGAGGAGGATGTTGTGGGGGGTGCATCATCTGCTGCTGAGGAGGATGTTGTGGGGGGTGCATCATCTGCTGCTGAGGAGGATGTTGTGGGGGGTGCATCATCTGCTGCGGTGGGTGCAGCTGTGGGGGCTGTGCCATTTGTTGCTGCGAAGTATGCATGAACTGCCATTGTTGAGGAGGATGAGTCTGCTGGGGTTCAGAACCCAAAACATGAAATGTTGTCTCCGAAGTAGATGGAGAAGGGCATGATACATCCTCCACCTCATATGCCCTAGGCTGCTGCATATCATCTTCTAAGAGGCTGATATAGGAGGTAGTGTCACCATAGATATCCTCATCCTCCTCAGTGAATGTAGGAACATCCTGCTGTGGTGTTGGTGCAGCTTCATACTCCTCCTGTTCGGAACCTACAAATAAATATACGGTATGTTTACATTATCTATCTAATAGAATATATTACTTTGTAGCATAACAATACAGACTATTATATTCCATATTTATGTGTATATATGTACACACACACACATACACACACACATACACATACACACACACACACACACACATACACACACACACACATACATACATATAGTGTGTTTGGGATAAAATCAAAGCATATATGACCATAACTGAGGAATCTTTATAGACTGTGTCTTAAAGGAACATTGTTAAAGGGACACTGTACCCAAATATTTTCTTTTGTTCAGATAGAGCATGCAATTTTATTCAACTTTCGGATTTACTCCTATTTTCAAATGTTCTTTATTCTCTTGGTATCTTTATTTGAAATGCAAGAATGTAAGTTTAGATGGTGGCCCATTTTTGGTGAACAACCTAGGTTGTCCTTGCTGATTGGTGGATAAATGCATCCACCAATCAAAAACTGCTGTCCAGAGTTCTGAACCTAGAAAAAAAGCTTACATGTCTTATTTTTCATGTAAAGATAGCAAGAGAATGAAGAGAAATTCATAATAGGAGTAAATTAGAAAGTTGCTTAAAATTGCATGCTGTATCTGAATCACAAAATAAATATTTTGGGTACAGTGTCCCTTTAAGGACAATGACACATGATTTATATGAAATGCTTAATATTCTTGGATATTATATTATCAATATTCTTGCTTGTCGGAGCAGATATACAATACAGAGTGCTTGCTGAACATATTAAATACAACTATGTAAATTTAGATTCATAGCTAAACACAGATGGGTATTTATGATATACAACATATATACATCACATATATGGTTATATTTAATATTGAATATTCACCTTCATACACCTCTTCAGGTGGCACAGAGGTGTCCATTGTCCCCTTACATCCGTAAACAGATTCATCCGAGATGACATTGGACAGCATCTCCTCCCATGACCTTAGGTGTATCCTCTTGCTAGGACCACCACCTGTCCCACGTGCATATTTGGCCTGCTGTGCCAGCTTAGCTTTGGTTTCCCTCCTGCAGTCATGATAGCGGTGTTTAATGCTGGCAGTAGAACGATTACGTCCTAAGCAGCTGACTGCCACTCGAATCTCCTCCCACAGCTTATTCCGGACAGCCGGCCTCAGGTTAGGGTTCTCCAGCTGAGCTGCCTTCTCCAAGTATGCCTCAACAAGAGCCTCCTTTTCCTCCTCAGAGTACCTCTCCTCTCTTAGCCTGCCCTTCACACCTGAAGGGCCAGCAGACACAGACTCTCCCTCCTGTGACTGGGGACCAGCCCTCTCTACCTCCTCTGTCCCTGCAGGCTGTGACAGGCTACCACCAGCCCCACCCCCAGTTGCCACAGTCTGCCCCACTTTCACTTTTCTTTTTGTGCCTAGCTGAGGCTGACTCCTCCTCACTCCTCCCACCTCCATTCCTCTTCCACCCTCTCTCCTTCCCTCCTCTGCCAGGGTTTGAGGAAGGACAAATCCTCCACCCAAACCTCGGCCCCTATTCCTGCCCATACTACTCCCTACTTCCCCCCTCCCCCTCCCTCTATCCACCCTCACCACTGCCCTCCCCCTAGCCACCCCCTTCCCAACTCCACTAGGCCTATCCATCCCTTTCTCCTTCCTCCCTAACTCTAACCTAACACTAAAGTCCCTAGCTTACCTAACTACACTAATTCACCTAACTAAACCCTAAATTAAATAGCCCCAAAACTAACTACCTAACCTATCTAGACCCTAACTATCTCTATTCTATATCCCTCAAAATAAAAATAAAATGTGGGGGTGAAAATAAACAAAGGGATGTAAATGAAAAAGGAAAAACTAAGGAGGATTAGAACAAAATTATAGAAAAATAATAAGGGATGCAAATTAAGAAAGGGGTGAGCTATATAGTCAAATGAAACAAAAAATATGGGATGTTAAAAAAAAAAAAATAGGATGGGCAAAATGTATATATAAAAAAACAAGTTATATAGTGAGGAAGGGAAGGGTAGTCAAAGGGGGGATGGGAAGTGGAATAAGGGGATTAATGAAAGGAGTAATAAAGGAAGATGGGGATATGGGGGTTAATGAAAAAAAAAATGTGAATGTGTTTGTATCAAATAAAAGTGTGTATGTGTGTGTGTGTGTATTTGTGTGTATAAACTAATGTGTGTTAATTAACTAATGTATGGATGTGTGTGTGTGTTCCTAATATTATATGAGGCCTACAATAAGAATATATGGAAATCAAATATCAAACTCTCCACTAACTCTCAAACAACTCTCAAAAACCCAAAACTCCTACCAACGCAACTAGCTCCCGTGTCTTTCTCTCTAGAGGCGATCACAGGTAAAGAGCGCAGGCGCAAACCGTTATTCTTATAGACAGAGGTCGGGTTACCATGGCAATGCACTTGTTATGGCGCGCTTTTCGACAAATCCGACATCGGTTGGCAACGCAAACTTACGTACGGCCGAAAAGAGCGACTGCGCGCAACACGCTAATCTTTTCAATGGAAACCTGGTACTAAAATGGAGCCGTAAATTACCTTTAGCTGTCGTCCGCTTCGGTAGCTTACGGCTCCATTTTTAACGACTCAATGGAAGCGAGCTCCAAGTCGGGTTAGCATACACAAAGAATTACTAACTTCAAAGCACATTATTTTAATATTGCATATAAAATATTTTAAAATATTAATAAAAATTATTAAAAATGATTATACATGCTGTAAAAAATGAAGATATATTCAATTGATTATTTAAAGGAATAGTGTAGTCAAAATTAAACTTTTATGATTAAGATAGAGCATGCATTTTTAAGCAACTTTCTATTTTACTCCTATTATCAATTTTTCTTTGTTCTCTTGGAATCTTTATTTGAATGTAAGCTTAGAAGCCGGACCATTTTTGGTTCAGCACCTGGGTAGCGCTTGCTGATTGGTGGCTACATTTAGACAGCGATCAGAAAGTGCTATTCAAAGGCTGAACCAAAAATGGGCTGGCTTCTAAGCATACATTCTTGCTTTTTCAAATAAAGATACCAAGAAAAGCAAGACAAATTGATAATAGGAGTAAATTGAAAAGTTGCTTAAAATTGCCTGCTCTATCTGAATTATGAAAGTTTAATTTTGGCTAGA
This sequence comes from Bombina bombina, assembly GCF_027579735.1. NCBI lineage: Eukaryota > Metazoa > Chordata > Amphibia > Anura > Bombinatoridae > Bombina > Bombina bombina. The sequence goes on from NC_069504.1 coordinate 526,376,452, forward strand.
CTATTCCTTTAAAATATTTTACAGTATGTATAATCATTTTTAATAATTTTTAAAAATATTTTTTATATGCAATATTTCAATAACGCACATTGAAGTTAGCAATTCTTCATGTGAGCTAAGCCGACCGAGTTAGTTCTAAATCGTGAAAAAAATATATTTCTTTATATATCTGATAATGTTAATGTAAAATACATATCTATACCTATGTATCTATAGGAATAGGTATACAGGTAAAGGTATATATAGATATATAAAGAAATACGCACTTACAATAAAAAGTACATTGTTCTGTATGTAAAGAACATTGGAATGTCTACTATTAATAATTCCTGTCTGGTTAGCTCGCGAGTATAGGTGTTAGCTTTTTTTCCAGTTTGCGCTCTACATTCACTTCCTTGGGGAGAAGAAGTTAACGGGTAGCAATATTTGGTTAGTTATGCGCGCGCAAAAAGTCTCCATCTAGCAAAGTTTGTGCTCGAGCGGGAGCACTACGTATTGCTCCACTAATCCATAATCTAGCCCTATGTAAGGAATGTAACAAAGCATGCAAAAGAGCAATCAGATTAAATTGCAAAGGAATTTAAGTCAACCCCTAATTTTTTTTTAAGTATATAAATAAAAAATCTAAGAAGGAAAATTTAGGTACATTAATTCCTTAAACCAAAAGGACATATATACTGTATAAGTCATGCAGTACTTTACCTATCGTACTGCATGACACATATATATATTTAATATATATTTACAAGTTGCAAAAATTGCCCTACTTTGCAGAAAATAAAATGAAGGGAGAGGGAGGGAGGAATGGAGAGCTACACTACAGAAAAAAATGTTGGGTGAGGAGTGGGGGGGCCCTAGAAAATGTTCACGGGAGGGGTTACCACTACACTATAGAAAAATATATATTTTTTAACAATGTATGTATAGGTATTGGCATACAGCTGCCAGTACTAAAGATGGCCACAGTTAGTGGGAGGGGCAGGGTTAGAGAGCTTTTTGAGGGATCAGGAAGGTTTGAGAGTTGAAGAAGATCACTACACTGCAGAAAGAAAAAAAATGTATATAATAATAATAATAATAATAATAATAATATTAATAATAAAAACTGTATACTGACTCAATCTGCCAGTACCTAAGGTGGTGGGGATCGGGGGGGGGGGGGGGTGAGAGAGGGAGGGAGGGAATAAAGCTGTTTAGGAGGGATCAGGGGTGGAAGGTGTCAGGTGTGAGGTTAATTTCTACACTGCAACTTAAATTACCTTTACAAGCTACCTAATTAACCCCTTCGCAGTCCGGAATAATAGAAGTGTGGTGCTCAGCTGCAATAAGCGGCATTCTAATTACAAAAAAACAATGGCAAAACCATCTATGTTTGCTATTTCTGAACAAAAGGGATCCCAGAGAAGCGTTTACAATCATTTGTACCATAATTGCAAAAGCTGTTAAAAAAAAGATTTAAGTGAGAAACCCAAAGTTTGTGAGCAAGTTAATTTTGTTAATACAATCACATTTGGTGGTAAAATGGTGGCATAAAATATACCAAAATGGGCCTAGATCAATACCTTGAGTTGTCTACTTAAAAAATATATAGTTTTGACAGGTAAATAAAAAAAAAAACAAGGCTATATTTCTAGTTAAATGTAGTGATAGCAAAAATTCAATGGTTTTAAGGTAACTTAGCACTGTTATAGCCAAATACAGAGGCGTAACTAGAAACCACAGGGCCCAGGTGCAAGAATCTATGAAGGGCCCCCCCACCCCACCCAAAAAAGGTGAATTCGATACATATCTTTTTTTTTTTTTTAACATTTAACACAGAAAAAAAAAATGTGAATCAGATTACGTCTGCAAAAGGAGGTACCCTATGCCCACAGTCTGTGAGATGGTCTGACCCTTATTACTATATATAGTGACAGTGTTTAACCCACCAGTACTGTGAGTTAGTTAGTGTATAGTGAGTTAGTGACACAGTCTGTAATCTGCCGGTGAGATGGCTGGCCTGACCCTACCCGCCCCAATACTTTTAAAAGTGACCACAGTAGTCTGTGACATAGTCCAGCCCCCCCATACTGTATATAGTGGTACTGTATAGTGACACTGTTTACCCCCCGCCCCCATGCTGTGGTAACAAGGTCTGTAATTTGCTGGTTCCACAAACATACACACACACACACACATAAATGTATAAATACACATACAGTCACATACATACATACACACATACACACACACACACACACACATAAACGCCAATGGGTTAAAGAGAAACACTAACATCACACTCACATGATATCAGTGCAGGTAGTAGAATTTTTTCTTTTTTTTAAGTTGGGCCCCCACAATCGGGGGCCCAGTTGCAGTTGCGTAATGTGCACCCCCTGTAGTTTCGCCCCTGGCCAAACAGTCACTATCCTCATGCATAGCACCCCAGGACTAGCGTGATGCTGATGTGGTGCCACTTTTTAAAAAGGGAAGCAGGGCTGATCCAGGAGCTATAAACCAGTTAGTCTGATATCAGTAGTGGGCAAGATACTTGAGGGGATTATAAGGGATTATATTGATGATTATATTTGTGTAAACAAGATTATCAGCATGGTTTTATGAGAAATAGATCATATCAAACTGATCTAATTAGATTCTACGAGGAAGTAAGAATATAGATAAAGGGAATCATTTGATTTTATATACTTGGATTTTGCAAAGGCTTTTGATACATGAGATATTATTGTACAAAATGAAGGTACTAGGAATAGCTGGAAATGTTAGCTCATATATAAATAACTGGATAAAAGACAGAGTATGAGTAGTAATAAATGGATCATACTCATATAGGGCACTGCGTCAATAGTCTTTGCAAAATCCAAGTACATAACATCAAATGATTCCTATGTCTGCTGCCTTGGGGTAATATTTGACTCTACTTTTAACCTGTACATGCACTGTCACCTTAAATCCTAGAACACTGAAGAATTTGGGTCTTTCCTAAGAAACAAAAATAGTGATTGTTGCAATTCCTTTCTAATTATCATATAGGCTTTCCCCACCCAAATCTATTCTAAATGCCTTCACCAGGCTCATCCACCTCTAACTCTCTCCGACTCCTACTCCATACTGTCAGTCCCTACACTAACTTCCATTAGTCACTATTACCCACCACCATGGATAATAAAAAATGCACATTACTGCACACTCTACATATTATTATCTCACTTCCAAGTAATGACTAGCTTTGCTGGGTTTCAGATCTATACTTAAAGGGACAGTAAAGTCATAATTAGACATTCATGATTTAGACAGAGCATACAATAATAAACAACTTTCCAATTTACTTCTTTTTTATAATTTGCTTCCTTCTCTTGTTATCCATTGCTGAAAGGTTTATCTAGGAAAGCTCAGGAGAAGCAAAGAACCTAGATTCTAGCTGCTGATTGGTGGCTGCATATATATATATATATATACCGATTTTCATTGGCTCACCCATGTGTTCAGTTAAAAACCAGTAATGCATTGCTGCTCCTTCAACAAATGATACAACATGTCCTTAACAACCTAACCCTCTGCCTCTAATGATTACCACTAAAACTGCACTCTTTATGAAGTACACCTCTCTAGTCCATCTGTCTTAATGTGTATATCCTTGTCTTGTCTTTATTTGTTGTATCCCTAGACAATTATGGTACATTACAAAAAAGTTAAAGAAAATAAATGAATTGTAATTTAATCCAATGGTGAAATACGGTCTTTCGTTAAATGCTTATTGTTTAGATACTACTCTTTAAAGTGCATTTAACTAACCATTTCTACAATCTACTTTATGCATTGGGGCCGAATTATCAAAGTGCGAGAAAACATGATGCCCTGTAGCGTATCATGTCCACCGCTCATTGATAAATGCTGACAGCATACGCTGTCTGTATTTATCATTGCACAAGCATTTCTAGTGAAATGCTTGTGCAATGCTGCCCCCTGCACATTCGCGGCCAATCGGCCGCTAGCAGGGGGTGTCAATCAACCCGATCGTATCCGATTGGGCTGATTGCTGTCTGCCACCTCAGAGGTGGCGTACGAGTTAAGGAGCAGCAATCTTAAGACCGCTGCTTCTTAACTCCTATTTCCTGCGAGCTTGCGCGGAAACAGATACATTCGGCTGAATACGGGACATGATAAATCTGCCCAATTGTGTATACCACATAACATGGCTGACCATTCCTCTACCCATAACGTATTACAAAACAATTGGTTTGATTGTCCATCAATATTATAACTATTTATATAATTCAATGCCTGTATTTTTGTTCTATAAAGCAATAGTGTTACCTGACAAGCTGCTGACAAATCTGGCATCCTGGAAGGCACCTAAATAACAAATAAGAAAAGACAGCAAATCAAATCAAATAAAAAAATCAGGAAAGCTAAAAAATATATACATTGCCAATACTCTCTTTGCTTTGCTTTACCTGTGGGGTTCCCTTGTACTTGGTATTATTTGAACACAATCCCTTTTATGAAAAGTATTTTCTATCCAAGACATCCCGGCCTACAAAAGAAAAACAGTTTTCTGGTAAAAACTGAACAAAATGTGTCTTTTTGAGGAAAAAATACTGTAACAAAATACTGTACAACTTTCTGCGTTTGTACAGAGAAAAAAACAGTTTAGATGATTCCTTTAGAGATAAGAGCATATGTGACAAACTTAGATTACAGCAGTCAAAGTTTACAGTTATGAGCAGATGATTAGATAGGGAATGAACCACCCCTGATACAATCTCAAAGCATAAATACAGCATTGCAGGAACAACTGTAAGTCAGTGCTATGAAGAAGGAAATCTGAAAGCATTTGTGCTGACATAAGCAAAGTACACAGTAATACAGCAAAACTATATATCCAAGCTGGGTTGAAATGTTAATGATGTAATGGAAAAAAATAAAGATATACATAAAAATATCTTTATACAAAGGTGCAGAAAGCAAACTACTGTAGCTATTATAAAAAAAAGTATTGCTTTTGCTTACACATGTACTCGGTTTAGCACTGATTACAGTGACCAATGCTAGAAAGAAGATACACACTGAATGTCCCACAGTACAGTTACATTACTAGTCATTTTAAACCCCTAAATATAACACTTACAAGAACACCAATGAGCAACACACGCAAGACAGATAAAAGGCAGGAAGCTCCAACAGTGTACTCCACTCCACAACATAAAAATGTGCTGGACTCTTAATTATAAAAATAGATTGTCTTAAAATAGAAAGCGATAACAACACCATAGTTATCTGTGTGTGTGTAAGTCTGTGAGTGTGTGTGTGAGTGATTTAGGCTTATTCCTATGTTTAGCATTAAGTAGACTGGGAACTGTTTGTCTGTGGGCCAATAGTATATACTATGTACTACTTAATTGTACTTTAACTCCAAGACTTTCCTTTACTGTAAGTCAAGGGCATACATTTTTCTTAAAGAACCATTCAATGCAGTAGAATTGCATAATACACAAGTGCATAATAAAAATACAATGATTTAAAACCTACTCTGAATTTCAAATAAGCTGTAGATTTTTTTCTGACAAATTTATTTTTTTCTCTCCCATTTTCTGTCCCCCTGAATTACGTGACAGATATCAGCCAATTACAGACTAGTATTTGTATACTCTCTGAGCTTGTGCACACGCTTAGTAGGATCTTGTTCCCCAGAAAGTGTGAATATAAAAAGACTGTGCAAAATTTGATATTGGAAGTAAATTGGAAAGTGTCTTATAACTGCACACTCTATCCGAATCATACAATTTTATTTTGACTTGAGTGACCCTTTAAAATAAAAAGAAATGTACTCTATTTGCAAGATCAATGTTAATAATGTATATAATACTTTAAACAATATAAACACATCTCTTGTGTTTTTAGTAGTTTTTCAATTAATGTTTATAATGTGCATTGTTTATAATGTGCATTCTTGAACTAATATAACTTAAAGCCATTAAAACTACATTTCAAGCAGTGATTTTTTAATATTTTAACCATTTCTTTCCTACATGCTTTGTTTAATTTGAATATTAATATTAGGCAAATATTTTTTATATATATATATTTAGCTTACCATGTTGTTTTCTCAATACACAAAAGCAATGAGTTCTGCAATTCTCCTGTAGTGTCTCCAGAGAAATGACTGACTTTCTGTAATGTTCTTACTCAGCCATAAACAGATGTATTACTGCTCACGCTGGCTCATGGGGTTGGAACTGCTATAAAATGAAGGTGTGCCTTAGGTTTTATCTCTTTATCTGTAGATGATCAGTGGAAATCTAAATTCAACATCAATGTTTTTTCTGTATTGCTAAAAAAAAAAAAAAAATTGTCTAAAGGCCTCAAATTATTCAAAACCAGTTTTAGAATTTGGATAATGTTCAGCAGATTTAACAAGAAAACTGCAAAAAGCTGTAACCTAGTGATAGGACCTCTGATTTGCTGTGCTGTCTCAGTGGTTGAGAATAGGGCTGGAAATAGTATTGTTCGTCATGTCATGCACAACATAGATCTCCACCAAGTCAACCCCTAATGTTTCTCACTGTCTCCTAAAATACAAACTTGATTAAAGGATCCCCCCACACCTAAAACTGCCCTACCTAAAAGCAAAAATGGTTCATTAAGAGCACATATAAGTTACTACAGCATCTAATTAGTTGAGCTGTAGTTTAGTCTGTCTCCCAGGTATAGCACTGTTTCATGTTTGTAATTGCTCTATGATCTGTGAATCTACCATTTGTGTTCACTAGACAGTGGAAGATGTTAGCTTTGTATCAAGTTTTTTCCAACCTTTCCTCTCTGGAGACTTTTATTTGGAGGATCAGTGAGCAAATTTTAGACAGATATATTTTATATGTAAACCTTTAAATGAACAATGCTTTACTTGCACATATATTTGTTTTGGCTTTACTGGGAAAAAGAGGATTAAGGGGATGAATTATCAAGCTCCCCTTCAAGCTTGCCAGAAACAGCAGTTATGAAACTGCTCCATAACTGGTCCGCTGCCTCTGAGGTTGTGTTCTGCAATCCGCCGATCCTATACGATTGGGCTGATTGACACCGCGAATCTGCAGGGGGCGGCATTAAACAAGCAGTTCTGGTGAACTGCTTGTGCAATGTTAAATGCCGACAGTGTATGCTGTCAGCATTCAGCGATGTCTGTCGGACATGATACGCTACAGCATATCATGTCGGACAGACATTGATAAATTGGCCCCTAGGAGATATCATAGTAAGGACATTTTTTAAGGATTGATGTACTCATTTGGACAAAACAAACAAACAAAAATGGAAAATGTGAGGCATTTTAGGGGGAACTAAGTGGACAAATTACCCCTTGCTGGACACCCCAGCCATCTCTAATGGATTATTAGCAAAAAGTCTATTCTAGATTTTTTTAGTCTGTAAATCTAAAGAAGCCAGAGTCTCACTATTCATTATGAGTTGCCAGTGGAAAAACAGTTCCTGCTCTCTAAGGTCCTGATATTAAAAGCCTTGTGATAACCGTAATATTTTAAAAAGGGATCCGTTTTGTGATTGAGGTTGCCAGTGAAATGTTCTAAAGGGCGGAAATCAGTGTTTAAAGGCCGTCTCACCAGGAGGCGTTTACTATACTTCTCTATGCGAGGCGATGCTTCTATGGCACTGGTGGAATTTAAAAAGCATCATCTCTACCAGTATTAAAGGTCTAATGTAAATGATCCCTTTAGACATTATTGGATGGTAATACAATTTACTGGTATCAACACAAACTCAACCCCCTTTGTTAAATGCAATAGTGAAACTAGTACATTGATAGCAAATCTATATGAGCTGGGGGATTGTGCGTCTATTATACATGTGTATGTAATTTATTATATGTATGTATTATACTGTAAAATACTTACTGTAATAAAAGTCTTTTTGTCATTTAAAAAAATGTGTTTCTTTAACTTTTGCCTTGTTCTTTTCTTTTAGGAAGAAGTATTTTTGTATTGAATATTAAAGGGACAGTCTACACCAGAATTGTTATTGTTTTAAAAGATAGATAATCCCTTTATTACCCATTCCCCAGTTTTGCATAACCAACACAGTTATATTTATATATTTTTTACCTGTGTTATTACTTTGTATCCAAGCCTCTCTTTGGGCTCCATGTACTAAGCAGTCAGCGAGCTACCCGCAACAAATCTCGCGTCAAAATTCGCAAACTGATATGTACAAAGCCGTCAATTATGTTAAAACTCGCATCTTTAAAATTGCGAGCGTACTTATCCGCCAAACCTTGCTACCGCTCCATTTTTCACTGTAATTAGACACATTTGACCACCAACTCGCCAAAAACGAATGTACTAAAAAATCTATTTGTCCGCTCGCTACAATTTCCGCTCCCACCTCGTTATTTTTGCCTCTCCACCTTTTAGGTGGCGGGCAAGGTACAAAACAATAGGAAAGTCAATCTAGATGCCAGTCTAGACATATATAAAAGGCAGTAATATCAGCATTGTACAGCATAACTGGCGTCTAATTTGTCTCTCATTTCCATGAACATAAATTGCGCCAAATTTGTCGACTGTAATTAAAGAGTAATCTATATTTTAAATTTGTATTGTATAGTTGTCAATCTTTATAATTATTTTTATATTAATATTTATATATTATCAGATCCAGATGAAGCCATATCCAAATTGTAAATAAATATTACAAAAATATTTGTTATCACTCTGTTATCTGTTATCGCTCTGTTAACACTCTTCAAAAAATTTTGAACAATAATAAATTTGTTTAGATAAGTTGAACTTTTATAGGAGCAAAATTCTATTCCCGCGACTACTATGATGTTCGTGACACCTTGCATGTCACGTGTTAATAATTGGCCAGACAATTCAACTGAAAGTTAAGTACATCAGCTTAGTCGCGGCGAGCGAGGCGTCAAATTTATCAATAATCCGCCACTGCTCGCGGCGGGCTAGACTTGTCTATTTATTGGGGGATTATTAGTACATAGTGACAGCGGACACCATTTCGCCTGCGGCGAGTAACGGATGAATTGACGGCTTAGTACATGGAGCCCTTTATTTCAGTTCTTTTGACAGACTTGCAGTTTAGCAAATCAGTGATGGCTCCCAGATAACTTCAAGTGCATGAGCACAGTGTTATCTATATGAAACACATGAGCTAACACCCTCTAGTAGTGAAAAACTGACAAAATGCATTCTTAAAAGAGGCGGCCTTCAAGGTCTAAGAAATTAGCATATGAACCTCCTAGGTCAAGCTTTCAACTATGAATACCAAAAGAACAAAACAAAATTGGTGATAAAAGTAAATTGGAAAATTGTTTAAAATGACATGCCCTATCTGAATCATGAAAGTTTATTTTGGATTAGACTGTCCCTTTAATATCCCATTGAGGAAAGTAGACTTTTTTTGTTTTACAAAAGTGTATTTGCTAGGGATGGGCGAATGTGTTTATATCCGAATTCGAATGTTAGAACAAATGTTATTGTAGAAATTCGATTTACATAATTGAATGTTGATAAGAATGAATATTCTTAAAAATTCGATTTTCGAATGTTATTTACAGTTTTCGAATGTCACATTCGAATTCGAATGTCACATTCGAATTTGAATGTCACATTCGAATATCACATTCAAATTCGAATATTACATTTATAAAACACAATTGTAGACTAGAAACACTATTTCAAATGTCATATTCAAATCGAATATCACATTCGAATGGAATATCACACAGTATTAGACTAGAAATACTATTTCAAATTCGAATGTGACATTCGAATTCAAATGCAGCATTCGAATTTGAATATTACATTTATTAAACACAGTTGTAGACAAGAAATACTATTTCAAATTTGAATGTCACATTAGAATTTGAATGTCACATTCGAATTTGAATATTACATTTCGAAATTGAATGAATACATAGCTAAACATTCTATTATTCGAACAAATATTTTCAAATTTTATTGAAAAATTCAAAAACTAAAATTTGAAAATAGAATGTTAGAATGTTATATAAACATTCGAAATTCGATTTGAACGAACGAATGTATCAAAATTCATTTTAAATTTCGAATTTTTAGAAACATTCGCCCATCCCTAGTATTTGCATTATGTAAAATATGTTTTTAGGAATTGACGGCTTTTTAATACTGTATTTTTATAGCCACTATAAGTTCAAACTGTACTGAATGTGTTTTACTTCTAGTATTGCAGCTACACTGTAACAAATGTGTTATAAATATAGTACATTCCCCCTTCCCACTGCAGAGTTCCAAATTCACTAGCAATGTGGACGGATTTTTTCTCAAACCTATTGTTTCATATATGTAAGACACATCGCCACTGATTGTGAGACTGGTGAGACAAAAATGGCTATTTCTTGTGATTTCTTGTGGGTCTGATGATACTTTTATTATCAGGCCTAAGAGTGAAGAGTCCCTTTTATCCTCATGAAGACTGCAAAAATAAAATGCTCTCTAGGCACATCAATAGGAAGCCGTATGGTTTATATGCGCAGGTTTCTCAAAAAGACAGAGATGGGTCAACAGGAGTACAATTATTTTGATGTGTTTTGCTTTGAATGGCATAAAAAACAACATATTAGTGATTCAAGGTAATATTCAAGATCCCTGTGGGGTCTGATTTTCTTACATAGGAAAGCATTTTGATGGTCTAATAGGAGATAATACCGCCAAAAGCTTCCTGAAAGAGGCCATGCTGCTTAAAGGGACAGTACACTGTAAAATTGTTTTTCCATTAATGTATTTTAAATGACCTTTTATACCTCCTGCAGAGTATAAAATATTTGAGAAATTGCATTTTCATGCTTATTTGTGTATATGAAGTAGCTGGTTTTGTGCCTTGAAACCACAGCCTATTACAAGGGGTTGAACTTAAGGTAATATCAGATCTCATTATGTTATAACTTTGTGTACACACACTTGCTTCCTTATCTTATAATTGTCTTTAACACCAAAGCTCAATACATAGAGAGAACAATGGAAAATTATCATTTTATTACTTAACTATCCTGCATCCCACTGAGGGTGTACTCTCTTCTGCTGGCTGTGTTTACTTAGGCTTGTCAATAGCATATACTCCAGTATGAAAACTTTCAGTATAGGTTGGGAAACCACAAGCTAAATCATCTATTTCAAATGCTGAAATAGGAGTAAAGGAGCTACTTGCAACCAATTTAATACACTCTAGCAGGTAAAAAGGATCATTGGGAATAATTTAAAGGGGAGAAAGTTTTTGGGTGAACTGTCCCTTTAACTGTCAAACCTGTGATGCCTAGTAAAATGGGAACTATAGGAATATAAGTGGAACACAGGGATAACCACTCATATTGATAGTGTTACCATCTTATTATTTTTGCTCTCTGCAATGTGGAAAACATTGTTTTGGTCATTTGAAGAAATGATGTTGAAGTATTACATACAAGCTATATGAAGCTGTTGAACAAAAGCAGTTACTAACAGAAATATTTCTATGGAATGAAGCAAAAAAAAGAGGATAGTTTTTTGCTTTGAAAAATGACAGCAGCTGATGGCTTTACTGAACTCCTCAAAGAAACATATTTAGTTCAAGTTCAGTTAATATCATCAATCTTCCTCAGCTGATGTTAGCCAATCACAAGTGGCATATCTGCTGACCACTGAACCTTGTCCTGCTTAGCCAAAGTGTATTGCCAATCCAGAGCTGAACATTACTGGGTAAAATGCATAGTTATATGCAAACAATTGTACAATAATTTTAATTTAAGCATTTTCTCTCTTCAGTCTCTTCTAGTCAGCAGCAACATGATTTCTTAAAGGGAAATGTTTTCTTTCATGATTCAGTTAGAGTATGCCATTTTAAACAACTTTCTAATTTACTTCTATTATCTAATTTGCTTCATTCTCTTTATATTCTGTTCTGAAAAGCATATCTAGATAGGCTCAGTATCTGCTGATTGGTGGCTGCACATAGATGCCTTGTGTGATTGGCTCACCTGTGTGCAGTGCTATTTCTTCAACAAAGGATATCTAAAGAATGAAGTAAATTAGATAATAGAAGTAAATTGGAATGTTGTTTAAAATTGTATTCTCTACCTGAACCATTTATTTAGCGTTTAATGTCCCTTTAATGAAACATAATACAATAGTCTTAATAGTTACAGCAGAGAGAAAGTCACATTTGAATGACAAATATACAGTAACATATATATATACTATTAATATAGTATTTACAGAAACACAGTATAGTGCTAATCATGTATGTAATTATTTATGATTAATTTGTATCTTTCTAAGGAAAGTGTGTACGTCAATCTGTGTCTCCATTCCTTCAGGGTTGGGGTATTCATATGCTCCCAGTATTTTGGAAAAAGTGATTTGGTGTTATTAATCTGGAGTAAGCCCAGGCAATATTTGCATCTAATTGCTGGGTATTTGTTGAAAAAGAAAATTAGAGAATCCATAGTAAAGGTACATGTGGTCGCTTTACCCATCTACTTCATCATCACTTCTTCCCAAAAAGGTGTATAAGAAAGCATTTCCACCACAGCTTAACATCCTCTCCAACTGCCACAACGATAACCAGGGAATATTTTAGCTAGTCTATGTGGGATAAGGTACCACCTAGTTAAAGGGATATGAAATCCAATTATTTTTTTTTTTTTTGATGATTTAGAGCATGAAATTTTAAGCAACTTTCTAATTTACTTCTATTATATTTTTTCTTTGTTCTCTTGGTATCTTTATTTGAAAAGCTGGAATGTATACTTAGGAGCCGGCCCATTTTTGGTTCAGCACCTTGGTAGCCCTTGCTGACTGTGATTATTTGCCATGCCTTAGCTGAGATCTCCTCCCCCATCTTCTGTGATCAGGCTTTAATATACTGTGGAAGATTCTTGGAATGAGGTTCTATTAAGGTATTATATGCTACAGATAATGCACCTCTTGCAGGAAGTGTAGTATAACAAAATGTTAAAACATAGGGATCTGGATATTTTCTGCTTAGAGGGATGAGCACTAAAAAAAAGGATTCTTGAGGGGGGCAGAGCCGGCCGAGGACGAACATGGCCGCAAGTTGTTAGAGCTCTGGCAATTATTCCGGTACTTTGGCGTAAAAAGAAAGACTGGGAGCAGTTCAGAGCACCAAACTTAAGCCCCTAATCCATATGGAACGAGGATTTAAGGTGCAGACTCTACTTGATACTGGAAATGAGGATTACGGCAATCCAGGCGGAGTCCTAACAATGCTGCGCCATCACTAATCCTCAGACACGGGAGTGAAACAATGCGGCACATCAGATGAAGCGCTCCTAATGTGAGTATCATCCAACATAAGCTACCTGGGGATAAAAGGGCCCTCACAAGAGTAGAATACCCCAGGCTCATCCTCCAGTATTAAATATCGCAACTCCCTAATTCGGCCCATGTGGCGCCTCTACATAAACATGCTGAAGCCATTAAGGGAGTAATGATAGCGGGTCACAACAACACCACAAGCTTTAAATAAGCATTCTCTCTGAAGACAAGCATACAGATAAGGCTGGCTAATATATTATGGGAACACACTGATTGAAGAGCAAGGCCTAATGGAAAGAGCGAATAAAATATAACCAACTACCCAGCTACCTGACAACAACACAGATATTGAAGGCAATAACACGTAAAGAGAAGAGGACCTAAAAGCCACAGCATGGCCTTTCCAACCAAGAGTGTCAATACTACACTGAGATGGACCGCAAACTTTATAGTGTCCTACTCTTTATTCCAGACAGAGGCATTGAGTTTAAGTTATTCTGACAATGACTTCCAGGAGACCTCTCAAATTTGACAAAACAACTAAGCCATTTACTGCCCCAACCACTAAGATGGATAACTATTTTAAGGCCTTAGAAGTGGCAGCTGCTTGTACTCCCACTAGCCATTCAACAGAGATAGTGGTTAATGCTGAACCTTTGGCGACACAAGAAATAGAATACAGCCCTTTAACTAAAGCAGACCTACTTCTTCTACCCTCAAAAAAAGATTTCAAACCTTTTATGATTCAAGTGGGCCAACTGATAAAAGGACAGCCTTACAGAGGTGAAAAAGGAAATTTCAGATTTGGGACAGAGAGTGCTACAGACAGAGGAACGTACGGATGAGCTATCTTCCGAAACAACAGTATTGCCTGAAGCAATTCAACAACAGACCACAACTATCATCCAACTGCAACAACAGATGGAGGATTTGGACAACAGGAATAGAAGGCAGAATCTCAGATTCAGGGGTATCCCTGAGAACATTCTGCCGGGAAAAATGCCGACCTACCTTCAACCACTTTTTAACTACATTTTATACTCCGAAGAAGAGGAGGCTATTCCATTAGATAGAGCGCACAGGGTGCTCAGGCCTAAACCGTCTTCAAATGAACCTCCGAGAGACAAAATCATCAAATTTCACAGATTCACTGATAAAGAGAAGATCTTTAATGCATCCAGAATAAAGTCACCCATTATGTATGAGGATACAGACCTACAGATTTTCGCCTACCTTAGCCCAATAATCCTTGCTAAGAGAAAAGAGGCAAGATATCTCACTCTCCATTTAAAAGACCTGGGCATAAACTACCGGTGGGGCTTTCCCTTCTGTCTAAGGGTTATCAAAGACAACAAAACATACACATATAGAGATCCCAAAGGCATTGAGGACTTTTGCTCACAACTTAATATTCCACCACCGTCACTACCTTCTTTGTTGGATAAATCGGACTCTGCCACTGCACAATTAGGATCCAAACCTAAACCCCAATGTCCAGAATGGACTCAAGTTTCTAGGAAGCGCAAGACTCTTCAAACTCCAAAAGAAAAGACTGTTCTGACCTCTGAGAAATCTCCTTGCACCTCTGAGAACATTGTAAGATCACCTATGTCATTTTAAGACATTTTGTCCCCAGTAGAGGACCAGAAAAGTATAGCTACTTTAACATTATGCAAAACTTTACTATACACCCAATAAATACCTGTAATCCCTCATCATGCCTCTCGACCTTAGCCCTTTGAGAACCCTTAATATACCCCTTCCTCTTTACCACTTTAGATTTTAATTTATACACTCCCAACTTTTAAAATATGTTTAAATCCAATTATCAACCATATACTCCCTTATATATACACTCCATAATGTAATTCGCCCTCAAGTTGCAGGAGTCGCAACTACTAGTTGCTATTCCCCTCCCGTTTCACCACTGTGTGGTTCCTGTCTTATGTGCTAGGACAGGATATATTCATTGTTATTTTTTATGTTGATTTGTTGTTTTCAAAAGTTGTTATGTTGGTTGTGACCTTCTTATGTTCACCTAGATTGTTCACTCGAAAAATAACGTATCGCCTATTTCTGATATTAACCCTTCCTTATTCCCTTCCCCTGGAGAGGAGGAGACCAAAGCAATCATCCAGTCATTGACTGTCAGGTAAGATGACTGCATCTACCACCTACATAACACTCAAACGACCAAATGGCTAACAGAGTAATCCATATCCTCTGACAAAATGCAAAGAGCCTTAATTCACCCACTAAAAGATCAGTGGCCCTAAAATGGTTTGATAAATATGCTGATGCAGTAGTTTTCATTCAGGAAAACCACTTTTTAAGCTCTGCAGAACCAAGATGTACATCAAGAAATGTCCCTATAGGTTACTTCCACTCCTCAGGTAGCAAAAAAAATGGAGTAGGTATTTTATTCCATAAACAACTGGCCTTCTAGCTACTTAACAAAATAACAGACCTTGAAGGTAAGATACTAATAATAGTAGGTTTACTATTTAACAGACAAATAATGTTGGTAAATGTTTACGCCCCCAACACTATACGAGTTACCTTCTTCAAAAGGCTCATATCACTTATCAGAGAACACAGAAAGGCTAATTTGATTGTAGGGGGAATTTCAATTTAATCATAGACCCCAAACTAGATTCCACTACCACTCGACCTAGTCCATCATCCAGACCACTAAATATTATCTTCCACCTCCTCAAACAACATTGGATTCTGGATGTATGGCGGATCCAACATCCAATGCAACTTAATTATAACTTTTTTTAAAACTCTTGGTCCCATTACTCGCGTATTGACTATATATTCTTAGCTTATTAGCCAGGAATTCGAACATTGGCCCTATGGTACGGTCGGATAATTCCATGATCTCCTTCGACATGTAGTGGCCCGATAGTCCCATAACACCATTCATTTGGAGGCTGGATGATTCCCTTCTGCTACACGATCAAACTCAAAAGAAAATTGCACAAACTATACAAGAACACTTCACGCACAACATAATCCCAGACACTTTACCACTTACTCAATGGGAAGCTCACAAAGCGGTGATTAGAGGGAAGTGCATTAAACAAAAAGCCCACCAAAAAAGAGTCTATAATAATTCAATTAAGAAAGGAACCAGTCAGCTACATACACTAGAACTGCAACACAAGCTCAACCCAACAAACTTAAACACACAGGCGGATTTGGAACAAGCTAGGCGCGATTTAACTATGCTCTTAACCAGAGAGACTCAGAGGAAATCCCTCTTTCTCAAAAAAGTTTTCTTCAATGAAGGGAATAGGGAGAGCACATTACTAGCAAGGGCCTTAATGGGACATAAAACAGGTTGAGATCTGTTCATATCCTAAAAGGGCTAGTTAATTAAAAATAGTTTGCATGAAAAAAAATGTTTAAAAATTGCTGGCAAGTATTTTAAAATAATTTTCAAAAATAAGCACAATTAATTACATAGCTAATCTGCCTGTAGAAGCCAACTCCCCCCCCCCCCCCCTTATCAGTGTTTATACACAGGCATAGTATTTCAACTACTTCTAGGCATGCTCCAGCAGAAAATCCCTATTTTGCATTCTCCCAAAATAACAATAGATATAGATACAGTCATAGAAGGAAATGTGTGGGGGGAGTTAGAGCTTTACAATTCAGAAACTAAAAAGATAGGGTTAATGGTGAGACACTGCAGTATAAAATTGCAGGTAAAGTAATTAAGGTACACATTATTATATTTTGTCACTATCCCAACTTGTTTTATGTCCCTTTAAGAGCAAAATCTACAAGGGCACACATTCACAAATTGCATTCAACTGATGGTACCACAGTCTACGACAGCAAGAGCATAGCAGACCAATTTAGTTCTTTTTATACTCACCTATACAATCTTCCCGAAGACATTTACCCAACACACATTGACCAAATGAAAGAATACATTCGGGAGGCACCTATGATCCGACTTAGTCAGGAACAAATCGAAACCCTAGAATCCCCAATCACTCACGTGGAAATTATAAAAGCTATTGGCGACTTACCAATAGGGAAAAGTCCAGGCCTGACGGTTTCACAAACAACATACTATAAAACCTTTAAAACTCAATTAGCTCCCTCTTTACTTTCTTTATTTCACTCCCTAGATGAGGGCTTTAGCCTGTCCCCAAGGATGCAGGAGGCCCATATAGCAGTCATACCCAAACCAGGTAAATCTCTGGAAGACCCAAGTAGTTATAGGCCGATATCACTCTTGAACTCTGACCTTAAAATTCTGGGTAAAATATTATCTAAACATATTAATACGGTTCTCCAAGACTTAATGCATGTAGATCAGGCGGGTTTTGTTCCACATCAGGAGGCAAGAGACAACACTATACGTGCATTGACAGTGATGTCATATGTCAAATTTCGAAAATGAAATGCCGTCCTTGTTGCCACCGACGCAGAGAAGGCCTTGGACCGTATAAATTGGAATTTCTTGCGAGTTGTCTTGGAATCAGTAGGCTTCAGTCAAAAAATGATCAGTAGAATCTTTGGGCTACACTCCTAGCCATCAGCTAGGGTCAAGGCCAATGGTACCTTAACATCAAAAATGGCACGCGCCAAGGGTGCCCCCCTACCCTCCATACTTTTCATATTATCATGGAGGTTTTAGCTTCTTACGCTAGATTTAACAAAAATATAAAAGGTGTCCCAGTAGGTCCTCATGAACTTAAAATTGCGTTATACACAGACGACATACTCTTCTCTGTCACATCTCCAGAAAGTTTGGTCCCAGAGATCCTAAAAGAATTTACCCAATTTGGCAAATTCTCAAATTTTTCAATTAATAACCAAAAATCTGAGATTCTAAATATTTCAATTAAAACCTATTTGACAAGAACTTTAAAGACCTGCTCCAAACCACACAGAGGGACCTTACAGACTGGGCGACTAAACCAATTTCATGGTGGGGCAGGATTCAATTGGTAAAAATGACAACATTGCCAAGAATTTGATATTACCTATAAGCACTTCCCATACATCTCCCTAATTGGTATATCAATCAATTATAAACAACAATCAATGCCTATATCTGGGGGGAAAACAAACCTCACGTGAATAGGAAAACCCTGTATAGACCAACAGTATCAGGTGGATTGGGACTTCCAAACATAAAGGAATACTACTTAGCAGTGACTTTACAGAGGGTTTTTGACTGGCACAGGGCAACAGATACAAAGGCATGGGTATCTATAGACTCACATTTATTACGTGTACCTGATGTGGGAGCCCTATGCTGGATGCCGAAAAACCTTCGGCCTCCCCAGTGGGGCTACCTAGATAGACACAAACATATTTTCTCTATATGGGATCAAATAGCATCCTCAGGCCATAACATCACAAACACTCGCTCCCCTCTCTTCCCCATTCCTCTAAATGCAGAAATTGTTGGCGGCTTTGACAAAGGCTACAAGAGACTGCAAAAATGGGATCATACGCTTCCCCTATTTAAACTATTGGAGGGTGGGAAATTGAGGGAGAGAGAAAACCTAGGGGAAATTTGTGGAGGGAAGTTTACCAACTGGCTTAAAGGGACAGTATACTGTAAAATAGTTTTTCCCTTAATGTGTTTACAATTGCTTTTTTTACCAACTGCACAGTAAAAAATGTATGAAAATTAGCTTTTTAAGGTTTATTTCTGTATATTAAAGCTCTGATTTTGTGTTTTGAAGCCACAGCCTAATAAAATAGGTTGAGCTTGTAGGTATAATCAGATCTCATTACTGTGTCACATTGTGCACATATACCTGCTTCTTTATCTTATATCTGTCCTTAAAACAATCACCAATACTTTGATAGAACAATGGAAAATCAACATTTTATTACCTTATCTCTGCTTTATCACACTGGAAGTGTAATTTCTTCTGCTGGCTGTGTTTGCAAATCTTATCTATAGCTGGTACGCGCGGCCACAAACTTTCAGAATAGGTGGGGATACCACATGCTAAATTAACAATTTCAAATGCCAATATAAGGGTAAAGGAGCTACTTGTAAACAATTTAATACACTCCAGCAGTTAAAGTGGATCATTGGGAACAAATTAAAGGGGAGAAAAATTTTGTGTAAACTGTCCCTTTAAATATGCCCAAATGAAACACTGCATAAATTCCAACCCTTTCTATTCTTTTCCCCTCATTCCATCCCTTTCCCCACCTCGATCTCTCAGTAGACTATAAAACGATGTGAACTTAGGCTAAGTTAAAATTAACTAAATAATAACCATTATTCTTTTTGGATTTGTATTGTTATAGTTTATAAAAAAATAAATTAAAAAAAAAGGAAAAGAAAAACCTTAGACTTCATCAACATCATTGTTTATACGGAGTATTTCTAAAGATGTAGCATTTTAAACAACAGCTTGAAAAGTAATTCACATTTCCTATGAAAGACATTACAAATATAGAATTTCAGTGATGGGGGGGGCTGTGTTGAGCAGTCATACAAGGGCCTGATTCTCTAAAGTTCTCTGGTCTGTCAAGATTATCTTTTTCAGTACCGCAAGGTCCCTTAAAGAATTTTGGATTCTGTATTATGAAAGAAGCACAGCAAAAAAATTACTACTGCTTATTTAACTCAGATGGGTTTTTGCTTCCTTTCCTATGGCTTTCCAAAACACTAGCAGCCTGCATATTAATACATAATAATAGGGATGGCCAAAAGTTGTTGGCTCCTACATTTGTGAGCTGGCTTCTAGATTTTGAACAAATTTGTATATACTATTTCACATAATGCATACAGATAAAAGTAGCACAGAGCAAGAGGAACAGACTAGGGAATCTGAACAGCCAGATGTAATTCCAGAACAAGCTCCTAGACACTCACCTGAGAGAACAAAGGAGTTCTAGATTCACATCTGTCTTACCTCGTATGATCAGTATAGACATGTTTACCCTCTGAGCCAAAGAAGAAACTGAAGTCGTGCACGCTAATAATGTGTGGATCATCACTGAATTGCCTGAAGGCAATAATGTTAGAAGCTGCATGGGAAAAAAACAAAGGGGACCGCAGATAGACATATGAAGCTGTACTCAGCCAGACTAGTGGCAAAGGGATCAGCAATATGAAGGTGACTACAATGAGATCTTTACAACGGCCAAATAAAGCTCAATCTTTACACTACTGTACATTGCTGTAGCTAGTCAGTTTCACCTAGAGCAGCTTCATATATAAAAGTCATTGTTGTTGAATGATGATATACATGAAGACATTTACATGATGGAGGACAAAAGATTGAGACAGATAAAGGGACTGTATGCATAAATATAGTATGTGAGTCCAATTAGGCTGCCAGAGAAAGAAATAAAAAGTGATATATTGCACTGCATGGACTAAATGTGGACTCTGGGTTCTTAACACATTATAAAACAATTTTGTAATGTACTTTCATATAGTCTATTACATTGTATATTCCACACTCTTTATATATAGTTACACAGGTAAGGCTATGCCCATACGTTTGCCATTATTATTCTTTTTTTTTTTCTTCACTCTTCTTCTTTCTTTTCTTTGTTTTTGTCTATTTTATACTCCACCTGTATACATAATTTCACATATTTATACATATTGACTCCATGGTGCTATATAACTTCATGTCAGTGTATGCTCTATGTAAAACTATATATTTCCCCTGTCTGTTCTCCTACACTGGACACTGTTTGCCTCTGTCATGATTTTTAGTTTTTACGACACCCCCTCCTCTCCCTGCACTCTGACCTCTGATTCTATTGAATTGGTCAGTATTGCTTCAGACTTGAAAAAGGAAGGAATACTTCAGAAAGCTTGTCAACTTATAAATGTATAGTTATTTTAATAAAAAAGTATCATGCAATACTCTATTTTGTTATCAGATATATATATATATATAAATATGTATTTACAATAAATAGAATATTATTATGTAAGTGAACATTGGAATGTGAAATATGTACAGTAAATATACAGTAGAACACATAAATACATATGTACACATATATAAACATACTGTCTATATATATATATATATATATATATATATATATATATATATATATATATATATATACATACTTAAATACATACATATATAGACATGTAGATGCATGTATCTCTATGTTAAAGCCCTTTGCCTGCCTTTTTATTCTAACACCTGAGACCTCATATCTTTGAGCCCTAATAACTTTTTAAAGCATTTTTTTATCATTTTTATCAGGCAGCGTTATAATGAGTGTAACTGTATTTTTTGACGTTTTTTTAACAACTTTTTTTGTCTAGCATAACGGTTCACCAGGGTTCTGAAGTTGCACTAACCTGACACATTAAAATAAATTCCAAATCACGGGTTAAAATATTAAATTAGAGGGTAGCAGATTAAGGAGAAATTTTTAGAAAGCATTTTTTTACAGAAAGGGTGGTGGATTCATTGAATAAACTTCCATTTGAGGTGGTAAACACAAAGCCCTGATGAGCCCCTGAACACACATTACTGTGGGGGTGAAACGTGCGTTGGCACTTGTGTGTTTGTGTCTTGGAGGAGAGTTGACTATACTCCAGGATATTCAATATGTGAACTATTCTCTATATGACTACCTGTTATCATGTTGTTTGTAACAGTGTGAGCAATATTGCATGGAGCTAACACGCTGATATACTGCTGTGTTTAAATGGATGGAGCATTTGAGCAGAATGAGCTATACATGATAAGCTTTGATATAATATAATGGTACATCTGTGGTAAGAATTGCACAGTATGTTATGTGCAGGTCTAGAGGTGTAATCCTGCTTAATTGGGTACATCTGTGGTAAGACCGGATGCACTGTGCTCAGCGTGGTGAATGTTGGAGCGGAACGGACTGCATGATATAGGAGGAATGGTACATCTGTGGTAAGATCTACGTTATACCCTACGCATGCCTGAAGGTGCAATCTATTGTCTATTTGGTACATCTTTGGTAAGAATGAATACAAAGTATTCAGTGTGAGATTTGCTCAAAAAACAATGTTACTGCTTGCCCAATCAGGAATAAATCCTTTGTAATTGGGTACATCTGTGATAAGATTAGACACACGGTTTCCATTGTAGCGTGGTTTGCTACCTGTGTGAGTGCAAGGTGGAGCGAAAACGGATTGCATGCTATAGGAGGATTGGTACATCTGTGGTAAGATCATCTGTATACCCTATACATGCTTAAAATGCAATCTATTGTTTGAGGTACATCTTTGGTAAGAACGGATATATAGTATCCAGTACGAGGATTGCTTTCTATATTAACAGTACAGCCTGTCCAATCAGGAGAACTTTGGAGGCTGGTTTTTCCCTCCTCTATGAAACTCGTCATACGGAGGCAGCGAATTAATTTGTTGTTAATATATGAACACTGTAACTCGTTTCTAAGAATGCATTAATGGTTTGTTTTAGACTAGATTGTTGAGTGGTCACATAAGAAAGGTGATATGAGTATTTAATATGAGAGGAGGATATTTCTTTTTTGCTATGTATACAGTTGTTCATTTGAAGCGAGGTATGTGCGGCTGTCATTTTGGATAAGAGTGCCGATATCTCCTTGCTTGTATATTTGTAATATGTAACTGGTATAGAGTATGCATATCAGACATTCATGCAGCTTCGTGGTTTTTCTCCAATTTTGCATGTATATATGATAAATTAAGAGCTCTAACTGTTTTGGATTATTTAGTAATCTGATTCAGATACTGTTGCAATTTGTGTGACTAGATGATACAGGCCTGTGTCATATTGATATGAGATTAAGTTCTGGTGTATATAGTTTTGTGGTGCATGTTCCTGCTTTATTTTGGGACGGCGGGACATGGATGGGCTGACTTCTTTTGTAAATGCTTGATTAGTCCAATAAAATTGTTGAACTTACCTCACATGTGTGCCGTTGTTATTCCCTTTCTTTTTTAGAGGATTATTGTGTTCTCTAATACTTTTTCTTTCTTTTTTATAAATATATAATTTCCTTAGAGGGAGGCACCGTGAGGCTAATAAGTGGTATATACTACTCTCTCACTTTTTCTTGAAATTATAATGGTAAACACAAAGATTGTAAATTAATTCAAAAATGCCTGTGGCATACATAAGGCTATTCTAAGAAAAAGTAACATGTAATATGGGTAGACTTGATAGGCCTTTTTGGTTCTTATCTACCATCAAATTCTATGTTTATAAATTTGATTGCACCCAATAAAGCAAACACGTTTACTTTAAACTCATAATATGCACGCTATTTACGATGTGCTCAAAGAGCTGCAAAATACCCCTTATTGCTTGTTCATTACACTTAGCGCTACACTCGTAATATAGCCCTACCATGTCTTAAAAATAATGGGCTTCTAAAAAACAGTCCATCATTGTTCCCTCTAAGGTGTGCATGTGTGCGCAGCCGCTCACGTCTCTTTTCAAAAGAGCGCACATGCCTTTTTTTATTTTGTTGTTAATGTGTATTTGTTTTGTTTTTATGGTGAATCATTGCGCTAAGTGGCGGTAGTCATTTTGAGTTAGGAGGCAGGAAACTTTCCCCCCGCTCTCGCCTCTGTTGATGATATGACTTTTCCGGTAATGGAGAAATCATGAGCTGGCACTGGTGCTATCTCTTGTCTGTTGTGCTTTTCACTGTCAAAAAAGCACCTAAGTGATTCTCCATTCCTCCGTTACACTGAACTAAGTCACATTTCTATTTTGTTACTCCTGTGGGTTGAAGATGTCCTGGTTGTTTTTCTTCTGAATGGTTTGTGCTATCATATGTCACACATATTTGTGTTGTGCTTTGTTAGACTTTAGCATTTTTAAGGGTTGTGCCAGGATACTTACTCTGGTGTGTAGTTGACATCTTTTATGCTTACTTGTGTGTAGATATCCAAAAACTGCCATGGTTCATGTGTCATTAAATCTAGATTGTGTGTGTATGCTTGTTTGTGTCTGTGAGAGATAGTGTGTGTGTGCTTGTTTGTGTTTGTGTGTGTGTGTGCGTGTATGCTTGTTTGTGTGTATGCTTGTGTGTGTGTGCTTGTTTGTGTGTGTGTTTGTGCTTGTTTGTGCAGGGGCTGAACTACCATTGGTGCAGCAGGTGCAATGGCACCAGGGCCCATAGCAGCCAGTCCATACATAGGCATGAGCATAATGTGTACAATACTAATGCAGGGGAGCATTTAATTAGTGCAACTGTGCAAGTTGCTGGTCCATCTAACTATCTTCCATAATCATTATACAGAGTAGCATGTATACTTTTACTATTGCTTACTACTGAGTTACCTTTGGGGGGGTCCAAAAATATTTTTGCACCAGTGCCCTCTGTGGAGTACGTACACTACTGTGTGTCTATGTGAGAGTTTGTGTGTGCTTGTGTGTGTGAGAGAGTGTGTGTGTGTGAATGTCTGTGTGCATGTGCATGTGTGTTAGAGTGTGTGTGCTTGTTTGTGTTTGTGCTTATTTGTATGTGTGTTTGCTTGCGAGTGTGTGTGCATTTGTGTGTGTGTGAGAGTGTGTGTGTGCAAGCGTGTGTGTACATGTGTGTTTGCTTGCGTGTGAGTGTAAGAGTGTGTGTGTGAGAGTGTGTGTGTGCATGTGTGTTTGCGTGTGTTAGAGTGTGTGCTTGTTTGTGTGTGTGCTTGTGTGTGTGTGAGAGTGTGTGTTTGCTTGCATGTGTGCTTGTTTGTGTGTGTGTGCATGTGTGTGAGAGTGTGTGAGTATGTGTGTTTGTTTGCGTGTGTGTGTGTGCTTGTGTGTTTGCTTGCATGTGTGTGTCCAAGAGAGTATGTGTAAATGTGTGTGTGCATGTGTGTTTGCTTGCATGTGTGTGTGAGTGTGTATGCATGTGTGCTTGTGTATGTGTGAGTGTGTGTGTGCTTGTTTGTGTGTGTGTGCATGTGCATTTGCTTGCGTGTGTGTGTGTCAGAGTGTGTCTGAGTGTGTATGAGAGAGAGTGTTTGTTTGTGTGAATGCCTATGTGTAAGTTTGTGTGTTATTACTTTTATAATGTTTTAAAGTTTGACTACACTCAAGAATAAAGTGCACGCATATTTTAGTCATTTTGCAAAAAATTGCACAGGTTACAGTTTTTGTACAGAGTGCTCAAAAAAATTAGAGGGAACATTGCAGTCCATGTTGTTTTGGAAAAAAGATGGCAACCCCTGAAACTGAACATTTTTTTTTAAAACAGCTGATTAAATAGATCTAGCCTATATATAGACACAATTTTACTTTTGAAAAAATATAAAGGCATTAGGTTTACTATCTACTATTATTTTTTCACCTTTGTATGAAGGAGTGGATTAAAAGTATATATAATCTATTTTCACAAACAGGCAGTATTGCCACAAAGGAAAAACAATGACAGGCTGAACATAAAGGGACGTGAAACACAATTTTTTTCTTTCATGATTCAGATAGAGCTTTCCAATTTACTTCCATTATCTGATTGGTTTTGTTTGTATCTTTTGCTGAAAAGTATCCTAGGAAGACTCAGATACTGCTGATTGGTGGCTGCACATATTTGTTGCTTATCATTGGCTTTCAGCTAGCTCTCAGTAGTGAATTGCTGCTCCTTCAACAAAGAATATCAAGAGAATAAAGCAAATTAGTTCATCAAAGTAAATTAGAAAGTTGTTTAAAATGATATGATCTATCTGAACCAAGAAAGAAGATTTGGGGTTTCTTGTCCTTTAAGGAAGCCTCTGTTAACGATAATAACCCTATAAAGTCCATCGTTATAATTACTGGGTAACCAAATATGGTATTCTAAGGTGATCAGTGGCCACTGAATTTAAATAAAAAATGCTGATGATGCAATATGAAATGAACTTATGAGGAGGTTTGTTTTAACCTTCTCATAAGTAAATTCCATGTTTGATCAGCAGCATTTTTAAAAAATCTAATACTTTTTGTATTGAAAACTTCAGACACACTACTTTTCCGTTCTGTCTACAGTTTGCTAACTTCACTACAAGCATAACGATACTGATCATTAAAAATAAGATCACAATACCAAATGGAACACCTTGCATGAACACTGTGGATGATGCAGGGTGCAGCAAACAAGCTAGTGCTGGTGAAAATCTAACATAGAAAATTGCTAGATAACCCTGACATACACAATGCCTATTCTTATAAAGTACATCCTGCCCCATAACTGACAAAAGAGAACCCTCTGAGTAAGCGTTCTGTCTATGAATCATGTCCGCTTGACATTGCTAAATGCCGACAGCATAAGCATCTAGCGAAATGCTTGTGCAATGCCACCCCCTGCTCACTGGGGCCAATCAGCTACTAAAAAGGAAATGTAAACTGGCACTACACACATATGCTAAGTAAGGAAAAGAATCTGTGAAACAGATTCCGGTGCTGTCCCTTAAATTAATATAAACAGGAGAGAGACAGAAAAGACAGGGGCTTAAATAGCACTCATCCTTACTAATTATTCGATATAAAATTAATATACTTTAATATTAGAAGTTAAAAATAGGGTAGTACATCCCTAATAAATCCTAAACCCACTACCATAGATACAAAAAGCAAAAACAAACACCAAACCGACAGTCACTTTTCTGTTTCCTGGCCGATAACAGGAGACGTCGGCATCAGGTGGCTGAAGTGACTGTACAGTATTGGAGTAAAGTAATTAAAACAAACGCGTTTCGGCTAATATATAGCCTTTATCAATGCTATACTTTACAGTGTCAAATCGTTTAAGCCGAAGCTCAAGCGTGTATGGCCTTATATACTGGTCTATAGCTTCACAAACCGCCAATCCAAAGTGTCAAGAGGGAAACGCCTACATATTGTCCAATTGTATTGTGCGGCCAGAAAACACCCTCCGTTTTGACTACTGTGTATGGCTAAGGAATGTTACTTCCGCTATAACCTACACGCTCATTGGATGACTAAAAAGACCTATCACATGTGCCTGATTCTATGGTACCAATGTTGCGATCATAATGTCCTGTCAGGGAAACAAAAATATGCTTTTAAACACGATCGGTTATTTATAAA
The DNA here is from genome assembly GCF_027579735.1 of Bombina bombina. NCBI lineage: Eukaryota > Metazoa > Chordata > Amphibia > Anura > Bombinatoridae > Bombina > Bombina bombina. The sequence continues at coordinate 526,403,801 of NC_069504.1, forward strand.
GCATCACTATGTGACACAACTGTATCATGTGGATGAATTAGTACTGTTATGCTTATCACGATCGTTACTAATTCATCCACATGATACAGTTGTGTCACATAGTGATGCTTTATAAATAACCGATCGTGTTTAAAAGCATATTTTTGTTTCCCTGACAGGACATTATGATCGCAACATTGGTACCATAGAATCAGGCACATGTGATAGGTCTTTTTAGTCATCCAATGAGCGTGTAGGTTATAGCGGAAGTAACATTCCTTAGCCATACACAGTAGTCAAAACGGAGGGTGTTTTCTGGCCGCACAATACAATTGGACAATATGTAGGCGTTTCCCTCTTGACACTTTGGATTGGCGGTTTGTGAAGCTATAGACCAGTATATAAGGCCATACACGCTTGAGCTTCGGCTTAAACGATTTGACACTGTAAAGTATAGCATTGATAAAGGCTATATATTAGCCGAAACGCGTTTGTTTTAATTACTTTACTCCAATACTGTACAGTCACTTCAGCCACCTGATGCCGACGTCTCCTGTTATCGGCCAGGAAACAGAAAAGTGACTGTCGGTTTGGTGTTTGTTTTTGCTTTTTGTATCTATGGTAGTGGGTTTAGGATTTATTAGGGATGTACTACCCTATTTTTAACTTCTAATATTAAAGTATATTAATTTTATATCGAATAATTAGTAAGGATGAGTGCTATTTAAGCCCCTGTCTTTTCTGTCTCTCTCCTGCCAATCAGCTACTAGCAGGGGCTGTCAATCATCCCGGAAAGATAAAAGGGACACTAAACCCAAAAATTTTCTTTCATGATTCCGATAGAGAATACAATTTTAAACAACATTCCAATTTGCTTCTATTATCTAATTTACTTCATTCTTTAGATATCCTTTGTTGAAGAAATAGCACTGCACACAGGTGAGCCAATCACACAAGGCATCTATGTGCAGCCACCAATCAGCAGCTAATGAGCCTATCTAGATATGCTTTTCAGCAAAGAAAATCAAGAAAATTAAGCAAATTAGATAATAGAAGTAAATTAGAAAGTTGTTTAAAATTACATGCGCTTTCTAAATCATGAAAGAAAAAAATTGGGTTTCATGTCCCTTTAAGGAGTAGCGGTCTTATGACTGCTGCTTCTTAAGGTCTGTTTCAGGTGAGCATGAAATAATAGGCCTCCGGAGCAGCATTAGCTGCTTCCTAAATGGAGCCCTATGTATGCTTGGAAAGAGCTCGCTTATGCAATACCAGGGCTGGCTAGACCTCAGCAGTACCAGTAAACTACTGATGGGAGTCGCAAACTTGTTTGTGAAAGCAACATTAAAGGGACATTAAATACTAAATAAATGCTAGATAGAATGATGCATTCAAAGAAAAAGATTAGTTTGATAATAACATGTAGATGTCATTTTTAAAGTTTCATTAGTTGTTTAAATATTGACAAAATAAGTGTAAAGTTTTAGTGTCTATAAAACAATGGGAGCTGCCATGTTGTAACTTAGGTTACTTTCTCTGCTGTGGCCAATTAGGGAGAATTATAAATAAGCCACTAGAGTGTGCAGCCAATGGCTGTGTGGAATGTAACAGTGTTCTGCACTTTTATTTCTAACAGGATGCTCACAACTTCAGAATAGAATTAGAGGAAAAGGGGACACAATAAATAATGAAAGTATATTGCAGAGCTGTTTTTATATATACGATTTATCATTTTATGTTACTATCTGAAAGTGTTCAATGTCCCTTTAAATACAGCAGAATTGCATAACTAAAAAATGCATAATAAACAGACAATGCAATAACATTTAGGCCCATAAGTCCTAAAGGACAAGGTTACCATCTAGGAAACCTAAATGTCAAACATACTTCCATTTTCCCTACTCCCTGCATCATGTGACATCCATCAGGAAATCACAAAACACATACATATATACAATAAACACATGCTCAGTAGGAGCTAGTGCATCTGAATGTGTGCATATAAAATGATTTTGCTGTGTCAGAATAATGAAAGTTTAACTTTGACTTTAGTGTTCTTTTAATCTGTACTTAAAATAAATCATCAGGCTGTATTACAGCTACAGTCCACAATTATACAATGGGACATGGTAATTAACCATTTTATTTGCTTCATATAAAAGAATACATTACGAAATATTTTTTAACACATGTTCCTGTCCTGAATAAACCAGTTTTCCTGTCATACTTACAGGTGCTGCATGTCCCTCTTTACAAGTAAAGTGGACACAGTTGTCTGTATCAGACATTGAGGATTAGCAGGAAGTACAAACCAATACTTCAGTGTAAGTTCTGACATGGATAAATGCTACATGCTAGAAGCATTGCGAGTACCATATCGCTATTGCTAATAATAGGTAGAAACAGATCCTTAGAGCATTTTATAATTGCACTGCTTGCATATAGCATAGCATATCTGGAAAGTTTATGTCCCTTTTGTTAAAATATTTTTGGAATGAAAAAAGGTTCAATTAAAGCTGTTTAGTGTAAGAATGTTTGTTCAATATCTATGGGATAGAAGCTCATTTGCTGCTAAACAAAACTCCATGGGGCCGATTTATCAAAGCGTCAATCTCAGTGCATTCGCTGCCGCAAATCCACATATGACGCCCTTACTTATTAAAAAGTCTGTCAAAACACGTGCGCCAAATACGGAGCGATGAGCATAGGACTATTGATAAATAAGAATCATCGATGTCACGGATATTCTGTTTCTTCCAACTTTATTTATATCATATCATTACTGTCCATGAACAAGCACATTTCTCTAAAGCTATTCTTTTATTCTTCATCTGTTAATGTCCAAGAAATAGCTAGATTTATACCTGAACAAACAATAATATCTCATTGAAAGTTATATTTTGTTTTATTTATTATACAAAAAATCTGATATATGATATTTTCACATAATTTAATGTGCATTTATATGTATTAGTTTTTATTAATAGAAAATTCAAAACAGATAGAGGCATAATAAAATACTGTTTTAACATGGTGATAGCTCTATAAGCTTTGCAAATTGTCCAGATTTAGATTGTGGAAAACTAAATTGTCTTATCCGAAAGCTATAACAAGTCTAATAGCAGAAAACAATGGATTCCGGAATGATTATAAAATTTGTTCCAAACAAAACATATGCCTAGAATTTTCCAACGTTTCTATTATATTGTGTTAGCATGAAATAGTATAAGTATAGTACAAGTTGGGGTATGGGAGTGGGGAGAGGGGGAGGGATGAACAAGTGGAGTTGGGGATAAGGATAGGAAAAGAAACCAAAACCTACATTGCCCAGGGATGTAGTATCGGATCTCAAAGTAATGTCATAGTATAGCTGCCGAGCCGCTGCCACCAATATTTTAAATATTAATAGTATTAATAAATATTGACAACAACAATAGTGTTGCTGCCACCAAACATCTCTGTACATATCTAAATGTTTATAGGCCTCATTTGGGATTAACCTATTGTTGTATGAATTGTGCTTATTTATACTTATATTGTTCCCATAAAAACATAGGCTTAGATTTAGAGTTGGGCGGTAGCGTCAAAACCAGCGTTAGAGGCTCCTAACGCTGGTTTTTACCGCCCTCTGGTATTTGGAGCCAGTCATTAAAGGGTCTAACGCTCACTTTGCAGCCGCGACTTTTCCATACCGCAGATCCCCTTACGTCAATTGCGTATCCTATCTTTTCAATGGGATCTTTCTAACGCCGGAATTTAGAGTCGTGGCTGAAGTGAGCGTTAGAAATCTAACGACAAAACTCCAGCCGCAGAAAAAAAACAGTAGTTAAGAGCTTTCTGGGCTAACGCCGGTTTATAAAGCTCTTAACTACTGTGCTCTAAAGTACACTAACACCCATAAACTACCTATGTACCCCTAAACCGAGGTCCCCCCACATCGCCGCCACTCTATTAAAAATGTTTAACCCCTAATCTGCCGACCGCACACTGCTGCCACCTACATTATCCCTATGAACCCCTAATCTGCTGCCCCTAACACCGCCGACCCCTATATTATATTTATTAACCCCTAATCTGCCGCCCCCGCTATCGCTGATCCCTGCATATTATTATTAACCCCTAATCTTCCGCTCCGTACACCGCTGCCACCTACATTATAGCTATGTACCCCTAATCTGCTGCGCCTAACACCGCCGACCCCTATATTATATTTATTAACCCCTAATCTGCCCCCCTCAATGTCGCCTCCACCTGCCTACACTTATTAACCCCTAATCTGCCGAGCGGACCGCACTGCTACTATAATAAAGTTATTAACCCCTAATCCGCCTCACTCACGCCTCAATAACCCTATAATAAATAGTATTAACCCCTAATCTGCCCTCCCTAACATCGCCGACACCTAACTTCAAGTATCAACCCCTAATCTGCCGACCGAATCTCGCCGCTACTGTAATAAATGGATTAACCCCTAAAGCTAAGTCTAACCCTAACACTAACACCCCCCTAAATTAAATATAATTTAAATCTAACAAAATAAATTAACTCTTATTAAATAAATTATTCCTATTTAAAGCTAAATACTTACCTGTAAAATAAACCCTAATATAGCTACAATATAAATTATAATTATATTGTAGCTATTTTAGGATTTATATTTATTTTACAGGTAACTTTGTATTTATTTTAACCAGGTACAATAGCTATTAAATAGTTAAGAACTATTTAATAGCTAAAATAGTTAAAATAATTACAAAATTACCTGTAAAATAAATCCTAACCTAAGTTACAATTAAACCTAACACTACACTATCAATAAATTAATTAAATAAAACCCTACAATTATCTACAATTAAACCTAACACTACACTATCAATAAATTAATTAAAAACAATACCTACAAATAAATACAATGAAATAAACTAACTAAAGTACAAAAAATAAAAAAGAACTAAGTGACAAAAAATAAAAAAATATTTACAAACATTAGAAAAATATTACAAAAATTTTAAACTAATTACACCTACTCTAAGCCCCCTAATAAAATAACAAAGAACCCCAAAATAAAAAAATGCCCTACCTTATTCTAAATTAAAAAAGTTCAAAGCTCTTTTACCTTACCAGCCCTGAACAGGGCCCTTTGCGGGGCATGCCCCAAAGAATTCAGCTCTTTTGCCTGTAAAAAAAACACATACAATACCCCCCCCAACATTACAACCCACCACCCACATACCCCTAATCTAACCCAAACCCCCCTTAAATAAACCTAACACTAAGCCCCTGAAGATCTTCCTACCTTATATTCACCATGCCAGGTTCACCGATCCGTCCTCGGAAGTCTTGATCCAAGCCTCGGAAGTGTTGATCCAAGCCCAAGCGGGGGGCTGAAGAGTGACGTCCATCCTCGGGCTGAAGTCTGGATCCAAGCGGCGGCTGAAGAAATCCATCATCGGGCTGAAGTCGGAAGTCCATCATCGGGATGAAGTCTTCTATCAAGCAGCATCTTCAATCTTCTTTCTTCCGGAGCGGAGCGGAGCCATCTTCTTCCCAGCCGACGCGGATCCATCCTCTTCTAACGACGCCTACTAGCCGAATGACGGTTCCTTTAAATGACGTCATCCAAGATGGCGTCCGTCGAATTCCGATTGGCTGATAGGATTCTATCAGCCAATCGGAATTAAGGTAGGAAAATTCTGATTGGCTGATGGAATCAGCCAATCAGATTCAAGTTCAATCCGATTGGCTGATCCGATCAGCCAATCAGATTGAGCTTGCATTCTATTGGCTGTTCCGATCAGCCAATAGAATGCGAGCTCAATCTGATTGGCTGATCGGATCAGCCAATCGGATTGAACTTGAATCTGATTGGCTGATTCCATCAGCCAATCAGAATTTTTCTACCTTAATTCCGATTGGCTGATAGAATCCTATCAGCCAATCGGAATTCGATGGACGCCATCTTGGATGACGTCATTTAAAGGAACCGTCATTCGGCGAGTAGGCGTCGGTAGAAGAGGATGTTCCGCGTCGGCTGGAAGATGATGGCTCCGGAAGAAAGAAGATTGAAGATGCTGCTTCATAGAAGACTTCATCCCGATGATGGACTTCTTCAGCGCCCGCTTGGATCAAGACTTCAGCCCGATGATGGATTTCTTCAGCCGCCGCTTGGATCCAGACTTCAGCCTGAGGATGGACGTCACTCTTCAGCCCCCCGCTTGGGCTTGGATCAAGACTTCGGACCCTCTTCTGGACCGATCGGTGAACCTGGCATGGTGAAGACAAGGTAGGGAGATCTTCAGGGGCTTAGTGTTAGGTTTATTTAAGGGGGGTTTGGGTTAGATTAGGGGTATGTGGGTGGTGGGTTGTAATGTTGGGGGGGTATTGTATGTTTTTTTTTACAGGCAAAAGAGCTGAATTCTTTTGGCATGCCCCGCAAAGGGCCCTTTTAAGGGCTGGTAAGGTAAAAGAGCTTTGAACTTTTGTAATTTAGAATAGGGTAGGGCATTTTTTTATTTTGGGGGTCTTTGTTATTTTATTAGGGGGCTTAGAGTAGGTGTAATTAGTTTAAAATTGTTGTAATTTTTTTCTAATGTTTGTAAATATTTTTTTATTTTTTGTAACTTATTTCTTTTTTATTTTTTGTACTTTAGTTAGTTTATTTCATTGTATTTATTTGTAGGAATTGTATTTAATTTATTTATTGATAGTGTAGTGTTAGGTTTAATTGTAGATAATTGTAGGTATTTTATTTAATTAATTTATTGATAGTGTAGTGTTAGGTTTAATTGTAACTTAGGTTAGGATTTATTTTACAGGTAATTTTGTACTTATTTTAACTAGGTAACTATTATTATAATAGCTATTGTACCTGGTTAAAATAATTACAAAGTTGCCTGTAAAATAAATATTAATCCTAAAATAGCTACAATATAATTATAATTTATATTGTAGCTATATTAGGGTTTATTTTACAGGTAAGTATTTAGCTTTAAATAGGAATCATTTATTTAATAAGAGTTAATTTATTTCCTTAGATTTAAATTATATTTAATTTAGGGGGGTGTTAGGGTTAAAGTTAGACTTAGCTTTAGGGGTTAATAAATTTATTAGAGTAGCGGTGAGCTCCTGTCGGCAGATTAGGGGTTAATACTTGAAGTTAGGTGTCGGCAATGTTAGGGAGGGCAAATTAGGGGTTAATACTATTTATTATAGGGTTATTGAGGCGGGAGTGAGGCGGATTAGGGGTTAATACATTTATTATAGTAGCGCTCAGGTCCGGTCGGCAGATTAGGGGTTAATAAGTGTAGTTAGGTGGAGGCGACGTTGGGGGCGGCAGATTAGGGGTTAATAAATATAATATAGGGGTTGGTGATGTTAGGGCAGCAGATTAGGGGTACATAGGGATAATGTAGGTGGCGGGGGTGTACGGAGCGGCAGATTAGGGGTTAAAAATAATATGCAGGGGTCAGCGATAGCGGGGGCGGCAGATTAGGGGTTAATAAGTGTAAGGTTAGGGGTGTTTAGACTCGGGGTACATGTTAGAGTGTTAGGTGCAGACGTAGGAAGTGTTTCCCCATAGGAAACAATGGGGCTGCGTTAGGAGCTGAACGCGGCTTTTTTGCAGGTGTTTTTTTCAGCTCAAACTGCCCCATTGTTTTCTATGGGGGAATCGTGCACGAGCACGTTTTTGAAGCTGGCCGCGTCCGTAAGCACCGCTGGTATTTAGAGTTGCAGTGGCGTTAAATTATGCTCTACGCTCCCTTTTTGGAGCCTAACGCACTGAAAACCCAGCCATTCTGTGAACTCTAAATACCAGCGGTATTTAAAAGGTGCAGGAGAAAAAAAGCACGCGTAGCTAACGCACCCCTTTGGCCGCCAAACTCTAAATCTAGCCGATAATGTCCCAAAATAAATCCATCTTCCCAATGGAAATTAATGGGTATTTAAATTTCTAAAAATCATGATATGCTTATCTCATGTTTTTTTTCTTTTTTAAAATGCTTATTAATGCTAGAATTTGTACATATATCTTTTCCCATACTTGTGTGTGTATATATATATATATAATGTGTGTTATGTCATAAATCTTTTCCAAACATATTTAAATGTCCCTAAATTTTATTTTGTATTAAACAATGTTGTCTTTCATATCTCTGTGTTTATTTATACGACTATATAGTGTAAATATATTATTATTATTCTGAGGAAGAATAATTGCCAGTATAACATGTAATCAGGGTATCATAGGTATTTATTTGCAAACAATGGATATTTTAAGAGCTAGGCCAGTTTTCTCTCTGCACCTGTGTAACCCTTTCTGAATGCAGTGTAGTTTTAAACACCACCCCTACACGGGTTTTATAAAATGGGCTGGCATATAAGATGACATTTCTTAATGAAAATTAAATTCAAGAGAAGGAAGAAAAACACTGAAAATATCATGACAGTAAAGAGGTGATTTTAATTTCTGTTGTATCTGATTCATGACAGTTTAATGTTAGGTGGACTATCCCTTTGAACTATCATCTTAAGATTACATTGAATCAAACATCATTTGATTTCTAAAATCATTGTCAAAAATATTACACTGTGTGTCCTAATGTCATCATCAATGTTTAACTTTAATACTAATTTCACATATACACACTTTCAAAGTATAATACACAATGTAACAAATGGCACTTACAAGTTCTGATGAGTGATCAAGAACACAAGTATCAAGCAATTTGATTAGTTAGTGATAGTATAAAATGCATATTTAAATCAGATTGGCTGATGTCATAAATCATGTGATTATGCATTTCCCAATCAAAAGTGGTGGAAAATTTCACTAGTTTGTGGGTTGTTTAGGAGTTTTGTGTCCAATTTGGTGCGAAGTATTGCGTCAAATTTGGTGCAAAATGCAGTGGGATGTGTATTACATGCATTAAACATGGTGAAATTAGATTAATCAAAAAAGGAAGTTAGCTATAGTATGTAATGTAATTATTTAATTGTATCCCTATATCTACTAGTCCTGCTGCCAGACAGACATTACCTGTCATTAAAACTACTTTTGAAATGAATCTGTCCCTTGAAAGTATATGTGATTATAATATTATTATTTAACATATTATTTAGATACTGAACATGCGTCTTTGTTGTCTGTGTGATTTAGAAAGAATATACAATTGTAATCAACTTTCTAATTTACATAAATATGTAATAAGCTTCATTCTCTTGCAGCATCTAACATAACCTTTCTGGGTTTTCAGACTCCCATTGATTTCTATGGCCTCAAGGGTGGCGGTTTGAATGATAGGTACGCTGCAGCAGAAAAGATGCGAGCGTACCTGTTGAATGTTTGATAAATTGGGAAGAGGGTCAAATAGAGTCGAGTATGAATTTGAAACATCTGGAATGACACAAGCATCGATCTGCGTCGGATTGAGATCGCGGGAGCATTGACAATGTTGATGCTTTGTTAATTACGGTGGAGATTCAAGCGGATTCCATGGTATTATCAGTTATCAGTTGAAGCTTTGATAAATCGGCCCCTGTTGACAGTGACTCACCAAATAACCATAAAAAGTATTTTTTTCACTCAGTACAGCAACATCAATTAAAAAAAAAAAAAACATTATAAAATACTCTCTTTTAGACGCAACAAGAATTTTTTTTTCAAGAGACATTAAACACCCTGCAATTACAATACATGTGCAACCTTTTAATAAATTACCATACGATTGATAGCAGCTGCTGTTTTCAGTGCCCAAAATACCCCCCAATTACTTTATTTGGAGGTGCCAATATCAACTTTTACTGGAGTAGACACATCATTGTTTTTTAAGTAATGGATATCACAAAAAGGAACATCGGAGATCCACTATAGAATCGGGCATTGAATGGTCAGGCATTGACTGGTCTAACACGTTTCGGCTGTGTGCCATAATCATAGACTGGTCTATGATTATGGCACACAGCCGAAATGCGTTAGACCAGTCAATGCCCAATGTTTTTTCCTGTACTATTTTAAAGCAACTCAATAAAGATGTTTTTTAATCTATATTAGATATTCTACAGTGGATCTCTGTTTTTCCTTTTTGTGACATTTATTGTTTATTTGGGGATGATGAAGAGTCCCTACCTCATCCATAGTTCAATTATTGAATTTCCCTAACACCTATTTAAAGATCACGAGTTACGTCATAGCTGTTTTATCCCTTGCACTGCCTTGCTGTTCAGCATTTGGAGAATTATCATCTTCCGATTACAGAACGCTCAAGGTTGCCCCGTCAATTGATTGTGGAGGGAGGAGCGTGGTCATTCGCGTAATCCTCCCACCGGGTCTCTGGGGACTGTTGATTACTGGGGGCGTTTTTGCTTGCAACTGGGGATTGCCTTAGCCAACGCAGTAAATACAGAGCTATGGAGGAATGTCTGAAGGATGTGTTTTCTTACGATTATACGAAGAGGCAGTGATTCTTGGGTGAGTTATATTCTCATCACAGCATCAATTAATAATTATAACTTGTGAACTGTAACAGGTTGCTATTACATCTCTTATATCAAGTTATATCACAGACATTGACCTTTTGTTTCTGGGAATTGTGGTGTTTGTTTTTAAATATGTCTTTAAAAGCCTCTCATTTTCTCTGTTAAGGCCAGTTAAGGACAGATATAAATAAACTTATACAATGATCATCAATGACTAGCTAGAATTTAGCAGGGGTAGGTTTGTAAATACTCCAATTCTTGTTGGAAATAGAGAACCTACAATTTTTAAAGTTTAATTAGAGGAAGAATAAATAACAAAGGTTTTACTCTGTATAATTAAACATTTTATACTTCAATCACAAAGTGTACTGTTTGTTTATGTCCTTTTAAGTACTTTATTGAACTTAGTGTAGAGAGAGGTTTATTTACTTTAGACTTTGTATTTCAGATTTCATTTATAATTAGGTACGTAGGAAAATAAAGTTAAATAGCTACAACTGTTATTATAACTCTGGGCTGTCCCTACAACTAATGTTGAATTTCTACTTCATTACAGTGCAGTATCTTTGCATCTAATCAAGAAATTGACTAACATTCAAAAAAAGGTACAGATAACAAACATTTCTAAACAAATCCATTTTAAGGGTGCACTTAAAGGGACAATCAACACCAAAATTGATATTGTTTAAAAAGATAGATACCGCCTTTACTACCCATTCCCCAGCTTTGCACAACCAACACTGTTATATTAATATACTTTATAACATTTAAACCTCTAAATGTCTGCCTGTTTGTAAGCCACTACAGACAGCCTCTTATCACATGCTTTTTTTATTAGCTTTTCACAAGTGACTGCTAATCCATGTCTGTCATATAGATAACATTTTGCTCACTCCTGTGGGTTATGGATGACACTGCACTAATTGACTAAAATGCAAGTCAATAGATAATAAATAAATAGCCATGTGATCAGGGGGCTGTCAAAAGAGGCTTAGATATAAGCTTATCATAGAGGTTAAAAGTATATTAATATAACCATGTTGGTTATGCAAAACTGGGGAATGGGTAATAAAGGGATTATCTATCTTTTTAAGCAATACAAATTTTGCAATAGACTGTCCCTTTAAAGCTCAGAGACAACATACCACTCCTGAAAAAAACAGATTCACCTATATAAACGCTAATGGTGTTACAAACTGACTCCTTAACTTTACTACATGTAGATTCTTATTGTTGCTACCATGTAAATGGAGCAAATAAGTCACATTATGAGATCTGACTCACTATGATGTGAAGTGGGCTGAACAGAGGAGAATGTGCATCTGAGGAAGAGATGGACAGTAGCAGTTTTCTCCACCCCCACCTTAAGCACAACATCCATGACTTTAAAGTGATGAGCAAAATTGGCGCTGATAAATATATATGTTGACGTATGAACTGGTACTTGCAAGTTAATATTGTATCAGTCACATTTTGTATTTCACAGTTTAAATAAAAAATAAATAAAGTTAATCCCTATATGCTATGAGTCCATGCCATGGTTTATGTTTTACTCAAAGGGGAAGAAGAATTCCTGGTTTCAGTACTTAAAGGGACAGTCAACACCAGAATGTTTGTTGTTTAAAAGAAAGATAATCCCTTTATTACCGATTCCCCAGTTTTGCACAACTAACACAGTTATTAATATACTTTTTACCTCTATGATTACCTTGTATCTAAGCCTCTTCTGACAGCCCCCTGATCACATAACTTTTTATTTATTATCTATTGACTTGCATTTTAGCCAATTAGTGTAGTGTCATGCATCGACACAGTGTAAAGTGGGCATATTCCTGGCCTAAGCGGGTGCAGTGCACCAGGGGGTCGATCCGATAAAAATCGTCGCCCGCAAAAGTCGGCGACGCCAATATTTGCGCGGGTTTGGTATCCTATATATGGCGTAACCTAGAAGTTACGCGCGTATATTTCTGCCGTCGCCCGTAGTTTTTTGGGCCATAGGCAGGTATACCAAACCCGCGCAGTTTGGTATCCAATATACAGCGTAAGGACTTACGTGGCGAAAATGGAGAAATCTTACTCCATTTTCACCTCGCCACAAAAAGCAGCCATAAGAAGCCTTACGCTGACTATTGGAGCCCCGTAACTCTCTAAACTAGCTGCTAAATAAACCTAATACCTAACGCATGCGCAATGTCTATCTAACTGTCAACCGCGATCTGCTAAATAAACCTAACACCTAACGCATGCGCAATGTCTATCTAACTGTCAACCGCAATCTGCTAAATAAAACCTAACACCTAACGCATGCGCAATGTCTATCTACCTGTCAACCGCGATCCCCCAGCGCAATCCCTAATAAAGTATTTAACCCCTAAACCGCCGCCATCTACATAAACTAACCCCCTACTGTGAGCCCCTAAAACCGCCGCCATCTACCTGATCTATCCCCTAATCTGACCCCTTACACCGCCACCAGCTATATTAATATTATTAACCCCTAATCTAATATCCATAAAGTAATAAACTCTATTACCAGCCCTTAAAAGGGCCTTTTGCGGGGCTTTGCCTCAAAGTTAACAGCTCTTTTGCCCTATAACCTGCCCTCCCTACACCGCCGCACCTATATTAATGGTATTAACCCCTAATATAAGCCCCTTACACCGCCGCCATCTATATTAAAATTATTAACCCCTAATTTAATCTACCTACCCCGCCGCCAGCTATATTATCTATATTAACCCTAAGTATATTATTGTTAATATAGTTATTACATTATATATATTAACTATATTAACCCTAATTATATTAGGGTTAATATAGTTACTATAGTATTTATATTAACTATATTAACTCTATCTAACCCTAACACCCCTAACTAAATTCTTATTAAATAAATCTAATTTATATTATAAACTAAAATATTCCTATTTAAATCTAAATACTTACCTATAAAATAAACCCTAAGATAGCTACAATATAATTAATAATTACATTGTAGCTATGTTAGGGTTTATATTTATTTTACAGGTAAATTGTTAATTATTTTAACTAGGTATAATAGCTATTAAATAGTTATTACCTATTTAATAGCTACCTAGTTAAAATAATTACCCAATTACCTGTAAAATAAATCCTAACCTAAGTTACAAAAACACCTACACTATCAATAAATTAAATAAACTACAAATATCTATCTAAAAATACAATTAAACTAAACTAAATTACAAAAAAAACCAAACACTAAATTACAAAAAATAAAAAAAAGATTACAAGATTTTTAAGCTAATTACACCTATTCTAAGCCCCCTAATAAAAAAATAAAGCCCCCAAAATAAAAAAATTTCCCTACCCTATTCTAAATTAAAAAAAAGTTCAAAGCTCTTTTACCTTACCAGCCCTTAAAAGGGCCTTTTGTGGGGGCATGCCCCAAAGAAAACTGCTCTTTTGCCTGAAAAAAAACCCACAATACCACCCCCCAACATTACAACCCACCACCCACATACCCCTAATCTAACCCAAACCCCCCTTAAATAAACCTAACACTACCCCCCTGAAGATCTCCCTACCTTGTCTTCATCCAACCGGGCCGAACTCCTCATCCGATCCGGGCGATGTCTATACAAGCGGCAAAGAAGAGGTCTTCATCCCAGCGATGTCTTTATTCAAGCGGCAGCAAAGTCTTCTTCCATCGGGCAGCATCTTCCATCAAGCGGCATCTTGAATCTTCTCTCCACCGACGTGGAGCATCCATCCCGGCCGACGACTGAACGACGAATGAGGTACCTTTAAATGACGTCATCCAAGATGGCGTCCGTCGAATTCTGATTGGCTGATAGGATTCTATCAGCCAATCGGAATTAAGGTAGAAAAATCTGATTGGCTGATTGAATCAGCCAATCAGATTCAAGTTCAATTTCGATTGGCTGAACCAATCAGCCAATCAGATTGAGCTTGCATTCTATTGGCTGATCGGAACAGCCAATAGAATGCGAGCTCAATCTGATTGGCTGATTGGTTCAGCCAATCGGATTGAACTTAAATTTGATTGGCTGATTCAATCAGCCAATCAGATTTTTCTACCTTAATTCCGATTGGCTGATAGAATCCTATCAGCCAATCGGAATTCGACGGACGCCATCTTGGATGACGTCATTTAAAGGTACCTCATTCGTCTTTTTGTGCGCTTCAAGTTGCGATCGTACTATGAGTTGAAAGTAAACTGTATTCACTCTTGCACTTAACCTAATGCACGTAAAAAGCCAAACTTAGGATATCGCTCATGTGATAACTTATTCCCCATAGAAGTCAATGGAGAAAAAAAAGTGGAAAAAACCTAACACCCTACTTGTGCACAAACACAGTCACAATCATATTCTCAAGTGCACTAACCCGACATATAAATATGAATATTCCACATACCAATGTTCTTCACATAGCAGAATATGTTCTATTTATTCATAAATACATATTTCTATACAGTACATGTATATGCCGGGATGGATGCTCCGCGACGGTGGAGAGAAGATTCAAGATGCCGCTTGATGGAAGATGCTGCCCGATGGAAGAAGACTTTGCTGCCGCTTGGATAAAGACATCGCTGGGATGAAGACCTCTTCTTTGCCGCTTGGATAGACATCGCCCGGATCGGATGAGGAGTTCGGCCAGGTTGGATGAAGACAAGGTAGGTAAAGTTAAATAGCTACAACTGTTATTATAACTCTGGGCTGTCCCTACAACTAATGTTGAATTTCTACTTCATTACAGTACAGTATCTTTGCATCTAATCAAGAAATTGACTAACATTCAAAAAAGGTACAGATAACAAACATTTCTAAACAAATCCATTTTAAGGGTGCACTTAAAGGGACAATCAACACCATAATTGGTAGTGTTAGGTTTATTTAAGGGGGGTTTGGGTTAGATTAGGGGTATGTGGGTGGTGGGTTGTAATGTTGGGGGGTGGTATTGTGTTTTTTTTTTCAGGCAAAAGAGCAGTTTTCTTTGGGGCATGCCCCACAAAAGGCCCTTTTAAGGGCTGGTAAGGTAAAAGAGCTTTGAACTTTTTTTAATTTAGAATAGGGTAGGGAATTTTTTTTATTTTGGGGGGCTTTATTATTTTATTAGGGGGCTTAGAATAGGTGTAATTAGCTTAAAAATCTTGTAATCTTTTTTTTATTTTTTGTAATTTAGTGTTTTTTTTTTTTTGTAATTTAGTTTAGTTTATTTAATTGTATTTTTAGATAGATATTTGTAGTTTATTTAATTTATTGAAAGTGTAGGTGTATTTGTAACTTAGGTTAGGATTTATTTTACAGGTAATTGGGTAATTATTTTAACTAGGTAGCTATTAAATAGGTAATAACTATTTAATAGCTATTATACCTAGTTAAAATAATTAACAATTTACCTGTAAAATAAATATAAACCCTAACATAGCTACAATGTAATTATTAATTATATTGTAGCTATCTTAGGGTTTATTTTAAAGGTAAGTATTTAGATTTAAATAGGAATATTTTAATTAATAATATTAATATTAGATTTATTTTAATAAGAGTTTAGTTAGGATGTTAGAGTTAGATAGGGTTATTATACTTAATATATATATATATAATATAATAACGATATTAACTATATTAACCCTAATATAATTAGGGTTAATATAGTTAATATATATAATATAATAACTATATTAACTATATTAACCCTAATATAATTAGGGTTAATATAGTTAATATAGCTGGCGGCGGTGTAGGGGGATTAGATTAGGGGTTAATACATTTATTATAGATGGCGGCGGTGTAGGGGGATGTAGATTGTAGGCAAAAGAGCAGTTTACTTTGTGACAAAGCCCCGCCAAAAGCCCTTTTAAGGGCTGGCAAAAGAGCTGAATTCTTTGGGGCATGCCCCACAAAAAGCCCTTTTAAGGGCTGGCAAAAGAGATGTTACTTTGGGGCAATGCCACACAAAAAGCCCTTTTCAGGGCTATTTGTAGGGTTAGACTTAGGTTTAGTGGTAGGGATAGTTTAGTATTTTAGGGGTTAAATATTTTAATATAGATGGTGGCGGGGTAGGGTGATTAGATTAGGGGTTAATAATTTTAAAATAGATAGCGGCGGGGTAGGGGCTCACTTTAGGGGGTTATAGATTTAATATAGCTGGCGGCGGTTTAGGGGTTAATAACTTTATTAGGTAGCGGCGGGCTCCGGGAGCAGCGGTTTAGGGGTTAATACATATTTTATTGTTAGGATAGTGAGGGGGGATAGCGGATAGAGGGTTAGACGTGTCGGGCTATGTTAGGGAGGCGTGTTAGACAGTGCGGGTGATTTAGACTTTAGTCAGGTTTTGTAGGCGCCGGCAGTTTCTAACGTGCCGTAAGTCACTGGCGACGCCAGAAATTTGTACTTGCGCAGATTTCTGGACATATCTGGTTTATCCGACTTACGGCACTTTAGCCTCTGACGGCGCCGTATATGGGATAGCTCGAGTTGCGAGCTGAAACTGCGGGCGACGCGGGTTCCCTCACTTGCGCCGCAAACTACGCCGTTTATCGGATCGCGCCCCAGGAATCTATTTTGTAGAGTTATATAGTTATATAGAATAGGTGCCACCAATATATACTGTAATGTAATTGCATAAGTGATGCAGAGGATTTTTCATTTGTGTTTGTAGAGTGGAGCTCTATTTGACGCTCCTGCTCAAGCGTTAACGGCACTAGAAGTAAGCTTTTTGTGCGCTTCAAGTTGCGATCGTACTATGAGTTGAAAGTAAACTGTATTCACTCTTGCACTTAACCTAATGCACGTAAAAAGCCAAACTTAGGATATCGCTCATGTGATAACTTATTCCCCATAGAAATCAATGGAGAAAAAAAAGTGGAAAAAACCTAACACCCTACTTGTGCACAAACACAGTCACAATCATATTCTCAAGTGCACTAACCCGACATATAAATATGAATATTCCACATGCCAATGTTCTTCACATAGCAGAATATGTTCTATTTATTCATAAATACATATTTCTATACAGTACATGTATATGATGATTTTTTGGTACTATATAGCTATACCTATATAGATACATGACTATATATACTATGGTATAGATATTTATAGGAATATCTATTTATAAATACATAGAACATATTCTACTATGTGTAGAAAATTGGAATGTCAAATATTTACAGTAAATACACAGTATAACACTTTATTAAAAATGAATATTGCATAAATATGTTTTTAATTTTTTTCATCTATTTAATTGCAAAGGGCTCCAATTGACTTATATTTATGTCTATTATAATTGTACATATGTTTTTATGTGTTTCATGTGTATATATTTATGTAAATACATATTATACACAAACACATATGTAGACACATACAGTATATACATACATATACATATTTAGACATGTATCTCTAAGTAAAGTCCTTTGCCCCTTTTTTTCTAACATAACTTTGCCTTTGCTTTTTTTTCCAATCTCATACCTTTTTTGTGCAATATTTTTTTAAATAATTTTTATCAGTGTTATTATGAGTGTAACTTTACATTTAAATGTATTTTTTATGTGTTTTGTGCAACTTTTTTATTTTGCAAAACAGTTAACCAGAACTCTGAGCACTCTGTAATCATTGCGCTCAAGCAATTGTGTTTACTTTCAACTTGTTATACGAGCGGAAAATCCAATGCGTGCAAACACCTGCGATAAACCCCTTATCGCTGGCGCATAACTGTTAGCGTTCCACTCGTAATCTGGTCCTATGGTGATTGCTACTATGATGCACAATGCGGAAGAATAATTATACACTTCTTCCACTTTTATACAATCAAATTGTTACACATCACATATTGCTAACTAAAAGAGTCTGTTTAATACCAGTGGTCTGGGTTCCAAAGTAACTCACTTTCTATATAGATTTAATATTTGTATCAAATCTGCTGATTATTAGTAGCTAATAACACTGCCAAAACTGTTGTAGAAAAGTGACTAATCAAATAATGCTGATATTATGTTTCATATTCAGCTATGCGCTTGTAAAACCGCTGATTGTTTTGAACTCAATAATTCATTTTATAAGTTTGTTAGAACTACAACTTCATAGCCATATATCTAATCATAGAGTTGTACTATGTGCTGTTATGCAAATGACAAAGAAGAAAGCTGTGCTGTTATATAAAGCTGCTTGATTTGCATTGTTTTTAAAAACGGCTGCTTTTTTTGCATTCAATAATCAGTTTATGAAAACTACTGCTCCGTATCTATTTATCTAATGATAGAGTTTTACTATGTGATGCTATATAAAGTTGCAGTTTATAAAATTGTTTTGGAGACCGCTAAACAAAACCTTAAAGGGACACTATACCCAAAATTTTTCTTTCATGATTCAGATTTAGCATGAAATTTTAAGCATCTTTCTAATTTACTCCTATTATGAAATTTTCTTCATTCTCTTGGTATCTTTATTTGAAATGCAAGAATGTAAGTTTAGATGCCGGCCCATTTTTGGTGAACAACCTGGGTTGTCCTTGCTGATTGGTGGATAAATTAATTAACCAATTAAAAAGTGCTGTCCAGAGTACTGAATCCAAAAAAAAACTTAGATGCCTTATTTTTCAAATAATGATAGCAAGAGAACGAAGAAAAATTGATAATAGGAGTAAATTAGAAAGTTGCTTAAAATTGCATGCACTTTCTGAATTACAAAAGAAAAAAATTGGGTTCAGTGTCCCGTTAACAGATTAGTCACTCTAATATGTTTGTAGCATTAAACCCTTTCAGTTTATAGCATAGTTAGTGACTGGCTCAGTAGGCAAATGAACACCTCTTATTATGCAGTAACATTTAAAAAAGGGTCCCATATACCCTCCCCTCCCTCCTTAAAATGTTTCACTGCTAACCAGCTTTTTCAAAAGGCAAGGTGCCATAGTTTCTGTGGTCTTTTATTGTAGAGAATTACATGGTCAAACCAGAATATGGCCAGTGACTGGTAGCTATGTGAAACTTCCAATCCTCAACTGTCTCATCAGTTACATTCTTTTCTAGAGCAGCGAATAGGACTTAACCTATGTGTTTAACTCCTATGTGGGGGTTATCTAGTAATTAACCCCTTAACTCAAAAAAGACGTATAAATACGTCATCTGGTATAAAGCCCATCATACTGAATAACACACATATATATATATATATATACATATATAAAAAACAAACAGAATATTACAGCGCTACGAACCTAGGAAGTCCCAATCAATAAAAGTATATACCAGTATTGTCCTATGTGTATAGGTCTTTCTTTTTTCCAATGACACCAGTGATGATGTCTGGAGGGAGACGAGGTTAATCACTTCCACCTGCAGCCTAATCCCAAAGGTAAACAAAGTCCTCCTGTATACAGGAAAGCTCCTTAGGAAAAGAAATTCTGGAAGAGAAGAGGGAAGGGCGCACAGCAAAAGAAACCTCCTGGTGTAGTATATCAAAACACTTGTTTAAATTTCAATAGTGCAGTAACAAATGCAAACTCACGTGTTTCCACCTCAACCTTATGAGGTATAGATAAGACTCTGAGTAGTGAATATCCACTAAGGAAGGCAATCCAATCCCCTTGTGCTTGTGACTTGTACTTCTCTCCTTGAATGCAATCCTCACCTCTCCAGCAGAAGATTAACCACTTCGAAAGGTGGCTGCAGTGTTTATCCTGAAGGAAATCCTTTGTCCAGCGTGTATGGGGAATAAAAGAATGGGTATTGCACACCACAAAAGATCTTGAATAAAAGTGTGCTTTAATTCAACATTTTGTACATGATTGTAACATTAAAAAGTATTTTTTCATAAAAAAAACGCATATAACTGGTTATATAGTAAAAGTGACAGTCAGTGTCCTAAGGCTCTTGTGCAATGTTTGCAACCTTCAATAGATATAAAGCAAACCGCCTTGTATATATAAAAAACAGTGTAGTTGATTTAAAAATCCTCAGCAGTTCTGGGTACTTGACAAACCGTGCCGTAGCACTTAGTTCCTGAATCTCGGCTAGTGAGGGGGCGTGGCCTGATGCGTTTCGCGACTCGATTGGTCGCTTCATCAGATGTTACAATCATGTACAAAATGTTGAATTAAAGCACACTTTTATTCAAGATCTTTTGTGGTGTGCAATACCCATTCTTTTATTCCCCATACACGCTGGACAAAGGATTTCCTCCAGGATAAACACTGCAGCCACCTTTTCGAAGTGGTTAATCTTCTGCTGGAGAGGTGAGGATTGCATTCAGGGAGAGAAGTACAAGTCACAAGCACAAGGGGATTGGATTGCCTTCCTTAGTGGATATTCACTACTCAGAGTCTTATCTATACCTCATAAGGTTGAGGTGGAAACACGTGAGTTTGCATTTGTTACTGCACTATTGAAATTTAAAGTGAAGTGTTTTGATATACTACACCAGGAGGTTTCTTTTGCTGTGCGCCCTTCCCTCTTCTATTCCAGAATATATACATATATATATATACTGTGTATATATATATATATATATATATATATATAGTATGGGTTGGCAAGAAAGAAAGCCTCAGGATTGAAGTCCTGAACTAAAGACAATGAATTCAGCACTCTTTTTTATTTGTTAAAGAAACAGCTCATATCACTCAGTTTAGTCAAAATTGCAATTTTTTAATTGTGGGATAACGTCCTCCCATACTGAAAAGGCACACACAGGCTGAGAAATTTATAGTAACTCGTCAATAGAAAAATATATACATTTAAAGTGTAAAAGACCTTATGAAAAATAAAAAAACAAGACGCACGTTTCACCCGCTCGTCTTCACTTCAGACCGGGCTTCGTCAGGGCGGTATCATTTGTAAAATTTGCAATTTTGACTAAACTGAGTGATATGAGCTGTTTCTTTAACAATTAAAAAAAGTGTGCTGAATTCCCTGTCTTTAGTTCAGGACTACAATCCTGAGGCTTTCTTTCTTGCCAACCCATACTACATTTTTTAAGGGTCTGCACCACTACGTCTTCATTTTCAATAAAGGCTATTGTGCCTGTATCCAATAACTTAAATTTGAAAATAGCTCCTGTATGCAATTGCGTCCCCACCGTAAAGTTCTTGATTATATATATATATATATATGAAGGCAGATGCCTGATCATTACAGACAGTGCCACGGTCTGTGTCACTGTCTGTAACATTTATCCCTCTGGGCCGGTGGGAGGTTTGGGAGGGATGAAGGTAGGTGGTACAGCGGTGGAGGGTGGAGAGAGTGGGAGGGAGGGGCGGCACCCTACCTACAGAAAAAAAATTGGAAGGAAGAGGGAGGCGATGCTACATTAGGAGAGGGGGGGTAGTGAGCAATTTGGTAGGGATCAGGGAGGCGGGAGGGTAAGGGTGGATCCTATACTGCATAACAATCAGATCTCATTACTTTATTAAATTGTGTACATTTACCTGCTTCTTTATCTTATTTCTGTCCAAAAACCAATCACTAATACTTGGAGAGAACAATGGAAAATTAACATTTTATTACCTTATCTCTTCTATTCCCCACTGTGAGGCAAAGAGACCATTTACACTTATTTTCATATAACTGCATGTAATAGACACTACTATAGAGAATAATATGCACAGATACTGGTCTAAAAATCCAGTATAAAACCTTTTAAAAACTTACTTAGAAGCTCTCAGTTTAGCTCTGTTAAAAAGGCAGCTGGAACACCCCTCCCCCTACCTTTGCATATGAAAAGACTCTTTACACAAACAGGAGCAAGCTGGAGTAGGTATACATTAGTATTCTCCTAAAACTTTGGGGCTTGGTTAGGAGTCTAAGAATCAGACCAATGTTATTTAAAAATAAGCAAAACTATACATTAAAAAACAAACAAACAAAAAAACCTGTATGGGCAATATAAATGGATCATCTACAAAACATTTATGCAAAGAAAAATCTAGTGTATAATGCCCCTTTAAGTCCAAAAACTTTCATAATAGGTGGGGATACCACAGGCTAAATTGACTAGTTCAAATGCCAATATAAGGGTCATATAAATACTTGTAAACAATTTAAAACACTCCAGCAGGTTAAGTGGATCATTGGGAACAAATTAGAGGGGAGAAAAATGTTGAGTAAGCTGTCTCTTTAAGATAATGGTCAGGAGTGTGGGTGTGGGAGGGGAGAGTGCTGATTGGGAGGGATCATGGAGGTGGGAAGTGTCAGGCGGGAGGGTATTCCCACTACTAAAATACTATTACCCTTACCAGCTAACTAATTAACCCCTTCTCTGCCAGGAATTTCAGAAATGTGGTGCACAGCTGCAATTAGCAGACTTCTATTTGCTAAAAACTAATTGCAAAGCCATGCATGTCTGCTATCTCTGAACTAAGGGGACCCCAGAGAACCTTTTACAAACAAACGTCTTATGACTGCAGTAGTTGTGTGAAAATAATAGCAGTGAGAAACCCAAAGTTTTTAAAAATGTTAACAAATGTTTAAATAAGATTGCATTTGGTGGCAAAACAGTAGCATGAAATATACCAAAATGGGCCTAGATCAATACCTTGGGTTGTCTACAAAAAAAATAAATAAAATATATATATAGTTTTGATAGGTAAATAAAAAAAGCAAGGTTCTGTTTCTGTTTAAATGGAATGATAGCAAAAATGCTAAAACTTCTTCAATATTTTGGGCAAGTTTTTCTGTGAAATTTCCGGTAGCGAAGGGATTAATGCAAAAATGACATACAAACAATAGAAGCATGTGGTTTTTGCATTAGAGTGTCCCATTAAATAGTTATTGACAACATTGTTCAGAATCTCCTTAAATTAAAACAAAGCATCTTGGCTAATGACTGAAAAGATTTAAATGAAAATAAACTTTCATAATTCATATAGAGAATGTAATTTTTATTTATTTTACTTCATTCTCTTGGGATCCTCTGTTGAATAGCATACCTAGGTAGGAGCAGCAATGTACTACTGGGAGCTAGCTGCTGGTTGGTTGCTGTAAAATTATGCCTCTTATCATTGCCTCTTATCATTTTGTTCAGCTAGCTCAAACAGTGCATTGCTGCTCCTTCAACAAAGGATACAGAGAAAAGAAAGCTAATTTTATAGTAAAAGTAAATAGGAAAGCTGATTAAAATTGTTTGCTCTAACTGAATCATGAAAGAAAATTTTTGGGTTTCATTCCAATTTAAACTAGCTTACCTCTTATGCTGTTTGTTTAACAAAAACAGTATATATATATATATATATATATATATATACCTACATACATACAGTATTTAAATTAAGCATAACTGTGTCTTAAGGTTGTGCTATATAAGCAAGTGGTCTTGAGGAAAAATCTTTGAAAAACCCTGCTTTGTCTGATATTCTGAAATAATATTAGGAATACTATTCTGTAATTAAAAAATGCAGTTTAATGAGCAAGACATCTGTGTAATGCAATATATTACTCTCCATAATGTTAGTTTCTGTGGTTTCATTTTCTATGTAAATTGGTGCCCACTGAAACAATTTGCAGCGTTTGTGAGTCTGAGATAGTAAAGTTTGCAACTTCAGTAAAATACAGGTTTGGCGTTTTACAATCACAGTAAAAAAGTTTTATGATGATATTCACATTCAAAAATGTTTATATTATTGTCAGGTTGCTTTATAAAAATGTAACAGTGGCTACAAAATCAGAGAACAAAATTTAAGTGACGCAAAAGTAACAATTAAACTTTTCTTTTAACATTTAAATTTACAGGACACAAACAGCTTGTGCAATTTTAAAAATGACCAATTCATTTCTATTACTAAATGTACTGTTTTCTCTTTGCATTATTTGTTAAAACTTTGCTTCTTTCCGGGAGAGCATACTGAGGTAGTCTCAGTAATGTGCACGTAACTTGACCACTATATGGCAGCAGAGTTTGCAACAATTTTTATATCTATATTATACATATACTGCTCACAACACATGCACTTTCCTAAGCCTATCTATGTATGTTGTCATGGAAAGGATTTAGATTTCAACAAATGATACCCCGAGAAAGGTAAATTTCATAACAGAAGTAGACAATAGAACAGCTAATATATTCCCACAACAATATCATTTTATATTTCACTGTGATTTTAGCAGGTAGTTATGCAAAAGTAAAATAAGCACACGAGTGTGCTGCTGTAATAACCCAGAAGGAAACGTTTATTTCATTAAAAAAATATTTCTTGCCCAAAATCTAAAATAGAGCTTGTATAGATTAAGCAGACAAAGAAATATTAAAAGATTAGTATAGGGCATATTTTTTCAATACATATAATTCCCTGCAATAATCTGGAAAAATAAATATAAATGTTTACAAACCAGTTGAGTGGGTAGTTCTACAGAGTGAATGGTAAATGTATGACTTAGCAGTGGCAATATAACCCAGCAGGAAAAAAAATCATTATAAAAAATTGGTTGATTTTACAATTTTAAAAAATTACCAATGCAGTAGATTTGCACCTAGTTGCATACAACTGTACTGGAAACTTTTTTATTTAACACTTTTGGGGTACACAAACAGTTTTTAAAGGGACATTGTGATTGAAATACACATAGATTTATTACATCTTTGAATAGAAACATATTTACAATATACATGTATTGGCAAAAATGCTTCTAGTAAAAGGTTTCACTGTGTTAGTGTTAACATTTTTCTCTGCTCGTGCATGTGAAGCATAGCTAGATTCTCAGTGAACCAGCATTTTAAATATTGCAGCTACACAGAGCACAAGTGGGGCTTGTAATCATGTCAGCAATCAACAAATTGAGTCATTACCAGATGGTAAAAGCACCTAGTCTCTCTGAGCAAGTGTTGTGTTTAAAATGCTGGTGCATGGAGCATACTTAAATACACTCTTGATTGAAACAGCTATAGCTTTTATTAGAAGCATTTTTGTATTTTAGTTTTTTTATTTTACAAAAATGCTTCTGTTCAAAACTGAAATGCATCCATGTGGATTCCAATTTTGGCTGAAATGTTCCTTTGAGGCCCCTAGCGCCCCCCCCCCACACACACACACTTGTAGGTAAACATAGAAAAATGAGAAAAGTGAAACAATAGGCTGAAATCTGAGACTAAACCAGTAACTTGTATTCCCCTTACCAGGAAAACCTGTTTTATTCAATTGTCACCTAAAGCTATTAGGTCAAAGAGTAACTGATTGTACTGTGACTATCAATAACACACTTATATAAAATAATCATTTAAACAGACTTGTCCAACCTAAGATTCTGCCACTAAAGTATTTCCTAGCGTGGTATTTTATCTGGAAATCCACTGTTCCACACAATATATCTTTTGGTCTTGTGACATCTGATTCTTTCTAAATGCAGCACATGTGTAAAAATGATGAAAAAATAGAATGTTTAGGAAGGAAATAAAGAGAAAACAAAAGCCCCTTTCTGTGTGTGTATCTGGCTTTGTAAACTAACAGATACACCACTGGTAAGGTTGCCTAGCACATATTGACCTTACAGCAAGCTGAAAAAAAAGGATACTGATCCTGCAAAGAGTATTTCAAGAATAAAATGTGGATTATGTTTCACATAAGATATTGAATTGTCTCCAAAACATTAAACAAAAGGTTTAGACACATAAGATGTAGACCTTTTTAAATTAAAAATAGTAATGTTTGTGGCCTTATAAACAACCATCAGTAATACATCATAGAAAAAAATAATTATTGTTAGCACCTTGTTAACACTAACAGTAAATTCATTAGTTTTGTTATTTATAAATAACCCTCAGATAAACATCAATAAATTGGAAGCACCTCATTTACATGTAAACTATTACGGCTTGCTCTGTAAATGTGTAAGATGTAATATTGTTCTTAGCGTTGCATATTTCCTTATTGTATACATTTACATTGTCATGAATCTGTTTCCTGCTATGCCAAATGCAATGATTTGAGAAAAAACACAAACTTTACTGAAGTGATTACTAATAGAAATAGTTTTATAATACAACTCATTGTAAGATAACAGCACCACACCTATTCAAGCATTATTTTTATTTTCTATTATTTTATAATCTATCTATCTTTCTAATCTATCTATCTATCTAATCTATATCTTTCTTATCTATCTATCTATCTATCTATCTATCTATCTATCTATCTATCTATCTATCTATCATATATCTATCTATCTGTGTTAAACTCTTAACAGAGCATTCATTTATGCTCTGATGTTTCACTTGCGTTGTTTACTTCATTATTTAATTAGCGGGAAGCAAGATGAAAACAAAATAAATTGCACATTTTTCATGATAAAGTTGTCTCTCTCGCACAGTAACACAAATACAATAAGCATATAATGGTACCTACACATTCTCCTTATTAAAAAGCCGATATTTTCTATTATGCTATTGCATGTGCAGAGCTATATCATAACCCAAGTAAAAACATGCGCATATAACGTAGATTTGCTATTTCATATCCTATGCGACAATGAAGTTTGCTTCCTCATTTAATTCTACCCTAGGTTATATTAGACACCATAAGCCCCCCCTGCCATAAGCAAAAGTATTATATTCCTACCATTGTCGCATCCAGTGCTGCTTCTTAGGGCAGATTTTTCTTCGACTGTTCTGAAGAGCTACATTTTCTATTTAAATCGGAGGCACTAGACCAGCTGCTAGTTAAGGCTTCTTGGTCATTTTCTTACCAGCATTTCACAGACTAGCATGACAAGAATGTCCCCTGATTCCTGTGGGAAATGCTGCAGGCACAGGGTCTTTCAAATTTAAGATACAAACCAGAAAAAGACAGGTCTGCAAAACAAATAGAACAAGTCTCTGGGCATGTGGTGTGTGGCCACTGGCTACTACCTGAAAACTCCAGAATAAAACTGAAAACCAGTTTTAAGAATAAACACATTAATGTTACATTGCTTCCCATGATGTGAAATGCCTTTGTGTTTAATGAATCAAATGGCTAATATAATAATGTATTTCTACACTGAAATATGTTTAGAATAGAAGACAGATATTGCTGAGATATTATGGAGAAATGTATTTGTTGTATCTATCAGTGGCGGTTCTAGACACATTTTACTGGGGGGGGGGGTCAAGGTGGGGCCAGTGTTTAATCAGAGGGGCACATTAAAAAATGGAAACAAACTACTAGAAGAAGAAAAACAACGTAGAGGCATACGTCTTATTTCACAAGTAACCATCCCTCCCTACTTAACACGGCAGATACTGTTGATTACTTTACTCAATAAATGTATTATTTATCGAAATGCAGTTTAAAATACTGGACATTTAACTGTCCATCATTTCTGTAAAGATTTTACTGGACAGCTGGCAACCCTAGCATTATATTGAGCCTTCCGAACATAGGAACAGCATGGAGGCAAGCACCTCAAATCAGCTTTTCAGTCTTTAGAATGTTTTATGGGCATAAAACAGAGAGACCTGGAGGTAATTACGTTATACTAATCCACTTCAGGCTTCACAACAGTGGTATAAGGGTGTAAACTAATAACCTGTATAAATCCCACTATTTACATAGTATATGGTATATAGGAATAAATTGAGAGCAGATCGCATAAACCTAAACCTTTATTAATATTTTCTAGTAATATATAACCAGCATGGGGACAATCACCTCCTAGTTCAATATCTAGCCCACACAAAAACAGTGTAGGGCCCAGCATGGGCCTGGAACATGCTAAGGGTTAAAGGGACATTCCAGTCAAAATTTAAATGCACATAGATTAATTACATCTTTGAAAATAAACATATTTGCAATATACATGTATTGGCAAAAATGCTTCGAGTAAAAGTTATCCCTGTTTTAGTGGCAGCATTTGTCTCTGCACGTGCATGTGAAGCATAGCTAGATATTGCTACTGCAGCTACATTTTAAATAATGCAGCTGCTCAGATCATCCCTGGGGCTTGTATCAAGTCAGCAATTAACAAATTGAGTCATTACCAGATAGTAGAAGCACCTTAGGCTCTCTGAGCAAGTGCTGTGTTTAAAATGCTGGTGCACGGTGCATACTTAAATACACTTTTGAAAAAGCTATAACATTTATTAGAAGCATTTTTGCTAATACATGTACATTACAAATTGCTTCTGTTCAATACCCAAATGCACCCATGTGGTTTCCAATTTTGGCTGGAATATCCCTTTAAGGCTGTAGGAGAGAGGGATAGAAGAGAGAGGGTTGGCATTGGGGGAGAGACATTGTTGCAGAACAGGGAAGGCACCTCCTTACCAGTAAAAAGCTGATACCTTCCAAGCAACTTCCTCTTCTCCATTGGATCCAGGCTGAGACAGTTTTCCATATTGTGCAGTGCAGTTACGCATCGTTCCAGGCGTTCCACTCTTCCTCCCAGGCGTTATCAGGATGATCAGGGAACATCAGGACCTGCAATACAAAGCAAAAAGATAGGTGTACAAGCAAATAATATGGAGGATATAGATATTATACCCCCCACTAAATACACAAATGTAGTAACTGCACAAATTAATACTATTGAAGAGCAGGACACGGTTGATGTAGGGATAGTTCAGGATTCTCAATTGTCTCAACCTATGGAGACTGAGCAGGCTACCAGTTTAAATTTACAGCCCCAGCAAATTTTACCAGCTAGTCACGTGGCTTCTCTATTTCAAGCTGTACCGCCTTCTGCAGTTACAGCAGTTTCAACCTTTCTAACCTCCATTGCTGCTGCAATGGCTGCTTCTGTGGCAATTCCACAGGGTTTGCATCAGTCATCCAATTTACAAATTCAAACTGGCCAAAATCTAAATGTTCATCCTGCCCAAGATATGCAGGCCCATGCATCTCAGCATTTATCTCCCGGCTTTGTTGAGGATGGATGTCCGGTCTTCAAAACTGTAAGTGGATCTTCGGGGGTTAGTGTTAGGTTTTTTTAAGGGTTTATTGGGTGGGTTTTATTTTTAGATTAGGGACTTTGGGCACGTGAAAAAGAGCTAAATGCCCTTTTAAGGGCAATGCCCATCCAAATGCCCTTTTCAGAGCAATGGGGAGATTAGGTTTTTTTAGTTAGGATTTTATTTGGGGGGTTGGTTGTGTGGGCGGTGGGTTTTACTGTTGGGGGTTGTTTGTATTTAATTTTTTTTACAGGTAAAAGAGCTGATTTCTTTGGGGCAATGCCCCACAAAAGGCCCTTTTAAGGGCTATTGGTAGTTTAGTTTAGGCTAGGGTTTTTTTTTATTTTGGGGGGGCTTTTTTTATTTTGATAGGGCTATTAGATTAGGTGTAATTAGTTTAAATATCTGATAATGTCTTTTTTTTAATTTGTGTAATTTAGTGTTTGTTTTTTTGTAATTTAGGTAATTTTATTTAATTTAGGTAATTTATTTAATTGTAGTGTAAGGTTAGCTGTTAGTGTAACTCAGGTTAGGTTTGATTTTACAGGTAACTTTGTATTTATTTTAGCTAGGTAGTTAGTAAATAGTTAATAACTAGTTACTAACTAGTCTACCTAGTTAAAATAAATACAAACTTGCCTGTAAAATAAAAATAAAACCTAAGATAGATGCAATGTAACTATTAGTTATATTGTAGCTAGCTTAGGGTTTATTTTATAGGTAAGTATTTAGTTTTAAATAGGAATTATTTAGGTAATGATAGTAAGTTTTATTTAGATTTATTTTAATTATATTTAAGTTAGGGGGTGTTAGGGTTAGACTTAGGTTTAGCGGTTAATAACTTTAGTATAGTGGCGG
The DNA here is from genome assembly GCF_027579735.1 of Bombina bombina. Classification (NCBI taxonomy): domain Eukaryota; kingdom Metazoa; phylum Chordata; class Amphibia; order Anura; family Bombinatoridae; genus Bombina; species Bombina bombina. Next base: position 526,433,983 of record NC_069504.1, read on the forward strand.
CGACGTTGGGGGCGGCAGATTAGGGGTTAATAACTGTAATGTAGGTTGCGGCGATGTTAGGGACAGCAGATTAGGGGTTATTAATATCTAACTAGTGTTTGCGATGCGGGAGTGCGGCGGTTTAGGGGTTAATATGTTTATTATAGTGGCGGCGATGTCGGGAGCGGCAGATTAGGGGTTAATAATTTTCTTTTAGTGTTTGCGATGCGGGAGGGCCTCGGTTTAGGGGTTAATAGGTAGTTTATGGGTGTTAGTGTACTTTTTAACACTACTGACTTTAGATTGGATTACGAATCTTGCGGTATAGACTGTACCGCTCACTTTTTGGTGCTTGTAATATCGGCGCTATGGAGGTCCCATTGAAAAAAGACTTTACGTAAATTGCGTAAGTTAATTTGCGTTACGGCCAAAAAAGTGTGCCATACAGCTTTTTTGACAAGACTCATAATAGCAGCGGTAGTGAAAAAGCAGCGTTATAACCTATAACGCTGCTTTTTCACTCATAACGCAAAACTCGTAATCTAGCCGTTAGTATGCTGTTAAATAAAGATTACCAAGTGAATAGAGTAAATTAGATCATACAAGTACATTGGGAAGTTTGTTTTTAAATTGTATGTTCTATCTGAATCATGAAAGAAAAAAAAGTTTTTTTATCTATCTTTAAAAAGTATCTCCATTTAACATTGACAAATATGTATTTGAAAAAATTTCATTACGTATGACATATACATAAAGAGAACTTATGTTTTATCCAAAACTTGTCATTTAAGACCCATTAAATAATGCATACATGTTTTACACTACAGTGTTTTAAGTCTTACTGGGTCATATTTGTAATACATAATATTTTCTCAGTTCAATGATCCTGTGTCTTTGGGGCATATGTATCAAGGTCTGGCGGACCTGATCCGACACTGCGGATCAGGTTCGCCAGACCTCGCTGAATACGGCGAGCAATACGCTCGCTGTATTCAGCATTGCACCAGCAGCTCACAATATAATTCAGGTCTATGACTGTCAGTGTTTTATCAGCTGTTTTTCTCTCTAAATATGATTTCACTACATTAGCAGTGTGCTTGGGATTATTATCATGCGGAAAAATAAAACGCTTTCCAGAAGGAATGATGAATTAAAACCTGTCTGTACTTTTCAGCATTCATGATCCCATCAATTCGGACAATATTACCAACACCACTGGCAGAAATGCAGCCCTAAACCAGGACAGACACTCCATCATGTTTCACTGAAAGCCACAAGCACTTATTCTTCCATCTCTCGCCAACTCTTCTTCTCACATATTGTTGACGATTGGACCCCAAAATTTTAAACTTGGATTCGTCACACCATAATAGTCTTTTCCACTGATCTTCATTCCAATCTTTGTGAGCTTTAGCATATCTTAGGATTTACACCCTGTTCCCCTTCAGAAAAAGTAGTTTCTTGGCTGCTACCCTTCCACAAAGAACATTCCGGATCAAGCTTCTTCGGACTGTGGAAGGGTCAACTTGGCATCCCGATGAAGCTGCCAGATGCTGAGCCAAGTCCTTGCTGGACTTTCTTTTAAAGAAGAATCTCTGAGAAACTTCTCATCAGATTTTGAAAGTTTTCTTGGCCTTCCAGTCCTTATTTTGTCCTTGACCTCTCCTGCTTCTTCAAAATTCTTTATAACATCTTGAATATCCCATCTTGAGTATCCAGTTTGTTTGCTGATTTGCCTTTGAGAGTGGCCATGCTGATGCAAAAGTATGATTTTATGTCTGTCAATCTGTTATTTTTTCCATTTTTAATGGAATGATGTGATTGAAAGTTGGTCTTATTAGCAAGCTTCCAATGAATTAAACTCATACCACATGTGTATGTAATGTTCAAACATGTCTTGCACAAGCCTGGTGTAATAGACCTTTTTTACAGCAGTCATTTTGACATGAAATAGTAGGAAAAATACAGGTGTTACCAATGACATTAATTAGGGTGCCCTTCCATTTAGGTTTATGAGAGTCAGGTTCCTGCTATTGCTCAAGTTTGAGGTGATTTCACTCTACTAAATACTTGCCACTTTTGCATATAGAAGCAGTTTTTTTCTGTATTTTAATACTGCATACAAATATCCTGTATTTTCTGGTTGTATTCTAATAAAGAGACTGAGAAATAATTATATATGGTCACTATACCATTGCTAAAATAACAACTCTAATGGTGGCCTACGACTTTTGCACCGTACTGTACATAAATACATATACACACACATACTGTATATTCATCATCTGATTAGCTCTTTTCATTTAGGTAATTGAAATGCAAAGCATATGACATATGTGTTCTCTAGGCTGGCAATAATGAAAATTAAAGCATAAACGATACATCACAAGACAGGATATAGCCGTATCCATAGTGCAGAATTATGTAACATTAGCTTAGCTGCAGCTTTCTATATCAAAGGACTGCAGAGATATTTACCAACGAAAATTAATTTTAAAAAACTCCGCTCCTGGCTCTACTGAGCGGGTCTATTTTTTTTCATCAGCGCATCGCTGTCTACTCACAGCCGGTCCGATCGCGCCATTTAACTCAATGTAGCTCGCTCCAGCTACCAGACCAGAGCATCAATAACTATCTCCCTACCTATTGAGACTTCAATTTAACCTATACCATTCATACAAGGGGTTCCAGTTACAGTTAGTACTGATTCTCAAAAGGATTTTCACAAGGGGGCAGTAAGAAAAGGATGTGGAGAAGGAAAGAAAAAGCAGAGGAAAAGGCAATTGGTTATTCTATCAAAGGAGGGTGTAAAACAAGTATAATATCTAGATGTACTTAACTTGTCTAAGGATATATTGACAGATAGTGAAGTACAAGTACTTAAAGGGACACTGAACCCAATTTTTTTCTTTCATGATTCAGATAGAGCATGTAATTGTAAGCAACTTTCTAATTTACTTTTATTATCAATTTTTCTTCATTCTCTTGCAATCTTTATTTGAAAAGAAGGCATCTCAGCTAAGGAGCCAGCAAATTGTGGGTTTAGAACCATGGACAGCACTTGTTTAAAGGTGCTGTCGAATCAGCAAGGACAACCCAGGTTGTACACCTAAAATGGGCCGGCATCTAAACTTACATTCTTGCTTTTCAAATAAACATACCAAGAAAATGAAGACAATTTGATCATAGGAGTAAATTAGAAAGTTGCTTAAAATTGCATGCTCTATCTGAATCACAAAATAATTTTTTTGGCTACAGTGTCCCTTTAAATATGACTTGGGTTTTGTCCCATCTACATCTTTCAATTTATTTGAAACTATTTTGGATGTCAACCGTTTTGTTCGTAATCTTTGGTTCTTTTCTCATGAACCACAGACTGTGAAGATCTGGGATGTTACCCAAAGACATACGGTTATTCCTTGTTTTGACATCCAATATGGTGCTAATTTGTGACAACCTTAGATACATTTTTATTATTTGAGTTAGAATTAGAATCTTCTTCTCAATCACAATATAAAGGTTCACATGTACGTTTTACTTCTAAATCTAACTTTTATCCCTCATATGCAAGAGGGATGTTTTTGGACATATTTCATAAAAAAGTAGAACATGATTTAGTGGCCTTATCAGAACAGGTTACTAAAAATAGGTCAAATTTAAAGGGACAGTCTAGTCAAAATTAAACTTTTATTATTCAGATAGGACTTGTATTTTTTTTTTTTTAAATATATTTTTTTTATTGAGAAATGAACAAAACATTACATATAAAGAGAAACATGTAGCCGGTATAACATTGTATATCAAGGGCAGAATACATATGTATGATTGCCTGGGGTAGCTACCCAGGGCTATACTTATTAGCTATGTAATGTCCATGACTTGAAGCTGAAAATGATCTATGCCATGCATACACTTTGTTAATACCTTATTATACTTAGAAGGTTGTAAAAAATTAAGGCAAAATTAAGTCAAAATCTAGTGATAGAGGAAAAAAAAAGGGGGGGGGAGAGGTAGATAGAGAATAAAAAGAGAAGCTCGTTCCTGAACGGGACACACTATAATTATGGCTTGGGAGGTCTTAAAGTTTATCTAGCTGTTTCCATGCTTCCCATATCTGCGAGTGTAGGAGTGGTTTGTTGTTCTGAGTAAAAATCGGGTTTTCCATGAGTTCTAGGTAGGCCATTGTTTTGGATACGTTGCCCCAGGTAGGGAGTGTCTTTTGCTTCCATAGTCTGGCTATCAATAGTTTGGCTGCCATGAGCAAGTATATACTGAGGAGGTCATTTGGGGTTGAGGAAGTTTTAATTTCCAAGTGGAATAGGATGGTTTGCAGGGAGTTCCCTAGTAGGGGGTAAAGCCTCGCACATTTGCGTAAAATCTAATTCCAGAAGGGTTGTAATACGGGCACTCACACCATACATGGGCCCACCAGCCCACAGTCTCTCCAGCACAGAGGGGAGTTTAAAGGAGAAATTTTGAAAAGTCTGAGAGGCGTGAGATGCCTCTGTGTGCATACTTTGACATATAGTTCTAGTAAAGTGATACAATGGAGGGCTTGCCTAGTAAGCGCAACGGCTCTGGACCACTCGCCCTGTTCTGCATGAAAGTGAAGAGCCCTCTCCCTGGACATAATTTAAGCTGATTTGTAGAAAATAGGAGGGTTCAGCAGATCTCTATAGGAAACAGAAAGCGCTCGGGGGACCTTAATGCTGTTAACCTATCTTTTTTCCCAGACAGTAAGTTTGCAAAATGACTGATCAAGAAACCCTCATGATCTCAGCAGACTGCGGAGTCTCCAGAATTCAAACCGTAAGAGTTGTGGCAGGTTGTAAATAGAGTTAAACTGCAAAGTCGTGATTAAGTGCCCGTTAGGAAACAGGTTGGCTATACAGTTTATGCCAAAATCTCGCCACATAGACGGATGCAAGTCCTTAAGAGCTATGAGAAGGCCTGCCTGAGAGTGAATGGGCGAGGGATGAGGGGCAATCTGTGATAGCAAGCGGATTCTGTCCCACAACCGAAGTGCGTGTAAGATAATAGTGTTTTGGATCTTGAAAGAGGATCTAACATGTTTGGGTAACCATGTGAGATCTATTAGCATGAGTGAACTTGGTAGAGTTGCTTGTTCCAAGATCTTCCACTTACTATTACAGGATTCAACGTTCCAGGAGAGAATATGAGCTAGTCTTGAAGCTTCTTGGTAAAGGGTTAGGTTGGGGGCACCTGCATCCCCACTAAGGAGCGGCTGCTGCATTATTCTCGTGGCTACCCTGGGGTGTTTGCCCCTCCATATATATCTATTATAAACTAGCTGAAATTTTCCTATGAGGGATTTAGGTATGGGGATGGGAAGTGAGCGGAAAAGGTAAGTGAGTTTGGGAAGTAAAACCATCTTGAACGCTGCTATCCTTCCCATCCAGGAGATGCAAGGAACATTCCATTTGTCTGCACTTTTTTGGAAGTGCTGAAGAAGAGGGTAGAAATTGGACTCAATTATAGTAGAAACATTGGAGGATAGATATACACCTAGGTGCTTGATCCGTTGTTGTGACCAGTTGAATGCATATGCTCTCTTAATATCAATGAGTTCACTATCTGGAATGTTAATGGTATAGGTTTCAGAATTTTAATCAACTTTCCAATTTACTTTTGTCATCAAATTTGCTTTGTTTTCTTGGTATTCTTAGTTGAAACAAAACCTAGGTAGGCTCATATGCTAATTTCTAAGTCCTTGAGGCTGCCTCTTATCACATTTTTTTAATTTCCTTTTCACAACAAGAGACTGTGGGCCATATAGATAACACTGTGTTCAGGCACAGGGAGTTATTTAAGAGCACAACACAATGCTAGGTGCAAGTCAATAGATTTTTTATAGTCACAGTCATGTGATCAGGGGGCTGTAAGAAGGTTCTTAGATACAAGGTAATTACACAGGTAAAAAGTGTATTAATATAACTGGGGAATGGGTAATAAAGGGATTATGCATCTTTTAAAACAATAACAATTCTATTGTAGACTGTCCCTTTAACTCTTAGTGAAAGAGATGTAATTAAGACACTTCAATCACGTGAACACCTATTCATGCGTCAAGCTGACAAGGTTGGTAATGTGGTAGTTATGAACAGGGCGTACTATTATGCAGATGCCATTACACAGTTGAGTGCTGAAATGGCTTATACTAACGCTTATCTCTGACACTACTTTGTTTTTTCAACGTCAACTGGATGATGGCCTTGCACATAATGTTATACATGAATACACTTTTAATTATTTATATGTTTCTTCTCCTGTAACTCCTATTTTTCATCTGTTTCCTAAGGTTCACAAATCACTTGAGGAAGTTAAAGGCAGGCCCATAGTAGTATTGGCTCGTTTGAGAATTTATCTAATTGGCTTGACACTCTTTTAAAACCACAAGTAGGATTTACTGCCCTCCCTTCTCAAGGATAAAAAACATTTACTTTCTCTGATCCAGGACATAAAATGAACTGCTCAGGAGTTATGGCTAACAGTAGATGTAGTGGGACTTTATACCGCAATACCACATAACTTAGGCATACAATCAGTGGGATATTTTTTATTACAACATAACTATTTTGAGTTTAATTCATGTTTCTGTCTCCAGAGATGTGCGACAGCCATGAGGGCTACGTTTGCTCCTTCGTATGCCAACCTGTTTATGGGTTGGTGGGAGCTGGCTCACATATTTGGAGATGGTAACCCTTACAGAGATTATATTATTATGTATAAAAGATATATTGAAGAGCCCCCCGGGAAACCGGGTATACAGAGAATATAACTAGCGCCCTTGATAACCCCCAATAGTTATAGTTATTATATTACTATGTATAAAATATATATTGAAGAGCTCCCCCCCCACATGGGAAACAAGGTATACAGAGAATATAACTATTTTGGCTTTAATTCATGTTTCTGTCTCCAGAGATGTGGGACAGCCATTAGGGCTAAGTTTGCACCATCATATGCCAACCTGTTTATGGGTTGTTGGGAGCTGGCTCACATATTTGGAGATGGTAAGGTAACCCTTACAGAGATTATATTACTATGTATAAAAGATATAATGAAGTGCTCCCCCCCCCCCCAGGAAACCGGGTATACAGAGAATATAACTAGTTCTTTTTATAACCCCCAATAGTACAGCATGGAGGACCTACTTGTTGTATTCAAAGCTCTCTTGGAAGAACAAGAAAGGATAGTATGTGAAAGGATCAATAGAATTCTACTACCCTCAAATATGCTGCCTGTGTGTGTGAAACTGCTCTAAGAAAAGATAAATGGCGGTTTTGCAACCAGCTACCTGTGCCGCGGGAAGTTCTAGAACCTACCTTGGTAGAACATGACACAGTCTATGCCACCTAACAGCCTGTACCTGCATGCTGCACATAAACTTCTTCGGCGGAGTGGGACCATGATTTTAATGAGCTACTGTGGTCAATCCAGAGCCCTTCCTGGCAGCTTTTTGTTGACTTTGAAAGTAGACGTGTTACAATTTGGTTCATGAGTACTTATTTGCGTTAGGCTAATATTACATAATATAGGTTTCCTTTTGAAGTATACATTATAATACAGGTGTTATAACATTTGAGAGTTCAATTTTATTTAAGTCAGGTAGAAGTGGTTTGTGGTCTGAAATGAAATGACCAGGCGAGATCCGAAATATGATGTTTTTAGGGAGTTTCCTTTCAACAGAATTCAACATTGAGGAAGAAGTCTAGTTTTCCCGTTTTAATATAGTGTGGTTTTTCTAATTGTAAGGTTTTCGTAACTAGTTGTTTCCATTTTCGGATGGAAGGAATTTGAAATGTTTTCCAATATCTTGGAATTAGGTGTTTGGCACTATTTAACATTATCTTGAATAGAATTAATTGATATTGGCATGAAATAATGGATAATTGAGTAGGACAACCAGGGGGGATATGTTGGTGGGGTCGTGTAGGATTGTATTTATATGGAGTATTATTTGTGACCAAAATGGTTTAAGTACTTTACAATCCCACCAAATATGGCTTATTGTCTCAATTTCCCCGCACTCTCTCCAACAATTATCTGACATAGAGGGATATATGGACTTTAGTCGTGTTGGTGTTAGGTACCATCTTAAGAGCAATTTATAGTTTGTTGTTTCAAGTATAGATGTTTAAATTAAAGATATTTTTGTAAACAAGAATATGTTGTGCCATTGTTGTGTGGTTATGTCAATATTAAGCTCTCTGCTCCAGGAGGTTGCGTAAGTGGGGAGAGACCTAGATGTGATCTCGGCTAAAATTTTGTATGAGATTCCTAGTGTGCCTTTTTTAAGGATATGTGTGGAACATAAAGTTTCAAATGGCGTCAAGGGCCTGTCAAAAGAATCTTTGTTCGGATGAAAATAGGTAAGCCAATTATTAAAAAGTTATGGGAATTTTGATTTTAAGGCGGTCATTGTTTTTAATGAGTGATCTTCAAATAGTTTATAAGCAGGGAGATGGGAAATTGTGTTTTCTATTTGTATACCAGCGGATAGGTGTGAAAGAAACATATAACCTCTGTTTCCTAGCAATGGTGTTAAGGGAGACGGAATTGTTGATAGTACAGGATATTGGCTACTCAGTATATCCCAAACTTTCAGAGTGCCAGAGATCAATGGGTAAAAAGTTATATTTGGGTCTCTATCTTTCGTAGCTAGCCAACCTTTATCTCCTAAATTCTTGATTTTTAATATGTCTGCTTCTATTGTTATCCATAATTTATCTGTTGGGTGGTTATTCCATTGTATTATATGGGATAGGTGAGTGGCATAGTAGTATAGTAGGATGTTTGGAGCCCCTAGGCCACCTTCTCTTTTTTAAGATTTTTTTTTTAATCCTGGGGCGTTTATTTCCCCATATGAATTGATTTAACGGCGATTGTAGAGATAGTATATATGACTTTGGTAGGGATATTGGGGCTGCTTGTAATATATAAAGAATTTTTGGTAGGATAGTCATTTTGGTTGCAGCGATTCTACCTAACCACGACAGGCCGAGATGTGAGATCCAGGAGGAGAGCGTTTTACGGATCATTTGAGATAAGGGTAAATAATTTAGATTGAAGATGTCAGGGATATTGTCTGCTAATATAATTCCTAGGTATTTAATTGTTTTTGTGTTTGTATTGAAGAGTGTTTATCTGTTTATTTCCTGTAATGGCTGTGGAGTAGCTGATATGTTTAGTATATCTGATTTGTTATAATTAATAGAGAAGTTAGACCATCTGCTGTAAGCAGCAAATTCGGACATGAGGGGTTGAATTGAAGAGATAGGTGAAGTCAGTGTCAACAAGATATCATCTGGAAACAGTGATATTTTGTATTCTGTGTGATCTACTGTAAGGCCTTGGATGAGTGCGTTATCTCTGATAAGACAGGCTAGAGGTTCTATGGAGAGAGTGAATAATAGGGGCGATAAAGGGCAGTCCTGTCAGGTTCCATTTAAAAATGGGAATGTAGAAGAGATTGTGCCATTTATTCTGACTTTGGCTGTGGGATGAGAGTATAATGCGAAAATGTTATTTATGAAGGGTTGGGAAAAGTCAAAGTGAGACAGGGTGGCAGACATGAATGCCCAGTCCACCCTGTCAAAAGCTTTCTCTGTGTCAATAGAGACAAAGATAGTTTGTGCCGAGGAAGATTTTGCCATATGTAATAATTGTATTGCTCTGGTAGTATTGTCTTTGGATTCACATCCCAGAATGAAACCAGTTTGGTCAGGGTGGATTAGGTTTGGTAATATTCTGTTCAACCTGTTTGCTAGTATTTTCGCATAAATTTTGACATCAATGTTGATTAAAGATATTGGTCTGTAATTTTGAGGGTGGAGTGGTGATTTACCTTGTTTAGGGATAACAGTAATGTGGGCTTCTAACATTTCTTTTGGAAAGGGGTGTTGCTGATCAATTTTATTAAATATGTCAGTAAGCGGGCCAGCTAATATGTCTTTATATTGGGTATAATAGTGGGAGGTAAAGCCGTCTGGGCCTGGTGCCTTGCCGGTAAGAAGATTTTTAATGACAGATAAAACTTCTGATAAGGTAATGGGGTCGTCTAAATTGTCCTTGTCGGTTGATGATAATTTACGAGTGTGTGCTTGCTATAGATAATCTAACAGACCTGGTGGAGAGGTTGTTAAAGTTTGAGAGGAATATTTCTAGTGGAATACAATTTAGCATAATACTGTCGAAAGGTTTCGGCTATATTGTAATTTGTGATGAAAGTTTAATTATTTACTGTCAAATAATGTACGTAAGTCTTGAATATTTTATTCTTTAAGTATCTGGCAAGGAGTTTACCAGATTTATTACTGTCTAGATGAAATTTGGAATGAATTCCTAATTGTCTACGTGTGTCTTGTAAACGTAAATAGGAGAATAATTCAGTTCTTGCTTCCTGTACTCTTTGTTCTAAGTTGCTGTCTTTGGGGTGGAGTTTGTGTTGTTTTTCTGCTTGAGCTAAAGCGTCTGTCAGCTTAATGTATTGTTGTCTATGTTGTTTATTTAGTGTGGCCTTAGCTTTGATAAGTTTTCCTCGGATTGTACATTTATGGGCTTGCCAGGTGGTAAAATGATTAGTGTCAATGGAATTGTTAATGGAAAAAGATTCTTGTAAGTTGGTTTGTATTTGCTGGGTGATTGGGAGATGTAAGAAAATAGTATAGTCAAGTCTCCATATGTATGTGTTAGCTGGAGTTGTAGGCCAGTTCATGAGGCAGGACATTGCTGAGTGGTCATACCATGTTATGTGTGGGATTTGGGACTTAGTAATTAAAGCGAGGCCTATACGGTCTGTAAATATATAATCTAACCTAGAATATTGTTTGTGGGGGGATGAGAAAAAACGTGTAGTCTCTTTTGGTAGGATGGTGAGTGCGCCATATATCGAATGTGGGAATTGTTAGTAATGCTTTCCAAACTGATTTAATTGAATGATTTGATAGGTGTTAGGTTCCATTGGATGTGTCTAATTTAGGATCTAAATGGAAGTTAAAGTCACCTCCATTAAAGTGAGGAACCTTAGATGTAGCAAGAACGTTCTTAATTATTTTTTGAAAGAAGGCGGCATGGGCTATATATGGAGCATAAATATTAACTAATGTGATAGGCCTGTGAAATAGGAGGCCAACTAGTATCAGGAATCTTCCACAGAATATCTTTGTGGAAAAGTATCGCAACTCCATTAGTTTTTTTAGAATTGGAGCTAAAAAATTGAGTGGGATAGTGAAATTTCGAGATATGTGAGTGGCCCGATTCTAAAAGGTGTGTCTCTTGCAGGAGTAAAATAGCTTTCTTTCTATGAAAATCATTAAATTCTATAGAGCGTTTGCAGGTTGTTCGAAAGCCTTTCACATTTTGAGTGTATATGCTAAGAGGTTTAGTGTGGGGGGTGGAGTGGGGAAATATCATGTTTCAACGAGTAGAAAATTGGAGCGATCTCACCTGGTCTCTGTCGTGTAAAAGTGTTGGAGGTAGTGTTTCATATATTGTTTTAACTTGGAGAACCGAGTACACCTGTAATTGCTGTGAGAAAAACAAGAGAAAATGAGGTAACAGGTAACATTTCCATAAATTCGTAGTTGTTTTGTCAATATAGTAGGTCTTTTGTTTCAATAAAGCTAGTACATCATGTAGTAATAAGAAAAGTATAAACAAATCAAACTTACAAACGTAAGAACAAAAACAAGTACAAAAATGATAGACGCCAGTGCATTTAGAAATGCAGAGAGGTTTAAAAAATATTAAGAAAATAGGGAGAAAAAAACATTGAAAAGGGAGAAAGAGAAAAAAAAAGGTAGGGAGGGTATCCAGGTTGAGGACCAAAACTCCTCAGCTGCGTAATGGGGGAGGGCAGGTATGGGCATGGGTAAGTTGAGGGGAGGGAAGGGGACTCGGGGAGTAGGGAATAGGATGTGGGATTGAGGGTAGGATAGAAGGGGGATATTTTAAAGGTAGTTACCCAAAGGAGTAAAGAAATTTAAACATTTCTGAGAATAATAAGAAAAAAAAGAGGTCATATACTCAGGTTACAACAGTGTTTTTTTCTCATGCCGCCGCTCCGCTCTTCTGTGGCCATTGCCACGGATGCAGGCGCTCCTCCTGGTTGCTAGGGACGCGGTGATGTTACTGCAGTATGGTGGTGACATCATCACGGCCCGACTTGCTTGCCACTCTCTGCACCTGGATACCTCCTTGGCACCATCCTGTGTCTATGTAAGTAGATTCCTGTCATACTTACACTGCCCAAGTATAGGTGTTACTGTGTGCTATTATCTTTATCTGCTGGATTGATATATAACGTTACTGAACTCTGCCTGTCTGACTACCCTGCTTGCTTAACCCCTAAAGTACTGGATTACCATAATGTTACTGAACTCTGCCTGTCTGACTACTCTGCTTGCTTAACCCCTAAAGTACTGGATTGCCATAACGTTATTGAACTCTGCCTGTCTGACTTCTCTGCTTGCTTAACCCCTAAAGTACTGGATTGCCATAACGTTATTGAACTCTGCCTGTCTGACTTCTCTGCTTGTTTAACCCCTAAAGTTCTGGATTACTGCCTGTCTGACCACTCTGTCTGCTTAACCCTTGAACTATTGGATTGCTATACTGTTACCGAACTCTGCCTGACTAACCATTCTATTGGTATATCCATGGATTCCTTTGTTACCGATTCCTGCCTGTTTCCAGTCCTTCTATTGGTTTATCCTTGAACTGCTATACCACTGGATTTTCCCTCCTGTTGCTGCCAAAGTCTACCCTGCCTACTGTGAGTATTTTCTTTTACCTCAAAATGGTGGTTAATGGAGTGAGTTCTTTTCTGTGTTGGAGTGTGTAGGTTGAGAGATCTGAGAAGACTTGTATCCGGTTGTTCTGAAATGTAAAGTTTGAGTGTTTTCTTGCTGAGGATAAGATAAGTTATTTGTCTATGTAGCTTAGAAAGTATGCTATGACATCACAAGGTGGTTGGTCCTGCTTAGGTTTAGACCTAAGTGCTCTGTGGATTCTTTCTATGCGAATGTTGTCTATGTCAGAGGAATCTTCATCTGTAAGGGCTTTAATCAGATCTATGACATATAGCTGGAGTGAGTCTGGAGGGATGGTTTCAGGGATCCCACGGAATCTCAAGTTATTTCTTCGGCCTTGGTTTTCGAGGACATCGATTTTATCTCTCAGTTCTGCAATCTATTGGTCTTGTTGTGCTACTAGTAGGATGGTGGAGTCAATATCTTTAGCAAATAGGTCTCTTTCATCCTCTAGAGCCTCCACTCGAAAGCCAAGTTTGTTGATATCTTGTTTAAGATTGGCAAATTCCTCTTTAAGGCTAGCAACGACTCTAGCAATCATCTCATCCATGTCTGATTTTGACCCTTTAACCCAAAGGATATAAGGTTGAAATTAGTCAGCAGGTTTGCAGTCAGCAACCCTTAAATTGGTAGTAGCTCTATAGATATATTGCTGTTTAACAGATAAACAGGAAATGTGATGTTTTCCAGCAGTGATAATACAGGGATAACCTCTTGCAGAGATTTGGCGGTCTCTAGTGGTAGTATGTGGTAGTACACAGCTTTATGGTATTGATAGTCTCTCTCAGCAGGTTTTTTTATATGCAAAAACGCAGCTTTTATAGAAAATTGTCCAGTATAAATATTAGGAAACAAGTACTGCACCGTTTAATCAGACATATAAAGCTAAATATTCAGTGAAACAGGTGCTTGAACCCCTTATGCATCGTGTTCTGATAACACATGGAATCTGTTATATTGTGCTGTGAGCTATAGGTGAAAAAACAAACATGGTGTTCTCTGATTTAGTTGTTTGTTCCAATTTGAGCATATATATATAAATACATAACACCGTTGTTTAGCTTGTCAAGATGAATATGTGTGGTATTTGTCTCTTTAGGAGATTATTGGCAGCGTACGATGTGTAGGAGACTCACCAGATTAATTTTGGAGGTCTCAGATGGGCCGTATGAGAAGCAGATCTTTGTAGGCATTGTAGGCTGTCGGTGAGGGTTTCTAACACCTTCAAAAGTGTCCGTTGGTGTTACGGAGCTTCACCTCTACTATTGTGGTGGTCAAGGAGGGTAGCTGGCAATGTAGAGAAGTGTTGGTCCTGCTCCTGGCATTGGAGCTCCGTGCTAAGCAGACATCTTGGATCGCCACTCGGCTCCGCCTTCCTGGCAGCTTTACCACCTACTGCTGAAAGTACGATGGAGATGTCTCCAACAGTGAGTTCTCTGACTGAGCTAACTGCTCAGATGTGCATAAATCCCGAGGGAGTTTGGGAGGCGGGCCACCTCAGTGCTTCGGTGCCTCTGAAATGGAGTGTAAATGGAGGTCCCCTCAAGTTCATTATAGGCCTGACAGCTTCCATACATGCCGATGGAGTGCACCCTTCTACACTGGATCGCTGGCTATGGAGAACTGGGCTGCATCACATAGCGCTAACACCACCTTGTTATTACCCTAGATCTGGAATAGGTTAACACAATTTTATTTTCTAGTCAGAGAGACACTGCTGCTGTATACAGGTCCTGTCATGTAAAAGATGAGATATTCTTATAAACTATGTGCAGAGATTAATTCATTTATGTATGTGTAATTTCCATACTGTAAATTGCATTGAATTCTGAAATCAGAAATAAACCGCAGACTACTGGCTATGCAAAAATTACACTTCACAGACAGAAGAATCTTATTTCAAAGGACCTTTGTTATAGACCTGTGTGGGCCCCCTAGCTATAGGCAAATACACATAACAAAGGGAAACATTTGCTCAATTAGTGAAGGCAGATTTCTTCAAATGAACGCCCATATATGGATTTCCTGCCCAAGATGTGTAATGAAGTTACAGACCCCCTGTGAACAGCAGTCTCTCAGTCTGTAATTGATCTTTGAAACTAGCTGAATCTCAGGGGATGAAGAAATTTACACTTGTATGGTATACAGGGGAGGATTCTTTTGAAGGCCTAATACACATTATGCTGGCTAGCAGAAACATATGGTAAAGTACACTTACAAACACATTGTTTACATTGTAACTTTGAAACTCCTTTTTAAAGTAGAAATCTTCTGCAATCTGCAGAAATATTTAAATATACCAGGGTTTTATAAAAGAGTACCAACATATGAGATATAATGAATATGGAACATACTATATTTATATTAATATGCGATAATAATCAAATGTAAATTTTGGTTTTTAAAAAAGAGAAATTAGAACTTCATATAAAATGAAATTGTGTAATTTTCAATTATTCAATATGTGCCTCAGACTGTCCAAATAAATTGTATAAATGTATAGTTGTGGATCTGAGAAGAAATGCCTAACAGTAACATATTAAGTAAGTATTTGAAAACTTTAATGAACAGCTATATAGTCAATGTAAAATGTTTAATCAACTTGTTTCAAAATGGATAACATATTCTTATATTTTTCAGGCATCTAATAAGTGCATATGTAATTGGTGCTGTAAATTATATTGTATGTTTTTATACACTCAGCAAGAGATATACAGATATGCAATATTTATATTAATATAGGATAATAATCCAAAATAAATATAGCTATATAAAATTACATATGATTGCTAATCTCAAGATATGTATGTGATATTAAGATGATAACTGAGATATGAATTAGATCCATGCAAAAAGTATTAAAATACTTTTAAATACCCATATATTTAAATGTATAGGAATTACTTTGTAATGTGGTACTAGAGATATACTAATTTTTAGTATGAAAATACTCAGAATAAATTATATTAAAGGGACATAATACTCATATGCTAAATCACTTGAAACTGATACAGTATAACTGTATAAAGCTGACAGGAAAATATCACCTGAGCATCTCTATGTAAAAAAGAAAGATATTTTACCTCACAATCTCCTCAGCTCAGCAGAGTAAGTTCTGTGTAAAAAGTTATACTCAGCTGCAGCCCAGCTGCAGGTAGAAAAAAATAAAAAATGAAGAAATGAACAGCAGCCAATCAGCATCAGCAGTGCTGAGGTCATGAACTCTTTTAATGTGATCTCATGAGATTTGACTTAACTCTCATGAGATTTCATTGTAAACTTCTTTACACTGAATAGGGAAATAACATGACAGTGCACGAGGCTCAACCCTTCAGCTGTCCCGGGACAGACATACTGATATGCTGCTTAGATGTCCTTTACAATGGGATGTGGCTACTGAGAAACTTCTGAGGTAAAATATCTTTCTTTTTTACATAGAGATGTTCAGGTGATATTTTCTAGTCAGCTTTTTACAGCTATACTGCATCACTTTCAAGTGTTTAAACATTTGGGTATTATGGCCCTTTAAATGGACCATGTATGGAACATATAGTTATTAAAACTGTCACCTAGATTTAGAGTTTTTTGCGGCCAAAGGGGTGCGTTAGCTACGCGTCTTTTTTTCTATCGCTGCTTCTAAACAACACTGGTATTGAGAGTTCTCTGAAGGGCTGCGTTAGGCTCCAAAAAGGGAGCGTAGCGCATAATTTACCGCCACTTCAATTCTCAATACCAGCGTTGCTTATGGTAGCAGCTAGCTGGAAAAACGTGCTCATGCACGATTCCCCCATAGGAAACAATGGTGCAGTGTGGGATGAAAAAAAAACCTAACACCTGCAAAAAAGCAGCGTTAAGCTCCAAACGCAGCCCCATTGTTTCCTATGGGGAAACAGTTTCTAAGTCTGCACCTAACACCCTAACATGAACCTAACATGAGTCTAAACACCCCTAACCTTACACTTATTAACCCCTAATCTGCCGCCCCCGCTATCGCTGACACCTGCATTATACTATTAACCCCTAATCTGCCGCTCCGGACACCGCCGCAACCTACATTATACCTATGAACCTCTAATCTGCTGCCCCCAAGATCGCCAACACCTACATAATATTTATTAACTGCTAATCTGCCCCCTCCAACGTCGCCGCTACCTTAACTACACTTATTAACCCCTAATCTGCCGACCGGACCTCGCCGCCACTCTAATAAAGTTATTAACCCCTAAAACGCCGCACTCCCACCTTGAAAACCCTATAATAAATAGTATTACCCCTAATCTGTCGACCGGACCTTTAGAAACGTGTTTATATGCTCACTATCGTTAGATATTACCATATCCATATTGCTGAACATTACTGTAATCTGCTTTGTATGAGCTAGTCCTTAATGTTTCAACCTATTGGTGAAATCTACCACATACTGATTGTTTAGTACTATATATATTATATGGTTATACACGTTTGCTCTATCAACATTCACGTAGGAGTAATTTTAACACTCCTATTTCTGACATAGGTCTTTAGTATAGACTCCCCCTAGCTCAGAAGCACTAGTACTTCCTCTGAACATTTCCTTTTTTCCCTTATAGGGGTTTCTGATTGGGGAACCCCCTTGTACCTGGCATTTAGGGATCCTTAGCGCCAACTCTTCTATTTTATTTAACTGTAAGCTAATACCATACACCTTAATAGACCACTGACAGTTCTGTGCGTACTATGACAATACTTACAAGAGTATTATAATATTAATAGAGGCCCCAAAGCGGCATGAGCAAAACAATTTAAGGTCCATGAACAGTTCCTGTTTGTTAAGGGGGGTTATTTACTTTAGAAATTCATATTACATTCTTTTAGCATTTTTAATTGCTTTATGAGAGTGTTGTTTACTATAGCAATGATTTATAATTGATGTTTACTATGGAAGTTGTTTCTGAGTTTTTTTTTTTTTTTTGTTTTTTTTTTAAATATTTTTTATTGAGGTAAAGAATATAACAGTACATAGCAATCATTTAGCAAAACCCTCAACCCGTGAGGATACATAATAAGGTATATAGTACTGTACATATAGCATACATCTCCACAAAACTAGAACCATAAACAAAGTCTTGCACTTCTATTTGTATAGAAAACAAAAACTAAAAACTGAACCAAACACTAGTAAAGAAGTGCTACCTATGTGGTTAATAAAAGTAAAAAGGACTAACCTCAGATTTCCAAATAAAAATATGGGGCCCTTTTGGAGCCCTTATGACTGTAATTGCCAAAAGTTATGAAAAGAAGTCAAATATATAGCCTATAGGGCCGTATATAAGCCCATACAAGTATAAATCTCCTTAGACTAGTGAAATCATTAGAAAATATACAATAAGAAAGGGGATTATCAAGACTATTATTATGTAACACTTGAATAAAGATATTACTAGCCGCTACCTTGTACCAGTCTTGTGTTAGATATAGAAAAAGTTCAAGGGAATCTACGTTCCTTGGTTTACTAAGTAAACATATACTAAGGCGGGAGCCCTAGGGGGGGGAATCATAACCAACCAGTTTATAATATATAGCTATATAGTTGAGGCTATAAAGGTAGACCACATATACCTACACTCTGTAACATGGATAATAACTTGCCAAATATAAGCAGCCAAGGGTCATCATTGTTATTTTACCTAAATCTAAATTATCTATAGGGTCTGGCAAATTTCATGTCTGAGAAGAGACTATAATTTAGTTATTCTCAATTCTGCTAAGCTGAAGACACTTTATATTATTAGATTAGAGCACACTAGGGGTGTTGCTGAGCACTTCAAATAAAGAAAAAGACAGCATATTGGAAAGCCATGAATTACATATTAGACTAAATAAGAAAACTATAACACTGAAACTTAAACTATCAGAACGTTAGCATTATCATTGCAGGGGGCATTAACCACATGTATTTAAAGCTAATTTTGCCTGTAATAAGCCCACGGGCTAAAATATGCTGTCTCGGCCGCAGGCAGCACACCAGCCCACATGGCAAGTAGCAATGTAACATAGATACAGTAATACCTACTACACTAAAATTAGAAGCCTGGCAGTGCTTAAATAATCTCAATGATGTAATTAACGCTACGATATAGGCCTTCAATAGATTCAGTATTAACATAATTGCTGATGATGACAAGTCCACGATACTTATAGTCAACAAGGGACTTTCCAAAAAACCTATGTTTCCGACATTAATATCTTATCAGACTGTTCTAGCAAAAAATATAAATTGAAATGTTTGCAAGTCCTATCAATACTATGTATACTATACCCTGATAGGGGTAGGACAGTAGTCTATTATATAAATATGCCCAGTGTAGAAGCTCATTCAACATGTGGGCATAAAAGCATGTAAAAGTAGAGCTAAACTACCTGGATTATTATAAATTATCTTATCTAGTACATTCACATATACCATGTAAGTCTCTGTGTGATACAGCTAGAATGAGAAAGCTAAACAATAAACAGTATATCATTTCTATCCAGCCATAACTAGCCCTCGGTATTACACCCAATAACTGTGCTGCTTTGTATGCAAACAATTAAATGCAAAATAACTGTTGTAAACAAAACACTGAAACAGTAATTATACAAAGTAGTAACCAGAGTGTCTTTCATAGGAATCGGGGTCTTATATTGTCCCAAAAACAGTTACAGGTCCGTGTATTCAGCATATAGAGTGAGCTCACAGCAAAAAATATGCAACTGGCAGTGAATCTAAAATGAAAAAGCCAAACGAGTCTCAAAATAAGTAGCAACTGTTTGAACCTGTAGTAAATTATATGAAAATTAGTTTAAACATTTAACCCTAGATAAAACTGGACGAATACAGTGCAAGAAGAACCATCTTGTAATCTAAACTTTACACAGAACAAGGAGTCTGAAGTCGCAGTCCATTGAGCATAAAAGTGCTTAACCTATGCCCCTTCTTCTTACAATATGCAGAAGGGAGAAGTCAGTAAAAAAAAACACTGTGAAGCTGAGCGTCAGCTTGTGTATACTTAGGGAGCGCAGTGAGTTTCTGACTCATGGAGCTGGAACAGTGCTGGAGAGCACACACTGACTGTATAGGAAGTTCTGGTAACAATGTGTATAAGCCAGCATGGCCGCCAAGCTTCGAAATCAGCTGCCTCACAACTTGTTTTGAGAGTAAACCCACTCCATTATAAGATCTATCTGTTGCCACCCCCTCCGGAGTGTCTGCCGTCGTAGCTTCAATCTCAGTGGGGATCACCTTCTTAGTAACACCTTCTCCTACTGCACTTCCAGACGTTTCTGTAAACTCCAAATTGCCACAATCTCTCACCGTCTCATAGGTTCCTGCGCATCTAGAGCCCCCCTGAGCGTTAGTGAGTAGGCAGTGCGCCGCTTCTGAGATGGCTCCGATCAGTTGTAGTTCGGCTCGCTGAAAAACCTGCTCTAAGGAATGCAGGATTGTATCCTTCCATCTGGCAGTAGCCGCCATGTTGACTGTAGAAACGAATGACATCTTGCGCCGTAATGGGGCCCAAATGCAAGTAACTTAGCAGAGTGGTTAGTTGAAGCCCAAATTCAATAAAAGTGCTTATCTCTCTGTGTTGCAGACTCTAACAGGACGCCTTAAATGTTGAGATGTATTTGTCAAGTAGCTAGACAATATGGCGCCGATCAATCTGAGTACCGCATCCACTTCACTCCGATGTTAGACTCCTTAAAATTCTTCCTGCTCTCTGACAGTCTCATGTCCGTTGGCAGCAAGTCCAGAGATCCAAAGCTCCCTTTTTAGTACATATTTGAGTAGTATCTTTGACGGAAATTAGGTTTTTTGATCAATTTGTGCAGAGAGCTGCAGACCAGCACGTCTGCCTCTGCTGCTAGCTGGCTCCGCCCCCCGTTTCTGAGATTTAATAGGATACTCTCTCTATAGAGTGCTATGGTCCAAGAGAGACGCTATTTTCCTTTCTCCCCTGAAATCCTCCTTTTTAGCTAAAAGTAATATACAGTACTAGGGCCCCATGAAAGTCCCTTGTCTATCATTTGGGGGCAATATTTAATCAGTTATTTCAAAATATTTGATGGGGTTATATATTCATATATATACTATAGTGATATACTATATATATCAGTTTTACAATATTTCTATGGGACCAAATGTGGCCTGTACAATTTAAATATTACTATATTCAACAGTCTTATATCATTTCTAGAGGTCCTAAAGTGGCCTGTCCAACTTAAATATTCTCGCTGCTATTGAGGTGTCTTAATGTATCTAGAAGCCCAAGAGTTGCTTCAATCTGTGTGGGGGATGTATCTTCTATAATTAATAGAAAAAAATGAGGTGTTATGAGGTGTGTTTTTAGTATGTGTGTAAAGCATTGCTTTCTGGACTACTTAGACTAAAGTCTTGTCTTTAAAATTTTCTTTACTTTGAACCGTCTACGATGTTATATTCTAAGTTTTCTCTTGTTATATGACAAGGCTGTAAAAACGTATGTACTGCATTTGTGCATATTTGTAATGTATGTCCAAATACCTCTATAAAAATTATTTAAAATAAAAGATCCATTGAAGATCTTATTTTGTATGGTCAGAACCTACAGATAAGGTTGTTCAGTTTGTCAAAATATTTGAAACAGAATGAGTGTGGATTGAAATTGACTTACACCTTGGAGAAAAGTGGGATACCATATTTGGATCTACAATTGAAGGGAGATGGTGATACAGGCTTGATTACCTCTGATCTTTATAGAAAACCAATATCATCTTATACTTTGTTACATGCAAAATGTTCACACCCTAAATATTATCAGTTTGGCATAGCTCAGGGTCAGTTTATTCATAGTAATCGTAATTGTACAGATATTACAGCTTTTTTTGGAGGAAAGTGATAATTTGAAATGATGTCTTTACCAAAGGGTTTATTCTAATTATATTATAGAAAAAGAATTTAATGAAGTAAAGGACATGGACAGGCAATCCCTACTCATAACTAATAAGCACAAAAGCATCTCAAGAGAAATTATTGGTCTTTGTTACGACATTTTACATACAGTATGAACAAGTGTGTAATATAATTAAAAAACATCTTTGTTGGGAGATGATGATCTGGCCAACAACATCAGAGAAGGGTGCCAGTTTGCAAGTAGAAGAAATAAAACAATGGTAAACATTCCTGCCCCAAGCATGACCTAGCAGAAAAGTTGTCATAAGAATCAGTCATCCTGGTTAATGTGCAAAGGTCGCTATAAATGTGGAGGTAAATCCTGTTCAGAGGGTTTTCACTATAGATATGTGCACCAATTGTAGAATTACATTTGTAGTTTATCTAGTATGGTGCCTGGTTTGTAATCGACAGTATGTACGTTGTACTATACGTGAGGTTTACGAAAGTATACGCAAACATTTACATGACATTGAGAATTCAAAACACTGTTCTGCTTTGGTCTCTCATTTTATTAATGAACATCAGGGGTTATCTACCAACTTTAAATGTGTATTATTGAAAAAGTCTGCAGACCACCAAGAGTTGGCGATGTTCAGTCACTTCTTACAAAAAGAGAAGCCTTTTGGATATTTAATCTTAGAAATCTGGTTCCTATGGGTTTCAATATTGAGGCTGACACTATTAAATTTTTGGCTATTATATAATCTATTTTGTAACTGACATTATTATTTTATTTTTTATTTTTTTTTTAGATTTTTTTTATTTTTTTTATAAACTTTATTTTTATTGAGGGAAAGAAAAAACATACAAGCACTTTGCTCAGATAACAAGAAATTCAAGAATCAACACAATACTTTGCTGGTTACAAATTGTAGGATACAATGATAGGGGAGCAAACCTGCCGCTTCCCTCATTTTTACCCCTCTCAACAATCAAGACAGTAGAGGCCACTTTTGGGCCGTGATGAGGCTTTCTATGCTAGGGGCTTTAAGTAGGATAGGTCACTTATGGGCCTATACTACACGCTCGTCCTCCTATATCACAAGGACCACGGGTGGGTCCAAGCATAAAATAAAAGTATGGATAGAGGGAGGGCATATGTATGTAAATATTCAAAATTCACTATAGTAGGGCTCGGAGAGCAAACTGTAGTTCTCCGAACAGGGCAGAGACTGCTTAACTCTGCCAAATAAACAGAGAATGCAAAAAAGGAAAGGGTGCACAAGATGATATGAGGGGGTAACTGCGCCTCCCTACTCTCATTCTAAACACGATTTTCTCTCTTTTCCAACTCTAACTTTCTTTTCTACTTCTCTCGCTTTCTTTCTCCTGTCCTTTTAACAGATGTTGTCATTAAGCGTATATATGGGCCCAGGAGATCTACTAACTTGTTTATTAACTTAAAATTCATATCACTAACATCAGGCATGAAGGCGTAATAATAATCTACCTGCTACAGTCTTCAAAAACCAATACTACTCTCTTTAATACTGTGAATAAGTTTCCATATCGCTATAGGAGTATACTAAGGCTACAGGTCACTATATGCAGTCATATACCCCCTACACATTTGGACAAGCTAGCGTGTGGTTATAAGTACCTATATACTGCTGAACTGTGTACAGTGAAATACAAGGATGAGCTATTTAACATAACCCAAGTGAATAAACCATTAACTACCCCTCCCACATGTAACAGACAGAATAATAATCAATCTCACATTGGGAAAGGCCAGAATATATTAACCAGGGGTTCATAGTAAGTACCCAAAATCTCAGTAGTTTGTAGCTTAAATAATCATTCAAACCTAGTACATACAAAGTACGTCATCAGACAATAAAGTCATCATAAAACAGTGTAAGAGAAGAGGATCAGTGAATTATGCTCAGGTTATACATGCTTTTGGGGAACAATAGAAGTATACAGATATTTAAATTGCTGCATAATATACTAAAATGGTTAAAGCCATAATAAAGTACATCACACAAGGCTTCACGAGACTCTCAGATCTAACCCACTCCAGTTTTCTCCCTGCCTGCAGTATACATGACACTCCGTTTGTTTTTTAGGAGTGAATCGCTTTCACACTGTTGCAGACAAGGCAGGTCAGTGAGGCTTAACCAGTCCAGCAAACCCAGCAGCCATTGAAGCGCAGGGGAGCGGGATCCCCAGAGTCTTCTCCTTCCCGAGGGTATTCGAAGCCTCCCTTGCTCCAATCGCCTCACCCTCCTGTGGCGTTCTGATTGCCTAACGGGCCTTTTGACAGGCAAAGTCCCGGTCACCTTACGTGGCAGACGGATCTCCGTTGTGCGGGCTCGCCCGCTACGTGATTTAGTCTGATCGATCCACCGCTCAGCTGTACCCATGATGTTAGGTAAGGCAGTCGGTGCTGGAAGGGAGGATGCCTCTTCAGAGCTACAGTCTGTATACTGCATTTCCTCTGGGAAGTTGCGGCCTCGGATGATGAGCTCCATGCGCCTCTCTAGTCTGCCGAAGTGATCCTTTAGCAGCTTCTCTAAAGTCCCCCATGTTAGGTTAGAGACACGATCCATTGCTGTTGGGTCAGGTTGGAAAACAATTCATGACAGTATAATGTGAAAGTATACGGAAGGAGCTTCCCTTTTTACTCTGTATGTGGCCCCTTAACCCAGGCGGCCAGGGGGGAGGAATCGCCAAGTTCATGTAATTAGGCCGCAGCCATCCGAAATCAAACATAAAGACTTCAAATCTGGCTTAAAGTTGGTTCCATCAGCTTTCCATGAGCTCATACTGTGTATAATAGGGATCTTTACTGCATGAATGAACCTCAGAGAGCAAAATTCAATAAATTGTTTCTGACGAGCTGCAAAAAAAATGCCTCTTCCTATAGCTGCTGCTTGGCCACTCCACTGACATTATTATTTTGAGACAAATATCACGTCTTAGCTCTTTATTATCAGTATTTATTATTATTCTTTATGAGAGTTGTTCTTTTATCATACCTATTAATAATGATATACTCAATACATAGGAAACTCTGTATGTGTGACTTTAATTTTCTTGTTATAATGTGGCCAATATGGTTGTAGCTTTGTCTTTAAAATCCTGTGGGTAGGTTTTAGGATACACAGATATTTGGAGTAAGGCAATGCTTAGCCGAAACACGTAAGACTGTGCCTCCTACCCTATGGATTGATTTTACCATGTTTTGACAATTCTGTGAATAAACTGATTGGATGTTTACATCTTTGCCCGCCTATCTTGTTTGTAATTTAGACAGATACATGCAAATTTAAGTGTTTTCCACAAAAACACATCCAGACACTTCTGGATCATAAAATATTTTACACAAAAACCTCTAGGTCCCTCAACAACCAAATCTTTTTTATATCTAAAAACAGCCCCATCCTGCCGGATTTGTGCCTTATTTAGACTGATACAAACTAACATGTTTTCCACACAAACACATCCAGACACTTCTGGATTCAACAATATTTTACAAAAAAATCTTGAGTCATTCCAGAACCAACATTTTTTTTTAAAGAAAAATAGCCGGATCCTGCTGGATCCATATCTAATTTAAACAGATACCAGGGAGGATAAAAATCAATAATTAAAAAAAAAAGAAAAAATAGTTTTCTGTGGAAAAATCTATATAAAGATAGTTTCTATTTAAGATACATTATAATCTAAAAGTTATTCATCCTAAAATATAGATTTGTTTTTAATTATATAGCAAGATGTTGCATATTCATGGCTGTAATCTTATATTTTTTGATAAATTATTTACATTAATCTATTCAGAATGTCATGCTCTCCCAGAGGTTTCTGTCAGATTATTTTAGGCAATTTTTGTATTTTGAAGTTATTATTGGTTTTGTAGTTCCCACAACTGTGAGTTTGTGTCTGCAGAAATAACATGCCAAAGAAAAGAGAGGTTAGGTAAGCGCAAAAAAACAAACATATAAATATGTCATATAAAAAATATATGTGAAGTGTTATATAGAAAAATATATATGCAACTTATAAAGTCAGTTTTTCTGTGTGCCTGCTCCATTCCTGACATATACTTACACACTTCTCCTCTGTAATTTCTTGATACTTATTCAAAAGTTAGGAGTGGTTGTACATGCTGGAGGAACTGCAGGAATGAGTGAACTAGAATGTTTGGCTAAACACTTCCTTGTGGTCAGGTGATCAATGCATTTTGGCTCTCAGCCTTGAAGAATAATTTTACACATCAATATTACATTATCATACATTTTTACTTTCTATGATGACAAACTAGAATTTGCCCCTTTTCTGTGATATTCTAAAAAGTAAAAAAGTATGATAATGTAATATCAATGTGTAAAATGAGAGTGATACTAAAGGCCTGATATGCCTTTAAAAGAGATACACATCACTTAAGAACAAACAAAAGTTGGTACAATATATCCCTATAAAATAAATTCAAGTTCTGCAATCTGAAAACAAAATAGAGTGAATGCTGATTACTTCCTGGTATATACTATGGTAAAGCAATGGTTAATGAGTGAATTAGTAAGTTTCTAATTCGGAAGGGCCAAAACATGTATATAAGAGCCCACCTGTAAGGTTATGGTAGCCAGATGCTCCTGCAAGTGGGAGCACGACAGAAGGGGAGAAACGTACGTTGGCAAAGCTCCAATCTAAGAGGTTTTTGTATCACTACCTCTCTCTGGCACTACTGCTTTTATGGTGGATGCTTTGAGAAACTGGTACTTGGTGCTAAAAATTGAGGTTTCTGTGACTTATAACCTCTGTTTACAAGCCTACAGCCTATGAGGATCATGCATCTACTAAAGCATAAAACATAATTTATGTAAGAACTTACCTGATAAATTCATTTCTTTCATATTAGCAAGAGTCCATGAGCTAGTGACGTATGGGATATACATTCCTACCAGGAGGGGCAAAGTTTCCCAAACCTTAAAATGCCTATAAATACACCCCTCACCACACTCACAATTCAGTTTAACGAATAGCCAAGAAGTGGGGTGATAAGAAAAAAGTGCGAAAGCATATAAAATAAGGAATTGGAATAATTGTGCTTTATACAAAAAAATCAAAACCACCACAAAAAAGGGCGGGCCTCATGGACTCTTGCTAATATGAAAGAAATGAATTTATCAGGTAAGTTCTTACATAAATTATGTTTTCTTTCATGTAATTAGCAAGAGTCCATGAGCTAGTGACGTATGGGATAATGATTACCCAAGATGTGGATCTTTCCACACAAGAGTCACTAGAGAGGGAGGGATAAAATAAAGACAGCCAATTCCTGCTGAAAATAATCCACACCCAGAATAAAATTTAATGAAAAAACATAAGCAGAAGATTCAAACTGAAACCACTGCCTGAAGTACGTTTCTACCAAAAACTGCTTCAGAAGAAGAAAACACATCAAAATGGTAGAATTTAGTAAAAGTATGCAAAGAGGACCAAGTTGCTGTTTTGCAAATCTGATCAACCGAAGCTTCATTCTTAAATGCCCAGGAAGTAGAAACTGACCTAGTAGAATGAGCTGTAATCCTTTGAGGCGGAGTGTTACCCGACTCAACATAGGCATGATGAAATAAAGATTTCAACCAAGATGCCAAAGAAATGGCAGAGGCTTTCTGGTCTTTTCTAGAACCGGAAAAGATGACAAATAGACTAGAAGTCTTTCGGAAAGACTTAGTAGCTTCAACATAATATTACAAAGCTCTAACAGCATCCAAAGAATGCAATGATTTCTCCTTAGAA
Organism: Bombina bombina; assembly: GCF_027579735.1. NCBI lineage: Eukaryota > Metazoa > Chordata > Amphibia > Anura > Bombinatoridae > Bombina > Bombina bombina. The sequence goes on from NC_069504.1 coordinate 526,461,490, forward strand.
TTCATAGGATTTGGACATAATGAAGGAACCACAATTTCTCTACTAATGTTGTTAGAATTCACAACCTTAGGTAAAAAATTCAAAAGAAGTTCGCAGCACCGCCTTATCCTGATGCAAAATCAGAAAAGGAGACTCACAAAAAATAGTATATATTTCAGAGACTCTTCTGGCAGAAGAGATGGCCAAAAGAAACAAAACTTTCCAAGAAAGTTATATAACGACCAAAGAATGCATGGGTTCAAAAGGAGGAGCTTGAAGAGCCCCCAGAACCAAATTCAAACTCCAAGGAGGAGAAATTGACTTAATGACAAGTTTTATACGAACCAAAGGTTGTACAAAACAATGAATATCAGGAAGATTAGCAATCCTTCTGTGAAAAAGAACAGAAAGAGCAGAGATTTGTCTTACAAGAAACTTGCGGACAAACCTTTATCTAAACCATCCTGAAGAAATATAAGTCTTCCAGACTCTATAATATATCTCTCTAGATACAGATTTACGAGCCTGTCACATAGTATCAATCACAGAGTCAGAGAAACCTCTTTGACCAACAATCAAGCGTTCAAACTCCACACCTTAAAACTAAGGTTTTGAGATCCTGATGGAAAAAAGAACCTTGAGACAGAAAGACTGGTCTTAACGGAAGAGTCCACAGCCGGTAAGAGGCCATCCGGACAAGATCCGCATACCAAAACCTGTGAGGCCATGCTGGAGCTACCAGCAGGACAAACGAGCATTCCTTTAGAACATTGGAGAATACCCTTGGAAGAAGAACTAGAGGCGGAAAGATATAGGCAGGATGACACTTGTAAGGAAGAGATAATGCATCCACTGCCTCCGCCCGAGGATCCCGGGATCCGGACAGATACCAGGGAAGTTTCTTGTTTAGATGAGAAGCCATCAGATCTATTTCTGGAAGTTCCCACATTTGAACAATCTGAGGAAATACCTCTGGGTGAAGACCATTCGCCCAGGTGCAACGTTTGGCGACTGAGATAATCCGCTTTCCAATTGTCCATACCTGGGATATGAACCGCAGAGATTAGACAGGAGCTGGATTCCGCCCAAACCAAAATTCGAGATACTTCTTTCATAGCCAGAGGACTGTGAGTCCCTCCTTGATGATTGATGTATGCCACAGTTGTGACATTGTTTATCTGAAAACAAATGAACAACTCTCTCTTCAGAAGAGGCCAAGACTGAAGAGCTCTGAAAATTGCACGGAGTTCCAAAATATTGATCGGAAATCTCACCTCCTGAGATTCCCAAACCCCTTGTGCCGTCAGATACCCCCACACAGCTCCCCAACCTGTAAGACTTGTATCTGTTGAGATTATAGTCCAGGTCGGAAGAACAAGAAGCCCCCTGAACTAAACGATGGTGATCTGTCCACCAAGTCAGAGAGTGTCGTATAATCGGTTTAAAGATATTAATTGAGATATCTTTGAGTAATCCCTGCACCATTGGTTCAGCATACAGAGCTGAAGAGGTCGCATGTGAAAATGAGCAAAGGAGATCGCATCTGATGCGGCAGTCCTAAGACCTAAAATTTCCATGCATAAGGCTACCAAAGGGAATGATTGTGACTGAAGGTTTTGACAAGCTGATATCAATGTTAAACTTCTCTTGTCTGACAAGGACAGAGTCATAGACACTGAATCTATCTAGAAACCTAAAAAGGTTACCCTTGTCTGAGGAATCAATGAACTGATTGGTAAATTGATCCTCCAACCATGAACTTGAAGAAACAACACAAGTCGATTCGTATGAGATTCTTTGAAAATGAGAAGACTGAGCAAGTACCCAGATATCGTCCAATAAGGAAATACCAAAACCCTGTTCTCTGATTACAGAAAGAAGGGCACCGAGAACCAAAAAAATTCTTGGAACTGAGGCTAGGCCAAACGGTAGAGCCACAAAACTGGTAATGCTGGTCTAAAAAGAGAATCTCAGACACTAAAAGTGATCTGGATGAATCGGAATATGCAGATACACATCCTGTAAATCTATTGTAGACAAATAATGCCCTTGCTAAACAAAAGGCAGGATAGTCCTACAGTAACCATCTTGAATGTTGGTATCTTTACATAACGATTCAATATTGATAGATCCGGAACTGGTCTGAAGGAATTGACCTTCTTTGGTACAATGAAGAGATAAAATAAAACCCCAGCCCCTGTTCCAGAACTGGAACTGGCATAATTACTCCAGCCAACTCTAGATCTGAAACACATTTCAGAAATGCTGAGTCTTTGCTGTGTTAATTGGGACACGGGAAAGAAAAAAAAATCTCTTAGCAGGAGGCCTTAACTGAAGCCAATTCTGTACCTTTCTGAAACAATGTTCTGAAACCAGAGATTGAGAACGGAATTGATCCAAATAACTTTGAAGAAAACGTAATCTGCCCCATACCAGCTGAGCTGGAATAAGGTCCGCACCTTCATGGGTACTTAGGAGCTGGCTATAGGTTTTCTATAAGGCTTGGATATACTCCAAACTGGAAATAGTTTCCAAACTGATACCTTTCCTGAGGATGAAGGATCAGGCTTTTGTTCCTTATCATGAGGAAAGGAACGAAAATGATTATTAGACCTAAATTTACCTTAGATTTTTTATCCTTTGGTAAAAAAGTTCCCTTCCTTCCAGAAACAGTTGAGATAATAATTTATTACCCTGGAAAGAAAGGGAAAGCAAAGGTGACTTAGAAGACATATCAGCATTCCAAGTTTAATCCATAAAGCTTTTCTAGCTAAAATAGCTAGAGACATATACCTGACATCAACTCTAATGATATCAAAAGATGGTTTCACCAATAAAATTATTAGCATGTTATAGAATAATAATGCTATAAAATTATGATCTGTTACTTGTTGCGCTAAAGCTTCTAACCAAAAAGTTGAGGCTGCAGCAACATCCGCTAAAAATATAGCAGGTCTAAGAAGATTACCTGAACATAAGTAAGCTTTTCTTAGAAAGGATTCAATTTTCCTATCTAAAGGATCCTTAAATGAAGTACTATCTGCCGTAGGAATAGTAGCACATTTAGCAGTAGAGACAGCCCCATAACCTTAGGGATTTTGTCCCCAAAAAAACTCTAATCTGTCAGATGGCACAGGATATAATTTCTTAAACGTTTAGAAGGAGTAAAAGAATTACCCAAATTATTCCATTCCCTGGAAATTACTTCAGAAATAGCATCAGGGAGATTAAACACTTCTGGAATAACTACAGGAGATTTAAAAACCTTATTCAAACGTTTAGATTTAGTATCAAGAGGACCAGAATCCTCTATTTCTAATGCAATTAATACTTCTTTAAATAAAGAACGAATAAATTCCATCTTGAACAAATACAAAGATTTATCAGCATCAACCTCTGAGACAGAAACCTCTGAACCAGAAGAACCATTATCAGTATCAGAATGATGATGTTCATTTAAAAATTCATCTGAAAAAAGAGAAGTTTTAAAAGACTTTTATGTAAACTAGAAGGAGAAATAACAGACATAGCCTTCTTAATGGATTTAAAAAATAAAATCTCTTATGTTTATCAGGAACACTCTGAAAATTAGATGTTGACGGAACAGCAACAGGTAATGTAACAGTACTAAAGGAAATTTTATCTGCATTAATAAGTTTGTCATGACATGCAATACAAACAACAGCTGGAGAAACAGATACCAAAAAATATAGCAGATACACTTAGCTTGGTAGCTCCAGCACTAGACAGCGATTTTCCTGTAGTATCTTCTGACTCAGATGCAACGTGAGACATCTTGCAATATGTAAGAGAAAAAACAACATATAAAGCAAAATTGATCAAATTCCTTAAATGACAGTTTCAGGAATGGGAAAAAATGCCAAAGAACAAGCTTCTAGCAACCAGAAGCAATGAAAAAATAAGACTTAAATAATGTGGAGACAAAAGCGACGCCCTAATTTTTTAGCGCCAAATAAGACGACCACATTATTTGGCGCCTAAATGCTTTTGGCGCCAAAAATGACGCCACATCCGGAACGCCGACATTTTTGGCGCAAAATAACGTCAAAAAATGACGCAACTTCCGGCGACACGTATGACGCCGGAAACGGAAAAGAATTTTTTGCGCCAAAAAAGTCCGCGCCAAGAATGACGCAATAAAATGAAGCATTTTCAGCCCCCGCGAGCCTAACAGCCCACAGGGAAAAAAAGTCAAATTTTGAAGGTAAGAAAAAATGATTAATTCAAATGCATTATCCCAAATATGAAACTGACTGTCTGAAAAATAAGGAGAGTTGAACATTCTGAGTCAAGGCAAATAAATGTTTGAATACATATATTTAGAACTTTATAAACAAAGTGCCCAACCATAGCTTAGAGTGTCACAGAAAATAAGATTTACTTACCCCAGGACACTCATCTACATGTTTGTAGAAAGCCAAACCAGTACTGAAACGAGAATCAGCAGAGGTAATGGTATATATAAGAGTATATCGTCGATCTGAAAAGGGAGGTAAGAGATGAATCTCTACGACCAATAACAGAGAACCTATGAAATAGACCCCGTAGAAGGAGATCACTGCATTCAAATAGGCAATACTCTCCTCACATCCCTCTGACATTCACTGCACGCTGAGAGGAAAACCGGGCTCCAACTTGCTGCGGAGCGCATATCAACGTAGAATCTAGCACAAACTTACTTCACCACCTCCATCGGAGGCAAAGTTTGTAAAAACTGAATTGTGGGTGTGGTGAGGGGTGTATTTATAGGCATTTTAAGGTTTGGGAAACTTTGCCCCTCCTGGTAGGAATGTATATCCCATACGTCACTAGCTCATGGACTCTTGCTAATTACATGAAAGAAATAGAACAGGCTAGGCAAACTCTGACCACCGACTACCTAATCTCTATACTGAAAAGGTCCACTAAGACCGCATCACTGGGGATGTCTTTTACATTGTGAAAGTCCATAGCAGATTATCCAATACAGTTGAGGATTTAATCGCTACATAACGGAGGTGTGACATTATAAGCCGACCTGCTTTTGCAAGTGTATTCTGCATACCTAAAGTGCAGCAGGAGCTGCGGTCATTTTGAATATACTTAGCGGATCCTTCATTGGCCGCTTGGGACAACCTATTGGATGTGAAGCATTATGTAACATGATAAGTATTACTTCTCTACGAAGCTGGGTTAATCACGGTGCATGCCAGGCGTTTCACCGGATTCTCTATGTCAGGGTACCAGGAATCAGATAGAGATGTGAAATGCTAAAATAATAACACCTTTACTAAATAATAACAAAAAATAAAGAGTCCAAAAACCAAACGACAAGCAAGGAGTCAAAGCCAGAGCTAGTAGTCAGATGAGGGCTGTGAATACGGCAAAAAGCCGAAATGCGTAAGCCATAGTGTGCAAACGCATTCTTCTGTTTATCCTGTACCTTGTTTATATAAGGTTGAATATAGCTGAATATAAGTTTTGTAACTATTCATTGCTGGTGCTCCTCGGACTCTTCTTTTTTTATTCGAGCCAGGTCAGGAGCCAAAACTAGTAATCAGACGAGCCGGGGTCAGGAACACACTGATCAGCAGAGTCAGGAACATGTAGAAATAAAGGATTGCTTTTATTGGAAGTGCTGCTGGCTATATTTCCCTTAACACCCAAGCTGTTATTCTCTATTCCTTCTGCTATCCCCGGATTTATACACTAGCCCCCAGTCATGGTTTAACTTCACTGAGCTGTCCATAAGGAGCAAAGCTACCCCAGAAGCACAGATCAAATGTGTGGTGCCGGAGGCAAATAGAGCCCTTAGTGTTCCAGTCTGTCAGGGTGCCAGGAATCAGACTGAGACGAGAAGTGCAAAAATATTCACACCTTTATTAATAGCAAAAAATAATAAAAAGTCCACAAGTCAAATAAGCCAAGAGTCAAAACCAGAGCTGGTAGTCAGACGAGCCAAATCAGCAACAAGGAAAACAGCAGAGTCAGGAACAAGCCAGGGATCAGGAACAAGGAAGGACGTCAGGCAGCCAGGTAATACACAGGAACTCTCACAAATAGGTATGAGACAACGCAAAGGCAAAGCATACTGAACAGAGGCCCTTTAAATAATAAGTGACATCACAATTCTGAGACTGCATCCAGTCTCACACGGATGATGCACACCAGTCTGGCCATAAAAGGAAGTGCAGGAAATGAGCAGCATCCCCCACAATGCACCATAGTCAGGAAGAGAGGTGAGTAAAATGGCTGCCAGAAGCACATGGCAAACAAAACAGGGAAAAAACCCTGACAGTACCCTCCCCTCAACGACCCCTCCCCCGCGGGAGGACAAAAGGCTTATTGGGGAAACGGGCATGGAAGGCACGGAGGAGGGCTGGAGCATGAACATCAGAGGAGGGAACCCAAGAATGCTCCTCCGGACCGTAGCCCCTCCAGTGAACCAAATACTGTACATGGCCCCTGGACATACAAGAGTCAATAATGCTGCTGAGCTCATACTCCTCATGGCTGTCAACAAAGATAGGACGGGGACGAGGCAACACAGTGGTAAACCGATTACAATCCAATGGTTTCCAGAGGGAGACATGAAAAACATTGTAGATGCGCATAGCAGGAGGAAGGTCAAGAGCGTAGGCCACAGGATTAACCCGTCGGAGTATTTGAAAAGGACCAACATAACGGAGAGCCAATTTATTGGAAGGCACACGAAGGTTCAAGTTGCGGGAGGACAGCCAAACTCTCTCACCAACCTGGTAGGAAGGCACGGGCAGACGCCTGCGATCAGCCTGGAACTTTTGGTGCTGCATAGAACGATGAAGGCAATCCTGCATCTGCACCCACGTGGAACGGAGTTGCTGGAGATGCTCCTCCAAAGCCGGAATACCCTGAGACATGAATGAATCGGGCAACAAGGATGGTTGAAACCCATAATTCGCCATGAACGGGGATAACTTGGAGGAAGCATTAATAGCACTATTATGAGCAAACTCTGCCCAAGGTAACAGTTCAGACCAATTATTGTGGTGATCTGAGACATAGCAACGGAGGAACTGTTCCAGAGCTTGATTAGACCGTTCCGCAGCCCCATTGGATTGAGGGTGATATGCCGAGGAGAAGGAAAGCTGGATCCCCATTTGATCACAAAAGGAACGCCAAAATCTGGAGACAAACTGGCTACCCCAGTCTGACACTATATCCTTGGGTAACCCATGTAAATGGAAGACCTCCCGGGCAAAAATTGAAGCAAGCTCCTGAGCGGTAGGCAGCTTCATCAAGGGAATGCAATGTGACATTTTAGAAAAATGGTCAACCACCATAAGGATAACAGTATTGCCATTGGAAACAGGGAGCTCGACAATGAAGTCCATAGAAAGATGTGTCCAAGGACGCTCACCATTAGCAATAGGTTGAAGAAGACCCAAAGGAAGACGTCGAGGAGTCTTATTCTGTGCACAAACTGAGCAGGAGGCAACATACGCAGCAACATCAGAACGAAGACCTGGCCACCAGAATTGTTGAGTGACAGACCAAATCATTTGGTTCTTACCTGGGTGACCTGCGGCTTTAGGATAGTGGTAAGTTTGCAAAATTTTAGTTTGAAGATTCTCAGGAACAAAATACTACTAGGTTTCTCAGGAGGTGCATTGGTTTGTGCAGCCAGGATCTCCTCCCCCAAGGGAGAAGTCAAATTAGTACGTATGGTAGCCAAAATATGGTCAGGAGGTATAACAGGAGTAGGTACAGACTCCTCCTTGGACAGAGGCGAAAATTGTCGAGAGAGGGCATCAGCCCTAACATTCTTACTACCAGGCAGGAGACCACATAATTAAATTGAGACAAAAATAGCGCCCATCTGGCCTGTCGGGGCGACAAACGTTTTGCTTCAAATAGATAAGTTAAATTCTTGTTGTCAGTAAGAATGAGCACTGGCACGCTAGTTCCCTCGAGAAGATGCCTCCATTCCTTGAGTGCCAAAATTATGGCCAGTAATTCCCTGTCGTCAATTTCATAATTGCACTCCGCTGGAGACAATTTCTTAAAGATGAAACCACATGGATGCAAGAAACCGTCAGGCGTAGGACGTTGAGACAAGAGGGCACCTACTCCAGTCTCAGACGCAACGACCTCAAGAACGAAAGGCAGGACAGGGTTAGGATGAGCTAGAACTGGAGCGGCAGCAAAGGCAGTCTTAAGACTATCAAAGGCCTTAATGGCAGTAGGTGACCAATGGAGTGGATCATTCTCTTTACGGGTCATGTCTGTGATAGGTTTGACCAAGGAAAAAAAGTTTTTAATAAACTTTAATAAACTTTCTATAGTAATTGGCGAACCCCAAAAAACGTTGAATAGACCGAAGACCAACTGGGTGAGGCCACTGCAGAACTGCAGATAACTTGTCAGGATCCATGGAGAAGCCTGCAATGGAGATAACATAACCTAGGAAGGTTACTTGAGTCTGATGGAACTCACATTTCTCGAGTTTACAAAACAGGCCGTTCTCACGTAGTCTCTGAAGAACCTGTGTAACATCAGAACGATGTGAGTGTATGAGGATGTCGTCTAAGTACAGCACAACACACTGTTGCAACATATCTCGTAGGACATCATTAATAAGTTCCTGGAAAACAGCAGGAGCATTACATAGTCCAAAGGGCATTACAAGATACTCATAATGCCCGCTCCTGGTGTTAAATGATGTTTTCCATTCGTTGCCCTTCTTAATCCTAACGAGATTGTACGCTCCTTTCAAATCAAGTTTAGTAAAGACCGTAGCTCCCTTGAGGCGGTCAAAGAGTTCCGTAATGAGCGGAATAGGGTAAGCATTCTTAATGGTAAGACGATTAAGACCCCTATAATCGATGCATGGTCTTAACTCGCCACCCTTTTTCTTCACAAAGAAGAAGCCAGCCCCAGCAGGAGAGCAGGACTTGCGGATGATCCCCCGCGACAGAGCATCGGCAACATACTACTCCACAGCACAATTTTCTGCAACAGACAGAGGGTACACCCGGCCCCGAGGAGGAATGGCTCCGGGTTGCAGGTCTATGGCACAATCGTAAGACCGGTGAGGAGGCAACGTACCGGCACGCACCTTGTCAAAAATGTCTAGGAACTCTTGGTACTCCTCTGGTAATTGAGATAACGAAGAAGTGCACAAGACTTTAACTGGTTTCCAAAGACAAGAAGAAATACATTGCAGGGACCACGACAAAATTTTGGACCTGCGCCAGTTGAGACTGGGATTGTGCTTTTGGAGCCAGGGATAACCCAGAACAACCGGAAAATGCGGAGAGGTTATCACCTGGAACTGGAGGGTTTCAAAATGGAGAGCCCCAACAGCCATGGACAACGGAGCAGTTTCGTGAGTAACGATTGCGGGCTGAAGGGGCCTGCCATCAATGGCCTCAATAGCAAGCGGAATGGACAGAGGCAAAACAGGAATGGAGTGCTTTGATACAAAAGCACTGTCAATGAAATAGCCCGCAGCACCGGAGTCAACAAGAGCCTGAGTGACTATGGAGGAGTCCACCCAGGAAAGGACAACCGGGACCAAAGGTTTCTCCTTAAGCGGTTCCGGGGACGAGGATAAACCACCCAAGGTCTGCCCCCGACAGGACCTTAGGTGTGAGTGTTTCCCGGCCGTGTAGGACAAGACTTCAAAAGGTGGCCCTGTAACCCACAATAGAGGCAGAGCCCCTCCCTCCTCCTAAAGGCCCTCTCTGCCACGGAGAGACACGTGAATCCCAACTGCATCGGCTCAGCAGTACCTGGTGACTCGGGGCCAGGAGGCATGGGAGGAAAGGGAGGCATGGGTGGGAACAAACACGTAGGAGACAACAGAACAGGAGGTTTCCGCAAGCACTCCTTGAAAGAGGGCCTCTCTCTGAGTCTGATGTCAATTAGGATAAAAAAAGACACCAATGCCTCGAGATCCTCTGGTAAATCTCTGGCAGCAACTTCGTCTTTAATCGCATCAGAGAGCCCATGAAAGAAGGCAGGAACAAGGGCTTCATTGTTCCAACCTACCTCTGCGGCAAGCGTACGGAACTCAATAGCATACTAAGCAACAGATCTTGTACCTTGCTGAATGGACATGAGTCGTTTAGCAGCAGAGGAGGAGCGAGCCGGAACATCAAATACCCTTCGAAAGGAGGCCACAAATTCAGGGTAATTTGAAATCACAGGTTTATTTGTCTCCCACAAGGGATTAGCCCAGGCAAGAGCTGTGTCAGAGAGTAACGAGATGAGAAATCCCACCTTAGCTCTGTCAGAGGGAAACGCCTGAGGTAACATCTCAAAGTAAATGCCCACCAGGTTTAAAAACCCTCTGCACTGAATTGGATCGCCTCCATATCGCTGAGGTAGAGGTGTAGAACCGGAAATGCTCCTGGTAGGCATAGGTGCAGCAGCGGAAACAGGAGCAGCCATAACTTGCGGGACACTTTGGTCCAAATGTACAGTGCGAGTCAGCAGGGTTTGCAGGGCTAGTGCAAATTGATCCAAGCGGTGATCCTGTAAAGGTGGATTATTAGCACCATCAGGATTCATGGCCTTTGCGTAATGTCAGGGTGCCAGGAATCAGACTGAGACGAGAAGTGCAAAAATAATCACACCTTTATTAGTAGCAAAAAGTAATAAAAAGTTGACATTTCTCTTTTGTTAATCATAAAAAATTAAAAGAATAAAACAAAGTTTCTCATCTCGGATCCAAGAGTGATCCCAATCTACTTAAATCTACCTGCTATAACCATACCCACAATACATCATTATAAGGCCCTAGAGTGGCCCGTTAAAATTGATTAGTAGGTCTAAAGTCTTAAAGGCAATTGTTGTGTATTTTAAGTTTATGTTATGTCATGCAATGTCATTATACACTGTATTTGCACTTTTTCCAATGACATTTTTTTTTGTATGTTTGCCTTCTACGAAACTTTAATAAAAAAGTATTAAAAAAAAAAAAAAAAAAAAAAGTAATAAAAAGTCCACAAGTCAAATAACAAGCCCGGAGTGAAAACCAGAGCTGGTATTCAGATGAGCTGAGTCAGGAGCCAAAGCGAATAGTCAGATGAGCCGGAATCAGCAACAAGGAAAACAGCAGAGTCAGGAACAAGCCAGGGATCGGGAACCAGGAAGGACATCAGGCAGCCAGGTAATACACAGGAACTCTCACAAACAGGTCTGAGACAACGCAAAGGCAAAGCATACTGAACAGAGGCCCTTTAAATAATAAGTGATGACATCACAATTCTGAGACTGCATCCTGTCTCACACGGATGATGCACACCAGTCTGGCCATAAAAGGAAGTGCAGGAAATGAGCAGCATCCCCCACCATAGTCAGGAAGAGAGGTGAGTAAAATGGCTGCCAGCAGCACATGGCAAACAAAACAGGGAAAAAACCCTGACACAGTCACAGTGAGCAGATATGAACCGGAGCTGCCTGTGAGCAGTTACAGAGAGCTGATCCTAACCAGAGGTGTTCAAGGGCAGTCACAGTGATTGAGCTGAACCGGAGGTGGACAATAGGTAATCACAAATTGGCAAAGTTTAACCGGAGGTGTTGGTTAGCAGTCCCAGTTAATGGAGCTTAACCGGAAGCATAATAAGCAATACAGAGGAGTTTGAACACTTTGCTCAACTTGGATGCAAGTATGTTACAGCCACAGTGAGCATCAAAACTTAACATTGCCTACAGCGTGGAGCAGTTAGTGCAAAAGAAATGGCAACATTCAACATGCATCCTTAAAGGTATAAGATATTTCTCCTTTGATTTTGTTCTGTGTTTCTTAGCTTAATGCTCATTGTAAATATTTTGTGATTATAATATTCAATTGACTGATTTATCTTTTATGAGTATTGAGGCTATACATTTTCATATGGTTTTATTGTGGGACTGATGAAAGGGACAAAACACAAATCTGATCTTAAAGAATATACCCTTGGACTACTAGTCCTGAGGAAGAAAAGCGTCTTAACCTCATAATATAAATCTTTCTATGTAAAGAAAGATATAAAAGTTTGAAATTAGAAATCATGTGAGCAGACAAGATTCTAATTATAATGCACTTCTAGAAAGAACAGCTAAAGACAAACTCTAGCATTAATGAGTGAAAACAAAAGAAAGCTTTTGCACATTAAAACAATATAATAATAGGTTTAAAAAATCTCATTGGCAGAATTAAAAGAAAACTACCTAGAAAGATAAAGATCAACCAACATCAGTAATAGTTATCACTGGACTAAAAATATAACTTGCTTGCAAACAAGCCCTCCTAAGGAAGGAAATAAGCTTTCTATCTAAAGGGACTATAAAGTAAGAACTATCTTCCAAAGGAATGCTAGAACACATAGCCAGAGTAAAAATGGCCTCAATCATTTTTAGACTAGCTTCCAAATGCTTAATAGAAGCCTGAAAAGGATAGAAATTCTTAAACATTGAGAAGAAATAAAAGGAATAACTGACTTAGTCCAATTTCTGGATACAATCTCAGAAACTGCAACAGGGACAAGAAACACACCAAGGGATTAAACAGTATACAGTATATAACTGGTATATCCCCATCTACTTTAGGATCATGTAACCTCTAAATTAAGTAAGAAAGCAAACATTCCTTTTGAATATGCTTAACATAAAATTAAATAAAAGGATGTTAGTAAAATGATCAGAGTAAGACTCTTGATCAACAAAGAAAAAAACACACCCACTGAGGACACAGCAGCGTCATAACTAGAAACATTAGCAGGCTATAAACTAGTAGAAGGTAAATTTTGAACTGACCCTTTACGCTTAGTTGAAAGAGACATGGCCACCAATATTTCAGCACTGTTGTTCAAATTAAGTTCATAATTCCAGGAGAAAAAGTAGTTTATTCTTCATGTAAGGAGCAAACAGAAGGAGCAATAATACCCTTTGAAGCAAGAACAGTAGTAATGGTCAGAACTTACAATTTGAAAAATCACTAATACAAGTACACCTTGCACCCAGACTGCACACTTGTAAAGTGAAGAGCGTCAAACTTACGTCATATATAACAGAAAAAGGGTGCCAAAAAGTATGCACACTTTCAAATAAAGCCTTCAGGTCTGTATGCGTCAAACCAAGCATTAAAACTATTGTGCGGCAAAATACAGACGAAAACGCTGAAGCATAAAAAACAACAACGTTTATGCTTACCTGATAAATTATTTTCTTTCCTGGCATGGAGAGTTCACAAATCCATTCTAATTACTAGTGGGAATTCAACTCCTGGCCTCCAGGAGAAGGCAAAGAACACCACAGCAAAGCTGTAAGTATCACTCCCACTTCCCATAAACCTCCAGTTATTCAGCTGAGGAAATACGGAAATAGAAGAGACATAAAAATAGAGGTGCCTGAAGTTTAGAAAAAAACAAAAGCTGTCTGTGAAATAAGGGCGGGTTGTGAACTCTCCATTCCAGGAAAGAAAAGTATTTATTGGTAAGCATCAATTTTGTTTTCTTTCCAATGGCATGGAGAGTCGATGCACCCATTCTAATTACTAGTGGGAACCAATATCCAAGCCAGAGGACACAGAATGGAAGGGAGGGAGAACAAGATAGGCGGACCTAAACAGAAGGCACAACCGCTTGAAGAACTTTCCTCCCGATAGGAGCCTCAGCTGAGGCAAAAACATTGAATTTGTAGAATTTGGAAAAAGTATGCAGATTTGTTCCACAGAATCCTCATTCTTAAAGGCCCAGGAAGAAGAGACAGCCCTAGTGGAATGAGCCATAATCCTCTCATGAGACTGTTGTCCAACTGTTTCATAAGCCAACTGAATAACACTTCTCAACCAAAAAAAAAGAAGAAGAAGTGGTCTTCTGACCTTTACGTTTACCAGAAAACACAACAAAAAGTGCAGTAGATTGACGAAAATCTCTAGTTGCCTGCAGATAGGACTTTACACTACATCCAGGTTATGCAACAGTCATTCCTTATGAGAAGAAGGATTAGGACAGAACGAAGGAACGACAATTTCAATTTGGTACGAAGGACCACCATATCCGCATGAAAAACAAGGTAAGGGGGATCACACTGCAGAGCCGAAAGCTCCGAGACCCTACGAGCAGAAGAAATAGCGAGCAGAAACAAAACTTTCCAAGACAATAACTTAATATCAACAGAGTGCATAGGCTCAAACGGAGCCTGCTACAGAACCCCAAGAACAATATTGAGGCTCCACAGAGGAGCAACAGATTAAACACAGGCCTAATTCTAACCAAGGCCTGAACAAATGACTGAACATCTGGTAAGTCGACCAAAGTTTATGCAACAGAATCTAAAGGACAGAGATCTGACCCTTCAAAGTACTGACTGACAAACCCTTCTCCAGACACTCCTGGAGAAAAGACAGAATGCGAGGAACCCTCACCTTACTCCAAGGGAAACCCGAGATTCACACCAATCCACAAACCAAATTATGCGAGGCCAAGCTGGAGCTATTAGAATCACCGAAGCCCACTCCTGTTTGATACGGGCTATCACCCGAGGAAGGAGGGCCAACAGGTTAATTAGACAGAAGTCCCAAGGAACCGCCAGAGCATCGACCAGAGCTGCTTGCGGATCCCTTGATCTTGACCCGTACTTTGGAAGTTTGGTGTTTAAACGAGACGCCATCAGATCCAACTCCGAACTCTCCATCTGAGAGTTATTATTGAGAATACTTCCGGGTGAAGGATCCACTCCCCTGGATGAAAAGTCTGCCTGCTCAGATAATCCACTTCCCAGTTGTCCACACCTGGGATGTGGATGGCAGAAATGTGACAATTGTGAGACTCCGCCCACTGAAGAATGCAAGTCACCTCCTTCTTAGCTAAGGAACTCTGTGTTCCTCCCTGGTGGTCGATATATGCCACCGAGGTAATGTTGTCCGATTGAAATCTGATAAATCGGACCAAACTCAGTTGAGGCCAAGCTATCAGTGCATTGAAGATTGCTCCCAATTCCAGGATATTTATTGGGAGGGCAGACTCCTTCTGAGTCCAAATTCCCTGAGCTCTTAAGGAACCCCAACCTGCACCCCAGCCCAAAAGGCTGACGTCCATAGTCACAATCTTCCAAAATGGTCTCAAGGAAGCATGTGCCCTGTGACAGATGGTCCTGAAAGAGCCACCAGGAGAAGGAAGCTCTCATCCGGATGTCTAAGATTATCCTCTGAGAGAGGTCCGAGTGGTCTGCGTTCCATTGTCTGAGCATGCATAACTGTAGAGGTCTCAGATGGAAACGAGCAAAAGGAATAATGTTCATGGAAGCCACCATTAGACCAATTACTTCCATACACAGTGCCACTGATGGATGAACAGAAGACTGAAGAGAAAGACAGGCAGCAAGAAGTTTGGATTTTCTGACCTCCGTCAAAAAAATCTTCATGGAGATAGAGTCTATGATCATCCCCAAAAAACATACCCTGGTATTTGACACCAAGGAACTCTTTTCCAGATTTACCTTCCACCTGTTAGTGGAGAATCAGCAACAGAGAATCCGTATGGGATCTTGCTAAATGAAAAGATGGCGCCTGAACCAAGATATCATCTAGGTACGGAGCCACTGCAATTCCCTGAGATCTGGCCACTGCCAGAAGAGCCCCTAGAACTTTTGTAAAGATTCAAGGGGCAGTGGCTAGGCCAAAAGTTAGGGCTACAAAAAAGCAAACCGCTGGTATTGGAAATGTTCCCTGTGGATCAGAACATGAAGATACGCGTCCTTCAGGTCGATGGTAGTCATGAACTTACCCTCCTGAACTAAAGGGAGAATAGAACAGATAGTCTACATTTTGAAGGACGGAACCTTGAGAAATTTTTTGAGACACTTGTGGTCCAAAAAGTTTAGAAAATTTCCCTCCTTCTTGGGAACCATGAACAGGTTGGAATAGAATCCTTGACCCTGTTCTGCCAGAGGAACTGGGACAATCACTCCTAGAGAAGCGAGATCCTTGACACAGTTTAAGAAAGCCTCTCTCTTTATCTGGTTTGCAGATAATCTTGACAGGAGAAATCTGCCTCTGGGAGGACAAGATTTGAATCCTATCCTGTATCCCTGGAAAACTACTTCCACTGCCCAAGGATCTGGGAAATCGCAAATCCAAGCCTGCTGAAAGAAGGAAAGCCTGCCCCCCACTTGATCCATGACTGGATCAGGGGCGAAACCCTTTATGCCGATTTATTCTCAGAGGAAGGCTTCTTGGATTGCTTACCCTTATTCCAAGACTGGCTAGACCTCCATAAAGTCTTGGCTTGCTCAGGTTTGGAAGATGAAGGAGAATTTTTGTCCCTTGAAGTTGCGAAAGAAACAAAAATTAGAATTTTGGCGACCCTTGGGTCTACCCTTCTTGTCCTGTGGCAGAAAGGCCCCCTTTCTACCAGTAACCATGGAAATGATTTCAGCCAGACCAGGACCAAATAAAGTCTTGCCCTTAAAGGGCAGAGACAGAAGTTTATACTTGGATGTCACATCAGCAGACCAAGACTTTAGCCACAGGGCTCTGCAAGATAGAACGGCAAAGCTAGAAATCCTTGCCCCCAAACAAACTACTTGCATGCTGGCATCACAGATAAAGGTATTAGCCAGCTTTAAAGCCTTGATCCTATCCTGGATCACCTCTATTGTAGTCTCCTCCAAAATCAGATCGGACAAAGAGTCACACCAATATGAGGCTGCACCAGCAACTTAAGTAACCTTCCAGTTTCCTTTCCATAGGGTCCTTAAAGGAGGAACTATCCTCTAGAGGAATAGTGGTTCTCTTGGCTAAATTGGATATAGCACCCTCTACTTTAGGAACAGTGCACCAAAGATCTCGCACGGAGTCAGCGACAGGAAACATCTTTTTAAAAACAGTAGACGGGTAAAAGGAACACCTGGCTTCTCCCATTCCTGAGATATAATGTCAGACATGTGATCTCTAACAGGAAATACTTCCACAGATTTGGGTTTGACATCAAAAACTCTGTTAAGTTTTTTTTAGCCTTTTTAGTAGTCTCTGCGACTGTAGTTTCAGAGTCCTCCAAAGTAGCTAGAACCTCCTTCAAAAGTCCGCTGTACTAGCAACAGCAGATTCAGAATCAGATATCTCGCCCTCAGAAGCAATCGAGGAGTGATCCTCCTCAGATAACTGAGATAAACTGACTAAAGCAGCCTTGTCAGAATCCAAACTACTTGATTTAGAATTGTTCTTAGATTTTCTCTTTCTCTTACCAGCAAAAGGCAAAGCACTCAGCGCTGCAGAAACTGCAGAAGTCAGTTGCGCAGCAAAATCACCTGGTAAATATACACCTCCAGGAACTGATTGACAGTTTCACATGCAGTGCCCTGCAGTTCCTCTCAGAGACTGGGACATTTGAGGAGAAAGCTGAGGCATAACCTGAACAGCATTATCCAGAGAGAAAGATGGATCTGAGGGGGTATATTTATTTATTTTACTTTTATTTTTTATTGAAATTTTGAATAACAGTACAGTAATCAATATAGTTAAAGGATACATATATCAGTTACAAATGACTGTAAGTCGAACATGTAAATATCCATGTATATTATACCACAATATAACTCAATTAGAATTAAGCAATAATAACGGATACATAACAATACAACAAATAGAAACAAAAACTTTAAAAAAAAGGAAGGAAAAAGGCAAAAACCTCTCATATGTGCAATTACCAATCTATGTTATTATTTTAGAAAATACAATGTTCCATTCTTTATAGGAAATCTGCATTGGCAACTCCTTTTGCCATTTTTGGGTGTATGAGGGCAAAGAGTCTTGTTGGGGATTGATCAAAATTGTATAAAGTAAAGAGATGGCATGTTTGGGCAGATTTGTGGCACTACGTAAGAGTTCAAATGGAGTTTGAGGTCTAGTGAGTTGAGATTTATATTTGTGCGTGCTTAAGAAGTGTGCTAACTGGGGATGTCTCAGCCATGAGGAGAAAATACCACCCCCTATTGTTTGTATATGGGTGTGCGGTAACAATTTAGTGCTATCTTGAAAGAAGTATATTGGCAGGAGTTCGTTTATATCTGGGTCAATCGTTTTTAAGTTTACACGTCCCAAAATAAAATCAGGGTTTAAAAGTTGTCAGTATCTAGCAGGGTTATAATACAATTTATTTGTTATTATTTTTTAAAACAAACCCCCAATTAAAATGTTTATACGAAACAATTAAAATTAATGTAAATTCCTAAATTCTTTAGATTAGTTAATATTTATATACACATTGAATTATATTTATAGAAACCAGATTATGAATGATACACACTTAAACTGTTACAATATTCTATGCAAAGATCATAAAAATATACCTTTACAATTTACCTTATTCACAATGAATTGCATTACAATATCACAATAAAATATCAGAACCTTCTGTTATTAACTGATAACTCTAGTTCAATGCCCAATATGGATTACTAATTTACTATGCTTAATTAATAACTACCAGGGATTTAATCACAATAACCAGTTTATGTACAGTTCTGAAAGAGTTCACTATAATGACTGACTTATAAATCTGTAGTGCCAAGTCCTGTCTAGCAAATAAATTATTTAGCAATACGTGTAGTGACTAGTTAAACTACACAGGACTATGAACATAAGCTTAAAATGCCAATTGTGCTCTTTAAGTTTACCAGCTTCAATTAGACGGTAGCATTAATGAATGTCTTTGATTAAAATATTAAATATACAATTTCTTATACTTTACCAGTTCACCAGTTTGAGAATTAAGTTAATATCCAAATATGTCTATCGTCATGTCTTAGAGGAATTATGCACATTTGTAAGAGAATTAATCTTGATAGTCTCTTATCCACAAAGAGTGTCCCAACGTATTTGTCTTACAGAAAACTGTGTTTGCACACTGGTCTCTCTTATAAGCAAAAGTGGCAACAGCAGGGTTGCAAACAGTCACACAAGCAAAATTTTTCCAATAAGATCTTTTTCTCTGTGTGCAGAGAGTTTTTGTCTTAGAAAAAAACTCCTCCCCATCTCTTAATCATACAATATATTTGGATAAGCACTCTTCTCTGATTGGCTACTGGGCAATGTAATTTTAACAGCCAAATGTCTTTTGGTTGTAATTCTGGATTTAGGCCATCGGGGGCAGCAGACAAGACAATTTCATTTTAAACACTGCTATACAGTAAATACAGTTCTTTAAAAATGTTTACTTAATACACTATAATTTCTTGACATTAATAAACTTATCTGGGCAACATATATAGTAATATATAATGCTATTTTCTCATATTTATAGTAATCATATTAATAAGCAGCTCACTGTTATCCATCCTTCTTCCCAGAATCATAGCATTCAACATCCTGGCATTGTATTGCATCTTAAATGAATACAGTATATTTCACATTTCTATTAATTTTGAATGTATGAAAAAACCAAATGTAGGTCTGAAATGAAAGAAATAATGTTGTTAAAAATGTCAAACATTTATACATCTATTAATGCAGCTATAATTCAATACAGCAGACATTTATCCAATATAGTATAATTTTCAGATCTCTTTCTCTCTCTCCATATACATCACATATATACGTACATATATATATATATATACACACACACAGTATATATATATATATATATATATATATATATATATATATATATATATATATATATATATATAGCCTCCCATTTGCTGTCCATCTGAGCCAACAGCCCTTTCAACTGAGAATGTGTATCCCAATCAGCAGGAGATAATCAACTCTTGCATATACTTAAGCTTCAAAGAGTTTAGTTCCAGATGTTAGTCTCCACACGAGGTCATTACCTGATAACCTTTTATTACATAGAGAAAAGATCAGGAAATCGAACTTCAAACAAAGCCATATAGTGAATGTCTCTTTGAAATAAATTGCCTTTACTAACTGAACCAAATGTATTGAACAAAGGTACAATTTAGCATATTAAGTGGGGAGGAAAGGTTTAAGCTGAATCCTGATATGTAAATAGCAAGGCATCTTATGTCTGAACCTCAGATTTGCAATACACAGAATGTATCCAGCAAATGGTATTAAGCATGCTCAAACTTAATATTTGATAGATTGCATGCATACTTTATCTTATTATATAGATATGTATTATCCACCGACATTTACAGATACCTTGACAAATTATAGGTGTTAAAGGTGAAGGATTAGAGGAAAGAGCAGGCCATTTCTTCAGGAGTAGATCCCACGTAACAAAAGTTTCTTTGATCATTGGGTATTGGTGTATGTTGAATGGTCTGTGATTGGCAGGAAGCCAAACAGTGCTGCCCAATTGGGAGGTGGACATTAAGTCATACTCTGAGGTGATCTATGCTTTATTTGTTTGGGAAGTGTTGTGGCTCCAATCAATTATTCTATTAAGAATCTAGGCAAACCTATATAATTTAATATTTGGGGCTCCTAGGCTTCCTTTCTGTTTAGGCAGATGGCGCATTGTTTTGGCTATCCTGGTTGTTATTTTCCGCCAGATGTATGAATTTAAGATAGATTGCAGTTTAGGGATGTAGGGTTTGGGCAGTGGTATAGGGACTGTCTGGAATATATATAGTAGCTATAGCAATAAAGTCATCTTGGCCACAGCTATTCTACCCGTCCAGGAAATATTTTTAGCTATCCAAGATGTGGTAAGTTGTGTGAATTCTCCTTTAAATTTTTCATAATTTAATTTGTATAATTGTTGTGGGGCAGGAGAGAGAAATGTACCCAAATATTTGAAAGCTTGTGTTGTGCCGTAGGTTATTGACTTCCTGAGTAGGTAGGTCTAGGGGAGCAATTCCGATTTTGAAGAATTTATCGCATAGTTAGACACTTTACTGTAGTTGTCTAAATGAGTTTGTGCAATTGTCAGGGAAGTCTGGTAGCTAGTTAAGGATAGTAGGAGATCATCTGTGAATAGTGTTAACTTATAATTTCAGGACATAATCTGAGTTTAGTGTTCAATATTTTCATAGAAAAAACAAAAAGTAGGGGGGACAGGGGGCAACCCTGTCTTGTGCCATTTCTGATGGGGAACAACTCTGGCAGGATGCCATTGACTTTGACCTTGGCACTTGGTTGGGAGTATAGTGTTAAAACTTTTGCAATGAACTCATCTGGGATGCCAAATTTTAATAACGAGCAGTGTAGGAATGTCCAGTCCAACCTGTCGAAGGCCCTTTCAGCGTCTGTCAACAGAAGGACTGAGGGAATTTGATGTAATTTAGCATATTGTATAAGATGAAGAATTCTGGTGGTGTTGTCCCTTGCCTCGCGTTGTGGTACGAATCCCACCTGATCAGTGTGTATCAGGGTGGGTAGAACTTGGTTCAAGCGGTTAGCCAAAATGTTTGCAAATATCTTTAAATCTACATTAAGTAGTGAGATGGCTCTAAAATTGGATGGGAGATCTTGTGATTTCCCAGGCTTTGGTATGACCGAAACATGGGCTTCTAACATCGTAGGTGGCATTGGGTGACAAACATCAACTGATTGGAAAAGGGAAAGCAAATGTGGTATGAGTAGGTCTTTACTCGTCTGGTCCAGGGCTTTTACCTGCTTTTAGCGCCTGTATTGCTAAGTCAATTTCCTGACTAGTAATCGGTTGTTTGAAGAATTCTACCATATCAGGTGAGAACTTTGGTGTGGGTATGTCTTTTAAATAGTCTTAACAGACAGAGGAATGTGTCTCCTTTGTTCTTGATGGGAAAAGATCATAGAGATTTGCATAGTAATCAACAAATGTTTTTGCTATACCTAGAGAGTCCTCTACTGTGTTGAGATTGTTGTTTTTTAATACTATGTATATATAGGGAATTTTGTTTTTGCCTGAGTGCTTTGGCAAGAAACTTGGCAGCCTTGTTGGCTTCTCTAAAGAACTTCTGTTTTAAATGATGATCTAAATGAAAGAGGTATTGTGTTAGTTGGGAATATTGTGCTTTCTGTGATTTTAATTTATTTGCTTTTTATTAGTTCCCCTCTGATGGTGCACTTATGTGCTTCCCAGATCAGTCCCATTTCCATGTTGTCAGTTATACATTTCCATGTTGTCAGTTACATTTTCTTGAAAAAAAAAATTGATGATGGCATGCTCAATGTGAGTTTTGTTAAATAGATCCAGAAGAATTGTCTCGTCTAGTCGCCATGTGAATGGTTTAAGGGGTTAAGAAGGCCAGTGAAATGTGCTGATAACTGCAGAGTGGTCCAACCACGCTGTTGGTTTTATTCGTGAAGTCTTTAAATGGAATAGAAATATGTGATCTACAAAAATGTAATCTAGGCGAGAGTGGGATCTATTTGTGTTAGAGAAAAAGGTATAGTCTATTGTGTCGGGATGAAGGTGTCCTAAGGAGTCATGTAAGGACAGTATTGTGAGGAGACATAGGAAGGTTCGGAACCTTTTCAAAATGTGTCTCTTGTAAGAAGATTATGTCATTGTGAGAGCGTTTGAAATCTGTGAAGGCTATTGATCTCTTTTGAAGAGCATTAAAGCCCTTTACATTTTGGGTTAAAAATGTTAATAATGGGTAGCTTGGATCAGGCATGGTTAAAAAGTAGAGTTATAGTGATATGGGAGGTTTGGGTTGTGTAGGTCAGCATGAGGAAGTTTTCATTTGCACATAAAAAACAAACACAAAAATAACATAACATAGTAATAACAATAATGTAACATTTATTAGTGTTAATTCACTACTAGTGTATGAATTAAACTGCTCAAAATAACATTTTGGTTAGGCAAGCTATACCAATATATCAATGAGAGAGCAAATATAGGACTACAATGTTCATGACAAAGGGTATTGAGCCTGTTAGGACTATATAAATGGTGAGGTGAGTCCTGGTAAGGAACATGGATGTCAAAGAAGAGTCCTACCAGGATGATGTTTTAAACATAGTAGAGCCCCCTGTGGATGAGGTAGCATGTTTGTAAAGCATAAGTCCAATAGGGGATTGTTTCACATTTCAGTAGGTTTTTGCTTCTTGGCGGAAACCATTTGCCATTTGGTTCTTTGTGTCTTCGGAGTTCTTTAAATTGAGGTGCCTCTCCCTGAGGTGTGGGAGGTTTAGGAGCTTGAGGAGGATTAAAGTTTAAATCCATACAAAATGATTCTACTTCCTGGGGATCTTTACAGATGTATCTTTGGTCTTGCCGGATGACTTGGAGGTAACATGGAAATCCCCATCTGTAGAGAATATTATTTGATTGTAGAAGTGCTGTGATTTCTTGAAATTTGGTTCTAAGAGCCAAATCTGCATATATCTGAATTTTGTGGTTCTGAAAGGAGATTTGTCCAATCTTTCTGGATAGTTGCATAATTTCTTCTTTTTGGTGATAGACCTTGAACTTTATGACAACATCCCTTGGGTTTGCTAAAGGAAAGTGTAGGTTCAAAGGTGGAACCTTTGATGTTGGTGAAGAGATCCATCAGGTATTCGTTTAGACAGGAGGTTAGGACATCTTCTGGGATACCTCTAACTCTAAAGTTTTGTCTTCTTACTCTATTCTCCAAGTCCTCCAACCTGTCATGAAGTTGCAGAATAGAGGCCTCTTGTCCCTTGACTAGCTGGTGTAAAATTTCTTCTTGGTTACTTTCTTGGACTTCCTCTAAGTATTCTACTTTATTTCCAATTTCGTTGAGGTCCTTGTATAGAGTAGAGATTTCTTCTCTAATGCAGCTACGTACCTGGCCTAGCAGTGCGGAAAGGTCTTGTTTCGACGGAATGGAGTCCAGCACCACTTTAGGTATAGAACAGTGTCATTCTGTTTGTCTTCCTTCCTGTCTGATGTGGGTGATGGTGGATTAGAGTTGGGGTGTATAGGGTTACTCCCCGCTTGGGTTGCTGGTTCAGCTAATGCGAAGAAAGAATAAAGTAGCAGAGTTCTACTTAGTGAAGATTTTTTGTGATTTGTTTTGTTTAGTAAGCTTTTTTGGTGACATTTTCGCTATTATGGGTAAAACAGCTTTTAGAGAATAAAGCATGGTATTGTCTCCTTTTTGTTTTTATTTATTTTTTATTATAAGACTGTAGGTCAGTGTCCCTATTTCACCGTAGATTTCTGTGCTGACTCACTGTTTCAGCCGTGTTTAATTCCCTTTGGTCACCTCTCAGGGGTAAACAGTCATATATAGTAGTTGCTGGGTTGTATCATAGAGCTCAGCTGGTGCTTAAATATATGTGTGTATAATGAGCTAAGCTGCAGTAAAGATCATTCCCTAAATGGTATAGTGAGAACTCTTGTTATATAATTTAATTTGCTTCTGATATGCAATCAGGTACCTCACCTGTTATATTGCCGGGCACATTAAATGATTGTATTGGATTTACAGAGTATATGCCAGGATCACTTTTTTTATTTTAACCACTGTGCTCCCATCAACAAATAGTCAATGTCCCTTGTTTATTTATCCCATGTGAGGGTGCAAAATCCAGAAGGGTACTTATCTCTGCTCTCTGTGTGTTGCAAGCAGATTCAATCTGTTCCAGAGGCCACGTGGTCAGGCCGCACTCGAGCTGCGTGGATCATCCTCTCACATCTGTCTCCTGTTGGCAATTTAAATGAGTATCTGTAGCTCTGGATCCAGGACAGATCTGTTGTGCCTGAAAATACTTCTAATGTTTTTAGGCGCGATCGCAATTAACACTGCGTCATCATTCTGTATATTTAGCGGGCCAGAGTAGTAAATAGCTGATGGTTGCCGTCTTGAGAAGGTTTCAGCTCCTGGAACTTATCCGCTGCGTTTGGGCTATGGTACTGCTTGCTTAGATGCTGTTTCCGTCTGGAAGGGTACCCATTTAGCCCTACTAGGTGCTAAAATACAGGAAAAGGCATTCGGAGTACACCTAAAGTGCGGCCATATTCTCCAATAGCCGACTCCGCCCCTGGGATCTTTATTTTGTAAACATTTTATTTAGGTATGAGGTACAAAACTGCACAGGAGGTATAACCTGAGCATCTAAGCAATAAAGGCTTTTGTCAAAGGACAGTGATAGGTTTTTGTTAGCATCCATTGTCCAACACAGTAATGGTTCTCACAAAAAACACAAGAAGAACTAATTTGAAATCCCCAAGTATATGCAGGGATTAGAAACAAATATAAATACAACTTACAAAAAATCTATGAAAAATAGATTACAAAAAATTACAGGCACAGCTATTCTCCCCAGCTCCGCTGGAGAAACTCACCCCACCAGTGACCAGAGATCGAATTCCTCACTAGATAAAAGGCGATCCTGTCAGAAATATCTAGTTCTCCTGATGCTGCAAAGATCTGATCCTCTCAGATCGCTGTGTAAAAAGCAAAGAAAAGGACTCTCCAGAGGCCGCTCCACTAGATCAGTTCTACATAGTGAATATTTTTGTGATTTGTTCTGTTTAGTAAGCTTTTTTGGCGACATTTTCGCTATTATGGGTAAAACAGCTTTTAGAGAATAAAGCGTGGTACTGTCTCCTTTTTGTTTTTATTTAGTTATTTATTTTTTATTATAAGACTGTAGGTCAGTGTCCCTATTTCACCTTAGATTTCTGTGCTGACTCACTGTTTCAGCCGTGTTTAATTCCCTTCGGTCACCTCTCAGGGGTAAACAGTCATATATAGTAGTTGCCGGGTTGTATCATAGAGATCAGCTGGTACTTAAATATATGTGTGTATAATGAGCTAAGCTGCAGTGAAGATCATTCCCTAAATGGTATAGTGAGAACTCTTGTTATATCATTTAATTTGCTTCTGATATGCAATCAGGTACCTCATCTGTTAACCAACCATGGTTTTCTATATAGGGGTAGCATACATGTTGGAAGTGAAGCAAGGACTACCTTGCTGTCTTCCAACTGCTAAAAGCCACCATGACTCTTACTAAAGAGGATTACTTGGACACAGCATAGCCCCAATATTTGCTTGCAAGGAAAATACCCATTAAAGGATTCAATATCTTCAGACACCATCTTCGCACATCCTCCTGATGTACAAGGAAAAGAATGACTGGGGGTTTATGGGAAGTGGGAGTGATACTTTGACAAGTATATGGGAAGTGGGAGTGATATATAACAATATATATAGTGATAACTTAAAGGGCTTATAACTTTCCAAATCAATAAAAATATAGTACCTACCCAAAGGCACTCTGGCTACTGGAGGAAACCAGTAGAAAGCTAAGACCAGTGCTGAAACATAAGAGCAGAGGAACTGGAATAGTAGTATATCGACGAACCAACAGGCAGAGGCAAAGGACAAGTCCCTGCAACCACCATGGCAAGGCTTGTAATCAAATCTTCACTGGAGAAATATTTGTTGCGTCCAATACTCCAAATACGTCCGTCCTTCATACAACTTGTACTCAGGGGTTCTCAGATCGAGTTGAGGTCCGTTTACCCTCAATCTGAAGAATCAAATGCACATCATCATTCTTCGACCACCTCCAGGGGAGACAAAGACAAGACTGGTGAGGTGGAAGGGGTTTTATAGAGTTCTTGGGGTTTGGGAATCTTTGCCTCCTTCTAGTGGAAGGTTAGAGTAATTCCCAGGAGTAATGGATAGTGGACTCTCACCACCTGTATGAAAGAAATATATGTAGTGTTGTGATCCATCCGTTCAGACTTCTTGGAGAGGTCTCAAAACCTGCTACCAAGAGGTACTAATAAAGTATTTGAGTGTCCGGATGAAATGGATTTATATTTTATTTATAGTTTATTTGTAAACAATATTATAGTGTGGGATCATTATGACAATGTTAAACTAAATATACAAAATTAATAACAGAAGTATTAAAAGAGAATCCGAAACTGAACAGTTGTGAGAAGAATAAATTTATTTAATATTTTTTAAAGATTTAAATGATATATAAAATGTATACCGTATATATTTTTTACCCCCCCCCTTCAACATAAAACAATTTATACAGCTAGCTTGCTCGTGCCTTTATGTAATGTATCTATAAGATACACTACTGGATAAAAACATATGGAAAATCATTTTGTTTTCTATTTAAAACTTGCATTTAGTACCTCTAACAAAAAAAGTAAAGTTTATACATACATATATTTTTCTTAACATTGGGAATAATTAAATGACAATTAACTTTAAAGGCTTAGTTGCATTGCAATGTCCCATAATTTACAACCACTATGTCATTAGGTAAAATATATACCACATTACAATAAAGTTTTTTTGTTTACAGAAGTTTAAATACATTAAAAATTGACAAGAGATTGTGTACATTCTAATCTGATATACAAGTTGTACAGTTTGAGGTCTTTGGAAGATTTTACATCATTAGCAGTCATAATATACCAGAAAAAAGCACTTCTCTTTACAAGGCAACTTTTTTTTTTAATTAAAAAATGTTTTTTTGCTATTCTATACAATGAATTAAGTTGATCATGGCTTTATCAAAGAACTGATAAAATTGAAATGTATAAAAGATAGCCACTATGCACAGTTAAGTTCAAGTTACTGTTGTCTTATGTTACATGTATGCAACACAAGTTACATGTAGATTGCATGTAGATGCTGAACAATACAGCACATTGCACTGTGATGCACCACAGGTAATTCATTTCCTGTGGTTAAGAGCATTGGCAGGACCTTTAAAAAAAAGGAAAACATTTATATATATATATATATATATATATATATATATATATATATATATATATATATATATATATATATATATATATATATATATATAAAAAGAAAAACACTACTAGCAGCATGCACATTTGTGCAATCCCTAACACTTGTATTTATTTATAATGATGAATCTCAAAATTGATGGTCTTGCAGTTACAACATTAAACGTATAGAAGATTTGGTGGTGTTATCTTTGGTGGTACTATCTGGATCAGTTGAGGAATCTGCATTGTCATCCGGAAAGAATATCACTTTGTCAGGCGTGTAGTCATTTCTCTTCAAGTCTTTAAAAGCAATAAAAGAAAAAATATTAAGCTATGGGAGGAAAGTATTTTAATTTATAATAAATTCCAAGTGAAAGTTGACTAAGAGACATCACACATTTACAACCTGAATTCCACACTAGATTTATCAATAGAGATTTGTGTAAAAAATAAGAAATGTAAACTCATCTTGGGGAAAAATAATTGAAAATTAAAACAAAGATCTTTCCCCTCCCCTCCTGAATATGATGTTTATTGACATAATTGCACTAAATACATATGTATAAATTTAAAGGACCTTTAAACCCGACATTTCAACAATGCATATTGAAAGTGACACATTATTGCGATATACATTATTTATTTTGCAGCCTTTTTCTGTAAAATACATCTGACAGGGAGGTTTTGCAGAAGCTCTGTTTATTCCAAGAAAATGGTTTGTAACAAGAGGTCAACATTTTAAGGTTGGAGGAAAGGAGATTTAATCTCCTGCAACGAAAATGTTTTGAAAACGTTTTTTTCACTGTAAGAGCAATAAAATTGTGGAACTCATTACCAGGAGGTAGTGAATGCTAATACCTTAGATACATTTAAAACTAGTTTGAATACATTTCTGGCTAGAAACAAAATTCACAGATATGATTGCTTCTATTAAATTGGTCACCTTTAAGTGGGATTAATTTAAGCTCAACTGGAGTTTTTTTATTTAACCCCTTAATGACCGGACCATTTTTAAATTTTCTTACCCTTAATGACAATGGCTATTTTTACATTTCTGCACTGTTTGCGTTTAGCTGTAATTTTCCTCTTACTCATTTACTGTACCCACACATATTATATACCGTTTTTCTCGTCATTAAATGGACTTTCTAAAGATACCATTATTTTCATCATATCTTATAATTTACTAAAAAAAAAAATGATAAAATATGAGGAAAAAATGGAAAAAAACACACTTTTTCTAACTTTGACCCCCAAAATCTGTTACACATCTACAATCACCAAAAAACACCCATGCTAAATAGTTTCTAAATTTTGTCCTGAGTTTAGAAATACCCAATGTTTACATGTTCTTAGCTTTTTTTGCAATTTATAGGGCAATAAGTACAAGTAGCACTTTGCTATTTCCAAACCACTTTTTTTCAAAATTAGCGCTAGTTACATTGGGACACTGATATCTGTCAGGAATACCTGAATATCCCTTGACATGTATATATATTTTTTTAAAAGACATCCCAAAGTATTGATCTAGGCCCATTTTGGTATATTTCATGCCACCATTTCACCGCCAAATGCGATAAAAAAAAAAAAGTTCACTTTTTCACAAATTTTGTCACAAACTTTAGGTTTCCCACTGAAATTATTTACAAACAGCTTCTGCAATTATGGCACAAATGGTTGTAAATGCTTCTCTGGGATCCCCTTTTTCAGAAATAACAGACTTATATGGCTTTGTGGTTGCTTTTTGGTAATTAGAAGGCCGCTAAATGCCACTGCGCACCCCACGTGTTTTATGCCCAGGAGTGAATAGGTTAATTAGGGAGCTTGTAGGGTTAATTTTAGCTTTAGTGTAGTGTAGTAGACAACCCCAAGTATTGATCTAGGCCCATTTTGGTATATTTTATGCCACCATTTCACCGCCAAATGCGAGCAAATAAAAAAAAAAACTTAACATTTTTCACAATTTTAGGTTTCTCACTGAAATTATTTACAAACAGCTTGTGCAATTATGGCAGAAATTGTTGTAAAAGCTTCTCTGGGATCCCCTTTGTTCAGAAATAGCAGATTTATATGGCTTTGGCGTTGCTTTTTGGTAATTAGAAGGCCGATAAATGATGCTGCGCACCACACGTGAATTATGCCCAGCAGTGAAGGGGCTAAATTAGGTAGCTTGTAGGGAGCTTGCAGGGTTAATTTTAGAGATCAGCCTCCCACCTGACACATCCCACCCCCTGATCCCTCCCAAACAGCTCTCTTCCCTCCCCCACCCCACAATTGTTACCGCAATCTTAAGTACTGGCAGAAAGTCAGCTGTCTGCCAGTACCCAGTTTGGCCCCACAAACCAAACTTATTTTAATTGTATTTATAACTGTTATTTGTGTTTAATTATTTCTGTAGTGTAGCAGCCCCCCCACAATACCCCCACCCCCTCCCCCTCACAGATCCTTTTAAATATAAAAAAAATAAAATAACTTTTTTTCCCCTTACTTTTTCATTGGTGTCAGTGTGGCTAATGTGCGCATGTGCACGTGCACGCGCGCCCACGTGCACACGTGCATCGTGCACGCGCGCGCACACGCTCCCTCCTCCCACCGGTCAGAGGCACCATCGGCACCATCACTACCGGTGCAGAGAGGGCCACAGAGTGGCTCTCTCTGCATCGGAGTCTTGTAAAGGGGTATTGCAGGATGCCTCCATATCGAGGCATCACTGCAATACCCTCAGAGCTGCTGGAAGTGATTGTGATCACTTCCAGCACTCTGTTAGACAACTGACGTACCAGGTACGTCCATTGTCATTAACTGATTGTTAATGCATGACGTACCTGGTACGTCAGTTGTCATTAAGGGGTTAAATATATTAGATTTGTAAATGTTGAACTCTATGGACATCGGTATTTTTTCAACCTTATCTACTATGTTACTTTTTACTAATTATCTTTGAGTTTACCTCCTCCCTCCACTTCTCTTTACTCATTTGCTCTTTTAAAGTGGATTATCAGTTTATGCATCAACAATCATAATAGGAAAAGCCTTCTATACAATAGCAGTGGGCATATTAGGTAGTTTAGGTATTATTATTATTGTGTACACACACACACACATATATATATATATATATATATATATATATATATATATATATATATATATATATACAGGTTACCACAGTCTCTTTCCTTAAAGGGACAGTCTAGTCAAAAATAAAGTTTCATAATTCAGAAAGGGCATGCAAAAAACAACTTTCCAATTTACTTTTATCACAAATTTTGCCTTGTACTCTTGGTATTCTTAGTTGAAAGCTAAACCTAGGTAGGCTCATATGCTAATTTCAAATCCCTTGAAGGCCGCCTTTTATCTGAATGCATTTTGACAGTTTTTCACAACTAGAGGGCATTATTTCATGTGTACCATATAGATAACATTGTGTGCACGCTCGTGGAGTTACCTAGGAGTCAGCACTGATTGGCTAAAATGCAAATCTGTCAAAAGAATTTAAATAAGAGGGGCAGACTGTAGAGGATAGATACAAGGTAATCACAGACTCGTAAAAAGTGTATAAATATAACTGTGTTGGTTATGCAAACCTGAGAAATATATAAAATATATATATAATCCACAAATGGGTGGGCCTCATAGACTCTTGCCACCATGAAAGAAATGAATTTATCAGGTAAGTTCTTACACACATTTCCGCTGAGAAACTAAATCCAAACAAATAAAGTCTTTTATGACAAAAAAACACACACTCAAAGTATAGGCACCATTATCAAACTGAGACAACTTCCTGAAGAAGCTTTCTACCAAAAGCAGCTTCAGATAAAGCAAAAACATCAAAATGGTAAAATTTTGTAAAGGTATGCAGAGAAGACCAAGCGGCCACTTTGTAAATTTGATCAACTGAAGCCTCATTCTTGAAAGCTCAAGATGTGGAAACCAATCTAGTAGAATGAGCTGTAATTCTCTGAGGCTGAGGCTGAGTCTGACTCGCCTCCAAATAAGCCTTGTGAATCAAAAGTTTTAACCAAGAGGCTTAAGAAATAGCTGAGGCCTTCTGACTGTTCCTAGAACCAGAAAAATAGAACAAACAGACTAGAAGTCTGTCTGAAATCTTTAGTAGCATCAATATATTTCAATGCTCTAACAACATCCAAAGAATGCAAGAATTTTTTAGTAACTCTTCTAGGAGAAGAGATAGCCAAAAGAGACAACACTTTCCAAGAAAGTAGAAAAAATGTCCAAAGAATGTGTAGGCTCAAAAGGAGAAGCCTGCAAAATCTTTAACACCAGATTTAGACTACAGGGAGGATAAATTGGTTTAATAACAGGTTTAATTTGAATTAAAGCCTGAACAAAACAATGAACAAAACTGCATATGTACACAGCTCACAACATTCACCAGTCTGCAGCTGTCATTATAAACACTAGAAATTTTTTTATTTTTTTAAATGGAATCTTTGTTCAAGCAAACAAATGCAGAGCATAACAAAATGAATGATATTGATACATTTAATTATTAATGTTACATTGAAAGCATGCTTAATCTGCTAATTTATTCTCCTAATTTTGAAGTTGTGAGCATTATAAAATGTAACTTTTCTTATAAATAGGAAAATATTAGTTACCGCGAGCAATAAACATTTTAACTTAATTACAGAATTATTACATTAATGAAGACTTTTTTTTACCTGGAAGTTTAAGTTTTCGACAGCAAGAATTACAGTGATGCTTAGTACGAAAATTTTTAATAGCATCATCTCCAAGGTTTGCTGGACCAAATATCATTTCTGAAGACCTGCATGAAAACAAATGGAGTATTAATGTTAACAAAATAAATTAAAAATAAATAAATATAAATATATATATTTGGTGGGGGTGAGGCTATATGAGCCTTTTATGCAGTTGATAAATCAAGCTCTCCTCAATAATCAAACTGTTAATCCATCCATTAAACAGACAAACGTTTGAACCCTGTATGCCCAGACTAAAATCTGTTGAAAGTGATGGTAAATCTAAATGTTTAACAAATGCTAGGATTTACCATCACTAAAAATAAACTCTAGTTTCTGTCATCAATTACTAAAACATGGGTGCTAAACTCACCCTTTCTATGCTGAAGTATATCGCTAAAATCCGGCCGCCCACGGCACAGTGCTCTTTACCAATGAGGTGACGTTTCCACCTCTAGCCGTGCTAGGATGACAGTTGACACGCACGGCTATGGGTTTAGAGGTGGAGACGTCACCTCACTGAAGAAAAGCGCTGGTTTTAGTGATATACTTCAGCACAGAAAGGGTGAGTTTAGCCCCGTTTTTTAGTAATTGATGACAGAAACTAGAGTTTATTTTTAGTGATTGTAAATCCTAGCATTGGTTAAAAGCTTGGATTTACCATCACTTTAAGCAACCTGTGTTTCACCATTCTGCTAAATTACCAAATAACTACAATCTGTGTAATTAGGCTTCAAAACATGACGTAATCAATATTAAAATACCTAAATATATCTGCAACAAGAGACTAACTGAACTACAGCTGTTTAAGGCACAGTATTATTACCGTAAAAATGTAGACAGCTCAGTGAAAAGAAAAATATCCCTGTGATGTGCTTATGGCTGTTATATTTAGATCTTTTTTCAGAATTGTATTTGTGGAAAGATGATAATGGCCTGATGGCCAATCATCTCTTCATAAAAAATGAGAGATCGAAACGGATGTTCCAGAGTGTGAGTTGGGGCCCTATCTATAACAAGAGACAATAATAATTGACCTTGCCTCAACTACCTGAAAACCTTCACTCTGCAGATGCCTACTCAGCTTTTCGATTATTTTTTAGCATAAAACATTTTTGCTCATATGCTTGAAAAAGTTAATTGCCAGCAACAATGCAGAACCATATTAAAGAGACAGGAAACCCACATTCTTTCTTTAATGATTGAAACAAAGCATACCATTTAAAAAAAATTCCAACTTACTTTTATTATTAAATTAATTCTCTTGGTTTCCTATGTTGAAGCAGCAGCAATGCACTACTGGGCTAGCTTAACATCAAGCGAGCCAATGACAGACATATATGTGCAGTCACCAATTAGCAGCTAGCTCCCAGTAGTGCTCCTGAGTCTATCTAGGTATGCCTTCCAACAATAAGAACAAAGCAAATTAGATGATGATTGTAAATTGGAAAGTTGTTTACAATGTAATCAATCTTAACTTTACTGTCCCTTTAAGCATGTCTGAGAAGAAGAAACCCTAGCCTAAGTCTGAGGAAGAGGTGTCTGCTAACTTTCCTTTGAAATGCTGCCTGTGAAGAATCTTATACATCAAAAGCATAACACATGCTAGAAAGATTATATGCCTGTCTTCGAAAACTGTTTAGTTAAAGTTTCACTATTTCCAACCTAAAATAAAGTCACAGCTATGGTGGCATCATTTTTATACTTGAAAAGTGAAGCTCCTTTCTATACTGATAAAAGAGCTAATCCAAACAGGCACAGAGGCTTTGAAACGTCTTCTCACATCATGGCACCAGAATAAAGAACAAAAAAGGAAATAGAGTGGATTTCCTGCATAGATAATTCTTCTTTAGGGTTCTAAATAAATCAACCCAATGTGGAAGAACAGCTATCATTCTTGTGATTAGACCATAATGGTGTGAGAATTGCCTATAATGTTCCATTCTGTGCAACTATGTAATTTTCTCCATTACTTCTGGTATCTTTTGTGTTACACCACAACTAGAATTCTAGTGTATTATTATAAACAATAGGTGGCATTCTCCATTGTTTTAAACTTCTTTCACACCAGTATCCGCATTTTAAACCTTTTTTTCTCCCACAACATTTGTTGCGCTGGTAACTACTGCAATAAAATCTGCATCTTTAATTTAAAACTCATCACTAGAGGGGCTTCTGTCTCTCCCTTTCTACCCCACAATCCCATTTCAAAAAGTATTCCCTGGTTTCCTAGTTTGATGAATGACTGATTATAACATAGGATTAGTAGAGTTGGACAAACCTAACTGGGGGTGGGGGGGTCTTCACTATTCACTATTCTGAACTATATATTCACTATATTCCCCTATAAAGAACCAAGAGATGTTCTCATGTGCGAGGGATTAAAATGTAGATGTCCACTTTAAACTATGAAAGTAGAATGAATTTGATGTTTCATGTAAGATTGTGATTAACTTTAGGTCTGTAGAAACTCAAACAACCCCCCGTGCAAAAGACTTTGATATGCATTTTCACTAGTAGAACTAATTAAAAAAAAATCCCGCTTCAGTGGATTTAAAAAGCCATAGTTAAAGGAGTGAAAATGTACTTAAAGGTATATGCTCTGTCTGAATCACAAAAGCACATTTTTGAGTTTCATATCCGTTTAAGCTAGAGATGTAGTGTTTAGACAGCAAACTCTAATAGTTTAGGAGGAGGGACAGGGGACGTATCATTCCTGTCTCTGACATTACAGACCTGCCTCTATCACCAAATGCTGGTGCTAAGGCATTTAAAGGAGCACTAAAGTAAAAATTAAAGTTTCATGATTGAGATAGAACATGCAATTTATTTCCATTATCAAATTGTGTTACATATATTTATATGCATACTCCCTGAGGTACCAGCTACTACTGACCATGAGCAAGTGATCAGTGTATACATATAGGAGGCTGTGATTGGTTGATGGTTGTCACATGATACGGGAGGCCGGAAAATTAAAGGAAATTTTAAAATAAAATGAATGAATGTGAACAGTCTCTGATAATATAAATTTAATCTTAACCTACCTTTTTTCTCCAGACTTTATGACTGATGGATCAGTTAAATTTTCACCAACACCTATAAAAAAAGAAAAAGAGTTCAGTTAAAAAAAAAACAACCAGTAAGTAATTTCAGTTCCTGTTAACATAATTAATAGGTTTATATTTGTGAAAACAGGATTATTTAGACAACTATTTTATATTTAATCCACGTATGTATGCTTTTTAAAAAAATTTCATTGAGGTTTCAAATAAAAGAAAAATACCCGGTTACATGTTTGTCAGACATATAAGAAACATATTGGTCAGAATAACAGTATGTCAAATCCCATACATCCTAAATGCCTTAATATAACAAATGGGCTTAATACCCATGGCAACAACTATATCCAATATATTCATTTGCTTTTGGTAAGCATGTACAATTACTAAACCTCTTTTATAGATTTAAGTGAATATTTCCCATAAAAAATTGAAGCCACTCTTGGACTTCTGATAACCTAAATATAACTGTTTGGGAGGAGTAGAGCACGAGTTAATGGGCCTCCTATGAAGAAAAGGTCACTCTTGGAGCTAGAGTACAGCGTAACCCCCCCAACTTAAAATAGTGGAGGACTTACCACAGGTCTGAGAGCCACTTTCGGACTCTTGATGACAATAAAGTAAGCTAGAAGTAGTACCTGCTTCCTGGTAGGAATATGTATGAGTTATGGGTCTGCAATATATTACATAGAGGAATACGTTATAGCTAAATCCAGATGAGGATGCTACAGGAGTGAGAACCTGTCAATAAGTCCTGGAGGAGATATTAAATTGTTGTGCTTATGGGGCATACACTACACCAAGAGAGTGACTAGGTGGACCTCAGTGTCAATGACTTTAAGGCAAGATTTTATAGGATTTATGAAAATGCTCTGGACATTTACATGTGAACAGAGAAAAATACTATTATTGTCAATAAGTTATAATATAGAGGGTATATATTTTAGACCTTCTGATACTGAAAGAGAATTTTTTTCCAGGCAGCACCATCTCAGCCTCAGATAGTGCGTCTTCTAACAAAGCATCAGAGGGATTAAAATTATAAGAATTTGTTAAACAAAGAGATTAGGGTCCCCACATTAGCATTGCTTTTATCTGTATCAGTGTAAAGTATAATATCTTAAATTACTAGGTTGATGGGTTCTCCCATCAACTTTACAAAATAGTCCAGACATAGTCTCTGAGGAAATACCCTGTTCGCTAGTCTAGGATGTCCCTTGGCCATATGCTTCCGAGCGATCAAGTGCCACACTTGGGCAGTGTAGTTTGCCTCATGAATGGGGCCCAAAGGTAGTAAGCGTTACCGTAAGGCTCTCCGCCTTGCTCTTTGTGGAGTTCCCACATTATTCCTACCACTGGGAATTATAGGCACTGCCAGATCATTTTCTGCGTCCCTCAGAGAGTCGTGAGAGGTGAGTAGTAAGCGCTGGGGCCCCAAAGCGTCACCACTTATATAGAAAGGCATCGTTCTGGAGACCTTGCTCTACAGTATCTGCATTATCAGGCTGAAACGACAACTTTAGCACCTTTCCGTAGCTTGGTAGCCTTCTAGGAGGCAGCTTATCTCCCTGATAATATATGCGGCAGACTCCATATTGCGGTTATACAGCAGATATTAATTGTTAAAAAAGAAAAATGTAAAAATCCCCCTCCAGAGTATTAGGCGTGCTGCGGGAACTGCATGTGAAGCGGGTTGCAGGGATAGGGTAGACATCTCCCGGACTACAGAATCCTGACAGGATGACGGCTCAGAGGGACTAATTATGCTAGGGGGTTAGCAGATTTAGCCCCCTTTTTAGACTTTAGAACGGTACTCAGGCAATTGGAACAAAATTGAGCAGGTAGACAAACCACCGCCTCCTCACAATATAAACAGGTATTATTATTTATAATAGAAGGTGCAGAAACTTCTAACATATTATCAGAGTCCTCCATTGCTTAAGATGCAATACCACAGTAAGGAAAAGATTTAAACAACAATTCCTCTGGGGCACTCACCACCTCCTAGACTCAGGCAGTTATAGGACGCTCACCACAGGATTGCCAGAGTTCCAGCAGTAAGATCGCAAGGAAAACTTAATGAGCCGCACCCGATTATGTGGTGCGCAAGAAGGGACCTCCCCTGCTATAAGAAAAAGCATGCAAAGCTATTAGAAGCTGCGCAACTCACAAAGACAAAAGTGAAATCTGTCTGTTCCATTACCAAAAAAGTATGCAGTCTTATTTGAGCCCAAACCTTCACAAAGTGTTCCATAAAGAACAAGGCAGTACATTTAAGCCAACTCTGAAGAGGCCTCAAGATGGCACAGGATGTTTATAGGCAACCTCACCTACCAAAGAGACCAAAATCCCCATGCTCTCAAGGACACCTTGTCCTTGAGAGCGTAGGGATTTTGGTCTCCTTGGTAGGCGAGGTTACCTATAAACATCCTGTGCCATCTTGAGGCCTCTTCAGAGTTGCCTCAGCCAAGAATCCTCCCTAACCCCAGGTTGGCATCTGTGGTAATAACAGTCTAAGACAAAGAAAGGATGTTCTCTGAATTAGGGAATGGTGAG
This sequence comes from Bombina bombina, assembly GCF_027579735.1. NCBI lineage: Eukaryota > Metazoa > Chordata > Amphibia > Anura > Bombinatoridae > Bombina > Bombina bombina. The sequence continues at coordinate 526,499,431 of NC_069504.1, forward strand.
TCTTGCACTAAGTTAAAAACTGCCTGATCTTGGGATCTAGAAAGATCTTTTGAGACAGAAACTCATAGTTTCTATTCCATTGTTGGAGCATTGCAAGCTGAAAAGGTCCTAGATTAAACCTGGCAAAGGGTACTGCTTCTAAAGCTGCTACATTTAGATTCACCACTACAATGCACTACACCACAGAAGGAAGTGGATTAAACTGAAGGATAGGGCAGGCTCTCTGAAGTTTGAGTTTAGATTGCTCCATTAAGGATAGTCGATGATGGACCCCAGAAAGGAAACACTAGTTTCAGGAATTAAGGAACGCTTTATTAGATTTGAGTGTGAGTCACTACCATTTGAAGAGAAGGAGCCTGGACAAAAATGTAATCTAGATAGGGAGCTACAGATATTCGCTGAGCTCTTACCACTGATAAAAGAGTTCTAAGCACTTTGGTAAACACTCTGGGTGCAGTGGATAGACTGTATGGAAGTGCCACACATTGATAGGGCCTGTTGAGGAAGGTAAATCTGAAAAAATCCAACATGATCCCTAGAATTAGGATATATGTATATAGATATACTTTAAGTATACCCTACACATAAATTGACCGTCTTACATTAAAAGAAGGTGGGAACTTTTAGAAAGTAGTGAAGAAATGGAACAATGAATTACATGGATTCTAGAACTGGAACACAAGCCTGGAAAGCTTAAGACTATATTCGATCTTGATGAACTGGAGACAAGAGGAATCTTCCTATCGGTGGCTTTCAACCAAATCCTATCCAATCCCCTTGAGAAATTATATCCAATAACCAAGAATCTTGAACAGATCTTTTCCAAGCATCGAAAAAAAGATTCAATCTGCCCCCTACCAGATTCTGGTCTAGACCAGGGGCTGCACCTCCATGCACATTTGGATGTGGGGAATGGCTTATTCGTCTGTTTGCTTTTAGACCAAGGAGCACTAGACTTCCAAGAGGTTTCGGAAGAATCTGAATGCTCGGTAGAAGATAATGTTCTCTGATATTTTTACTGTAGAAAGGAACAAAAACGTCCAAAGGCCTATATGTTTTCCCTTGGATTGTTTGCCTTAAAGTATGAAGGGTCATTTACCTTCAGTAACTGTTGCATCTAGTCCTGGGCCAAATATAATTTTTCCTTGAAAAAGGAAGGAATATCAGTCTAGTCTTAGAGACAGTCTGCTGACCAAGACTTTAGCCATAGGGAATGCCTTGCTAAAACAGCCATCATAGTACTCTTAGTATTAATTTGTATGATTTCAATTACTGCATTGCAAATCAAGCTGTTTGTATTCCTTAAATGATTCAAGCAATTCTAGATCTCCGCCAGGGATGCTTCATTAGAAATTAGTTCATAAAGGTTGCCACCCCAGACTGATGTAAAGATGCTGCCGCTACACAAGGTACGCTGGCCACCAGTTTAAACATAAAACCTGCTAACTGGAAGGACTTTCTGTGAAAACCTTCCAATTTTCTGTCCATGGGATCATTAAAGGAGGTACTGTCCTTCAAAGGACATATGTTAGTCTATAATCAAATTTGCTTTCTTCTCTTGGTATTATTTGTTGAAAGCTAAACCTAGGTAGGCTTATATGCTAATTTCTTAGCCCTTGAAGACTGCCTCCCTCTTATCACAGCCAGACAGCACTAGTGTATGTGTGCACATAGATAACATTGTGCTCACTCCCATGGAGTTATTTATGAGTTAGCACCGATTGGCTAAAATGCAAGTCTGTCAAAAGAACTGAAAGAAGAGGACAAAGGCTTAGATACAAGGTAATCGATGAGGTAAAAAGTATATTAATATAAACATGTTGTAAACAATTTAATACACTCCAGCAGGTAAAATGGTTCATTGGGAACAATTTAAATGGGAGACTTTTCTTTGGGTGAACTGTCCCTTTAAAGAGATGGTAAACTATTACAACCTTGAACGATCGTTATTTTAACAAATAAAAAAATAATGTGACTTTAATTCATGAATTTTCTAAAATCGCTATATTTATTAAAATATTTATTGTTTAAACTCTGATTTTATTATTTATATCCTCCTCTCGTACCATGGCTGCCATTAAAATTCTCCGGTCACGTTTTTTTAACATCCACTGACAGCTCAGGCCAGTCGGCGACACTACTCTTAGCTAACACGCCCTTCAACAGATATGCACATGCCCTAACTATTCTATCGGTGTCTGTGAGTGCTCTAGATTAGAATTGTGTGCATGCTCACCATTTATTTACGGCGATTGGCAACATTTTACTGAGGCTAACATCTGTTGAAATATTGTATCAGGAAAGTTTTTTTTTCCCTTTCTGAAGGTGCAGATGACTGTTAACGCTTATTTGCAAATGATTGGACACAATGTATTGCATACATAAATGTAACGCATGCGCAGAGCAAGGCAAGAAGATTGACATGAAAATGCAGTGACGAGGGGAGAGGTGGTTATACTCTATCGCAGGGATGAAGATTGTACACAAAAGTAATGGCAGGGGAGGAGCAAGGAAAGGTAACGCTGTGAAAGTAAACTATTAATTTATTACATTTAGGATTAATGTTTTTAAATAAATATATATGCAAAATAAGTTATAATTACTCAATTATTAATATTTAAATATTGAAATACTAAACATTTACCATGACTATAAGGGTTAAGGCAACAATCCATCCTGTAAACCTCATACTCAAAGGTATTTCCACTTAGTGAGTAATTGGTGGGAAGGATTTCACTATATAAACGAGAATGTATGTAACAAGCTAAAGCTCTGTATTTTTTATGCTCTTGAAAAAGACAGTGATACCTGTTGAAACGTAGAGCAATTTTATGGATGAACAATTTGTCAGTAAAACTCTTTTTTTTAATGGAACAGAAGTTTGAAGCCGTATTTCTTCAATAAAGACTTATTTTTAGCTTTTTTCTGCAAGCAGCGAGGTGAACACTTAGAAAGCTATTCATCTTACCCTGGGAGTTGCCAGCGCCACCATTTTCATACCATACATCTAAACACAGCTAAAAAGGAGAGGCTGAGGTTGGCTGTGACTACTATCCTAATGGAAGTAATTTTTTAACACTAACTATACTCTTTTCTTTCTTTGTCAAATACAGGTAGAACTAAAAGGCTCTAAACAAGTCCAAATTAGGTAACAATCTCTCCTTAGAAGAATAATTGTAACACAGAGACGGAACAACCAATTCCTGATTAAATTGCAAGGAGTTCATCCTTGTTCATATTACAACCTTAATTGCAAGAAATATCAAATAGAGAAGATCCCCTTGAAAACGGCCCACAAGCTCAGAAGCTCTATGAGCAGAAAAGATATATAACAAAACAACATTTTCGAAGATGAATCTCATAAAAATGCACTGACTCAAGCGCTAGCCTGATGAACAACTCTAGAAAGAGAGTGTAGACTCCATGGATGAGCAACAGGATTGAAAAAACAGATTCATTCTAGCCCTAGCTTAAGCAGAAAAAAGGGGCAGAGATCTGACCCTTCAGAGAACTAGCATACAGATCCTTCTCCAAACCAACCTGAGAACATTAAGGATATTAAAGGGACAGTCTACACCAGAATTATTATTGTTTTAAAAGATAGATAATCCCTTTATTACCCATTCCCCAGTTTTGCATAACCAACACAGTTCTAATAATATACTTTTAACCTCTGTGATTATCTTGTATTTAAGCATCTGCAAACTGCCCTTTTATTTCAGTTCTTTTGACAGACTTGCAGTTTAGCCAATCACTGCCTGCTCCCAGATAACTTCACGTGCACGAGCACAGTGTTATCTATATGAAATACGTGAACTAACACCCTCTAGTGGTGAAAAACTGTTCAAATGCATTCTGAAAAGAGGTGGCCTTCAAGGTCTAAGAAATTAGCATATGAACCTCCTAGATTAAACTTTCAACTAAGAATACCAAAAGAACAAAGCAAAATTTGTGATAAAAGTAAATTGGAAAAGTGTTTAAAATTACATGCTCTATCTGAATCCTGAAAGTTTATTTTGGCCTAGACTGTGCCTTTAAGGCTCCTCATCCCGAGTCAGGTGAACTCCTGAACCATACACCAATACAGATAAGTTCTCCACACTTTGTGGTAAGTACACCAGGTAGCAAGGAAGTCAAGCCTGAACCAAGATATCAATAACTGTCTCAGGGAATGCTATCCAAGACAAACAATCATACAAGTTTTATGCAGTCGGCTTCCAAAAAACTAGATGTTGATAGAAGAAAAGACCCTGCATCAGAAGGTCCATTCTCTTAGGGAACCCCATGAAGGAGCAGAAGACACACCAGAACTGCATACCAAAAACCGACTTGGCTACGCTGAAGCCAGAGGATCTCCGAAATTCTCCTGTGTGATTCGAGTTAAGACTCGATGAAAAAGGACATACAGAGAAAAAAAAAAAAGCATCTACCAAATCCGCTTGAGGAAACTTTGACTTTGATCCGATGATTAGAAAACTGGAATTAAAACGGAAAACCACACAATCCCCAAATTTATCAGGTAAGCATAAATTTTGTTTTCTCTTGAAAGATGTATCGAGTCCACGGATTCATCCAATACTTGTGGGATACCAATACCAAAGCTTTAGGACACGGATGAAGGGAGGGACAAGACAGGTACCTAAATGGAAGGCACCACTGCTTGTAGAACCTTTCTCCCAAAAATAGCCTCCGAAGAAACAAAAGTATCAAATTTGGAAAATTTGGAAAAAGTATGAAGCGAAGACCAAGTCGCCGCCTTACAAATCTGTTCAACAGAAGCCTCATTTTTAAAAGCCCATGTGGAAGCCACCGCTCTAGTAGAGTGAGCAGTAATCCTTTCAGGAGGCTGCTGGACAGCAGTCTCATAAGCCAAATGGATGATGCTTTTCAGCCAAAAAGAAAGAGAGGTTGCCATAGCCTTTTGACCTCTCCGCTTTCCAGAATAGACAACAAACAATGAAGATGTTCGACGGAAATCTTTAGTTGCTTGTAAGTAGAACTTTAAAGCACGAACCACATCTAGGTTGTGCAACAAACGTTCCTTCTTGGAAGAAGGATTAGGACACAGAGAAGGAACAACAATTTCCTGATTGATATTCCTATTAGAAACAACCTTAGGAAGAAATCCAGGTTTGGTACGCAAAACCACCTTATCCGCATGGAAAACAAGATAAGGTGAGTCACACTGTAAAGCAGATAACTCAAACTCTTCGAGCCGAAGAGATAGCTACTAAAAACAGAACTTTCCAAGATAAGAGCTTAATATCTATGGAATGCATAGGTTCAAACGGAACCCCTTGAAGAACTTTAAGAACCAAATTTAAACTCCATGGTGGAGTAACAGGTTTAAACACAGGCTTGATTCTAACTAAAGTCTAAAAAACGCCTGAACGTCTGGAACATCCGCCAGGCGCTTGTGTAAAAGGATAGACAAAGCAGATATTTGTCCCTTTAAGGAACTCCTTCTTGGAGAAAAGATAATAGCCTAGGAATCCTGATCTTACTCCATGAGTAACCCTTGGAATCACACCAGTAAAGATATTTACGCCATATCTTATGATAGATTTTTCTGGTGACGGGTATCAATTTCTGGTAATCAAGGTATCAATGACCGATTCAGAGAAACCACACTTTGCTAAAATCAAGTGTTCAATCTCCAAGCAGTCAGATGCAGAGAAAGTAGGTTTGGATGCTTGAATGGACCTTGAATCAGAAGGTCCTGCCTCAGCGGCAGAGTCCATGGTGGGACGGATGACATGTCCACCAGGTCTGCATACCAAGTCCTGCGTGGTCACGCAGGTGCTATCAAAATCACTGAAGCTCTCTCCTGCTTGATTCTGGCAATCAGACGAGGAAGGAGAGGGAATGGTGGAAACACATAGGCCAGGTTGAAGGACCCGGGCACTGCTAGAGCACCTATCAGCACTGCCTGGGGATCCCATGACCTGGACCCGTAACAAGGAAGCTTGTCGTTCTGACGAGATGCCATCAGATCCAATTCTGGTGTGCCCCATAGCCGAATCAGTTGGGCAAACACCTCCGGATGGAGCACCCACTTCCCCGGATGAAAAGTCTGACGACTTAGGAAATCCGCCTCCCAGTTCTCTACCCCTGGGATATGGATCGCTGAAAGATGGCAAGAGTGAGTCTCTGCCCATCGGATTATTTTGGAAACCTCTATCATTGCTAGAGGACTCCTTGTTCCCCCTTGATGATTGATATAAGCTACAGTCGTGATGTTGTCCGACTGAAATCTGATGAATTTGGCCACAGCCAGTTGAGGCCACGCCTGAAGCACATTGAATATCGCTCTCAGTTCCAGAATGTTTATCGGGAGGAGAGTCTCCTCCTGAGACCATAACCCCTGAGCTTTCAGGGAGTTCCAGACTGCACCCCAGCCCAGCAGGCTGGCATCTGTCGTAACTATGACCCACTCTGGTCTGCGGAAACACATTACCTGAGACAGGTGAACCTGTGATAACCACCAGAGAAGAGAATCTCTGGTCTCCTGATCCAGATCTATCTGAGGAGATAAATCTGCATAATCCCCATTCCACTGTTCAAGCATGCATAGTTGCAGTGGTCTGAGGTGTAAGCGAGCAAACGGAACTATGTCCATTGCCGCTACCATTAGTCCAATTACCTCCATACACTGAGCCACTGATGGCCGAGGAATGGAATGAAGAGCTCGGCAGGTGTTTACGAGTTTTAATTTCCTGACCTCCGTCAGAAATATTTTCATTTCTACCGAGTCTATCAGAGCTCCTAGGAAGGAAACTCTTGTGAGAGGGAAGAGAGAACTCTTTTTTTATGTTCACCTTCCACCCATGAGATCTCAGAAAAGCCAACACGATGTCCGTGTGAGACTTGGCTAGTTGGAAAGTTGACGCTTGAATTAAGATGTTGTCTAGATAAGGCACCACTGCTATACCCCGCAGTCTAAGAACCGCTAGAAGGGACCCTAGCACCTTTGTGAAAATTCTGGGAGCCGTGGCCAACCCAAAGGGAAGGGCCACAAACTGGTAATGTCTATCCAGAAAGGCGAACCTGAGAAATTGGTGATGATCTCTGTGGATAGGGATGTGCAGATACGCATCCTTTAAGTCCACGGTGGTCATATATTGACCCTCCTGGATCAGTGGCAGAATAGTCCGAATAGTCTCCATCTTGAAAGATGGGACTCTGAGGAATTTGTTTAGGTTCTTGAGATCAAAGATTGGTCTGAAAGTTCCTTCTTTTTTGGGAACCACAAACAGGTTGGAGTAAAACCCTTGCCCCTGTTCCGCTCTTGGAACTGGGTGAATCACTCCCATGGTATGTAGGTCTTCTACACAGCGTAAGAACGCCTCTCTTTTTGTCTGGTTTGCAGACAATTGAGAAATGTGAAATCTCCCCCTTGGGGGGGGAATCTGAAGTCCAGAAGATATCCCTGGGAAACAATTTCTAAAGCCCAGGAATCGTGAACAACTCTTGCCCAAGCCTGAGCGAAGAGAGAGAGTCTGTCCCCTACTAGATCTGGTCCCGGATCGGGGGCTACCCCTTTATGCTGTCTTGGAGGCAGCTGCAGGCTTCTTGGCCTGTTTACCCTTGTTCCAAGCCTGGTTAGGTCTCCAGACTGACTTGGATTGAGCAAAATTCCCCTCTTGCTTTGCAGCAGGGGAATCTGAAGCGGGACCACTCTTGAAGTTTCGAAAGGAACGAAAATTATTTTGTTTGGTCTTTATTTTGTTTTATCCTGAGGGAGGGTATGGCCCTTCCCACCAGTGATGTCTGAAATAATTTCCTTCAGTTCAGGCCTGAATAGGGTCTTTTCCTTTGAAAGGGATGGTCAAAAGCTTTGATTTTGATGACACATCAGCTGACCAGGACTTAAGCCATAACGCGCTAAAATGGCAAAACCTTAATTTTTGCCGCTAATTTAGCCAGTTGAAAAGCGGTATCTGTAATGAAAGAATTAGCCAGCTAAAAAGCCTTAATTCTATCCAGAATATCATCTAATGGGGTCTCCCCTGGGCCTCGAACCAAAAAGCAGCTGCAGTAGTTACAGGAACAATGCATGCAATAGGTTGGAGAAGAAAACCTTGATGAACAAAAATTTTCTTTAGGAGACCCTCTAATTTTTTATCCATAGGATCTTTGAAAGCACAACTGTCTTCAATAGGTATAGTTGTACGCTTAGCTAGTGTAGAAATAGCTCCCTCCACCTTAGGGACCGTCTGCCACGAGTCCCGCATGGTGTCAGATATAGGAAACATTTTCTTAAAAGTAGGAGGGGGAGCGAACGGTATACCTGCTCTATCCCACTCCTTAGAAACAATATCCGCAATCCTTTTTCGGGACCGGAAAAACATCAGTGTAAACAGGAGCCTCTAAGTATTTGTCCATTTTACACAATTTCTCTGGAACCACAATAGGGTCACAATCATCCAGAGTCGCCAATACCTCCCTGAGCAACAAGCGGAGGTGTTCTAGCTTGAATTTAAAGGCCGTCATATCAGAGTCTGTCTGAGGGAGCGTCTTTCCTGAATCAGAAATCTCTCCTTCAGACAGCAAATCCCTCATCCCTACCTCAGAACATTGTGAGGGAATATCGGATACGGCTACTAAAGCGTCAGAAAGCTTAGCATTTGTTCTTAACCCAGAGCTATCACACTTTCCTTGCAACCCAGGCAGTTTAGATAAAACCTCTGTGAGGGTAGAATTCATAACTGCTGCCATGTCTTGTAAGGTAACTGAAGTAGACGCACTAGAGGTACTTGGCGTCGCTTATGCGGGCATTACTGGTTGTGACACTTGGGGAGAACTAGATGGCATAACCTCATTTCTTTCTGTCTGAGAATCTTCTAGCACTACATTTTTAAGTGCTACAATATGCTCTTTAAAATTTATAGACATATCAGTACAAGTGGGACACATTCTAAGAGGGGGTTCCACAATGGCTTCTAAACATATTGAACAAGGAGTTTCCTTGATGTCAGACATGTTTAACAGGCTAGTAATGAGACAAGCAAGCTTGGAAAACACTTTATTCAATGTAAAACAACAATTTCAAAAAAACGGTACTGTGCCTTTAAGAGAAAAAAACATGTACACGTTCTGCTAAACTGCTTAAAAATGCAACAAATCCTTCAAATTTTTTACAGTATATGTAGTAAACCTTAGTAAGGTTGCACCACTAGTAAAAAACTAAATTAACCCCTTAATATCAAAACCGGATTGACAAGAGTAAAGAAAACGGAAAATACACAGTCAGCACCTTGCCACAGCTCTGCTGTGGCACCTACCTGCCCTTAGGGGTTGAATTTGAGGTAATAAAGCTTCGTTTTGGCCCCAAAATCGAGTCAGGACCCTCCTGTGTTGCAGCTTGCTGTCCAGAATGAAAAACAACTGCGCATCTAAGGCGCAAAATTAAGCCCCACCCACCTCTTACTCGATGTCTGTTGGGCCTTAAAGTAACACCTCAAGTGTTTCAAACAGCCATGTGGGATGTAGACCTCAAAATAAGCCAAATGAACCCTCTAAATAAAAAGTCCCAAAAACGTTTTACCACATTTCTCAAAAAAAACGTTTGCTCTATTATATAAGTGTCAACCAGCAAAGTAACTTAGCCCTTATGCAAGCTTGTAATACTACCATAAGTCTTTGATTACAGCTTCCCCTTCCCCTCATGGGGATAATGTCAGCCCTTTTCTTGAAATATCACAGTCTTTCTAGAAAAAAATGACTGAACATACCTCAATGCAGCATAGCCTGCAAACCGTTCCTTAAGTGAAGTTTCCTGTACTCCTCAGCCTCTGTGGGAACAGCAGTGGATCTTAGTTACAAATGCTAAGATCATCATCCTCCAGGCAGAAATCTTCATCTGTTTTCTGCTTGAGAGTAAATCGTACACACCGGTACCATTTAAAATAACAAACTCTTGCTTGAAGAAAAACAGAATTTATGCTTACCTGATAAATTACTTTCTCCAACGGTGTGTCCGGTCCACGGCGTCATCCTTGCTTGTGGGATATTCTCCTCCCCAACAGGAAATGGCAAAGAGCCCAGCAAAGCTGGCCATATAGTCCCTCCTAGGCTCCGCCTACCCCAGTCATTCGACCGACGGACAGGAGGAAATATATATAGGAGAAACCATATGGTAACGTGGTGACTGTAGTTAGAGAAAATAATTCATCAGACCTGATTAATAAACCAGGGCGGGCCGTGGACCGGACACACCGTTGGAGAAAGTAATTTATCAGGTAAGCATAAATTCTGTTTTCTCCAACATAGGTGTGTCCGGTCCACGGCGTCATCCTTACTTGTGGGAACCAATACCAAAGCTTTAGGACACGGATGAAGGGAGGGAGCAAATCAGGTCACCCAAACGGAAGGCACCACGGCTTGCAAAACCTTTCTCCCAAAAATAGCCTCCGAAGAAGCAAAAGTATATAATTTAAAAAATTTGGTCAACAGGAACCTCATTCTTGAAGGCCCATGTGGAAGCCACAGCCCTAGTGGAGTGAGCTGTGATACTTTCAGGAGGCTGCCGTCCGGCAGTCTCAAAAGCCAATCTGATGATGCTTTTAAACCAAAAGGAAAGAGAGGTAGAAGTTGCTTTTTTACCTCTCCTTTAACCAGAATAAACAACAAACAAAGAAGATGTTTGTCTAAAATCTTCAGTAGCCTCTAAATAGAATTTTAGAGCACGGACAACGTCCAAATTGTGTAACAAACGTTCCTTCTATGAAACTGGATTCGGACACAAAGAAGGTACAACTATCTCCTGGTTAATATTTTTGTTGGAAACAACCTTCGGAAGAAAACCAGGCTCAGTACGTAAAACCACCTTATCTGCATGGACCAGATAGGGCGGAGAACACTGCAGAGCAGATAACTCAGAAACTCTTCTAGCGGAAGAAATTGCAACCTAAAACAAAACTTTCCAAGATAATAACTTAATATCTACGGAATGTAAGGGTTCAAACGGAACCCCTTGAAGAACTGAAAGAACTAGATTAAGACTCCAGGGAAGAGTCAAAGGTCTGTAAACAGGCTTGATTCTAACCAGAGCCTGAACAAACGCTTAAACGTCTGGCACAGCTGCCAGCCTTTTGTGAAGTAAAACAGATAAAGCAGAGATCTGTCCCTTCAGAGAACTCGCAGAAAATCCTTTCTCCAAACCTTCTTGTAGAAAGGAAAGAATCTTAGGAATTTTTATCTTGTTCCATGGGAATCCTTTAGATTCACACCAACAGATATATTTTTTCCATATATTATGGTAAATTTTTCTAGTTACAGGCTTTCTAGCCTGAATAAGAGTATCTATTACAGAATCTGAAAACCCACGCTTTGATAAAATCAAGCGTTCAAACTCCAAGCAGTCAGTTGGAGGAAAACCAGATTCGGATGTTCGAATGGACCCTGAATAAGAAGGTCCTGTCTCAAAGGTAGCTTCCATGGTGGAGCCGATGACACATTCACCAGGTCTGCATACCAAGTCCTGCGTGGCCACACAGGAACTATCAAGATCACCGAAGCCCTCTCCAGATTGATCCTGGCTACCAGCCTGGGAATGAGAGGAAACGGTGGGAATACATAAGCTAGGTTGAAGATCCAAGGTGCTACTATTGTATCCAATAGAGTCGCCTTGGGATCCCTGGATTTGGACCCGAGACAAGGGACCATGAAGTTCTGACGAGAGGCCATCAGAACCATGTCTGGAATGCCCCATAATTAAGTTATTTGGGCAAAGATTTCCAGATGGAGTTCCCACTCCCCCGGATGCTCCTCCATCGCCAGGGAACTCCTTGTTACCCCCTGATGGTTGATATATGTAACAGTCGTCATGATGTCTGATTGAAACCTTATGAATTTGGCCTTTGCTAGTCGAGGCCAAGCCTTGAGAGCATTGAATATCGCTCTCAGTTCCATTATGTTTATCGGGAGAAGAGAGTCTTCCCGAAACCATAGACCCTGAGCTTTCAGGGGTTCCCAGACCGCGCCCCAGCCCACCAGACTGGCGTTGGTCCTGACAATGACCTACTCTGGTCTGCGGAAGCTCATTCCCTGTGACAGGTTGTCCAGGGTCAGCCACCAACGGAGTGAATCTCTGGTTATTTGATCTATTTGTATCGTCGGAGACAAGTCTGTATAATCCCCATTCCACTGTCTGAGCATGCACAGGTGTAATGGTCTTAGATGAATTCGTGCAAAAGGAACTATGTCCATTGCCGCAACCATCAAACCTATTACTTCCATGCACTGCGCTATGGAAGGAAGAAGAACAGAATGAAGTACCTGACAAGAGCTTAGAAGTTTTGATTTTCTGGCCTCTGTCAGAAAAACCTTCATTTCTAAGGAAACTATTATTGTTCCCAAGAAGGGAACTCTTGTTGACGGGGACAGAGAACTTTTTTCTATGTTCACTTTCCACCTGTGAGATCTGAGAAAGGCTAGGACAATGTCCGTATGAGCCCTTGCTTTTGACAGAGACGACACTTGAATCAGGATGTCGTCCAAGTAAGGTACTACTGCAATGCCCCTTGGTCTTAGCACCGCTAGAAGGGACCCTAGTACCCTTGTGAAAATCCTTGGAGCAGTGGCTAATCCGAATGGAAGTGCCACAAACTGGTAATGCTTGTCCAGAAAGGCGAACCTTAGGAACCGAAAATGTTCCTTGTGGATAGGAATACGTAGGTACGCATCCTTTAAGTCCACCGTGGTCATGAATTGACCTTCCTGGATGGTAGGAAGGATCGTTCGAATGGTTTCCATTTTGAACGATGAAACCCTTAGAAACTTGTTTAGAATCTTGAGATCTAAAATAGGTCTGAATGTTCCCTCTTTTTTGGGAATTATGAACAGGTTGGAGTAAAAACCCATCCCTTGTTCTCCTAATGGAACAGGATGAATCACTCCCATGCTTAACAGGTCTTCTACACAGTGTAAGAATGCCTGTTCGAAGATAATTGAGACCCGTGGAACCTTCCCCTTGGGGGTAGTTCCCTGAATTCCAGGAGATAACCTTGAGAAACTATTTCTAGCGCCCAAGGATCCTGAACATCTCTTGCCCCAGCCTGAGCAAAGAGAGAAAGTCTGCCCCCCACCAGATCCTTCCCAGATCGGGGGCCAACACTTCATGCTGTTTTGGTAGCAGTGGCAGGTGACTTGGCCTGCTTACCCTTGTTCCAGCCTTGCATCGGCCTCCAGGCTGGCTTGGTTTGAGAAGTATTACCCTCTTGCTTAGAGGGTGTAGAATTTGAGGCTGGTCCGTTTCTGCGAAAGGGACGAAAATTTGGCTTATTTTTAGCCTTAAAAGACCTATCCAGAGGAAGGGCGTGGCCCTTTCCCCCAGTGATGTCTGAAATAATCTCTTTCAAGTCAGGGCCAAACAGTGTTTCACCCTTGAAAGGGATGTTAAGCAAAAGCGCTCTGCGCGCCACGATAGCAAACCCTGAATTATTCGCCGCTAATCTAGCTAATTGCAAAGCGGCATCTAAAATAAAAGAGTTAGCCAATTTAAGAGCTTGAACTCTGTCCAAAACCTCCTCGTACGAAGATTCTTTATTGAGCGACTTTTCTAGTTCTTCGAACCAGAAACACGCAGCTGTAGTGACAGGAACAATGCATGAAATTGGTTGTAGAAGGTAACCTTGCTGAACAAACATCTTTTTAAGCAAACCCTCTAACCTTTAATCCATAGGATCTTGAAAGCACAACTATCTTCTATAGGAATAGAAGTGCGTTTGTTTAGAGTAGAAACCGCCCCCTCGACCTTGGGGACTGTATGCTATAAATCCTTTCTGGGGTCGACTATAGGAAATAATTTCTTAAATATAGGGGGAGGACAAAAGGTATGCCGGGCCTTTCCCACTCCTTATTTACTATGTCCGCCACCCGCTTGGGTATAGGAAAAACATCGGGGGGCACCGGAACCTCTAGGAACTTGTCCATCTTACCTAATTTCTCTGGAATGACCAAATTGTCACAATCATCCAGAGTAGATAATACCTCCTTAAGTAGTGCGTGGAGATGTTGTAAATTAAATTTAAAAGTTACAATATCAGGTTCTGCTTGTTGAGAAATTTTCCCTGAATCTGAAATTTCTCCCTCAGACAAAACCTCCCTCCTGGCCCCTTCAGATAGGTGTGAGGGTATGTCAGAACAGATATCATCAGCGTCCTTTTGCTCTTCAGTGTTTAAAACAGAGCAATCACGCTTTCTCTGATAAGTAGGCATTTTGGAAAAAATGCATGCAATAGAATTATCCATTACAGCCATTAATTGTTGTATGGTAATAAGTATTGGCGCACTAGATGTACTAGGGGCCTCTTGTGTGGGCAAAACTGGTGTAGACACAGAAGGGGATGATGCAGTACCATGCTTACTCCCCTCATTAGAGGAATCATCTTGGGCAATATCATATCTATGGCATTATTATCCCTACTTTGTTTGGACATTATGACACAAATATATCACATATATTTAAATGGGGAGACACATTGGCTTTCATACATATAGAACATCGTTATCTGATGGTTCAGACATATTAAACAGGCTTAAACTTGTCAACAAAGCACAAAAAACGTTTTACAATAAAACCGTTACTGTCCCTTTAAATTTTAAACTGAACACACTTTATTACTGAATATGTGAAAAAGTATGAAGGAATTGTTCAAAATTCACCAAAATTTCACCACAGTAACTTAAAGCCTTAAAAGTATTGCACACCAAATTTGAAAGCTTTAACCCTTAAAATAACGGAACCGGAGCCGTTTTTACATTTAACCCCTATACAGTCCCAGGTATCTGCTTTGCTGAGACCCAACCAAGCCCAGAGGGGAATACGATACCAAATGATGGCTTCTATAAGCTTTTTCAGTGGTTCTTAGCTCCTCACACATGCATCTGCATGCCATGCTTTCCAAAAACAACTGCGCATTAGAGGCGCGAAAATGAGGCTCTGTCTATGACTAGAAAAGGCCCCCAGTGAAAAAGGTGTCCAATACAGTGCCTGCCGTTTTTATTAAAACAATCCCCAAGATTTAACAACTATTAAAAGTAATAATCTGCCAAATATACTTAGTAAAGTAATCGTTTTAGCCCAGAAAAATGTCTACCAGTTTTTTAAGCCCTAATGAAGCCCTTTATTCTTTTACTTAAACTAAGAAAATGGCTTACCGGTTCCCATAGGGAAAATGACAGCTTCCAGCATTACCGAGTCTTGTTAGAAATGTGTCATACCTCAAGCAGCAAAGTCTGCCCACTGTTTCCCCCAACTGAAGTTACTTCATCTCAACAGTCCTGTGTGGAAACAGCTATCGATTTTAGTAACGGTTGCTAAAATCATTTTCCTCTTACAAACAGAAATCTTCATCTCTTTTCTGTTTCAGAGTAAATAGTACATACCAGCACTATTTTAAAATAACAAACTCTTGATTGAAGAACAAAAACTACATTTAAACACCAAAAAACTCTAAGCCATCTCCGTGGAGATGTTGCCTGTGCAACGGCAAAGAGAATGACTGGGGTAGGCGGAGCCTAGGAGGGACTATATGGCCAGCTTTGCTGGGCTCTTTGCCATTTCCTGTTGGGGAGGAGAATATCCCACAAGCAAGGATGACGCCGTGGACCGGACACACCTATGTTGGAGAAATAAAACTAATATTTTGTCACCACAATCACTTTACCCTTCCTCATTGCTTAGAGCCGGCAGAGAGAATGACTGGGGGGTGGAGTTAGGGGAGGAGCTATATAGACAGCTCTGCTGTGGGTACTCTCTTTGCCACTTCCTGTTGGGAAGGAGAATATCCCACAAGTATTGGATGAATCCGTGCTTTAAACGAAGGTTCTTTTTATATATACACACTTTTTAGCAGTATATCATTAGTTTTTTTAATATATACAATTTTCTAATATTTCTCAATAGGTTTTTTCCATGAACCATTTTTTTACCATTTTTACATCACTTTTTTTTACCAGTATTACAACAGCTAGCATATAGCGTATTTATATCTCTCCAAACAAGGATTGCTATATTCTTTCATTTAATCATCATCCAACACCTTCAACATTTACATAGATATTTAATTTATATTTGGGACCGCTAGTTTGAGATAGCGTTCCTTAAATCATTATCTAGATACATAAAAGACCATTTTTCTTGTTCTATCTAGAATCTATCGACCATAACCATCTTATTTTTGTTTTCTAGAATATAAGATATGAGGGCTCTTTACAAGAACAATGTTTTCTGCAAACTCATATTTCTAATACATCCATATTATCTACTATTGTTTGGTATATTACGAGTGATATCAATCTCATTTGTTGTCATATCTGAATAGCTCTTTTAGACCAGTAAAAGCCTAGCATACACAAGGTCAAGGGTTCGAGCCCAACCCAGAGGAAAACATATATATATTTTTTCTAGTTTATATATATTCTTTATTGATTATATACAGATTTGTTTTGCACACTAAACAATAGTCACCATTGGGATCTTATTTTCATATAACCCAATAGTCTTTTGAGGTGACAACATGTTTATCTATAGTATAGGATACATACACAGGTTTAGCTTTTTTTTTTTTCAGAAACACTATCACAGGTGTTACTCATCAATGCAAATACATGCTGTTTTTATGTTTGTTCTTTTTGTTTTTTGTTTTTTCATGATATGAATATATTATCTGATTGCTGCTCAAACACAATTTTGATACATGTTCCATTTTTTATTGTATTTTTGTTTTTTAACATTTTATTGTCAATTCTTTGGAGATGACCTCCACATTTTGATTCCGGGTCACTGTCAGGTATAAATGGTAGCCTGTTGAACACCTTTGTATATGCCTGAGGAAACGGTCCTTTACGGACTGAGAAACGCGTAGCAATTAAATACTTGTTTTTAGACAGACCCGGTTTTCTGTGCCTTTTTAATATTACCACAGTTTGCAGTGGTTATACCCAGTTTGGTTTTTATCCCTTTGTTCCATACACTGATATTGGAAACTCGTTTGGAAACAAGGCTGATCGTGTGAGCAGCTACCCTTTTGGGATAAACAACACAGACCTTTGGACTTCCACAGTGGCGATCCGGCTCACCAGACGACACACAGCCGACTCCATCTACCTCATCTGACCCACCCACAGGTCTCCCGGGTGAGACCCCCAGCGTACTGACTGCTGGTCCTGAATGTCAGCCTGCCTGTATGCACCCAGTTGGTTCTAGGTGCCACTCCACTTGTGAGTAGATTTTATTATAACTACTGTTTTCCAGTTTTCCAAACTGATTCACACTATGTTGGCGCCCCTTGTTTTTCTATCCTCCTAGAATCCGTGGACTTGATACATCTTGCAAGAGAAAAGATGACCATAGGAGTTGGAAAGAACCAACAGAACTCAGCCGAGTACATGATGGTAGATTGAGAAAGATAGCCCTCATTTTTAGAAAGCAACCAGAAAAGTCTCTCCCACCGGATGTTAGGTCCCTAGAGCTCCCAGAGGACCCCATATGCACACTCCAGAGAAAAAAAATTCTCCATAATTCAAAGTAAGCTTCTATAGTCGGATTCAAATTTTAAGCATTCGGAGAGTAAGGTAGGACCAATATTGAATATGAATCCAAGCCAATCCAGGACTGGTAAGAATGAGCCATGAGGATCATCTATAAGAAGTAAATCACATTAACATTGGAAGTATATGCTAGACTTCTTTATAAGAAAGAAAGAAAGAAGTATATATAAAAAACAAATATTGTACTAGGACTTCCAGGAATACTAATTTCCTACTCAAGAAAATAATTATGTTCAACTACTGGGGGTAACAGAGAAAAACAAAGGATGTATCAAAACAAAAAAGGCATGTTGATCACTGTATATCCAATATCAGAAATAAGTATAATGCAGTGGTGATGAAAATAAATCACCAGATATGTTTAAGCTATATGTGAGAAAAAGTAGGTGTAGACATTGGATTCATTTTGTAATCCCAATAATAATGTGTGAGCATTGGAAATGCTATTAAAACACAAATATGTCTGCTTTTATAAGATATATATATATATATATATATATATATATGTAAACAGTGGTAATATTAAAAACTACCAGTTATGTCTATTTTCCATATGAAAAATAAGAATATGTAAGCAGAGGAATGCTATAAACCAGATATCTCTGAAATAAATAACATCTAAACCATGGAAGTGGTAAGAAAACACAGCTAATTTTTGCTTAAATATAAGAAATAAATAGGAATGTTTGTAAATCACTGTTGGTTTATTATCTCAACCTAATAGGAGAGCATGTTGAACCAGAGGAACTGATACTAAACTACCTCTGAATTCCTCATAATAAATAATAAACAATTGAGTACTAGTGATGTTGACACACCACCATATGTGTGCATTAGCCCTAGATGTACTGTATATAAACCTCTGTCCCAGAAGCAAAATATTAGTCACTGGTGATGCAGGAAAGCCACTATACAAGTGAAAGTGTTATTTAAGCATTCTAATGCTATCAAACCACCAGAGATGCTTATAAACTGAATAGGAATAATTTTGGTAATATATTAAATCCCAGATATCTTATCCTCTGAGCATGACTAGTGTTTCAGCACTGGCAAGATTAGGAACCATCTAATAAAATGATTCATTGTAATAGAGAAATTAATAACTCCTGGTAATATTAAGAGACCATCAGATATAATTATGGTCTTATCTGAGAAAAGGGAAAGCACTAATGATAAATTCATGTATGGTATCATAATGGATAATACAGTTATAAACCCCTAGAGATGAATATCTCTCATATGTGTAATCTCTGCTAAGGGTGATCACCAAAAAATAAAATTTATGCTTACCTGATACATTTCTTTCTTTCCGGATATGGTGAATCCACAGAGTCTTCAATTACGGTTGGAAATATTACTCCTAGCCAGCAGGAGGAGGCAAAGAAAACCACAGCAAAGCTGTTAAGTATCATTACCCTTCCCACAATCCCCAGTCATTCGACCGAAAGAAAATGGAAGTTTAGTCAAAAAACTGTCTTAACAATACAGGGTGGGCCGTGGACTCACCATATCCGAAAAGAAAGAAATTTATCAGGTAAGCATAAATTTTGTTTTCTTTCCTAAGATATGGTGAGTCCACAGAGTCCTTAATTACTGTTGGGAACCAATACCCAAGCTAAAGGACACGAAGGACTAGGGAGGGACAAGACAGGTATACCTAAACGGAAGGCACCACTGCTTGAAGAACCTTTCTCCCAAAAGAAGCCTCAGCCGAGGCAAAAGTATCAAATTTATAAAAGACCAAGTTGCAGTCTTGCAAATCTGCTCAACAGAAGCTTTATTCTTGAAAGCACAAGAAGAAGAAACAGCCCTGGTGGAATGAGCTGTAATTCTCTCAG
Source organism: Bombina bombina (assembly GCF_027579735.1). Lineage (NCBI taxonomy): Eukaryota > Metazoa > Chordata > Amphibia > Anura > Bombinatoridae > Bombina > Bombina bombina. The sequence goes on from NC_069504.1 coordinate 526,518,825, forward strand.
GAGGCTGCTGACCAGCAGTCTCATAAGCCAAACGAATAATACTTCTCAACCAGAAAGAAAGAGAAGTAGCAGTAGCTTTCTGACCTTCATGTTTCCCAGAAAAACAAACAAACAATGCAAAAGACTGACAAAAATCACCTGCAAATAAAATTTAAGAGCATGCACAATCTGCAGGTTGTGTAACAGATGTTCCTTATTAGAAGAAGGATTAGGACACAGAGAAGGAACCACAATCTCTTGATTAATATTTCTGTCTCAGACAACACTCGGAAGAAAACCAAACTATGCACAGAGGACTGCCTTATGCGCATGAAATATAAGATAAGGCGAATCTCACTGCAAAGCTGAAAGTTCAGAAACTCTCTGAGCACAAGATATAGCTATAAGAAACAAAACCTTCCAAGATTACAATTTAATATCTACGGAATGCATTGGCTCAAACGGAGCCTGTTGTAACCCTTGGATTCACACCAATAAAGATATTTACGCCATATCTTATGGTAAATCTTTCTAGTAACAGGCTTACGAGCCTGAATCATGGTCTCAATGACCAACTCAGAAAATCCACACTTGGATAAAATTAAGCGTTCAATCTCCAGGCAGTCAGTTTCAGAGAAATGAGATTTGGATTAAGAAAAGGACCCTGAAGTAGAAGGCCCTTCCTCAGAGGAAGTCTCCACGGTGGTAGAGATGACATTTCCACCAAGTCTGCATACCAGACCCTGCGAGGCCATGCAGGAGCTATTAGAATCATAGACGCACTCTCCTGCTGGATAGGAGCAATGACTCGCGGAAGGAGAGCAAACGGAGGAAATAGGCATGTCAACCTGAAACTCCAAGGAACTGCCAGAGCATCTATCAGGAAGGCCTGAGGATGCCTTTACTTTGAACTGTACCTTGGGGGTTTGGTGTTCTGACGAGATGCCATCAGATCCAATTCCGGTACTCCCCATTTGATGGTTAACCTGTAAAACACCTCCGGATGGAGTTCCCACTCCCCGGGATGAAAAGTCTGTCTGCTCAGGAAATCCGCTCCCCAGTTGTCCACTCCCGGAATGTGGATGGCAGATAGACAGCAATGGTGAGCTTCATCCCATTAAATAATCCGAGCCACCTCCTTCATGGCTAAGGAACTTTGAGTTCCCCCCTGGTGGTTGATGTAAGCCACTGAGGTTATGTTGTCTGACTGAAACCTGATAAACTGGGCTAAGGCCAGTTGAGGCCAAGCCATCAAGGCATTGAAAATCGCTCTCAACTCCAAAATGTTTATGGGAAGAGCAGATTCCTCCTGAGACCAAAGTCTTTGTGCTTTCAATGAGTCCCAGACTGCTCCCTAGCCCACCAGGCTGGCGTCCGTGGTCACAATCACCCATGAGGGTTTCCGGAAGCATGTCCCCTGAGACAGATGTTCTTGAGACAGCCACCAGGAAAGAGAGTCTCTTGCCTTCTGAGACAGATCTCAGTCTATCCTTTTACATTGAAGTTCTCTCAATACAATCAGAACAAAAAGGTAAAGGGGGTTCAACTTGTCCACCTAGACAAAGCTTGCATTGAGCAGGGATCAAAGACTCTTGATCCATCTTGAAAAAAAAGATTTTTAGCGAAGCAATGCTAAATAAATGAGATGTAAGACAATCTGACAGACACAGGCTACTCTACACCTCAAAACCGAAGTCTGCAGTGATTATTATTAACAGCACCACTGAAGAGCTTGATGTAGCAGCACTTCCGCTATCAGTTACATTAATAAAATAAAAGCGCACATTTAGGGAAAACTTAACCGCCACAGAGATGGACCCTCTTCCCTAAGCATTGGAGAGGCGGTCCCAACGGCCATAATAATATATGCAAACAAATTTTACCACAAAAGCGCTCCATGAACATGTCTCAGGAATTAGTTGTCTAAACGGAGACATGTCCAGACCTATCCAAAACACTCCGGATTAAAATATACTGAATCACCTTAGTTAGACTACCTAGGTTCTCCCCATACGTTTAACCCCTCTCAAAGCCCCAGTGCCTGCTTCTTGCCTATTGAACCTGCTTGAAAAACAGGACAATTAGTCCCCAATAAAATGCAGTTACTGATTTTAGTGCCAAAGTCCTGTGTCTTCTATATAAAACAACAAAATGGCACTTACCTGCACCTCAGGCCGTCCGGCAGGAGGACAGCTCGCCCGGTATGAGAGGAAGCCACTCCTCACAGAGACCTGTGAACACAAGAGAGGACAGAGTAAACCTACTCTGGCTTTCTATGTAAGGGCAGCAACCAGTTAGGAAAGCGTAGTGAGGCCCACCCCACAAGTTCCTAACTGCTTGAAAGCTACCACAGCCCTACTGAAGAGACTAACGTGGAGTGCAGCTATACCCAGATTTGTCAGGAAATATCAGAGCAAGCCTGCTCTGGCTTTAAAATAATAAAATCTTGATTGTAGAAAAATCATCAACAGACACCTAGCTTCACCTCCTCCTTGCACTGAAGGTAAAGAGAATGACTGGGGATTGTGGGAAGGGGAGTGATACTTAACAGCTTTGCTGTGGTGTTCTTTGCCTCCTCCTGCTGGCCAGGAGTGATATTCCCAACAGTAATTGAGGACTCCGTGGACTTACCATATTATAGGAAAGAAATCAGGTTCGCATCATAATGCAGATAGACCACTGTAGAAAGCATTTTGGATACCTAAAAACAGGTAATTCAAACATCCATCAGATATGGATACCTACTGTGATAGGAAAAGGAAAGGCTCTGGTGACGCTGTAAACCACCATATAAGCTATCCCCAATAGGGAATATTATATTTTAATACCTGGAAATGACAACACAGATTCTATATAATGTATAAAAAAAGGTGAACCCCTGGTAAAGCTGCCCTTTTAGAGTGCATCGTAATCTAGTGGTGTGACTCCTAAATACATCTATCTGCTGCCCTCAGAGATAACAGACATAACGGCTACATAAAATAAAGCACATAATAAAATCCCACTTTGTGGAGAATTCAGTATGTATATAAACATTATCACAGTCCCCTCCATATCGGTACACTATTGTGTAGTTAGTACCTACATAGAAGGAAGCTGGTAACACTATGGAGTAATGGTGCCAAACTCCAGTGGCTGGAAAAAGAGCGTTAAGTTCTTCCCATTACCAATGCGCTAAAGGTCGACAGCCACAATCCATAGGAAACAAGCAGCTCACAAAGCAATCTAAGCCCCATCTGAGTATACATGCTACATTCGTAAAAACGAAGTGGAGAGGAAAAGGCGTGCTATCACAAACAGCGTACAATGTATAAAAGGGCTGTGTGTGTGCACCTGTGTCCCGACCTCTACAGAGTCATAGAGACTATACCAAGACGATCCTGTGGCGGGAAGAGTCTTAACTTAATCGCTGCAAAATCGTATATTAACCTCCTCCAAGATATTCAGGACCGATTGAGGGCCACTAGGAAGCCGTAAAACCGGTTTGTATCTAGACATGCAGCAAAGCGAGAAGCAAGGATATGTGAATCAAAAGCAGAGACAAGGGCTGCTTTAGTCATATAACTCCCCTATAAAGTCCCCTTTACTCTCCCACATAAAAGGCATGAGCTGAGTACCAACAACCTCATCAATTAAGCCCAAATCTCCACCTGTAATAAAGGCAGTAGCCATTACTTCCCGCAAAAACAAACAGGCTACTCGCCGTAAAGCAGGGGTACTAGGTCCAGAATATAAGTACCATAACTGCATTCCTTAAAACATGGCAACTAGCCAGTATAATGGAGAAGGTACATGATAAAGTAAATGACTCACCCATCTGTTCTCCTAGATGGTTTGCAGCAGTCCCAGGTCTGACATTAGCAATCTTTATCCTGACAGGGACCTGTGACACAAGGAAAATCAGTGTAACTAACACTGGTTGCCTAAGAGAAAGGATAGCATAAGTATACTGGAAGTAGGCATTAGAACTACCCCGCGACATCCAGCAGCTAACATACACTAAAACTCTACTTAGAGAATTACATGGCTACTAATAGCTCCCCTGCTCTCTCTTGAGGGATATAATCCATAAACTTCAGCAGGGCACCTCTCTCTGCCTACCTCCAGTGACGTGAGGCAAACAACTACTGGAAGTGTAGAGGAAGGGATATTTTAATCCTTTGTCTGGGGTGGTCTTTGCCTCCTCCTGGTGGCCAGGTAAAGTATTTCCCATAGGTAATGAATGAATGCCATTAGAAAGAAATTATAAAAATGCCCAAAATAAGCCCACACTGTAATTGAAGTTATGTGGTGTGTAAATATATGTTCCCAGGCTATGTGAATAATTTGTACATGTTCATGTGACTAGTCGGTGTGCTATGAGGAAGAAATAGGGTCTCAAGTAGGTTAAAAAATCCATTTCTGTATTTTGCAGATCAGCACTACTGAATTCACCTCACAGCATCAAGGAGGCAAAAATTTGACTAGGATTCTGGGAGAGTGGGGGGGGATTCAAAGCACTGGTATGAGTGTTTTGCCTCCTCCTAGTAGATAGGGAGTGTAATCCCTCATCTTTTAGACTCTCACAATCTGATGGGGAAAAAAAATTCTCTACTACAAACACAAATGCAATCATAAAGTCCTACAAAAATAAAACATCTGATGCCTCCTTTTTTGTCTTTCTTAAAGGGAAAATGAACTGCAAAAATAGTTTCCCCTTAATGTATAATGACAACATCTATCTGTTGCAGGGCCAATACTTAGGTAATAATATGTTCATTATGGTTGTTGCTTTCAGTGGACAAACACAAATACTATGCAGCTAGAAAAAAAATATTAAGGGAAAGAAATAGCAGCACAGTTTCAATTTACAGTAAAGCTTTCCGTTCCTTGGCTCTTTTTTAACTCAAAAATATTTATAATTAACATCATACCTTGTAAGTCAAGCACCAGAAGCTCCCCTCTTGTATATTCAAATGTCCAGTGACTGAAAGCAAGCATGGTTTCCTCCAACATATTAGTCGGCACGCTCTCATCTCCGTTGTTGTTGTTGTACTTGCGAAACTCTCCAGTCATGCACTCTTCAATTGCAAACCACTGGCCGGCAGAATGACAGTATAAAAGAAACACCTCTAGAAACCTAGCATACAAAAAAATTCAAGATGGATTAAGGGAATTTTTTGTCTCAATATATACGGTCATTTACCAAAGTCCTGATTTACAATTCCCAGAAGTTCCATACACTTTAACACTACACATCATATCAATAGTGATAACATGACAGCTACTGTTAGATTTAGCAAGACATGATTTATTTCTCTCTATTTGTTTATTATAAATGTGCCCTTACCAATATAAGAATATATAAGTGTTATAATTTTTTCTCTGGTATATTAAGTAGACAAGCCACCCTCCCTTGAATAATGACAAACTGGAAAATAATTGATGATTGTCTTTTTATTTTCTAAAGATATTTTAAAACCTGGTTAAAAGAGACAATCTAGAGTACAAATAAAATGTTATACTTCATCAGAATTATTACTCTTTAAACCTATGCCCACTTCTCACTATATGATTATCCATGCAAAAAAACAGAATTTATGTTTACCTGATAAATTACTTTCTCCAACGGTGTGCCCGGTCCACGGCGTCATCCTTACTTGTGGGATATTCTCTTCCCCAACAGGAAATGGCAAAGAGCCCAGCAAAGCTGGTCACATGATCCCTCCTAGGCTCCGCCTACCCCAGTCATTCGACCGACGTTAAGGAGGAATATTTGCATAGGAGAAACCATATGGTACCGTGGTGACTGTAGTTAAAGAAAATAAATTATCAGACCTGATTAAAAAAACCAGGGCGGGCCGTGGACCGGACACACCGTTGGAGAAAGTAATTTATCAGGTAAACATAAATTCTGTTTTCTCCAACATAGGTGTGTCCGGTCCACGGCGTCATCCTTACTTGTGGGAACCAATACCAAAGCTTTAGGACACGGATGAAGGGAGGGAGCAAATCAGGTCACCTAAATGGAAGGCACCACGGCTTGCAAAACCTTTCTCCCAAAAATAGCCTCAGAAGAAGCAAAAGTATCAAACTTGTAAAATTTGGTAAAAGTGTGCAGTGAAGACCAAGTCGCTGCCCTACATATCTGATCAACAGAAGCCTCGTTCTTGAAGGCCCATGTGGAAGCCACAGCCCTAGTGGAATGAGCTGTGATTCTTTCGGGAGGCTGCCGTCCGGCAGTCTCGTAAGCCAATCTGATGATGCTTTTAATCCAAAAAGAAAGAGAGGTAGAAGTTGCTTTTTGACCTCTCCTTTTACCGGAATAAACAACAAACAAGGAAGATGTTTGTCTAAAATCCTTTGTAGCATCTAAATAGAATGTTAGAGCGCGAACAACATCCAAATTGTGCAACAAACGTTCCTTCTTTGAAACTGGTTTCGGACACAGAGAAGGTACGATAATCTCCTGGTTAATGTTTTTGTTAGAAACAACTTTTGGAAGAAAACCAGGTTTAGTACGTAAAACCACCTTATCTGCATGGAACACCAGATAAGGAGGAGAACACTGCAGAGCAGATAATTCTGAAACTCTTCTGGCAGAAGAAATTGCAACTAAAAACAAAACTTTCCAAGATAATAACTTAATATCAACGGAATGCAAGGGTTCAAACGGAACCCCCTGAAGAACTGAAAGAACTAAATTGAGACTCCAAGGAGGAGTCAAAGGTTTGTAAACAGGCTTAATTCTAACCAGAGCCTGAACAAAGGCTTGAACATCTGGCACAGCAGCCAGTTTTTTGTGAAGTAACACCGACAAGGCAGAAATCTGTCCCTTCAGGGAACTTGCAGATAATCCTTTTTCCAATCCTTCTTGAAGGAAGGATAGAATCCTAGGAATCTTAACCTTGTCCCAAGGGAATCCTTTAGATTCACACCAACAGATATATTTTATCCAAATTTTGTGGTAAATCTTTCTAGTTACAGGCTTTCTGGCCTGAACAAGAGTATCGATAACAGAATCTGAGAACCCTCGCTTCGATAAAATCAAGCGTTCAATCTCCAAGCAGTCAGCTGGAGTGAAACCAGATTCGGATGTTCGAACGGACCCTGAACAAGAAGGTCTCGTCTCAAAGGTAGCTTCCAAGGTGGAGCCGATGACATATTCACCAGATCTGCATACCAAGTCCTGCGTGGCCACGCAGGAGCTATCAAGATCACCAACGCCCTCTCCTGATTGATCCTGGCTACCAGCCTGGGGATGAGAGGAAACGGCGGGAACACATAAGCTAGTTTGAAGGTCCAAGGTGCTACTAGTGCATCCACTAGAGCCGCCTTGGGATCCCTGGATCTGGACCCGTAGCAAGGAACTTTGAAGTTCTGACGAGAGGCCATCAGATCCATGTCTGGAATGCCCCACAGCTGAGTGACTAGGGCAAAGATTTCCGGATGGAGTTCCCACTCCCCCGGATGCAATGTCTGACGACTCAGAAAATCCGCTTCCCAATTTTCCACTCCTGGGATGTGGATAGCAGACAGGTGGCAGGAGTGAGACTCCGCCCATAGAATGATTTTGGTCACTTCTTCCATCGCTAGGGAACTCCTTGTTCCCCCCTGATGGTTGATGTACGCAACAGTTGTCATGTTGTCTGATTGAAACCGTATGAACTTGGCCCTCGCTAGCTGAGGCCAAGCCTTGAGAGCATTGAATATCGCTCTCAGTTCCAGAATATTTATCGGTAGAAGAGATTCTTCCCGAGACCAAAGACCCTGAGCTTTCAGGGATCCCCAGACCGCGCCCCAGCCCATCAGACTGGCGTCGGTCGTGACAATGACCCACTCTGGTCTGCGGAATGTCATCCCTTGTGACAGGTTGTCCAGGGACAGCCACCAACGGAGTGAGTCTCTGGTCCTCTGATTTACTTGTATCTTCGGAGACAAGTCTGTATAGTCCCCATTCCACTGACTGAGCATGCACAGTTGTAATGGTCTTAGATGAACGCGCGCAAAAGGAACTATGTCCATTGCCGCTACCATCAACCCGATCACTTCCATGCACTGAGCTATGGAAGGAAGAGGAACGGAATGAAGTATCCGACAAGAGTCTAGAAGTTTTGTTTTTCTGGCCTCTGTCAGAAAAATCCTCATTTCTAAGGAGTCTATTATTGTTCCCAAGAAGGGAACCCTTGTTGACGGGGATAGAGAACTCTTTTCCACGTTCACTTTCCATCCGTGAGATCTGAGAAAGGCCAGGACAATGTCCGTGTGAGCCTTTGCTTGAGGAAGGGACGACGCTTGAATCAGAATGTCGTCCAAGTAAGGTACTACAGCAATGCCCCTTGGTCTTAGCACAGCTAGAAGGGACCCTAGTACCTTTGTGAAAATCCTTGGAGCAGTGGCTAATCCGAAAGGAAGCGCCACAAACTGGTAATGTTTGTCCAGGAATGCGAACCTTAGGAACCGATGATGTTCCTTGTGGATAGGAATATGTAGATACGCATCCTTTAAATCCACCGTGGTCATGAATTGACCTTCCTGGATGGAAGGAAGAATAGTTCGAATGGTTTCCATCTTGAACGATGGAACCTTGAGAAACTTGTTTAAGATCTTGAGATCTAAGATTGGTCTGAACGTTCCCTCTTTTTTGGGAACTATGAACAGATTGGAGTAGAACCCCATCCCTTGTTCTCTTAATGGAACAGGATGAATCACTCCCATTTTTAACAGGTCTTCTACACAATGTAAGAATGCCTGTCTTTTTATGTGGTCTGAAGACAACTGAGACCTGTGGAACCTCCCCCTTGGGGGAAGTCCCTTGAATTCCAGAAGATAACCTTGGGAGACTATTTCTAGCGCCCAAGGATCCAGAACATCTCTTGCCCAAGCCTGAGCGAAGAGAGAGAGTCTGCCCCCCACCAGATCCGGTCCCGGATCGGGGGCCAACATTTCATGCTGTCTTGGTAGCAGTGGCAGGTTTCTTGGCCTGCTTTCCCTTGTTCCAGCCTTGCATTGGTCTCCAAGCTGGCTTGGCTTGAGAAGTATTACCCTCTTGCTTAGAGGACGTAGCACCTTGGGCTGGTCCGTTTCTACGAAAGGGACGAAAATTAGGTTTATTTTTTGCCTTGAAAGGCCGATCCTGAGGAAGGGCGTGGCCCTTACCCCCAGTGATATCAGAGATAATCTCTTTCAAGTCAGGGCCAAACAGCGTTTTCCCCTTGAAAGGAATGTTAAGTAGCTTGTTCTTGGAAGACGCATCAGCCGACCAAGATTTCAACCAAAGCGCTCTGCGCGCCACAATAGCAAACCCAGAATTCTTAGCCGCTAACCTAGCCAATTGCAAAGTGGCGTCTAGGGTGAAAGAATTCGCCAATTTGAGAGCATTGATTCTGTCCATAATCTCCTCAAAAGGAGGAGAATCACTATCGACCGCCTTTATCAGATCATCGAACCAGAAACATGCGGCTGTAGCGACAGGGACAATGCATGAAATTGGTTGTAGAAGGTAACCTTGCTGAACAAACATCTTTTTAAGCAAACCTTCCAATTTTTTATCCATAGGATCTTTGAAAGCACAACTATCCTCTATGGGTATAGTGGTGCGTTTGTTTAAAGTGGAAACCGCTCCCTCGACCTTGGGGACTGTCTGCCATAAGTCCTTTCTGGGGTCGACCATAGGAAACAATTTTTTAAATATGGGGGGAGGGACGAAAGGAATACCGGGCCTTTCCCATTCTTTATTAACAATGTCCGCCACCCGCTTGGGTATAGGAAAAGCTTCTGGGAGCCCCGGCACCTCTAGGAACTTGTCCATTTTACATAGTTTCTCTGGGATGACCAACTTGTCACAATCATCCAGAGTGGATAATACCTCCTTAAGCAGAATGCGGAGATGTTCCAACTTAAATTTAAATGCAATCACATCAGGTTCAGCCTGTTGAGAAATGTTCCCTGAATCAGTAATTTCTCCCTCAGACAAAACCTCCCTGGCCCCATCAGACTGGGTTAGGGGCCCTTCAGAAATATTAATATCAGCGTCGTCATGCTCTTCAGTATCTAAAACAGAGCAGCCGCGCTTACGCTGATAAGTGTTCATTTTGGCTAAAATGTTTTTGACAGAATTATCCATTACAGCCGTTAATTGTTGCATAGTAAGGAGTATTGGCGCGCTAGATGTACTAGGGGCCTCCTGAGTGGGCAAGACTCGTGTAGACGAAGGAGGGAATGATGCAGTACCATGCTTACTCCCCTCACTTGAGGAATCATCTTGGGCATCATTGTCATTATCACATAAATCACATTTATTTAAATGAATAGGAATTCTGGCTTCCCCACATTCAGAACACAGTCTATCTGGTAGTTCAGACATGTTAAACAGGCATAAACTTGATAACAAAGTACAAAAAACGTTTTAAAATAAAACCGTTACTGTCACTTTAAATTTTAAACTGAACACACTTTATTACTGCAATTGCGAAATAACATGAAGGAATTGTTCAAAATTCACCAAATTTTCACCACAGTGTCTTAAAGCCTTAAAAGTATTGCACACCAAATTTGGAAGCTTTAACCCTTAAAATAACGGAACCGGAGCCGTTTTAAACTTTAACCCCTTTACAGTCCCTGGTATCTGCTTTGCTGAGACCCAACCAAGCCCAAAGGGGAATACGATACCAAATGACGCCTTCAGAAAGTCTTTTCTAAGTATCAGAGCTCCTCTCACATGCGACTGCATGCCATGCCTCTCAAAAACAAGTGCGCCACACCGGCGCGAAAATGAGGCTCTGCTTATGCTTTGGGAAAGCCCCTAAGGAATAAGGTGTCTAATACAGTGCCTGCCGATATTATTATATCAAAATACCCAGATAAAATGATTCCTCAAGGCTAAATATGTGTTAATAATGAATCGATTTAGCCCAGAAAAAGTCTACAGTCTTAATAAGCCCTTGTGAAGCCCTTATTTACGATCGTAATAAACATGGCTTACCGGATCCCATAGGGAAAATGACAGCTTCCAGCATTACATCGTCTTGTTAGAATGTGTCATACCTCAAGCAGCAAGAGACTGCACACTGTTCCCCCAACTGAAGTTAATTGCTCTCAACAGTCCTGTGTGGAACAGCCATGGATTTTAGTGACGGTTGCTAAAATCATTTTCCTCATACAAACAGAAATCTTCATCTCTTTTCTGTTTCTGAGTAAATAGTACATACCAGCACTATTTCAAAATAACAAACTCTTGATTGAATAATAAAAACTACAGTTAAACACTAAAAAACTCTAAGCCATCTCCGTGGAGATGTTGCCTGTACAACGGCAAAGAGAATGACTGGGGTAGGCGGAGCCTAGGAGGGATCATGTGACCAGCTTTGCTGGGCTCTTTGCCATTTCCTGTTGGGGAAGAGAATATCCCACAAGTAAGGATGACGCCGTGGACCGGACACACCTATGTTGGAGAAATCTAATTATCACATTTGTCTGCGGTCTTCCAATGGATTATCATGAGCAGTCTCAACATTATTAGAACAGATTAACAACTTTGTTGCTATTGCTCATCAATAGTCAAACTCCACCCACCTATTTCCTTATATGGTGGAGCCAATTTTTACTTGCGTTTGCAAATGAGAGGGCTTCCCAATAAATAAACAGTGGGGTTATAGACCTATAATGTATCCTGTGTTTTCTCTCTTTTGCTTACAGTAACTCTACCCTTTTACATAGCAAACTGGTACTTAAAGGGACACTCAAGTCAAAATAAACGTTTGATTCAGATAGAGCATGCAGTTTTACGAAACTTTCCAATTTACTTCCATTGTCAAATTTTTCACACTCTTTTTAAATACACACTTTCTGGGAAACAAGATTCTACTGAGCATGTGCACAAGCTCACAAGGTATAGTTATGCTAGTTGGTGATTGGCTGATGTCTATCACATGATACAGGGGGCTGAAAAATTGGAGAAAAAAATAAATTTGACAGAAATCTAGTGCTATTGCATTGTCTTTTTATTATGTACTTGTTAAATATGTAATTCTACTGCATTGAGTGGTCCTTTAATCCAATTTAGATATGATCTGAATTACAGTTCCCCACTCTGGTTGCTGAAGAGCCTGGCTCTTACATCTTCTAAAACATGACCAGAAATAACAATCCAACCTCCCTTAAAATACAAACAATATCATTGACTGGAAACCAGTCTCCATCAATAAGTCTAAATAAAAAGGAACATACAATATGAAGGCAAACCACTTTCCTGTTCCCATAAAGAAAAACAGATGGAAAAGCCTACAAAACAAAATACCTTATAGGAAATATGCACAGTGCAACCAAAATGCTAGGGATTATTATAAATATATTTTCATTTGTTGGGAACTTGCAGGTCATGACTCTTCCTGCTCACAAGCAAACCTAATCTCAACAGTAAACCATATACTGCTACAAGTTACATTTATCTTTGTCAAACAAAAGCAAACACTCAAGGTTGGTGCAGAAGTAGGGAAACATCTGGGACTTACATCAAGTGGGTTTTACAGCACACCAATCACTGGAATTGTTTATGCTCTAGCAATATACAACCTTGAAAACATTAGCTATTCCTAAATCTGGGTTGCATTTTTCTTTTTACAATACTCTCAGCCAGATTACGAGTTTTGCGTTACGGCTGGCTCGCTAATAACTTGTAAGTTATTTTCACTGCTCACCTTTCATAGAACTGCTATTACAGGTTTGCAAAAAAACGGCTTGTGCGGGCGATATGGTTGCGTTGAGCTCCATACCGCACCCAAATACAAGCAGTGTTTTGACGTGCTCGTGCACGATTTCCCCATAGACATCAATGGGGAGAGCCGGCTAAAAAAAAAAGCCTAACACCTGCAATCGCGGAGCGTAAAGCTCCGTAACGCAGCCCCATTGATGTCTATGGGAAAAAAATGTATGTTTAAACCTAACACCCTAACATAAACACTGAGTCTAAACACCCCTAATCTGCCGCCCCCGACATCGCCGACACCTACATTACACTTATTAACCCCTAATCTGCTGCCCCCAATGTCGCCGCCACCTACCTACACTTATTAATCCCTAATCTGCTGCTCCCAATGTCGCCGCCATCTACCTACACTTATTGACCCCTAATCTGCCGCCCCCAATGTCGTCACCACCTACATAAAATTATTAACCCCTAATCTGCCACCCCCAATGTCGCCGCCACCTGCCTACACTTATTAACCCCTAATCTGCCGCCCCCAATGTTGCCGCCACCTACATAAATTTATTAACCCCTAATCTGCCGCCCCGAATGTCGCCGCCACCTACCTACACTTATTAACCTCCAATCTGCCGCCCCAATACTATACTAAAGTTATTAACCCCTAAACTTCTGACCTCACACATCACTAACACTAAATAAATATATTAACCACTAACGTAACCCTAAATCTAATCCTAACCCTAAAGTAACCCTAACACCCCCTAACTTTAATATAATTAAAATAATTCTAAATAAAACTTACTATTAATAACTAAATAATTCCTATTTAAAACTAAATGCTTACCTGTAAAATAAACCCTAAGATAGCTACAATATAACTAATAGTTACATTGTAGCTATCTTAGGTTTTATTTTTATTTCACAGCTTAGTTTGTATTTGTTTTAACTAGGTAGACTAGTTAGTAAATAGTTATTAACTATTTACTAGCTACCTAGTTAAAATAAATACAAAGTTACATGTAAAATAAAACCTAACCTGAGTTACACTAACACCTAACATTACAATAAAATAAAATAAATTAACAAAATGCATTTATCTAAAATTACAAAAAAAAATTAAAAACACTAAATTACACAAAATAAAAGAAATGATCAAAAATAAAAACAAATTACTCCTAATCTAATAGCCCTATCAAAATAAAAAGCCCCCCCCCCCAAATAAAAAAAACCCCTAGCCTACACTAAACTGCCAATGGCCCTTAAAATGGCCTTTTGCAGGGCATTGCCCCAAAGAAATCAGCTCTTTAACCTGTAAAAAAAATAATACAAACAAGCCCCCAACAGTAAAACCCACCACCCACACAACCAAACCACCCAAATAAAATTATATCTAAATAAACCTAAGCTCCCCATTGCCCTGAAAAGGGTATTTGGATGGGCATTGCCCTTAAAAGAGCATTTAGCTCTTTTACATTGCCCAAAACCCCAAGCTAAAAATAAAACCCACCCAATAAACCCTTAAAAAAAAAAACTAACACTAACCCCCGACCATCCACTTACAGTTTTTGAAGACCGGACATCCATCCTTATCCAGGCGGCAGAAGTTTTCATCCAAGCGGGCAGAAGTCTTCATCCAGACGGCATCTTCTATCTTCATCCATCTGGCGCGGAGCGGGTCCATCTTCAAGACATCCGGCGCGGAGCATCCTCTTCTTCCGATGGCTGTTGAAGAATGAAGTTTCCCTTTAAATGACGTCATCCAAGATGGCGTCCCTTACATTCCGATTGGCTGTTAGAATTCTATCAGCCAATAGGAATTAAGGGGGAAAAATTATATTGGCTGTTGCAATCAGCCAATAGGATTGAGCTTTCATCCTATTGGCTTGCATTCTATTGGCTATTCCAATGAGCCAATAGAATGCAAGCTCTTTTAAGGGCAATGACCACCCAAATGCCCTTTTCAGGGCAATGGGGAGCTTAGGTTTATTTATTTCTTTATTTGGGGGGTTGGTTGGTTGGGTGGTGGGCTTTACTGTTGGGGGGTTGCTTGTATTTTTTTTTACAGGTAAAAGAGCTGATGATTTCTTTGGGGCAATGCCCTGCAAAAGGCCCTTTTAAGGGCATTGGCAGTTTAGTGTAGGCTAGGATTTTTTTTATTTTGGGGGAGCTTTTTTATTTTGATAGGGCTATTAGATTAGGAGTAATTCGTTTTTATTTTTGATAATTTCTTTTTTTATTTTGTGTAATTTAGTGTTTTTTTTTGTAATTTAGATAAATGTATTTTGTTAATTTAATTTAAAATAATAAATAGTTAAAATAAATACAAACTTAGCTGTGAAATAAAATAAAACTATTAGTTATATTGTAGCTAGCTCAGGGTTTATTTTACAGGTAAGTATTTAGTTTTAAATATGAATTAGTTAGTTATTAATAGTAGGTTTTATTGAGATTTATTTTAATTATATTTAAGTTAAGGGGTGTTAGGGTTACGTTATCATTAGGTTTAGGGGTTAATAGGTTTATTATAGTGGCGGAGTGGGCGGACGGCAGATTAGGAGTTAATAATATTTAAATAGTGCTTGCGATGCGGGAGGGCTGTGGTTTAGGGGTTAATGATATTATTATAGCGGCGACAATGTCGGGGAGCGGCAGAATAGGGGTTAATACATTTTTTAAGTGGCGGTGATGTCCGGAGTGGCAGATTAGGGGTTAATAATTTTATTTTATTATTTGCAATGCGGGAGGGCCTCGGTTTAGGGGTTAATAGGTAGTTTATGGGTGTTAGTATACTTTTTAACACTTTAGTTATGAGTTTTATGCTACAGCTTTGTAATGTAAACTCATAACTACTGACTTTAGAGGGCGGTACAGATCTTGTCAGTACAGGGTGTACCGCTCACTTTTTGGCCTCCCAGGCAAAACTCGTAATACCGGCGCTATGGGAGTCCCATTGAAAAAGGACTTTTTTTTAAAAGGCGGTACTGATGTTGCGCGACGGCCCAAAAAGTGTGCGGTACACCTATACCTACAAGACTCGTAATAGCAGCGTTAGGTAAAAAGCAGCGTTATACTCAACAAAATCTTATACGTAATCTGTCTGCTTGTTTTTTTAAATGTAATATAAGACATTACCCTTCAATATTGGTTATTCACAAACCGTACCTTGGAGAGTAGGGAATAGATTTTGGCTTCATTTCATTGAAAGCAAATGTCATTTTCTGGGCAGCCCTCTGCTGTTGTATTTCCTACAAAATGAAGACAATAAATAAATCAAAATAAATAAATCAAAAAATAAATCAAACATTTACACTAGCCTTTTCTAGGGATGCACCGAAATGAAAATTCTGGACCGAAACCGATACCAAAAATTCAGAATGCCCCTGGCCGAAAACCGAAACCGAAATTTTTTTCTTTTCTTTTTTTAACTACAGTGTGTGTGTAGTTGAGAGAGCTTGTAGGCGGGAAAGCTCCAACAAATGGGAGTGGTCACTTGTATAGTAGGGCGTGATCTGCAGTGAAACTGGTGGAGCTCTACAAGGGAGAGCGTGGTTATAGCCAGACAATACGAGGTGGACATGTGTTTTGTTTTTGGGTGTAGTTATCCGTGCGATAGGCTTGGCTGCACCTGATCGTCTCTCATCATATCTCCGCCTAGTTCCTGGTTTGGGTCTCACACTGACCCGTCAGATTATATGTCCGGAGCCCCAAGCGGAGTCTGCCTGTCACCACCGGACTTAGCTACGACCTTACGTGCAAGGTAGTTATAGAAAGTTACTGTGCTTTTTTGTATACACTGTCTGGTGGGTGCTAATTTGTACCAACTGTGTGTGAGCTTGGGGCTTATGCATATATAGTGTGCATGCATATTTGCCTCAGGTGAATAGAATGTCTACGCACAAGAAGCTGATGTATGAGCACTGTATATAAGGCTTATACATATTCACTGTGTGGACTGTGTGTGTTAGGACTGTGTCTGATAATGTCAAGTGTTTATAAACATGTTACTTATCCTCCTTTGAAAACTGTATTCAGAACGTTGGTTTCCTTCTAAAAATGTGTGTGCTCTGTGTACCATGCCAATACTGTGCTGCTCACCTTATGCTAAGGATAGACATTTAACTCAATAGAACAGGAGAGGGCTGTATATTTTTAGCCATTTAAGTCCTCTTTGGGCCGAAATTGGAATTGCACATTTTTGGCGGCCCAAATTTTGGTGCATCGCTAGTATTATTCTTTATTTACTCCTGTGTAACAGAATCAGATTTAACCGTTTTTTTGTTTTTTTTTACCAATTATCAAAATAAAGTATAGTCCTAGAAAACTATTATTATATGCAAAACAGTAAGTTAAGCAATGAACTCAAACAGCAGCTCTAGGCTGGCATCAAATTTGAAATATGCAACACAATAATTTTACCGAAAATAAAAGGCAAAAAAACCCGAAAAACCAAATAACCAAAAATGCAATTTTCGGCCGAAACTTTCTGCGGACGAAATTTCGGTGCATCCCTAGCCTTTTCTATTATGCACAATAACAAGCAGCAACTACACCTTATTTAGGAAGCACATTTAATTTTGTGGAATTAAAGTTATCAATAATCACAATCTTCTTTTAAGGTGTATTCTGTAATAAATATTGGTATTTTTATTAGTGATATTTGGGTAGATAATTTCTGATTTTCTGGTTTGCTCCAGATGTGATAATCATTTAGTATGACTAAAACATTTTTAAGGAAAAAAATAAATAAAAGTTTATTATGCACTCGGTATCTTAAATTTAACCTTTAGGTCTTAGATTCAAATTAGGAAAATATACATGTGGAATATAAATTGAAGGGACACTGAACTCAAATTTTTTATATCGTGATTCAGATAGAGCATGACATTTTAAGCAACTTTCTAATTTACTCCTATTATCAGTTTTTAATTTTCTTGGTATCTTTATTTGAAATGCAAGAATGTGAGTTTAGATGCCGGCCCATTTTTGGTGAACAACCTGGGTTGTCCTTGCTGATTGGTGGATAAATTCATCCACCAATAAAAAAGTGCTGTCCATAGTGCTGAACCAAAAAAAGCTTAGATGCCTTCTTTTTGAAATAAAGATAGCAAGAGAACGAAGAAAATTTGATAATAGGAGTAAATTAGAAAGTTGCTTAAAGTTGCATGCTCTATCTGAATCACAAAAGAAAATAAATTGGGTTCAGTGTCCCTTTAAGGCTGATGTAATAACACTTATTAGGTTATTATGATCGGTTGTAATTTTTCTCTCTGCCTTTGTATTAGCCTCTCTCATTCTAACATGCTTCCCCACCTTTCTCAAAAAACAATTTTACAATAATTGCTTAATGAATACATCGCTAGTTAAAACTGTCATCCACTGAGAAATATTGTTATGCCAAATAAATATAGATAGATAGATATATAGATAGATAGATATAGTTACAGATAAATAAAAAATAACAAAGGCACTATTTCTTTTCAAATCGAGGGATAGCACAAATGTTAGTTATTTTAAGGTACTTTGAACAAGTTTTTCTCTAAAATGATGGTAGCGAAGGGGTTAAAAGGGGCTTTACCTCTGTACAGTCTGTATTTGAAAAAGCCTGCACATTGTCATGACTTATAAATAGGGTTACTGATGTAGTTAAAAAGTTAGAAATGTTATTGATTTGTCTATAAGAAAGTTACTAGTCATCAAAGCACACATTGGCCATACTGAGATATATATGAAATATTACTTACTTTAAGACAGAGATGAAGAACAGTATCTTCTTTGTATATCCCTGACCAAGTATTCACAACTTCAGGAAGAAAGGATTTGATTATATAGAAATGCCCAGGTTTGAGGATGTCATTCTCAGACCAGGTACATGCCACGTTCACTGCACGCCTGAGCCCTCCTCCCATCTCCTCTTTGCTCAAAAACTCAATCTTGGCACAAAGTCCCCTTTGGGACCAGGATGACATGCTGTTGTTCAAGATATTTGGTGAACTCTCTTCCAGGCGATATACAGTAACCAATTCACCTGCAGCATTGAAAAGTGACAATCTACATTTACAATACTTTATGCAGCTTAATTGCTTTAAACCTACATTTAGGATTCATATTGGGATTCTTTCACTGGGACAATAAACAGCTGAAACTACTGCAAGTCTTTATGACATTTGACATGGAAAGGATGTAATCTTACAGTGTTTTTAGTCTAATTTAGAAGCACATAGTTCTGGAGTTAAAGCCTAAAAGTTGCTATTTTCAGAGACTAATTTCTTATTGCGAAAGTGTAACATACTAAAATCTGGATTTGTACAGATCTTAGTGTGTTGCACTTTCACAAGAAAGAAATCTGGCTCAGAAAAGAGCCGAATGCCACGAGTGGCCACTTTCTTTCGCATTTTGATCCTAACAAAGGATCCGAATGCACATCTCTTAATATATATATATACCATAGTCTTAGGTGATTTTGGAGGTTAGAGCTGTCTGAGATAGCTAATTACACTTTTGTTTTATGACTATATAAAATTAAATTCCATTTTCACTTTGATTTTGGCAGTTATAGTATTCTGAGAAAAGCTCATTATTGTAAGTTAGAGTGATCTGACACCAGGCATGGTGTTTGAATGCTGATGCACAGCCCTCACAGCATGTGTGTGCATGACACTGGAAAACAATACTATCTTTTAGTAGAAGCATTTTTACTAATGGAAGTAATATTGCAAAAATCTTTCTATTTCAAATTGAAATGCACCCATGCAGATTTCAAAGTATGATGAAAAAGTCTGCATTCTGTAATTGTTGGCTTTTTCTGGTGCCAGATTTTATTAGGAAATAAGCAGACACCAATATCTGGATCTGCACACATATATTTTTTTTACACATTTTTGCACAATCTGGGTGGGAGTGGACTGCTGGACAAAAACTCTGAATTTCCAAGCTTATTCCTACTGGAGTGAGAACTTAAATTCTGCCTTTAATGTATCATTTCTACTTTATATACCATTGCATTTTGTTGAAACATCTCAGGAGTGTCCTCCAGTAATGTTGGTATATTTATCAGCAGCAATTGTAACAACTGACGAACCACACTACTGTTCCCAGTCTTATTTTGGACATTTATATTTTAGAATCTTGTTAATATAAATTATCTCCAGTACAACAAGCTTGCAATAGAATTTTTTTTTCTACCAACAGAAGTCTGCTAAAAATAGTGCTTTTTGTGCAGTCCATAAAGAGGCTAAAAAACAAATTCAGTAACCTAGGTTTTCAGCATTTCAAACAAAACAAAGGCTACATAATTTGTTTTGGCCTCTTTAGGGACTGCAGGACAAGCACAGTTTTTATACAAAAGCAAGAGGTGTTTAATGACTATTTAACAAACAAGCTTTTAAATATTTCACTAGAATTTTAGGGTAGACCAGAATCTTGTGAACCATTGTCTTAACTTTTCTACAAATAACTTAAAGGGACAGTATACTATAAAATAGTTTTTCCCTTAATGTGTTTCCAATTACTTTTTTTTTACCAGCTGCAGTGTATAAAATGTATAAGAATTTGCTTTTTAAGGTTTATTTGTGTATATGAAATAACTGGTTTTGTGTTTTAAAGCCACAACCTAATAAAATAGGTTGAGCTTGTAGATATAATCAGATCTCATTACTTTATCACCTTGTGTACATACATGCTTCTTTATCTTATATCTGTCCGTAAACCAAAGACCAATACTTGGAGAGAACCATGGAAAATCAACATTTTATTACCTTATCTCTTCTATACCCCACTGAGAGTGTAATTTACACAGCTTATCTATAGCTTCGGCCTAAGGCCAGAAACTTTCAGAATAGGTAGGGATACCACAGGCTAAATCAACTATTTAAAATGCCAATATAAGGGTAAAGGAAATACTTGTAAACAATTTAATTACAATCCAGCAAGTAAATTGGATCATTGGGAACAAATTAAAGGAGGGACATTTTTTGAGTAAACTGTCCCCTTAATACACAGTTCCATTCTGTAAAGGATTATTAGCTCAGACTCTAATATAGGCTACGATCAATACATTTGAAGAATTTACATGACATCTCTGGGCTACATAATAGAATCATTAAGACAAATCAAGTATAAGAAATCCTACCTTTTGGTGGCACAGGGGTAAAAGGAATACTCTGGGACAACCGCATCAAATTGTTTCTTTCAACAGCTGAATACAAAAGAAAGAATGCAGGTAAACATTAGCATTCAAATACCACTAAAAGTAAATGTATCTTTTTCTTGTACTTAACATACCTGAAAAACAATTGATGTCCACTATAGGTTTGAAAGGAGAACCAATGCCTGAAAAGTAAAGAGATTTGAGTGTGCTTGTAGTACCGTTATAAGGTAACAAAACATTACATATGACTGAAAATGCAATGTCACATGACACAACAGAAGAAATGATTGGAATCTTCCTGCACAGATATAAAGATTTGTGGAATATTCCAGTCTGGCTCTATATTGGAACAGGTGGGACAAAATAAAGCATATTCAGGACAATAGTGTTTTTTTTTTAAAAGAAAAATAAGTGTCATATTGGGCTCCATTAGTTGGGTAACAGCATGCGCTTGTGCGAAATTTAAATCTGCTGATTTGTTACAAGGTTTAAATTGTAGTTGGAGTGTGTCATATATTCCTTGGACCCAGGCAGCACAAGGTATTGAGCTGTCCCTAGTTACAACAAGCTGCTATACTGTTGTTATTTCAGTTAAAGGGACAGTGAAGTCAAAATTAAACCTTCATGAATCGCATAGAGCATGTAATTTCAAGAAACTTTCAAATTTACTTCTATTATCTCATATGCTTCATTCCCTTGGTATCCTTTTTGAAAAGCATACCTAGGTAGGCTGAAGAGCAGCAATGCACTACTGGAAGCTAGCTGCTGATTGGTGGCTGCACATAATTGCCTCTTCTTTGGCCTGTTTTTAGCTAGCTCACAGTAATGCATTGCTACACCTTCAACAATAGATACTAAAAAAATGAAGCCAATCTGGTAACAGGAGTTAACTGGAAGGTTGTTTAAAATTGTATGCTCTGTATGAATCATTAAAGAAACATTAAAGGTTTCAAGTCCCTATGACCAAGGCTTATATTAACATACTTGTTAAAAAGCACAGATGTGTAGTGGCAGATATATCCATTAACCCCTTAACGACCAAGGACCTGCCAGGTACGTCTTCCAAGAAACTACCCTTAATGACCAAGGACGTGCCTGGCACGTCCTCTGGGGTTTGAAGCTCAGGAAGCGATTGTGATCGCTTCCAGCAGTTTCCAGGGTATTGTAGTGATGCCTCAATATTGAGGCTTCACTGCAATCCCCTTTTTTACCCACTGATGCAGAGAGGGCCACTCTGTGGACGGGGGTGGCGTGTGCGCACAGGCGTGCGTGCTCGCGCTGCATTTACATAGTTGCATTTAAAATGTGTAGGAAGGATGAACACAGAGGGGGGAATCAATGGTTTTGCAAGGGATCTGGGAGGGGGGGAGGGTATTGAGGTGGGGCAGCTACGCTACAGAAAATAGTTTTTTCAAATAAAAATATAAATAAAACACATAATTTGGGGCATATTGGGTACTGGCAGACAGCTGCCAGTACCCAAGATGGCGGTAAATAGGTAGAGGGGGGAGGGTTAGAGAGATGTATGGGGGGATCAGGGAGGTTGGGGGCTAAGGGGGGATCCATCACTGCAGACTAAATATATTTAAAAAAAAAAAAAAAAAAAAAAGCCTTTTATTTTAGTACTGGCAGACTTTCTGCCAGTACTTAAGATGGCGGTGACAATTGTGAGGTGGGGGAGAGAAGAGAGCTGTTTGAGGGGGGTCAGGGAGGGATCAGGGGGTGGGATGTTTCAGGTGGGAGGCTGATCTCTACACTAAAGCTAAAATTAACCCTGCAAGCTACCTAATTAACCCCTTAACTGCTGGGCATAATACACGTGTGGTGCGCAGCGACATTTAGCGGCCTTCTAATTACCAAAAAGCAATGCCAAAGCCATATATGTCTGCTATTTCTGAACAAAGGGGATCACAGAGAAGCATTTACAACCATTTGTGCCATAATTGCACAAGCTGTTCGTAAATCATTTCAGTGAGAAATCTAAAGTTTGTGAAAAAGTGAACAATATTTTTTATTTGATCGCATTTGGCAATGAAATGGTGACAGGAAATATACCAAAATGGGCCTAGATCAATACTTTGGGTTGTCTACTAAAAAAATATACATGTCAAGGGATATTCAGAGATTCCTGACAGATATCAGTGTTACAATGTAACTATCGCTAATTCTGAAAAAAATGGTTTGGAAATAGCAAAGTGCTACTTGTATTTATGGCCCTATAACTTGCAAAAAAAAGCAAAGAGCATGTAAACATTGGGTATTTCTAAACTCAGGACAGAATTTAGCATTGGTGTTTTTTGGTGGTTGTAGATGTGTAACAGATTTTGGGGGTCAAAGTTAGAAAAAGTGTTTTTTTTTTTCATTTTTCATAATTTTTTTTATAGTAAATTAAAAGATAAGATGAAAATAATGGTATATTAAGAAAGTCCATTTAATTGCGAGAAAAATGGTATATAATATGTGTGGGTACAGTAAATGAGTAAGCGGAAAATTACAGCTAAACACAAACATAGCAGAAATGTAAAAATAGCCCTGGTCCCAAACGGTCAGAAAATGGAAAAGTGCTCTGGTCACTAAGGGGTTAAAGGGATATTAAACCCACATTTTTTCTTTCCTTATTCAGATAGACAATGCAATTTTAAGTAACTTTCTAATTTACTCCTATTATCAATTGTTCTTCGTTCTTTTGGTATCTTTATTTGAAAAGCAGGATGTACGCTTAGGAGCCGGCTAATTTTTGGTTCAGGACCTACGTAGTCACCAGGTAGCCACCAAGTAGCAAGCACTACCAGGTGAAATATCAGAGCATCGACCACTTAATATAATGCTCCAGCTTTATCAGCCCTCTCATGGCAAAAAGCATGCTGTCAGCATTTATCGATGTGCAGTGGACATGGTTCGCTATAGCGGATCATGTCTGTCCGCACAATGATAAATGGACCCCATGGCCTACACTTTTTATTTCATAATCTTCTTGCAAAACACCCTGCCCTGCACCTCTACCAGATGCCCTGCAGCTGTTTACCTCCCTGCTCTGCGATAACATGACATGAAAAAACAAATCCCATGATTTATGCCACAGGTGCTAAGACCATGCAAGAAGCATATCTGTTTCTTTGTGCTGGATGGGGACATCTGAGATGTTGACCTGCGTGAAAACTAACTATATAAGTACAAAAAAGGACATACATGAATATCAAAAATATGATTTCATAATAAATTTTAATTTAAAAAGTCAGTGTATTTTGCTCAATTCTATTTTCAGATGCTTACATCATTAGCTTTCTATTTTTCATTGAGAAGGGTCTTTTCAAAATGGGAATGCCACTATTTCACTGAATATTATTTTTGCCTTTGCCCAAAATACCTATGGCTTCTTATCATCAAAGAAATACAAAATACAGAGGTGTAACTATAAACCACAGGGCCTAGGTGTAAGAATCTAAGAAGCCCCCCCTCCAAAAAAAGGTGAATTTCATACATATCTTTTTTTTTTTTTTTTTTTAGATATAACACAGAAAAAAAAAGTGAATCAGATTACATGTCTGCAAAAGGAGGTACCCTGTGCCCACAGTCTGTGAGATGGTCTGACCCCCTATTACTGTATATAGTGAAACTGTTTAACCCACCAGTACTGTATATAGTGAGTTAGTAACACAGTTTGTAATCTGCCGGTGAGATGGCTGGCCTGACTCTACCCGTCCCAGTACTTTATAAAGTGACCACAGTAGTCTTTAAAATGGTCCAGCCCCCCCGTACTGTATATAGTGGTACTGTATAGTGATACTGTTTACCCCCGCCCCCCATGCTGTAGTAACAAGGTCTGTAATTTGCTGGTTCCACAAACATATACACACACATACATGCATAAATACACACACAGTCACATACATACACACACACATAAACACCAATGGGTAAAACAGAAACACTAACCCCTGTAGTCAGAGACACTAGTGAGGCATCATGTCACACTCACATGATATCAGTGCAGGCAGTGACAGGTCAACATTTTTATTGGAATTTTTTTTTTTTAAGCTGGGCCCCCACTCTTAGGGGCGCAGTTGCGACCTCTGCACCCCCTGTAGTTTCGCCCCTGACAAAATGTATATTCATTAAGTATTAGATGTTCTTCACCTGTGCTTAAAGGGACGTAAAAGTGTATAAAGAAAATGCTCTAATGTGTTAGAACATTTTATTTGTTGCACTATTGCTTGTATATAACTATGTGCGTATATATGTAGGTTATTGTGGATGAGTGTATGGGGTATGTAAATTGAAGGGCAAAGAATGAGGAAATTAATATAATTAATGAAAGCAGGTGACACAAGGAGGCGTAAGTAATGGGGGGGCTGTATTTACATTAATACATGGGTCAATCCATCTCAAGTGGTCCAGCATAGGGTGCTTGACCATTTTTAAAGTTCATAATATTTTTTGAGTGATTACCTCTATGTATTTGTATTGTAAAATCACCAGTTTTTTAAATGTTATTTTACTTGGTATAACCACGGCAGCCATCTTTGTGTCATGATGCACAACAAATTTTGATTATAGAGATGTTTACTGAATCCTTAAAGGGACAGTCTACAATAGAATTTGTATTGTTTTAAAAGATACATAATCCCTTTATTACCCATTCCCCAGTTTTGCATAACCAACACAGTTATATCAATATACGTTTTACCTCTGTGATTACCTTGTATCTAAGAACCTTCTGACAGCCCCCTGGTCACATGACTGTGACTATTTATTAACTATTGACTTGCATTTAGCATTGTGTTGTGCTAAGTCTTAAATAACTTTCTGTGCCTGAACACAGTTTTATCTATATGGCCCACGTGAACTATCAAGTCTTTTGTTGTGAAAAGCAATTTTAAAAGCATGTGATTAAAGGCAGCCCTCAGGGGCTTAGAAATTAGCATATGCGCCTATCTAGGATTAGTTTCAACTAAGAACACCAAGAGAAAAAAGCAAATTTGATGATGAAAGTAAATTGGAAAGTTGATCAAAATTTCATGTCCTATCTGAATAATGAAAGTTTAATTTTGACTAGACTGTCCCTTTAATATCTCAGCTCTGATGTCTATACCACTTTACAAGGTACATGTACATATATAACATTTTGCACGTTCTTGTTCCATATATTTAGAACTTAATTCCTAATGTAATAATCAAGATCGCTGAAAATTCCACTTTTCCGGGTCAATTTATAATGGGAAGGGTTCGGGTCCTCTATGGTAGATTTTGAGATGCCACTGGTTACAGAGCTAGGGCTAGAAGAAATCTGGGGAAAAGCCTACTTTATTCATGCATTTTGAGAAATGAAGAGATGTAATATAAGTATAACCAATAAAAAAACTTAACAGGTTTTTACAGTAATTATGTTTATGATTGTCAATGAGGTCTAAAATGCCACTACATTTGACACTGGCAACAGTGAAGCATGATCTATCATGTTGGTATAGGCACAAACATGACAGGAACGGAAGACTTGTTTCTGCATATCTGGGCATGCCAAAAATTGCACGTGTTTGGCAAAATCTTGATGTGTTGGCTGCATTCATGTGAGTTAGATGATTTAGTTCTTTTGACAGACTTGCCTTTTAGCCAATCAGTCCTGGCTCCTAGGAAATCCATGTGCATGAGCACAGTGTTATCTATATGAAACATATGAACTAACACCCTCTAGTGGTGAAAAACTGTCAAAATGTCCTGAGCTAAGAGGCGGCCTTCAAGGGCTTAGAAATTAGCATATGAATCTCCTAGATTTAGCTTTTAAATAAGAATATCAAGTGAACAAGGCAAAATTGGTGATAGAAGTAAATTGGAAAATTGTTTAAAATTACATGCCCTATCTGAATTATGAAAGTTTGTTTTGGACTAGACTGTCCCTTTAATAGACTTTATCCAAATATGGAAATACAGTGTTCAGTTAGGTATTTTACAAATGAAAATGGTCATAAATTGAGCTTCGGCTGCTGTTTTTAAAACAAGTAAAATAACAATTAAAGTCTGATGGTTTTGCAATGCCAATACATAGGGGTAATGATTTAAACAAAATTCAGAAAATTAAAAATGGCGAAGCAACTAACTCGACCATTATTGGAGCACTTGAGATGGATTGACCCACACACATACATATAACATAATTTATGTAAGAACTTACCTGATAAATTCATTTCTTTCATATTAGCAAGAGTCCATGAGCTAGTGACGTATGGGATATACATTCCTACCAGGAGGGGCAAAGTTTCCCAAACCTTAAAATGCCTATAAATACACCCCTCACCACACCCACAATTCAGTTTAACGAATAGCCAAGAAGTGGGGTGATAAGAAAAAAGTGCGAAAGCATATAAAATAAGGAATTGGAATAATTGTGCTTTATACAAAAAAATCATAACCACCACAAAAAAAGGGCGGGCCTCATGGACTCTTGCTAATATGAAAGAAATGAATTTATCAGGTAAGTTCTTACATAAATTATGTTTTCTTTCATGTAATTAGCAAGAGTCCATGAGCTAGTGACGTATGGGATAATGACTACCCAAGATGTGGATCTTTCCACACAAGAGTCACTAGAGAGGGAGGGATAAAATAAAGACAGCCAATTCCTGCTGAAAATAATCCACACCCAAAATAAAGTTTAATGAAAAACATAAGCAGAAGATTCAAACTGAAACTGCTGCCTGAAGTACTTTTCTACCAAAAACTGCTTCAGAAGAAGAAAATACAACAAAATGGTAGAATTTGGTAAAAGTATGCAAAGAGGACCAAGTTGCCGCTTTGCAAATCTGATCAACCGAAGCTTCATTCCTAAACGCCCAGGAAGTAGAAACTGACCTAGTAGAATGAGCTGTAATCCTATGAGGCGGAGTCGTACACGACTCAACATAGGCAAGATGAATGAAAGATTTCAACCAAGATGCCAAAGAAATGGCAGAAGTTTTCTGGCCTTTCTAAAACCGGAAAAGATAACAAATAAACTAGAAGGCTTTTGGAAAGACTTAGTAGCTTCAACATAATATTTCAAAGCTCTAATAACATCCAAAGAATGCAACGATTTCTCCTTAGAATTCTTAGGATTAAGACATAATGAAGGAACCACAATGTCTCTACTAATGTTGTTGGAATTCACAACTTAGGTAAAAATTCAAAAGAAGTTCGCAACACCGCCTTATCCTGATGAAAAATCAGAAAAGGAGACTCACAAGAAAGAGCAGATAATTCAGAAACTCTTCTGGCAGAAGAGATGGCCAAAAGGAACAAAACTTTCCAAGAAAGTAATTTAATATCCAATGAATGCATAGGTTCAAATGGAGGAGCTTGAAGAGCCCCCAGAACCAAATTCAAACTCCAAGGAGGAGAAATTGACTTAATGACAGGCTTTATACGAACCAAAGCTTGTACAAAACAATGAATATCAGGAAGAATAGCAATCTTTCTGTAAAAAAGAACAGAAAGAGCAGAGATTTGACCTTTCAAGGAACTTGCGGACAAACCCTTATCTAAACCATCCTGAAGAAACTGTAATATTCTCGGTATTCTAAAAGAATGCCAAGAAAAATGATGAGAAAGACACCAAGAAATATAAGTCTTCCAGACTCTATAATATATCTCTCTGGATACAGATTTACGAGCCTGTAACATAGTATTAATCACAGAGTCAGAGAAACCTCTTTGACTAAGAATCAAGCGTTCAATCTCCATACCTTTAAATTTAAGGATTTCAGATCCTGATGGAAAAAAGGACCTTGAGACAAAAGGTCTGGTCTTAACGGAAGAGTCCACGGTTGGCAAGAGGCCATCCGGACAAGATCCGCATACCAAAACCTGTGAGGCCATGCCGGAGCTACCAGCAGAACAAACGAGCATTCATTCAGAATCTTGGAGATTACTCTTGGAAGAAGAACTAGAGGCGGAAAGATATAGGCAGGATGATACTTCCAAGGAAGTGATAATGCATCCACTGCCTCCGCCTGAGGATCCCGGGATCTGGACAGATACCTGGGAAGTTTCTTGTTTAGATGAGAAGCCATCAGATCTATTTCTGGAAGTTCCCACATTTGAACAATCTGAAGAAATACCTCTGGGTGAAGAGACCATTCGCCCGGATGCAACGTTTGGCGACTGAGATAATCCGCTTTCCAATTGTCCATACCTGGGATATGAACCGCAGAGATTAGACAGGAGCTGGATTCCGCCCAAACCAAAATTCGAGATACTTCTTTCATAGCCAGAGGACTGTGAGTCCCTCCTTGATGATTGATGTATGCCACAGTTGTGACATTGTCTATCTGAAAACAAATGAACAACTCTCTCTTCAGAAGAGGCCAAGACTGAAGAGCTCTGAAAATTGCACGGAGTTCCAAAATATTGATCGGAAATCTCACCTCCTGAGATTCCCAAACCCCTTGTGCCGTCAGATACCCCCACACAGCTCCCCAACCTGTAAGACTTGCATCTGTTGAGATTATAGTCCAGGTCGGAGAACAAAGAAGCCCCCTAAACTAAACGATGGTGATCTGTCCACCATGTCAGAGAGTGTTGTAAAATCGGATTAAAGATAAAAATTGAGATATCTTTGAGTAATCCCTGCACCATAGGTTCAGCATACAGAGCTGAAGAGGTCGCATGTGAAAACGAGCAAAGGAGATCGCATCTGATGCGGCAGCCCTAAGACCCAACATTTCCATGCATAAGGCTACCAAAGGGAATGATTGTGACTGAAAGTTTTGACAAGCTGATATCAATGTTAAACTTCTCTTGTCTGACAAGGACAGAGTCATAGACACTGAATTTATCTAGAAACCTAAAAAGGTTACCCTTGTCTGAGGAATCAATGAACTGATTGGTAAATTGATCCTCCAACCATGAACTTGAAGAAACAACACAAGTCGATTCGTATGAGATTCTTCGAAAATGAGAAGACTGAGCAAGTACCAAGATATCGTCCAAATAAGGAAATACCAAAACCCTATTCTCTGATTACAGAAAGAAGGGCACCGAGAACCTTTGAAAAAAATTCTTGGAACTGAGGCTAGGCCAAACGGTAGAGCCACAAAAACTGGTAATGCTTGTCTAAAAAGAGAATCTCAGACACTAAAAGTGATCTGGATGAATCGGAATATGCAGATACACATCCTGTAAATCTATTGTAGACATATAATGCCCTTGCTAAACAAAAGGCAGGATAGTCCTACAGTAACCATCTTGAATGTTGGTATCCTAACATAACGATTCAATAATGATAGATCCGGAACTGGTCTGAAGGAATTGACCTTCTTTGGTACAATGAAGAGATAAAATAAAACCCCAGCCCCTGTTCCAGAACTGGAACTGGCATAAATACTCCAGCCAACTCTAGATCTGAAACACATTTCAGAAATGCTGAGCCTTTGCTGTGTTAACTGGGACACGGGAAAGAAAAAAATCTCTTAGCAGGAGGCCTTAACTCGAAGCCAATTCTGTACCTTTCTGAAACAATGTTTCTGAAACCAGAGATTAAGAACGGAATTGATCCAAATTTCTTTGAAGAAAACGTAATCTGCCCCATACCAGCCGAGCTGGAATAAGGGCCGCACCTTCATAGGTACTTAGGAGCTGGCTATAGGTTTCTATAAGGCTTGGATATATTCCAAACTGGAAATAGTTTCCAAACTGATACCGCTCCTGAGGATGAAGGATCAGGCTTTTGTTCCTTGTGAGGAAAGGAACGAAAATGATTATTTACCCTGGAAAGAAAGGGAAAGCAAAGTTGACTTAGAAGACATGTCAGCATTCCAAGTTTAATCCATAAAGCTTTTCTAGCTAAAATAGCTAGAGACATATACCTGACATCAACTCTAATGATATCAAAAGATGGTATCACCAACAAAATTATTAGCATGTTATAGAATAATAATAATGCTATAAAATTATGATCTGTTACTTGTTGCGCTAAAGCTTCTAACCAAAAAGTTGAAGCTGCAGCAACATCCGCTAAAAATATAGCAGGTCTAAGAAGATTACCTGAACATAAGTAAGCTTTTCTTAGAAAGGATTCAATTTTCCTATCTAAAGGATCCTTAAATGAAGTACTATCTGCCGTAGGAATAGTAGTACATTAGCAGGAGTAGAGACAGCCCCATAACCTTAGGGATTTTTGTCCCCAAAAAACTCTAATCTGTCAGATGGCACAGGATATAATTTGCTTAAACGTCTAGGAGTAGTAAATAAATTACCCAAATTATTCCATTCCCTGGAAATTACTTCAGAAATAGCATCAGGGAGATAAAACACTTCTGGAATAACTACAGGAGATTTAAAAACCTTATTTAAACGTTTACATTTAGTATCAAGAGGACCAGAATCCTCTATTTCTAATGCAAATAACACTTCTTTAAGTAAAGAACGAATAAATTCCATCTTGAACAAATACAAAGATTTATCAGCATCAACCTCTGAGACAGAAACCTCTGAACCAGAAGAACCATTATCAGTATCAGAATGATGATGTTCATTTAAAAATTCATCTGAAAAAAGAGAAGTTTTAAAAGACTTTTATGTATACTAGAAGGAGAAATAACAGACATAGCCTTCTTAATGGATTAAAAAATAAAATCTCTTATGTTATCAGGAACACTCTGAAAATTAGATGTTGACGAAACAGCAACAGGTAATGTAACAGTACTAAAGGAAATTTTATCTGCATTAATAAGTTTGACATGACATGCAATACAAATAACAGCTGGAGAAACAGATACCAAAAGTTTATAGCAGATACACTTAGCTTGGTAGCTCCAGCACTGTGCAGTGATTTTCCTGAAGTATCTTCTGACTCAGTTGCAACGTGGAACATCTTGCAATATGTAAAAGAAAAAAACAACATATAAAGCAAAATTGATCAAATTCCTTAAATGACAGTTTCAGGAATGGGAAAAAAATGCCAAAGAACAAGCTTCTAGCAACCAGAAGCAATAAAAAATGAGACTTAAATAATGTGGAGACAAAAGTGACGCCCATATTTTTTCGCACCAAATAAGACGCCCACATTATTTGGCGCCTAAATGCTTTTTGGCGCCAAAAATGACGCCACATCCGGAACGCCGACATTTTTGGCGCAAAATGACGTCAAAGAATGACGCAACTTCCGGCGACACGTATGACGCCGGAAACGGAAATAGAATTTTTGCGCCAAAAAAGTCCGCGCCAAAAATGACGCAATAAAATGAAGCATTTTCAGCCCCCGCGAGCCTAACAGCCCACAGGGAAAAAGTCAAATTTTAAGGTAAAAAATGTTAAATTAAAATGCATTATCCCAAATATGAAACTGACTGTCTGAAAAATAAGGAAAGTTGAACATTCTGAGTCAAGGCAAATAAATGTTTGAATACATATATTTAGAACTTTATAAACAAAGTGCCCAACCATAGCTAGGAGTGTCACAGAAAATAAGACTTACTTACCCCAGGACACTCATCTACATATAGCAGATAGCCAAACCAGTACTGAAACGAGAATCAGCAGAGGTAATGGTATATATAAGAGTATATCGTCGATCTGAAAAGGGAGGTAAGAGATGAATCTCTACGACCGATAACAGAGAACCTATGAAATAGACCCCTTAGAAGGAGATCACTGCATTCAAATAGGCAATACTCTCCTCACATCCCTCTGACATTCACTGCACGCTGAGAGGAAAACCGGGCTCCAACTTGCTGCGGAGCGCATATCAACGTAGAATCTAGCACAAACTTACTTCACCACCTCCATCGGAGGCAAAGTTTGTAAAACTGAATTGTGGGTGTGGTGAGGGGTGTATTTATAGGCATTTTAAGGTTTGGGAAACTTTGCCCCTCCTGGTAGGAATGTATATCCCATACGTCACTAGCTCATGGACTCTTGCTAATTACATGAAAGAAATAAATGTTATTGAATACATAGACGACTTATACTTAAATAGGCCCAGGTTCACACTTACCATTTAGAGCATCTTCTAAAGGAGGTCTGGAAGAAAAACAAAAATAATTGCTTCAGTAAGATGCAAGTATTTAATTTGAGGCATATAAAATATTAACAGCTCTAAAATGCAGTTTTAATATAGTATAAAGGGCACTGCAAGTGAGGTTGATTGTAGCCTCTATAGCCTGATGGAGATTCACATCCAACAAAATGTGAACACAGCAACATCCTTTTATGTGCTGCCTGTTTCTTTCATGACAATATAGCACTTTTTGTTCGCCCACTATCAGATAAATTCACATTAAGAAAAGGGGGGGGACAACAAAAATACTTACTTTGGCTTGATTAAGGAAGAATGTGCTTGCGAAGAATGTGCTTGCAACCAATCCTGTTGGTAGAAAAACATTATTTATGCTTACCTGATAAATCTATTTCTTTCATGGGTGTGAGTCCACAATCCATTACTCCTGGGACTTACTCTTCTCTACCACTAGGAGGAGGCAGAGATTCTCAAACCCTGAGAGCTCTATAAAACCCTCCCTACCTTGCATGTACCTCAGTCTAATGTATTGGTAAGCAGAATGAGGTAAGAAAAAGTAAATTTATGCTTACCTGATAAATTAATTTCTTCTATGGTACGACGTGTCCACGGATTCATCCTTTACTTGTGGGATATTATCCTCCTAACAGGAAGTGGCAAAGAGCACCACAGCAGAGCTGTCTATATAGCTCCTCCCTTAGCTCCACCCACCAGTCATTCGACTGAAGGTACAGGAAGAAAAAGGAGAAACTACAAGGTTCAGAGGTGACTGAAGTGTAAAATAAAAAAATATATACAGTAATCTGTCTTAAAATGACAGGGCGGCTGTGGACTCGTCGTATCATAGAAGAAATTAATTTATCAGGTAAGCATAAATTTACTTTTCTTCTATAAGATACGACGAGTCCACGGATTCATCCTTTACTTGTGGGATACAATACCAAAGCTACAGGACACGGATGAATGGGAGGGACAAGACAGATGGTTAAACAGAAGGCACCACTGCTTGAAGAACTTTTCTCCCAAAAATAGCCTCTGAAGAAGTAAAAGTATCAAATTTGTAAAATTTGGAAAAGGTATGAAGCGAAGACCAAGTCGCAGTCTTACAAATCTGTTCAACAGAAGCATCATTTTTAAAAGCCCATGTGGAAGCCACCGCTCTAGTAGAGTGAGCTGTAATCCTTTCAGGAGGCTGCTGTCCAGCAGTCTCGTATGCCAAACGGATGATGCTTTTCAGCCAAAAAGAAAGAGAGGTAGCCGTAGCCTTTTGATCTCTACGTTTTCCAGAATAGACAACAAACAAAGAAGATGTTTGACGGAAATCTTTGGTTGCTTGCAAGTAAAACTTCAAAGCACGAACCACGTCCAAGTAGTGCAACAGACGCTCCTTCTTAGAGGAAGGATTAGGACACAGAGAAGGAATCTTTGGTTGCTTGCAAGTAAAACTTCAAAGCACGAACCACGTCCAAGTTGTGCAACAGACGCTCCTTCTTAGAGGAAGGATTAGGACACAGAGAAGGAACAACAATTTCCTGATTGATATTCCTATTAGTAACAACCTTAGGAAGGAAACCAGGTTTGGTACGCAAAACCACCTTATCAGCATGGAAAACAAGATAAGGCGAGTCGCATTGCAATGCAGATAGTTCAGAAACTCTTCGAGCCGAAGAGATAGCAACTAAAATAGAACTTAATATCTATGGAATGCATAGGTTCAAACGGAACCCCTTGAAGAACATTAAGAACTAAATTCAAACTCCATGGCGGAGCAACAGGTTTAAACACAGGCTTGATTCTAATTAAAGCCTGACAGAACGACTGAACGTCTGGAACATCTGCCAGACGCTTGTGCAGTAGAATTGATAAAGCAGATATCTGTCCCTTTAAGGAACTAGCTGATAACCCCTTCTCCAATCCTTCTTGGAGAAAGGACAAAATCCTAGGAATCCTGATCTTACTCCATGAGTAGCCTTTGGATTCGCACCAATAAAGAGATTTACGCCATATCTTATGATAAATTTTCCTAGTTACAGGCTTTCGAGCCTGAATCAAGGTATCTATGACCGACTCAGAGAAACACCGCTTGGATAAAATCAAGCGTTCAATCTCCAAGCAGTCAGCCGCAGAGAAACTAGATTTGGATGCTGGAACGGACCTTGAATCAGAAGGTCCTGTCTCAGTGGCAGAGTCCATGGTGGAAGAGATGACATGTCCACCAGGTCTGCATACCAAGTCCTGCATGGCCACGCAGGTGCTATCAAAATCACCAAAGCTCTCACCTGTTTGATTCTGGCAAAAAAGGAGAGGAAATGGTGGAAACACATAAGCCAGGTTGAACGACCAGGGTACTACTAGAGCATCTATCAGTACTGCCTGAGGATCCCTTGACCTGGACCTGTAACAAGGAAGTTTGGCGTTCTGACGAGACGCCATCAGATCCAATTCTGGTGTGCCCCATTGCTGAATCAATTGTGCAAACACCTCCGGATGGAGTTCCCACTCCCCGGATGAAAAGTCTGACGACTTAGAAAATCCGCTTCCCAGTTCTCCACTCCTGGGATATAGATTGTTGATAGATGGCAAGAGTGAGTCTCTGCCCATCAAATTATTTTGGTAACCTCTATCATCGCTAAAGAACTCTTTGTTCCCCCCTGATGATTGATATATGCTACAGTCGTGATATTGTCCGACTGGAATCTTATGAATCTGGCCGAAGCCAGCTGAGGCCACACCTGAAGCGCGTTGAATATCGCTCTCAGTTCTAGAATATGAGTCCACAAACCCTGTGCTTTCAGGGAATTCCAGACTGCACCCCCGCCCAATAGGCTGGCGTCTGTCGTCACTATGACCCACGCTGGCCTGCGGAAACACATTCCCTGGGACAGATGATCCTGTGACAACTACCAAAGAAGAGAGTCTCTGGTCTCTTGATCCAGATTTACCTCCATACACTGAGCCACTGACGGCCGAGGAATGGAATGAAGAGCTCGGCAGGTGGTTAAAATCTTTGATTTCCTGACCTCCATCAGAAAAATGTTCATGTCCTCCGAATCTATCAGAGTTCCCAGGAATGGAACTCTTGTGAGAGGGATAAGTGAACTCTTTTTTAAGTTCACCTTCCACCAATGAGATCTTAGAAAAGCCAACACGATGTCCGTGTGAGACTTGGCTAGTTTATAAGTCGACGCCTGAATTAAGATATCGTCCAGATAAGGCGCCACTGCTATGCCCCGCGGCCTTAGAACCCGCCAGAAGGGACCCTAGCACTTTTGTGAAAATTCTGGGAGCTGTGGCCAACCCGAAGGGAAGAGCCACAAACTGGTAATGCTTGTCCAGAAAGGCGAACCTAAGGAACTGGTGATGATCTTTGTGGATAGGGATGTGTAGATATGCATCCTTTAATTCCACGGTGGCCATATATTGACCCTCCTGGATCATTGGTAAAATAGTCTGAATGGTCTCCATCTTGAAGGATGGGACTCTGAGGAATTTGTTTAGGATCTTGAGATCTAAAATTGGTCTGAAAGTTCCCTCTTTTTTGGGAACCACAAACAGATTGGAGTAGAACCCCTGCCCCTGTTCTGTTTTCGGAACTGGGCAGATCACTCCATGGTATATAGGTCTTCTACACAGCGTAAGAACGCCTCTCTTTTTGTCTGGTTTACAGACAATTGAGAAAGATGGAATCTCCCCCTTGGAGGAGAATCTTTGAAATCTAGAAGATACCCCTGGGTTACGATTTCTAAAGCCCAGGAGTCCTGAACATCTCTTGCCCAAGCCTGAGCAAAGAGAGAAAGTCTGCCCCCTACTAGATCCGGTCCCGGATCGGGGGCTACCCCTTCATGCTGTCTAGGTGGCAACAGCGGGCTTCTTGGCCTGTTTACCCTTGTTCCAAGTCTGGTTAGGTCTCCAGACTGACTTGCATTGAGCAAAATTCCCCTCTTGTTTTGCAGCAGGGGAAGAGGTAGAGGGACCAACTTTGAAGTTTCGAAAGGAACGAAAATTATTTTGTTTGGTCCTCATCTTATTTGTCTTATCCTGAGGAAGGGCATGGCCTTTCCCTCCAGTGATGTCTGAAATGATCTCTTTCAGTTCAGACCCGAATAGGGATGGCTAAAAGCTTAGATTTTGATGACACATCAGCAGACCAGGACTTAAGCTATAACGCTCTACGCGCTAAAATGGCAAAACCTGAATTATTTGCCGCTAATTTAGCCAGTTGAAAAGAGGCATCTGTAATGAAAGAATTAGCTAGCTTGAGAGCCCTAATTCTATCCAGAATATCATCTAATGGGGTCTCAACCTCAAGAGGCTTCTCCAGAGTCTCGAACCAAAAAGCAGTTGCAGTAAATACAGGAACAATGCACGCTATAGGTTGGAGAAGAAAACCCTGATGAACAAATATTTTCTTTAGGAGACCCTCTAATTTTTTATCCATAGGATCATTGAAAGCACAACTGTCCTCAATAGGTATAGTTGTACGCTTAGCCAGGGTAGAAACTCCCTCCACCTTAGGGACCGTCTGCCACGAGTCGCGCATGGTGTCTGATATGGGAAACATTTTCTTAAAAGTAGGAGGGGGAGCGAACGGAATACCTGGTCTATCCCACTCCTTAGTAACAATGTCCGAAATCCTCTTAGGGACCGGAAAAACATCAGTGTAGGCAGGAACCTCTAGAAATCTGTCCATTTTACACAATTTCTCTGGAACTGCAATAGGGTCACAATCATCCAGAGTCGCTAAAACCTCCCTGAGCAATAAGCGGAGGTGTTCTAGTTTAAATTTAAAAGCCGTCATATCTGAGTCTGTCTGAGGGAACATCTTTCCTGAATAAGAAATCTCTCCCTCAGACAGCAAATCCCTCACCCCCAACTCAGAACATTGTGAGGGTACATCGGATATGGCTAATAAAGCGTCAGAGGGCTCAGCATTTGTTCTCACACCAGACCTATTGCGCTTCCCCTGCAACCCAGGCAGCTTAGATAAAACCTCAGTGACGGTAGTATTCATAACTGCGGCCATATCTTGCAGGGTGAAAGAATTAGACGCACTAGAAGTACTTGGCGTCACTTGTGCGGGCGTTAATAGTTGTGACACTTGGGGAGAATTAGATGACATAACCTGATTCCCTTCTGACTGAGAATCATCCTGCGACATACTTTTAGTAGCTAAAATATGTTCTTTGCAATTTATTGACCTTTCAGTGCATGAGGGACACATTCTAAGTGGGGGTTCCACAATGGCTTCTAAACATATTGAACAATGACTTTCCTCAATGTCAGACATGTTGAACAGGCTTGTAATGACTACAAACAAGCATGAAAACACTTTATTTAGTGAAAAAAATAACAATCTTAAAAAACGGTACTGCACCTTTAAGAGAAAAAAAGCATACACGTTCTGCAAAACAGCTTTAAAAGGCACCAATTTTTTTATAGCAGACTCAATATGTGTAGTTAAGTTTGCCCCACAAGGAAAATTAAGATTTAACCCTTTAATGTGCAAACCGGATTGAAATAAGGCCTAAATCCGGAAAAAACACCCCCAGCACCTTGCCACAGCCCTGCTGTGGCCCTACCTGCCCTCAGGGATGGT